>NC_135623.1:69068171-69730314 GCF_053574225.1 Canis aureus | reverse complement strand
AACCTCCTGACACAAATGATTCTCTGGCAGGAATACCTTCAATTTTATGCAGTTTTAGGGAGCCATTTTTTTCCCCGTGCATTATCACAATCCTCGGGTTAATTGCAGTGTACGTTCTGAAAGTAATATAAATATATACATTATATATGTACATAGACACATGTATTTAAATATCCATCATAACCCCAAAAGAAAGAGAGACGTAGGAGGTGCCCCTCTGAGAATGCTAGGAGCATCCTGTGTAGTGGATATCAAGAAGTCATAAATTTATAATATGAAGCCATTGTGGCTTGAGGGATAAATATTCAGTACCTGGTATTACCTGATAAGGTCATACATATGTATAGCCCCATTTTATGTGATAATTACTGAATCTAGCTTAGCATCTGCTTTTACCAGATAAACTGAATTTATTATTTTGAATAAGGTAGTCACAATAGTTCATAGCATTGCAAAGACTTGGCAAATAAAAGGATCATAATAGAGACAAAAGGTGAGTATGAGATTTTGCTAGAAATTTCAGTTAATATATAAAATGGCAATTGTCTTTTTTATATAAGTTTGTAGGAATTACCAATTGCATATTTAAGCTCTATGTTCTCCGGAAAAAAAAGGTTAGAATAAACCTGAGTCCAAAGGCATCTGAAGGATTTCTGAACTATCCATTTTAGTCCTTGAATTTTAAAGTGACTTTTATCGTATTTCGAAATAGCTGTGCATCTTCTCCCTACACTTACCAACAAATAATTGAATATGTTTCTCTATTTCTTGTTCACCTGCCTACCATCTAACAGCAAATGATAAGCTGAGAAGTATATTTTAGTAATGAAAGAGATAAGCTAAAAAATAATGTAGCCAGTTGTTCAAAGATATAGGTGTAATAAATCCACTTTCATATCTACAGAATTCCTTTGCTTAAAATGATCAACTTTAAATTGAGTTGTTAAGCTAACTGTATCATAGATACTGCATTATTTTTCCTTGATATGGTTCAAGAGCTCAAATTACCTCACATTAATATTGTCTTACTGCATTTTGAGTGAAAACAGTGTCTTCTTACTGGCTAATCCATACTAACATTCAAATTTCTAGTTTTATATTTTTAAGATTTATTTATGTATTTATTCATGAGCTACAGAGAGAGAGAGAGAGAGAGAGAGGCAGAGACACAGGCAGAGGGAGGAGCAGGCTCCACGCAGGGAGCCCAACGTGGGACTCGATCCTGGGACCCCGGGATCACGACCTGGGCTGAAGGCAGACGCTCAACCACTGAGTCACCCGGGCATCCCAAATTCCTAGTTTTAATAGAATTATCATTGCTTTTCAGTGTTAAGATATAAAATTTGAGTAAATGTATAAACAGGAACATTAAGAGAATTACAAGAAATAAAATGAATATTTAATCCTGAACTAGGTATGCACACTCTAATCTTAAAAGGAGAGTGCAAAATCATAAAGAAATAATCAATTGTATACACAAAGTAAGAAACCTACACAATAAAAACAAAGTTTAACAGAAAATTAGAAAGGAACTTAAAGCATGTTTGATAACCAAAATACATAGTCAACATTATGTAAAGCATTCTTAAATACTGTTAAAAATGAACATCTAAAAGTTAAAAAAATAATTTTAAGAAAACATTAAAAGAAGTAAGAATTTCTACTGAATATCAAAATATGTTCAACCTTCAACTCATCAAAAAATAATTTTTAAAGTAAGAATAGGGTAACATTTTTAACCTACTAATTTACCAACAACCTTTAAAAGTAAAATTTTAAATATACAGTATTCATTTGGGATCCAGTCACATATTACTAATGGAAAGTGTATGGGACACCTGGGGGCTCAGCAGTTGAGCAACTGCCTTTGGCCCAGGTCATGATCCCAGGGTCTGGGATCAAGTCCTGCATCAGGCTCCCTGCATGGAGCCTGCTTCTCCCTCTGCCTGTGTGTCTCTGCCTCTCTCTGTGTGTCTCATGTATAAATAAATAAAATCTGAAAAAAAAAAGGAAAGTGGATAATATTAAAATTTTTAGAAAATTGATTTTATCAATGTCTCAGAATCTATCTTTTGGTCTAACAATTATACTTGTTAAATTTCATTTTACAGAAAAAATCAAAGATATATACAGTAATTGTATCTCCTGGTAAATTTTGAAAATCTATCTAAAAATATCTCTCTCTCTTGTCTCTTGTCAGTTTTTCTCTGTTTCTTCCCCTATATCTGTTTCTCTATTTCTGTCTCTGCCTTTGTTCCCATACACACACACACACACCACACACACAATTCACTGTATATATACGATTTTGTATATAATACACCAGATTAACATTTTTATCTGTTTGAAATACATGATATAAACATATACTCATAATGTAGATAAGTATGTTTTATGTTACTTAAAACAAGAAGCTTGGGATCCCTGGGTGGCGCAGCGGTTTGGCGCCTGCCTTTGGCCCAGGGCGTGATCCTGGAGACTCGGGATCGAATTCCACATCGGGCTCCCGGTGCTTGGAGCCTGCTTCTCCCTCTGCCTGTGTCTCTGCCTCTCTCTCTCTCTCTCCGTGTGACTATCATGAATAAATAAAAATTAAAAAAAATAAAAATAAAAAAATAAAAAAAATAAATAAAACAAGAAGCTTAACAGTTTTGTCTACTTTGATCCTGGATCTTTCCACCATCCTCAAAATTCTGTATTTCCTTTATTAGCATCAGATGGTGCATCCAACATTTGAATACTCTGTTTATTGCTTATTTATCTCATTTTTTTTTTAAATCACCTACTGCATGCCAGACACTCTGCTGGACATTGGCAATAGAGTATTAAATTAGGTAAACAGAATTCTTGGCCTCCTGGATCACACAGTTCAGTGTGGAACACTGGTATTGAATAAATAATTACAAGCTCAAGGACTTCTATGAAGGAGAAGTTCAGAGTGCTATAGTATCATTAAATAAGCAGAACTGGTGTAGTGTTGAGGGAGAAAATTTTGCATAAAGAAATTTAGAATTAGATCAATGGGATATAGATAGAGGAGAACTGGGAGCTTGAAGTTGCAAAGGGTGAAGGTTATTATGAGAAAAAGGGAATTCCAGGCAGAGGAACCAACCCTTGGTTTTAGGAGTATACATAAGAAGAAATAAAAGGAAACTGGTATATTGAATATTACAAAGGAGGAGAATATAAGACCTGGATCATAATAAGGGATTTGTTATGGAATTCATCAGAGGATTATACATAAAGGATTAAATATATAAAAATTTGTATCATAAAACATTTTTTTTCCAGAATTTAAGAGACCAGCATGAAGTTAACACAATAGTCCAAAGGGAGAATTATTTTGATTTGGGCTAGTGTGAAGGAAATATGAATGAAGAGATGTGGGCAGATATAAGCCATATTCTAGAGAAACAAACAGTGATACTTGCTCTTAAATGGAGAAAATGGATAAAGGAGATTGGTGCATCAAATAGGAACTTCAGAATTTTCTTTTGAGCAACTGGCTATCTATAAATATGCTTTACTGAAAAGTAGAGCATTTGGGTGGAGTAAGTATCAGTAGTTCAGTTTTGGACATATTAAGTCTGAGATGTTTATGAAACATCTGAAGAGAAATATCAAGATAGTAGGATATCCAGAATGCAAAAAAAAAAAAATGAATTGGAAATATATGTATCTGTGGATTTATCATATTTAGTATCATGTATGTGGATAAGACAATCTAAAGAAGAAATAAAAGCCCAATCTATAATGGTTAGATCTTGAGTTCCTTCAACTTGGGAACTTATAAAAACATAAGTACCTAACCTCAGTTCACTGAAAATCTTCAGTCAAAGTTTTGTGGACCAGGAATATTTTTTTTTAATTCCCCACATTAAAAAAAAAAAAATGATCCCAAATATGTAACAAAATCCTAAGATTGTAAAGAGAATTCGGCCAGTTTTCCATACCTGACAGTTTTAAAACTTCTCATTCCTAAATTAATAAATAAAAAAGATAAAAAATAGCTAGGATTGCAAACATAATACATGAGATAATTAACAAACTTTTAGTATGTATGTATATAAAATCTGAACTCCCCCAAACAGAATAAGCAACTGTTTTTAGTACTACTTGGCATTATTTTTTAATTGAACCAATTAAAAAAACACAAATAAAGTTTCACACTCCAAATAGTAGGATCATAAGAACCTGTTCTATTAATATAGTGCAATAAAATTAAAAATCAAATCTAAAAGTTACCAAAATTTAAAAAATAAATCACTTCTGTCTAACTTGCATTAAAAACAATACAATAGAAATAATGAAATATTTAGAAGTAAAAATAAAATATATTATCTACTAAAAATATACAGGATAAAATTCCAAACAATATTTATAGAAAAATTCACAACCTTGGAAATATTGGAAAAATCCAATCATATTGAAAATAAATATAAAACTGGAAGACAGAATATGAAAAAAAAAAAGAATTAGTAATTTCCAAGAAAATAGAAGAATGCAAACCTTGAGATCTAAGTAAATGTTAATATAAAATAAACAATGGAAAAGATGTATAAAATTAAAAATTAGCTCTTTTAAAATTCAAATGAAATAGATGTAGATTTCAGATAAACTTGTTTAAAAAAAGTCCTAAGTAAACAATTTTTTTAAGTTTGAAGAATGACAAGATTTACATTTAATAGAGATTTTTAAAGATCATAACATAGAAATTCAAAAGATTATAAGGTAATACTACAAAAAATATACCAACAAAATAGACAACCTAGGAGAAATGGATAAGTTCCTAAAAACACAATCTTCCAAAACTGAGTAAGAAATAGAAAATTTAAACAGACCAATAGCTAGTAAAAAAATTAAATCAGTAATCAAAAACTACCAGAAAACAAAGGTCCAGAACCAGACAGATTCACAGGTGAATTCTATCAAAGATTTAAAGAAGAATTAAGACCTGAGAGAGGAAAGCTTCCAAATACATTCAACAAGGCCAGTATCACTTTGTTATTAAAATGAGATAAGACACCACAAAAAAAAAAAAAAAAAAAAAAAAGTCAAGCCACAGGCCAACATTCCTGATGAACATAGATGCAAAAAAATCCTCAACAAAATATTAGCAAACTGCATTCAACAATGCACTAAAAGGATCGTTCACCAAGATCAACTGGGAATTATTTCTGGGATGCAAGGATAGTTCAATATTTGTGAATCAAACAACATGATATATATGATAAATTCATATGATCATCTCAATATATGTAGAAAAAGGATTTGACAAAATTCAACATCCATTCATAATAAAATTCCTCAAAAAAAGTGGCTTTAAAGGGAACGTACCCCAAGATAATAAGAGCCATATGTGAAAAATCCATAGTCAGGAACATACTCAATGATAAAAATCTGAAAGTTTTTCCTCTAATATCAGGAATAAGATAAAGATGTCCACTCTTGCAATTTTTATTCAACATAGTCTGGAAGTCCTAGCCATAGCAATCAGATAAGAAATTAAAGACATCCAAATTAAATTGGAAAGGAGGATGTAAAAGTTTTCACTTTGCACATATGACACAATCTGTAAAAAACCCAAAAGACTCTGCCAAAAAAAAAAAAAAAAATCATTAGAGCTAATACATGAGTTGTGTAAAGTTGCAAGATACAAAATTTGTATTTCCATATTCTAATAATAGAATGGCAGAAAGGGAAATTAAAAAAAAAAAACAATTCCACTTATGAGTACACCAAAAAGAATAAAACACATAAGAATAAACTTAAGAAGGAGAAAGACCTGTGCTCTTAAAACTATAAAATATTAAAATAAATAAATAAATAAATACTATAAAATATTGATGAAAGAAATTAAAGATGACATAAACGAACCAGGAGATATTCCATGCTCACAGATTAGAAGGATTAATGTTGTTAAAATGTTCATAACGCCTAAAGCAATCTACAGATTCAACGAAATCCCTGTCAAAATACCAACATTTTTTTTCATAAAACTAGAACAAATGATTTTAAAATTTATTTAGAACTGCAAAAGATGCTCGATAGCCAAAACCAGCCTGAGAAAGAACAAAGCTGGATATATCATAATTCCAGATTTCGAGATATCCACAAACTGTAATAATCAAAACAATGTGGTGCCAGCACATAAATAGACACATTATTCAGTGGAACCGAAGAGAGAGCCCAGAGATAGACCCACTCTTATATGGTTAATTAACCTGTGACAAAGGAGGCAGGGTATGCAATAGGGAAAAGGCAATTTCTTTAATAAGTGATGCTGGCAAAACTGACAGCTACACACAAAACAATGAAATTGAACTGCTTTCTTATTCTAAACATAACAGTAAACTCAAAATGTATTAAGTACCTAAATATGAGACCTGAGAACATAATTCTCCTACAATAGGACACAGATAGTAGTTTCTTGTAAAAATTTCTCTAGATAAGTCCCCTAAGGCAAGGGAACCAATATAAAGAAACAAACAAGTGGGACTGACTAGACCAATATAAAATAGTTTTTCACAGAAAAGGAAACCATCAACACACCAAAAGGCAACCTACTGAAGGAACAAAGATATTTGCAAATGACGTATTGGATAAGGAGTTGAAACCTAAAATATATAAAGAACTTATGCAACGAGTATACAGTGTTCATACACTGTTGGTAGGAATGTGAACCGATACAGACGCTGTGGGAAATAGTATAGAGGATTCTTGAAAAAAATAAAAACAGAAATACCGTATAATCCAATGATTCCACTATTGGGTATTTATTCAAACAAAATGAAAACACTAATTTGAAAAGATATACGCACCAACATAGGTTTGTTGCGGTATTATTTCTAATGGTCAAAATATGAAAGCAACCAAAGTGCCCATCAATAGGTGAATCAAAGAAGTTGTGGCAGCACGCGCACACACATGCGTACAAAGGAATATTACTCAGCCGTCAAAAGGAACGACATTCTCCAGTTGTGACAACATGAACGTACCTATTAGTAGTATGCTAATTGAAATACGTGAAAGACAAACACTGGATGATTTCACTTACATGTGGAACCTGGGAAAAAGGAAGAAAAAGCAGAGGAAATGAATCAATAAAAAGCAGAGAAACATCGATGAGTATGGAGAACGAATTGCTGGGTCCTGCAGGTGGGGGAATGGGCGAAATGGTTAAAAGGGGACGGGAGATAGAGGCTTCCAGTTGTAGAGCGGACGGGTCGTGGGAATAAAAGGAGCAGCACACGGAATATAATCGGTGGCGTCTAACAGCGTTACAGGTGACAAGTGGTAGTAGTCACACCTGTGGTGAGGTTAGCATAAGGTGCAAACGTGTTGAGTCACTGTTATGTACCTGAAGTTAATGTTACGTTGTTACAACTATGCTCAAATTTAAAAAAAAAAATCATTATCAAACATTTTCATGCAATATATTAATTTTTTAAACATAGAGGGGCAAATGGTATGCTAGAAATAAATTACCAAGCTGCGGATATCTTAATAATCAACATTTAATTTATAATAGTAATGTAAGATAATACCGTGAGCCCTGGATGGCATATTCAGTGAGTTTGGGCAAAAATATCGAGACCACTAGTTCCTCCTACAGATTTTCCATATTTTGGGAAAAATAGGATAACTATCCAAATCATCTCAATAAGTTTTAGAAATTAAAATTCACAATTGACAAAGACAGTAAAAGGAGATCAGAAAGTAACACTGTTGTATCAGAATAGATGAAAAATCCTTTAGGATTTTTATCAGCGTATCACTAAAGTGATATAAGGAGGAATGGCCCAACAGCGTAAAGAACCCTTCAGAACAGAAGCAGAAACAGGTGCGTTTTTCACTTCCCACTTTTCTTTAAAAGGCTCTTGAGGACACAAGTTACAAGACCCTGTTTTATGACTACAGCGCGATGCATTTGGAATCTGTCGGGATCTATCAGGCCTGGATTCCAGAATGTAGGAGAAAGACATTAGCCCTTGGGCTGTGGGCTTTTTAAGCGGCATGGTCATGGGTGGCAAGCGGATCCTTTGGCCTGACCAGGCTGTGCTGGCCGGAGCCTTATGCTCACAGCTGAAGCTTGGCTTCCGTCCTTGGGCTCCCACGTTACAGCAGTGGCCGGGATGGTAGCCACCCCTTCCCGGGGTGTCGGGGGCTGCAGCCGAGTCCTGCAGCTGCAGGTGCACAGACAAGCTGTCGGTCCTGATGGGCCACATGAGCCCTCGGCCAGGATTGACGGACTGCGGCTCTTGGCTTTTGCTGATTTCTGCAGAGAAGGGTTGTACTTCCAAATTATTGTCCTCTGTAAGAGCCAAGCCCCTTTCACAGATGACAGTTGGCAGGTGAGTCTCTTTGGATGAAGGAACCACTACCTGTCGGTCTATAACCCTTCTTTGACCTGGGGGACTCGGCATCACAGCTCACTCTGTCATCCCCTGTCACGTCAACCCGTTAGGGCTACAAGATTCACTTGCTCACACCGTGCGAAGGACCCAGGCGAATGCAATGACAGGCACACAGGAGCATGAATGCTGTGATTCATACCTGAAGCTCTCCAGTAATATGACACACAGTCAGATCTGGTACTATATCGTACTGGGATCACTATTTTATGGGAAGTTTGTTTTTTCACGTAAGTGCCAGAGGGTAGTGATGAGAGCCTGGAAGGTAGCCCTAAACAGCTTGGAATGGCTGAGTGATCGACCTCAGAATCCTCCCAAACTGCCTCCAAAATCCAGGAAAGTCTTGTCATCCAATATGGTGGGCGATCTGTCCAGCCTGGTGTGCTTACTTTAGAAATCGGGAGACTATTTTTGGCATTGGTTCGATTCAGAGGAAAGGATGCCACCACCTAATGTAGTATCCCAGGAAGCTGGCAAGACCTACAAGCAGAGCTGAGTCTTTAAAAAATATTGGAATGGCTACAGCTCCTCCCCTGCTTCATTTGATATCTAAGGAAAATACAGTATCACAAAATAGTAGAAAAAGTCAGCCTTGGGGGTGACGGGGTGGCGGGCACTGAGGTGGGCACTTGATGGGATGAGCAGTGGGTGTTATTCTGTATGTTGACAAATTGAACACCAATAAAAAATAGATTTATTAAAAAATAATAATAAAAATAAACAAAAGAAAAAGCCTCTGTGAGGATAGACCAACAAATCCAGGGGAATCTGGGTGACAATCTTCGTGGAATAATCGAAATGCAAGACAGTAAAAATATGTACAACTGTCTTTCTCTGGCTCTTCCGGTTTTTAGCAAACAGCTATTTCTTGACCTATCATAGCTACCAGCTCCTTCCTTGGGTGGTCACCTTGGCGAGTATCCAGAAATTGGAGGCATATTCTTCACTCACACGGTTTTCAGTACTTAGATTTCATTTATTTTGTACCACGTCAGAGTGATGACAAGCAGTACGGTGCTTATGAGTCACCCTGAGTCACCTAGCCAAATGTCTGAACTTGGAAATATTACGAGACGACGTAAAGTAACAAGCGTAGGCTCAGGCTGGAGCCATGACGGATCGTCAGAAGGAGGCAACACCTTCAACGTGACTTTATCTACCTCTTGACAAATGATAAAAGTCAATATTCCCAAATGCCTGAGAGAATCAGATTGGACGAAAAAAAAAAAAAAAGAAAGATGGGATCCTTCACATATTTCTATCACTCCAGACTTTTATCATCTCCCTAATTCTCTCCTACTGGCTCCCAGTGATATGGGAGACAGCAAATGATTGCATGCAAAGAATGGCTTTATGCAGAATATGCACATTATTAGCCCAGTGGAGCAAGCAGTTACCCATGGGAGGCAAACCCAAGGTCAGTGCAAGTGCTTTTGAGATAAATATTCCAAAGTTCTATGGATCTTGTGCTTTGTAAGTGATGGCAACAGACTAGTCACCTGACCTCGTCTGTTTGGGTGATATCTTTATATCTCAAGAGTAAGCAGAGTCATCTAAGGCTCCGGTTGCGTGTGTGCGTGTGTGCGTGCTTGTATATGCACACATACACTTGTTTCCGCCGCTGAATCTTCATCTCAACACGAGTTACCCTATGACTCTGGACTTCTGGAGTCTTGGCACAGCTGACTTGAAGCATCCCGAGGACAACAATATGGACATATATATTTGAACTAAACTAATCTTATTTAGACTAGATACAATTTAAGGATGTGAAGTGATTTTTCAGATGCAGTTAAGGTCCCAAATCATTGGGCTGATTTTGGTCCCAAATCAACTGATTTTAAGTTAGGGGTATTTTCCAAACGGGCTAATCATATATACTCTTTAAATTTGTGCCTAG
The DNA here is from genome assembly GCF_053574225.1 of Canis aureus. Lineage (NCBI taxonomy): Eukaryota > Metazoa > Chordata > Mammalia > Carnivora > Canidae > Canis > Canis aureus. The sequence continues at coordinate 69,720,000 of NC_135623.1, read as the reverse complement.
AGATCAAAGCTAAGAAGTCAGAAACTTGAAGTGTGAGAAGTATTTGATAAACCATTACTGTCTTGAAGTTAGTGGGTGCTATGGGGCAAGGAACAGAGGTAGGTTCTAAGGCCCAGCCTGGCTGACTGCCCGCAAGAAAATGGGGACCTCCATGTTACAACCTCAACACATTTACTTCTTCCAACCACAAAAATCAACTGGAGGCAGATTTCCTCCAGAGCCTCCAGAAAAATAAATCATCCTGAACACTCCCTTGATTTCAATTTTGAGATCGCTTGAGAAACAAACCCAGATACGCTGGACTGATTTCTGACCTGCAGAAATGGAAGCAAATAAATGGGTATCATTTTAAGCTGTTGAGTTAGTGGTAATTCGTTATACAGCAATAAATAACTAATGAAATATTGTAAAAACAATATTATCATTCAAGTTTCATAATTAGGTTGCAGATCCAATCAATATGTAGGTATAAAATAGTACTTGAAAAAAGTTAATTCTAAGAAAAATAGAGGAAAAAAATCTAGGAACAGACAAGATAATTGGAGGGGAAAATGAATTATTGAGATTTATTTTAAAACTGTATTGATATCATTATGTTGTATACTGATAAGTATGGCAAAGAGCTCCCGAACAGACAAACGTATATGGACACTTGGTACCTGCAGATCAGCATGAAAACATTGATGATAAAATAAACAGCATTGAGACAACTGGATTTCCAAATTGAAAAGAATAAATATTGATTCCAACCGTATGCCACACACAGTAGGAATTTCTAGATATTTTAAAAGATTTATTTATTTGAGAGGGAGTGAAAGAGAGAGAGTGAGAGAAAGTGCAGCAGCAGGGGTAGTGGGCGAAGGAGAAGCAGGCCCCCAGCAGGGAGTCGGGTGCTAGGCTCAAGGCCAGGCTGGATCCCAATAACCTGGGATCATGACCTAAGCCAAAGGCAGACACTTACCCACTGAGCCACCCACGCACCCCAAGAATTTCTAGTTATTTTAAATATTTGTATTTCAGAAGTGAAATTTTGTAACTGTTAGTAAACATTTAGATAAACTTTTGTGACCATCATTATAGAGGAAAAGCAGGGATTGTTGAAATACGTATGCAGAGGTGTTTAACAACCAGCAATTGGAGAAATGCAAAAGAAAATAACAATGACACAACTTTTCACACATCAGATTACCAAAAAAGTCTACAAATGCCAGAAGGATGAAGTCTTAGGGCTCTGCTAAAAGAGGAAACATCAGTGTAAACTTTCTGTGATGCAGTGACACAGTTTCTAGTAAAATCAAAAATGGCTAGGCCTCCTGACCCAGGAATTTCACTCTTAAATTTATAATTTGAAGGAACTTTCATATCTACTCAAAATCTTATTTTTTAAAGATTCTATTTACTCAAAATCTTATTTTATTTTTTTAAAGATTCTATTTACTTATTTATTAGAGAGAGAGCACAAGCGACAGGTGGGGGCAGAGGTTGAGGGAGAAACAGATTCTATGGTGAGAAGGAGCTGGACAAAAACTCAATCCCAACACCCTGGGATTATGACCTGAGCTGAAGGCAGACACCTTAACCTACTGAGCCACCCTGGTACCCCCCAAATCTTATTTTCAACAATAGTTATTGCACAATTGTTTCTCAATAACCTCGATATTATAAAATAAAGGGACACATAGAACATTCTATATATATATGTGTGTGTATATATATATACACATTATATATACATATATATAATGGAATACTACACAATAATAAACATAGATGAGTTGAATCTGCATGATTCAGTATGGGCTTTGTCTTAAAAATTAATTGGTGAATGAAGAAACAAAATTAGGGCTATTTGGAGAAATGGCTGATTTTAAAGACTGTCACAGATAAATATAATCCTGGGACACCTTGCAATGCCAGAAAGTAAGGAGGTGCTAGAAAAAAAAAAAAAAAGCCACAATAATGAAGGAATATCAAAAAAAAAAAATGCAAGAGCCAACTGAAGAGCTCCCACTGAAGAGTCAAACCTTGAAAAATACGACCAACCAAATATATAAAGTGGTTCTGGATGATACCCCAAAATATAAACATCCATGAATGCGCACTGATATAAAATGTTTGAAAGATTAAATTTAAAAATGGAAGAGATTTCCATTTGCAGACGATTTTGACATAATTTATATATTCTGCTCTCATGGAGGGAGAGCGTAACTCCCCAAAGTAAACTGCCTGCAACGACACTCTTCTAAAGAGTGGAGTATGAACAAAGGGTGGGGAATGACTTTACAGTGGAGAAACCTAATAAATACCCTTTACCACGTGGTCAAGACCAACATCACTAGTGATAAGTCTATTAGACCTATTTATCTGTTAGATAATAGGTGCCCCTGATATCATGGGACAAGAAATGTACTTTATGATCGTTCGCCCCAAAACCCATAATCCCATTCTAATCATGAAAAAAATAATAGAAAAATCTCAATAGAGAGACTTTTTACAGAGTATGGCATCAGCACTCCACAGAATTGTCCAGGTCATCAGAATCAAGGAAAGTCTGAGGGACCTTCAGGGCCTCCAGGAGCCTAAGGACTTGTGGCTACTAAATGTATGCGGCGCTGTGGATGGAGTATTAGGTAAAAACTGAAGAAATCTGAATAAAAATGTAGGCCTTACTTAATAATCATGTATCATTATTGGTTTATTATTTGTGATAAATGTACTGTAGTAATATAAAATGTTAATAGGGGGAGCTTTGTGGGGGTATATGGAAACTCCATCACTATCTTCCAAAGTTTTCCGTAAACCTAAAACTACTCTAAAAAATAAAGGTGGTTTATTTTTAGAAAAAGAGCAGAGCTAATTGTTTAAGATGATCCCACTTCTCAAAAAGATGAAAGATAACATTTTAAAGTCTATTAAATACAGTGTGTGACATATTATATACATAATATATTACATATGTGTATTATATTATATAATATATTTTATAAACATATTATACATATTATATATAATATGTCACACTATATATTCTTACAACATTATTTTTGGTGTGATTTGTTTTATTTTTTAACTCTTAAAAAAATCAAGATCGCATTTTATTTTTATTTTTTTTTATTTTTTTTTTTATTTATTTATGATAGGCACACAGAGAGAGAGAGAGAGAGAGAGGCAGAGACAGAGGCAGAGGGAGAAGCAGGCTCCATGCACCAGGAGCCCGATGTGGGATTCGATCCCGGGTCTCCAGGATCCCGCCCTGGGCCAAAGGCAGGCGCCAAACCGCTGCACCACCCAGGGATCCCTCAAGTTCGCATTTAAAAAAAAAGGAAACGCTGCCAAATATTCTGTGATTTGATGAAGGTGAGTAATCACTGATATGAACCATCACAGAACTGCTGACTGGACTCAATATTTCGCATCTTCCCCTCCTTTCACCGCTATATATTTTAATTGCAGTAAGGAAGTCGAGGAATTCATCGAATATTTAGCCTTATAAGTAACAGCTATAATACCTTGACAAGTGGAGACCTGCTGCAACCGTCACGGCTTTGCAGAATCTTTACAAGAAAACCTTCCGTTTATAATAAAGCCCCTGCAACCAGGCAACAGAGAGGGTGCAGGCTTCCAGGTCCCAAGTGCTAACAGGTAATTTTTATTTGTAAAAATACCTCAAACAGCTGAAAGCCTACTACTATATGATGATTTGGAGATAATATTAGCATGTATTTATGCGATATTATAGATAAGCGGCCTAATGTCTTCCAATTTGTCTCTCCGGGGGTCAAGCCTGCAGAGTATGCAAGAAGCAAAGTGTTCTTTGTTCTCTTCCCACACTCAACACTCAAACTCCCTTTGTCCATGTGGACGGCAGACAACAGCTCCGGGGATAATACAGGGGCTTGTCGCTTTCTAAAAGTTTCTGAGAGCCTTTTCTAAAAAAGGTAGTAATAGCAGGGTGCCTGGCATTATGAATAAAAAGGAGAGGAGAGGAGGGAAGGGGAGGGAGGGGAGGGGAGGGGAGAGGGGAGGGGAGAGGAGAGGAGGGAGAGGAGGGGAGGGGAGGGGAGGGAGGGGGGGAAGAGAGGGGGGGAGGAGAGGAGGGGAGAGGAGAGGAAAGGAGGGGAGGATAAGAGAGGGGAGGGGAAGGGAGATGAGAAGAGAGGAGAGGAGAGGAGCAGAGAGGAGGGGAAGGGAGAGGAGCGGAGAGGGGAGAGGAGCAGAGAGGGGAGGGGAGAGGGGAGGGGAGAGGAGAGGGGAGAGGAGAGGAAAGGAGGGGAGGATAAGAGAGGGGAGGGGAGGAGAAGAGAGGAGAGGAGAGGAGGGGAAAGGAGGGGAGGGGAGGGAGAGGAGGGGAGGGGAGAGGAGCAGAGACAGGAGGGGAGAGAGGAGGGGAGAAGTGAGGGGAGTGGAGAGGAGAGGAGAGGAGGGGATGGGAGGGGAGGGAGAGGAGGTGGAAGAGAGGGGAGAGGAGAGGAGCAGAGAGGAGGGGAGGGGAGAGGAGCGGAGAGGGGAGGGGAGAGGGGAGGGGAGGGAGAGGAGAGGAGAAAAGAGGAGAGGCAGGGAAGAGAGTAGAAGGGAGGGGAGGGGAGGGGAGAAGAAAAAGGAGGGGGGAGGGGACAGGGGAGGAGAGATGGAAATAAAGAAAAAGCCTGGCGGGAATAGCAGACCTGGCTGCAACACTGTGGTTACCCAGACCCCGAGGGCCGGGTCTGCAAGGCGACAGCTGCCCACTGTTGCCCCCCAAGTGCACCTGCCAGGTGGGTGCTAAGGACAGTCTTGTGCTTAGGGTCCCGTAGGGAATCGGGAGCAGCTGAGGCAGGACATTTGTCTAAAAATGAGTGGGAAATCTCAGAAAGGGAGACAGACCATGAAGACTCCTAACTCTGGGGAACGAATTAGGGGGGTGGAAGGGGAGGAGGGCGGGGGGTGGGGGTGATGGGGTGACGGGCACTGGGAGGGGGCACTTGGCGGGATGAGCACTGGGTGTTATTCTGATGTTGGCAAATTGAACACCTATAAAAAATAAATGAAATAAATAAAAAATAAAAAAAACAAAGTCTGGTTCTCGGCCCAGTTGGGCCCGGTGTTGATCCCCCCAGGGATTGGCCGTTCCCTGGCCGAGGCCGCTGCATGTGGAGTTTGCACCCCTGGTCCAAGGCCACCCGGGGGTGCTTGGTTGTAGTGAGACATTAGCTTCAAGAAAACATGAAGAGGGGGGGGGCTTTTCTAAAACAAAGTTTTGTCTGTTTATAAAAGCTCAGGAAAATAAGAAACTATTTGTTTACGACAGTGGTTCTTCATGTGTTTGCGAAGGTGACGGGCCCAGTAGACGGTGCAGCAAAACGTGCAGTGACTTGTCTGCTGCCCCTGAGCGTGCACATAATGACCTTTTAGTATTTTCCGATCACCACGGTGGACGCCATCCGCACCCTGAAATCCGACCCGGAATCACAGGCTCAGAACTTTTTTTTTTTTTTTTTTTTTCTAATCATTTAAACTCCGGCAACTGCTACCAATTATATAATGGTGTGAGTGTTCCTAGAACCTTAAAAAAAAACAAAAAACAATTGTGAAAATAGGCACCGTGCTGCATATTGTGTCGAAAATTTGCATGAAACATTTACAGCCAAACAGATTCAGCGCCTTAGAGGTAGGACACGTGCTGGTTTGGCGAAGGGGAACCTCATGGCCACCGTGTGGCGGGGGATTGTTGCCACCTGGAATCATTTTTTAAGGTGTTTCGTATGTGCTGTTCCTCGGGGAGTTCTCTGTCGCCCGGTCACCAGCCAGCACCTGCCGATTCTCCCCCGGCTGACTCCAGCTCGTTTTCAGGCCCTGTTCTCGTTGTACCCTCAAGGTTACTTGAGTTTTCCGTAATTCCCTACATTTTTTCTTCAATACTCAGTATGCTTCAAGATACTTGCCCCAAGCGTGTGCCCTTTACTGAACCCTGTTGAAATAGGGAACTGCGGGGACTCCGTTTTATAGAAAGACCCCATTTCTCCTATTTCTCCGCTAGACCCCGTTCACTCACTCTGGGTTTCTCCTTGCATCTAAGGAAACCGAAGCGGCTCAGGTCCTGCTCCAAGAGGGAAGCAAGGACGCTAATCATTCTGAGGTTTGCCCCGGGCCCCCAAACATCTGACGACATCAAAAAAGAACTGGATCCCAAATAGGTTCCAGAGCATTAGCTTTAGATAATCCTCAGTGGACACTGGCATCCATACCCCCCCCCCCCACCTGCTCAGTGACCTATGGAGCAACACTTGTTCAACTGCACCCGCCTTTGACCCGACCCTACCCTGGATTCCTGAAGGAGCACGTACCCCAGACTCCTTCCCAGGATGAACTCTCACCCCCAAGTACTGATGAGACTCACTTTCCCTTTTCTTGCTTTCCCAGACGCTCTGTCACTTGCACAGCTCAGTAAACTCTGCTTTCACTTCCTCACTTGTGTTGGATTCCCCTCATGTGGGAAGCCAAGGACCCCCTCGGCCACTCCTGGGAACCCCGCCGGGTCCTCAGAGCCAGCCGGCCTCTGTCACCGCAATCCACAGTGACATGGATTCCAAGGCCCCAACAGAGTAAGTGGCTGGTAAAGATTTAGGGAATAAGTGAACGAGGAGAGGGATAGAGCTCGGAATTAGCTGACGTGTTAGTGCCAGAGTACAATTTGCAGGAGCCTCAGGTGCCTGTGACGAGGTGACACCTCTACCGGGGGGAACAAGTGGGTCGGTCGCTGATGCTAGAGGCTGCTGTCACTGCAGATAGGAGGGCACGGGAAGAGGGGTTTGCTTCAGACCCTCAGCTCACGCATTTCTTCCGCCACCGACACGCCTGTGCTGAATGCCCGGGAAACCAGAAGACTTTGCTCCACATCTGCTATTTGTTTTTCGTAAAACTTCCTAGTCTACGGGACAACGCTTGACATGCGAGAGAAGCTCAGCAAATATTTTCTGGGTAGGTGGGTAAGTGAGCGTCCTGAGCTAGACTACAGGAGCTACAAAAAAAAACTACGGTTTTAGAGCTACAAAACCGAATAAAATGAAATAAATTCTAAGGTCAGCGTGAAAGAGATTCCAAGCCCGTATTTCCTCAAAATATAGTTGTTTTAGCCAAAATAATCCACGTTGATTGTTTATACTGCACAAGCACGTTGGCATGTTTAGAAATTAGACTTTCTTTTCCCTTCATTAGATGGCTTCATTAGCTGATTTATTTCTAAGTTTAAATCTATTGAAAATACATACAAATAAGGAGCAATATAGAGTCGCACATTTGCAAACATTTAAAATCAAAACAGAAACACAGTCATCATCTGTTCCTTTCTCATCATACCTTAATTTGATATGCAAATTAAGCATGGCTTCTGCCCGTATCCAAATTTTACGTGGCAATTTGCTAATTCACTTTACAAAAAAACAGCACACAGACACAGACATTTGTACATAAATTATAGTAAGATCTTTTTTTTTTATAATTTCTCATATTTTATTAATAGATGTTGGAAGTGTGATGACTTTTAATACTCCAAGGCAACCAACAATTTCACTGTAAAATGCTCTCTAATCTTTTCCCTGATTACATGTTTGATTTTATTGCCACAAAATGACCTCATTTTCCTTTTATCTATTTTACATACAAGGGATAAAAAAGCCCAATTCAGTCACAATGGGCTTTTTTAAAGAAGAGGAGATAAAACCCCAAAATAACTCTGAATATGAAATCTCCCTGTATTTATCCTTCATGAATAAGGTGATTAGCATCTTCAAACAACATATTGACCGTGAGGAAGTAGTGGCTATTTAGTGCTTTCACACGTTGCCTTGTAGGGTGGAATTGCAGACGGGTATAGGGGTATAGTCCAAACTACTAGAAGAAAAAATTTCATTGTATCAGTTACTTTATATAAATTTTCTTCACCTTTGAGTTACCCATGTATACTAATACTGTTTTTTTTTCACCTATTGAATGGGTTCCCTATAGGAAATACGCGAAGATAAATAGATTTCATATTCGACTGCGAGGCAATAGCTTCCGGACATAATTCCACCCCCTAGTTAACAACGGCCATAAAGGAAGGAGGCCGGACCCCGAGGGCAGCTCTCGATGTGGGGGCCCGCCTGTCTCCAGGTTTGGGGTTCCATAAGCTCTTCACCTGCACACTCAATCCCACTCAATCATTCTTTCTTGGGAGGAGACTGAGAGCCTCTGGTGACATCCTGGGGGGCTGGGGGAGGCCTCTGCGGTTCACTCAGAAACAGCACTAGGCGGGATGAGCACTGGGTGGTATTCTGTATGTCGGCAAATTGAACACCAATGAAAAATGAATTTATTATTTAAAAAAAAGAAAGAAACAACACTAGGCTCCTCCAGAGATTGCCTGGATTAAAGGCATGGATTAAAGTAAGAAACAAAGACCCTGGGGCGCCGGGGGGGCTCAGTCAGTGTCTACCTTCAGCTCAGGTCATGATCCCCGGGTTCTGGGATCTTAGCTCCACCTTAGTTCCTTGCTTGGGGAACTTGCTTTCCCCCCTCCTTCTGCTTCCCAGCTCCTGCTCTTTCACCTTCTATCTCAAACAAATAAATAAAATCTTAAAAAAAAAAAAAGAAACAAAGATCCCTTCGATCTGATTTCCATAGTGATTCCTTACAAGAGGTGGTTGTGCACTACAGACATTTTCTGATGACGAGGGGGGCAACACAGAGGACTCGAGCGCAGGGAGACCATGCAGATTAACAAGAATAGATTTTCTTTGTGGAAAATCCACCTTTCCAAAAATAAAAAAAAAAAATTAAAAATAAATAAATAAAATAAATAAAAAAAAAAAAGAAAGAAAGAAAACTCACCTTTCCAGCCCCAGAGTCGCCTGCCCTCGGTCCTAATTTTTGAAGTGCAAAATTTCTCATATTTTGCTACGAAGAACAATTTTCCTTCCACAGACTCAGCGTGGGGGGCTGCTTTCACGTATGCAAGATTCATTAAAAGTTCTCGTAAACACAGATTCATTTACTGTGGAACTCCAACTTTAGCAGCACAAAGCTTTGAAAGTAAAATCCCCCTTTAATCTAGCCAGCAAGACCCTCTAAGCACCATTACTGTCTCTGCTGGGTTGTCTAAGTGGAAGGGAACAGAATTAAATGTATCCCTCTCTTGATTTTAATTCTGGCACTTACATGACAGGGCAGCTTAATTCACTTCTGTTATTGTTACTCTAACTCGTCTCACAAAATCATAGCTATTTCTATGATGTTTAGCGAGTATAAGCCACGGAAAAATACAGAAGAGAGAACAATCAAACCAAAGACCCCTTGGCTTTTTTCTGTTTTTTATTCTCAATTCCAAACAGAAGACAGTAATCCACCTGGCTAATCCCATTCCCTTTCTTGGGAATGGTTTTATTCAAGACTATTGCAGTGGGGTTTACGGTAAGAGAGATTGGGCTCAACTCAGCTATCGCAAGAAAAAAGTGGGCATTTGTAGCTAAGGAGCAGAATGGGGAGACTGGTGGATGGAAAATTAATTTCTCCAGGTTTTATTTTTATTTATGAGATTTTATTTATTTATTTATGGGATGCTTGGGTGGCTCAGTGGTCGGCCCAGGGCATGATCTTGGATCCTGGGATCGAGTCCCACATCGGGCTCCCTGCGTGGAGCCTGCTTCTCCCTCTGCCTGTGTCTCTGCCTCTCTCTGTGTCTCTCATGAATAAATAAATGAAATCTTTGATAGAGAAGAAGTGAGAGAGAAGGAGAGGGAGGGAGAGCATGAGCAGGGAGGAGGCGCAGAAGGAGAAGCACACTCCTTGCTCAGCAGCGAGCCCGATGCAGGGCTGCACCCCAGGACCTGGGATCATGGCCTGACCGAAGGCAGATGCTTAACTGACAAGCCCCCCAAGGCACAGAGAATTATTTTCTGAAAGGAAACATCAAAATAAGGAATGGATTTTGACTAGATGGAATTCCTGCGGAGGGCAGGCCATCGTCACCGGTTATCACCCTGGAGATAGAGGGATGGGAAATTTGGTCAGATTGCAGGTGATCAAAATATCAAGGGTGGGGGGTTCTGGGTAAGCAGACTCAGCAAGATTCTTGATAAAATCTGTCTCCTAAGGACTTGCTCAAGAATAGAGTCTAGTTGAAAAAGACCCTGGAGAAGCCCGAGTAGAGTTTGGTCGAAGAGAGAATCTTTGCCAATCATTTTATTTATTTGATAACATTTCGTCAAACGTATCTCCGATTGGTAAAAACTAAAGTAGTAAAAAGGAACATTACCATGGAGTAGTCCCACTTTCCGTTTTTCAAGCTGATTTTCGATTTTTTAGGTGAGTCCTATCTCCCTCTCAGGCCACCTGGGAGGGCTGTCCCTTGGGTCCCCAGGGAGTTGCTGCAGGCAGCTCGTTTGCAAAGAGCCCTGGAGCCCAGAGGCGGCCCCGCAGGGCCCGGGGAGCTCTCCAGCCCTTCTCCGGGGTCTGCTCTTTGTGAGTCAGGCCAGTGTCACTCTGACCACCAGCACGGCCTGCGAGACGCCGCACCTTGAACCTGGCACGTGTCTTCCTCTGTCTTTGACCCACAATATCTTCACCTGCCCTTTCCTCGTGCCATTTTTTCCTCCTGTAGAACTTCCTTTTATCCTTTCTCTCTAGTTTCAAAGCTTTCCTTTCTTAATGTACTTCTGACTACTAAAAAAAAAAAAAAAAAAAAAAAAAATTTCCAGAAAGCCTGGCTTAAATTCGTTTTCTCTTAAGTCTTTCCAAATAGCCTTCCCTGTCCCTCTGGTTCTGCCTCCTTCCCCTGCAACTGTAAGGTCCTCGCGCTGCATGCAGACGAGGTCCCTACACAGGGACGGAGCTTCCCTGCGGCGTCGGGTCTCCTGTGCAGAGAAGCATCCTTACAATACAGTATCAATCGGGTCGGCCGGTATTTCTTGACACAGGCTATATAACATATACTGTGTTTACTGATATTTATTATTTTTTACATATTTACCTAAGTAGTCTTAAATTTCTAATTAACGAGTTTCAAACATATTTACCAGATATTTACTAAGCATAATCGGCCAGATTTTATGTGTCGATGTGAATCACATGAATTGTCACCTACCTGCAAAATTACTTCCTTTTACCTACATTACAGCATCCCTCAACCCACTCCCCTGCAATGTTTTTTTTAAAGATTTTATTTATTTAATCATGAGAGACACAGAGAGAGGCAGAGACCCAGGCAGAGGGAGAAGCAGGCTCCATGCAGGGAGCCCGATGCGGGACTCGATCCCGGGACCACGGGGTCACGTCCTGGGCCAAAGGCAGGTGCTCAACTACTGAGCCACCCGGGGATTCGCAACCCCCCTGCAATCAAACCAGATAAAATTATAATATCAAGATTAATCTTACAGGATATTCTATTTAATTTCCTTTGGAAATCTCTGAGCATTATTCCTTTGGCTATTCTCTAACAAAACATTGTTTTATTCTCTTAAGATAACCAAATCCATGAATTTCTTCTGCAATCTCTATTTTCTTAGGCCGGACACTCTCCAACTTTATTATTTTATAAAAACAAAATTAAAAAAATACATGACCATGACATTATAATAAAGTTGTGTTTATCTTATCCTTATGTATCATAATCTTAACTCCCTGTTTGTTTTGCTATGAAAACTTACGATTCCGAGAGAAAAGTGATAGGACACGTTAGGTACGATGTATTTCCAAAGGTAAGTCTTCTCTATTCTCAAACCACTTACTTGTCTCCAGTATCTGCCTTTGAACTGACCCCTGCACAAGTCATCATTGCTAAAGAGAGAAGCCTCACAAGCCACGTAATTGCTCAAAATGTGAACGATGCTAATAGATGGGAGAAGAGGAGGTCGTGTTAAATCTATGTATTTTTTTTTAATTTTTATTTATTTATGATAGTCACACAGAGAGAGAGAGAGAGGCAGAGACACAGGCAGAGGGAGAAGCAGGCTCCATGCACCGGGAGCCCGACGTGGGATTCGATCCCGGGTCTCCAGGATCGCGCCCTGGGCCAAAGGCAGGCGCTAAACCGCTGCATCACCCAGGGATCCCCTGTATTTTTTTTTTTTGAAGAAAACAAAAACAAAGTTTTCAAAAACATCAGCTGCTGCCAGGAAAAATGCTCCAGAGACACATATGACAATAGTGCTTAGCTCATAATGAGGTTCCTCTGAATCAATTTTTTACAGTCTCCATATAACCTGTGGAGAGATTGCGTATTAACAGGGGGCTGATGCTCAGCAGAACAGGGACGACAGCGTCTCATCCCTCCAATCTTCATTTACTTACACTGACAGTGCTGGTTCCTCTACGAGGTCTCTCACTATTAGTGAATCTTACACCCTAAATGTGCCCAGCGGTTCTGACTTACGTCACATGCTCCACCCCGGGAACACTTTATCCCTCTTGTGATCTCATTCTTTCTACCCACTCACTGAAGCAGGAACAGAAAGAGGGAAAGACTGAATATGTCTTATTCTTCTGCAGTAGTTTCCCAGTTTCCCAAGACCTCAAACCAAGCCCTAGTCTAAATGAGAGCATCCGAACGAGGAAAGTGAGTTGAATACCAGCGTAGCCACAATTCAATACGATTACGTTTCTACAAACATATTTATTAGAAGACAACGAGCTTAGCTGGACCTGATTTACCCAAAGGAACCTCAGGAGAATGTTTGATATGGTCGAGTTGTCACCTTATTGATAAGCCAAACATTACCTCTGTTTACACAAGGAAAAGCAAGCCAGAATTACTTATTAGCAAATATTTATCGAGCTCAGCCTATTGTTCAGTATTATACTCAACACCGGAGACTGCAATGAACCAAATAGTCTGAAACCTCTGTCTCTGTGGTGCTTATTTTCCAGTGTACGTATTAGTATGTGTGTGCGCCTGTGTGTCTGGTAAGAAGGGGGTGGGGTGGGGTGGGGAGTCAGACACTAAATGAAATTAAAATAAATATATATAAATATACAAATATACAAATATATAAATATATAAATATATAAATATAAATAAATGAATAAATAAATAAATAAATAAAGTGGATGGATGTGCTATTTAAAAAAATGAAGCAAGCAGAGAGCTACAAAGTATGGAAGGAAAGGAAAAGGCTTGGGGGAGGTGGCGATTTTAAAATAGACCTCGATGGAGATCTCACTGAAGCGACATTTAAATGAACATGATGAGGAAATGAGCTATAGAGGTTTCTGGAGAAATATCTTTCTCTCATAATAATTGAGGTCATAGGTTGTGAAGGAAATACAGCTCTGTGAGGAGTTCAGGTAGGATGGGAGGCAGATTTAGAGGCGAGTGGCCTAGGACACTGGTGGGCTTTGGCTCTCCGGCTTTACTTTAGGAAACAACAAGCCTACCTCATCATTAGACACACAAATCACATGGGATTGACTTCTTTCACCCATATAGGGATGGTCCCTGATTAGGGTCATCCTGGAGGCTACAATGCTTGTTTTCATCTCTAAGAATGAACAGTGTAATGACGGTAAATATTTGCATTTGCATTTTTGGAAGAACGAGGAGCTTCATCCTTTCCCCCGATAACTACTGGAAGATGCGTTTCCCGACCTGAGCGCCAAGTGTAAAGAGCACTTGAAGGAGCTGCGTGGTACGACCACCGGAAGCCAGCCTGAAGCTGCAACCGCACTAGTTACATCTAAGGAAAGAGAGGACCCGCGTCCCTGGTAGTGTTGAGTCCCCAGATCAAGCCTTGCTTGAAGAACTACCCCTGAATATTTCAGTCTTGAAAGATGTGCATATTCTTTCCATTATTAAGCCACTGGGAATCTTCAATAACGCATGAAAATGTTATTCTGAAGAATCTTGCTATAACTTCTGAAAGCAGCAAATGACCTGAACTCAAGATGGAAGATGGTGTCAGAGACTGACTTAAAGAGTAGTATTACGGTGGGTTATTGGGTTAAGACATCGAAACTCATCACTGGGTACAGTTGGAGAAAAAGAAACTTAGACTGTTTGAGTTGATGATAAAATAAATAAAGGCTTTATGTAGTTATTGGTTATAAAAGGTCAGGATGCGGTATCGCAACATACGGCACCTTTAGTATATTTTACACTGAAGGAGTTTAGCCGCGGAAGAGAAGTCTCTGCTTTGACCTTGCCCCACTCCTGTCCCCTGGGACGGGTCATGAAACCAGCCTGTGGCAAGTGTCTTTCTTACACCAAAGACAAGAGGGCACTGAGAATAACCCAAATAAACAGCCTTAGTAAGTGTCTCCGAGTTTATGACCGTATTTCATTCTCGTTGACCTATCGTTTTCCTCCACAACTGTCCACTTCTTCAAACCCACCATAAAAATACTTAACCATTTCTGTCTTCATTTCTTATGAAGTCCTTGGCGTCACGTAAAACTTATATTCAATAAGCTTGCATGCTTCTCTCCCATTACTATATCTATGTTAAGCTGAACTTTCAGATCCAGACAAGAACGTTAAACAGCCAAGGAAAATTTCCTCCCCAATGTCGGTATATCGAAAAAATTAATATTTTCTTCCCATTGGTTCAAGCAGTTAATTGGAAGTTTGGACAGCAGAATCTGCTGATATAATTCTTTCCCTGTGAATGGATTTTTCTTTCTTTCGGAAACAACGTGGAGCATGGTGTCGTAATATACAAAGTAGAAGTGAGTACGAATAAGACAAAATCCGTGTTTAGACATCGAATAAATCCCAGAATAGCTATGATGATATGGCTATCAGAGGAAATATTAGCCAATGACCTCAACTGTGATGCACAATTTGGTGGGCACCTCTACGATTATTCTCGTGTTTCATTGTAAAATCGGCCTTGTTGCAGAGTATTCCTTTAAGACTAACGGTCTAATTCAGATGATGCCTTATCTGTTGCTGTTTCACTGCCTGCAATTAATGGCATGCTTTGTTCAACGCGTGTAGCCAGTAGGATAATCCATTCATGTTTCATTGCGAACAATTCACAAATCCTTAAAATCTGTTAAAAAAGCATGAAAATCATTTTACCCAAATGCCTTTGGAATCAAACTTTTACCTTAACAGGTTACACTGACTCAAGGCACTGTCGTCAGGAATTAGCTATATCATCAGTAGAAACGTGGTGTTAAACTTATTTAAACAATAAAATTAGGAATACTTTAGTGACAAAAATATATATATTTATTTTGAAAAAGTTTTAAGACTTATTTATTTGAGTGACAGCGAGAGCGAGCACCAGCAGGGGGAGGAGGCAGGGGGAGAGGGAGAAGCAGGCTCCCCGCCAGCAGGGTGCTCGACCTGGGGCTCCATCCAGGACCCCGGGATCAGGACATGAGCCCCCGGGCACCTCTGGGAAAAAATATTTTAGTAGGTACTGAGTTTTGGGTTTTAACAACGTGGAGGATTGAAGACTCTTGGGGAGTACATACACCCTGAGAGCTTTCCAAGAGACCTGTAAGTTTGTTTTTCACACATGATGTTTAACAATGGCAATTTTATTACAATTCTACTGGGTGCTCTTGGATTATAGCTGAGTCCTAGAGGTGGAATCTCCCTCGGCCCCACTGCCCTGCAGGTGGCCGCTGCTCCTTGGCCCTGGAGGGTGTGCAGGCCCAGCACCTCGGCCCCCCGAGGCCTGGCTGTGGAGGGCAGGGCGTCGTGGGATCTGCACAGGGAATTGAAAACGATGCAGACGAAGGAACGAGCAGTGGGAAGGGATACAGAGCAGGGGTCTGGCCCCAGGGATGCCCACGAGCAGGGGCAGAGGTGGCCCAGCCCGGCCGGGAGCGTGACCCCGACAGGGCCAGGCCCATGGCCTCTGCTGCCCACATGGCAAGTGCGGACAGGCCGGGCCCACACCTCAGGAGGCTGCCCCCGACATGTCACGGGCCCCACGCGGCCCTGCTCACTGCTGACCCTGCTCACCCTGCTCACCCTGCTCACCCGCGGGCCCACAGCTGCTCCCAGCCCGGCCACAGGCCCGCTCCTGTGCTGGGACGGGGTCTTCCTCACAGGGACAACTGTGGTCGGCGACAGGGACTGGCCCCAGGGAGGAGGAGCACTGCCAGGGCAAGGGAACCCCCTCGGGGGTCCGTGGGCTTCTCAGGGCTCGGGGGACACCAAGCAAGGTGCAGAGAGCAAGGCTGGGGGGAGGCGTGGAGCCACGGAGCTGATGAGCGAGTGGCCTGGGTGGCCGGTCAGGGGGACACGCACCGACCGGGAGCTGGGGGGGGGTCTGCCTGTGTGTGTGTGTCAGCAAGAATGGGGACAGCCCCCGGGCTCCCCGGGTGCAGTGGAAGGGACGGCCGCTGTGGGACAGCTCAGCTGCCTGCACAGGCTCACGGGGTTTGTGAGGCAGGAGGGGAGGGAAGGACGTGCGTTCAAGTGGTCCCTGATTCCCAGGAACACAGGGCTCAGGGACGAGGCCTGGGCTGGCAGCTGAGAGTAGAGGGGGCCCTGGAGGCAGCGCTGTGGGCGGCCTCTGTGAGGAAGGCCTGCGGTGCCTGCCCCCAGCGACACGGCCACCAGGCCCTCCCGAGGGGACGTGGTGCACGGGGTAGGACGAGGCCCAGCACGCGGGCCCAGGATGGACGTGGTCCCTTGGGAATCACACAGACTCCGGGAGTCAGGCTCACTCGCCGGATGCTTGGAGGCCGTGAAGACTCTACCGAGTACTTGCTCAGAGACTTCTAGAAAAACTGGCATCGTGTGCCCAACGCGGGACCCTCTTCCCATGCAGTCTTGGGGTCTGACGCGCTGGGATTCAGAGCGATGATTCCCAACTCTGCGGAGCCCATCCCCTACCTCGGACTAGTGATGCTCTGACTCTCAAGCTCGAATCTCCAAACTTCTCTTTTAAATCCCCAGAAGTATTTTCTAGATCTTAAAACCATGAAATCGTCAGCGTCCATTTTTCTATTAGATCATATGTATTCCCTCCTCAGCTGACTTACCGCCAACTTCCCTCATTTCATCCACTTCAAAACTGCAGTCCCAGCAGCTTGCGGCCTGGAGAGCCTGTCAAGACCGGGTAAGGTCTTCCATAACGAAATCCCACACCCCACTGAGTGTTCAAGTATCCTCTGACAAGGGCACGGCTGTAGGATACTCCCCCCCGCCCTGAAATTTCAGGAAAGGTGTTTATTTTTATCATGAACATTAACTGTTCATTCATTCTTTTTTTGTTGTTGTTTCTTTGTTCATTTTTTTATTCATTCATTTTTATGCATTTATCAAACGCTGTATCACGTGCCAGGCTAAGACCATAAACTGGAAATACGTGCCCTCATGCTCTCAGACGCCTGGAAGTCTACTAGAGTCACACGCGCACACAGACGCGCCCAGAGCTACACCACCAAGGCTAAGATCTTAATGTTTGTAAGCTCGGGTATATGGAGAGAAAGATGTGCTTGATTCAACAGCTTTACGTTTTAACACGGCTTTTAAAATCCATGACAAAGTATGAATTCATCATTTTTGTTCCTTTCTAAGGTTCTTGCCGTGATGTATCCTTAACAGAAACCATCGACCAGAAATACAAGAAGAGTTCGGCACAACGGGGCTGCGGTGATGCTTGGCCCAGGTAGAGAACGCGCCGTGGGGAATTTAGGGAGTCCGGGCTCAGGGATGCTTACAGCACCTGCCACTCTCTCTTAACAGCTCTGATCTCGGTCAACTGCACCATCTTTCAATCTCTGCCTGCAGTAGCCTAACAGTCACTGACACTTTTTTTGTTTTGTTTTTTTGCAATCTAAGTCAGTAGGGACAAGTATTTTTGAAGGCAGCCCTAAGGCCAAGGAGAGTATTTATATCCACCGCCATTCAGAGAATAACTGAGCCAATCAAGCACTTGCTAGATTTTGCACTTTTCCCATTACGTTTCTCAGCTTCTTTTGGGTATTCTATGAAAGACTGTGGGTGTTCTTAATCAAGAAAAACAACATATTTCTCGCACCGTTCTGTATTCATTATGTTTTCATTTACACAGATTTCATGTCAAGTGATATTGAAGTTTCGAAAATATTTTTTTTTAGCCCCTGGAACATGTACAATGGCTCTAACGTATTGGCATTCATTGGCCACATTCAATTAATTTTGATAGCTGGGAAATGCATTGAGGTTTTTCACATAAAAGTGTTCTTCCTTAATATAAGACTACGTGAAACTCAGGCATTGCCAATGCTGCTAAAAAGCAAGTACCTAGCAAAACTCCAGTGTGAATATAAAAATCCCAATTTCCTTAAAGTTGAAAACTATGTGGAATGCTGAAGTGTCTAAGATACTAATTGGATTTATTTATTTCAGCATGGAGAACTCTATGTCTGAAGCTTCAGTCAGCCCCAACCCTTGGTGCTTCCAAAACCAAGGTAGATAGAATTTTTTTAGATGGTAGATGATAGATAGATAGATGATAGATAGATAGATAGATGATAGATAGATAGATAGATAGATAGATGATAGATAGATAGATGATAGATGATAGACAGATGATAGATAATAGATCAATAGATGATAAATAGATAGATGATAGATAGATAGATAGATAATAGATGATTGATAGATGATAGATGATAGATTGATGATAGATGATAGACGATAGATGATAGATCGATCGATAGATAGATGATAAATAGATAGATGATTGATAGATGATAGATAATAGATAGATGATAGATGATTGATAGATGATAGATAATTGATTGATGATTGATAGATGGTAGATGATAGATGATTGATGATTGATGATAGACTGTAATAGATAGATAGATGATAGATGATTGATAGATGATAGATGATTGATGATAGACTGATGATAGATAGATGATAGATAGATAGATAGATAGATAGATAGATAGATAGATAGATAGATGATAGATGATTGATAGATGATAGATAGATTGATAGATAGATAAAAGAAACAAAGGGAAACTAGATATTGAATCTGGCAATATCTACAGAGTACAAAATACCCACAGAGTTTGATTGAAGCAACTGATTTAAGCAACAATATATTTTGGTTAAAGAATTAAGTAAGGAATGAATCCATTACATTGTCTCACACCAGGAATGGAAAGTCACACAAGGGCTATTGGAGGGGAAATGAAATAAAAGTGGGCTAACTCATCAAGTGTATCATGAAGAGGCATATACTAAAGAACTCACATATTTCCACCGTGAAAACATTTTTTAGGAGATTTATTTATTTATTTGAGACAGAAAGAGAGAAAGAGAGAGATGGAGGGAGGGAAAGAGCAGGAGGAGGGGCAGAGGAAGAGTGAGAGCGAGAGAGAACCTGGAGCAGAGTGTGGAGCCCGACGAAGTGTGGGACGCGACCTGGGGCTCCATCTCACCATCCTGAGATCACGACCTGAGCCTAAATCGAGTTGGGTGCTTAGCTGCCTGAACCACCCGGGCGCCCCTCCACTGCAGAAACATTTTAATTCATAAATCTGTGATGATATATCCAGGATCAGAGCAAACAGTGTTTTATGCAATACTCGTTTCTTTACTTTCCCCTCATCTTCATGTGAAAATTCTGAAGCATAGAATTTGATGATTCTTAGTAAGATTTAGCTTTTCTTTTGATTACTGGATGCCAACTCTCCCCCTTAATACGTCTAGATCTCACCAGAATCTGTAACTGCTGTTTTTACCTAGCTTAGCCTTTATTTGCAAAGCGCATGAAGGGCAAAGAAAAGAGCTGACCTTGTTTGAATGACAATGTTGTGTTTTTTATTGTTCCTGAGAAATGGAGGACATCAGAAAAATCCTTTCTTAAGGAAAGGAATTATACACATCATTTAGATAATGATTCATTAGGTTATTAGGTAAATTGTCTAATATGCTAATCTCCTATTCTAAAATTTTAGCAAGCGTAACTTAAAATATATGAATTCACAGAAACCACATGCCTTCAACTATAAGTCACTGCAGCAGTGATAAATCCTTTATACAGGAATTACTTGACTGATGCTCTTCATAGATAGTTGGCAGGAAGATAAGAAGAGGGATAACATTTTCTATATTGGTTTTAGTAAACTGATAAACACACGGGGAATGTTACAAGTGACCTGCACAATCAAATCCATCAGGCTGTGGAAAATTGAAACTACTCTTTAAAAACAGAAGTAGAGCTGGAAAATCCTTCTGGTTTGCTGAATTCAAATATCCCTATATTCCTATTCCTGTTCACGTTTTCATGTCCTTTTCATGTTCTCAGACTTGTGAAAATTAAGACATTATATATTAATCTAGAAACTCTGCTGCAACTTAATTTATTACAAGCCTTTCATCTCAAGAATTAGGTTAATTGGGATCCCTGGGTGGCGCAGCGGTTTGGTGCCTGCCTTTGGCCCAGGGCATGATCCTGGAGACCCAAGATCAAGTCCCACGTCGGGCTCCCGGTGCATGGAGCCTGCTTCTCCCTCTGCCTGTGTCTCTGCCTCTCTCTCTCTCTCTGTGTGACTATCATAAATAAGTTAGGTTAATTTTTTTTAACTGCAAACATTAGGGGCACCTGGGAGGGCTCAGTTGGTTAAGCGGCTGCCTTCAGCTCAGGTCATGACCTCAGGGTCCTGGGATCCAGCCCCACATCAGGCTCTCTGCTCAGTGGGGAACCCGCTTTTCCCTCTGCCTCTCCCGGGTTGCTCTGCTCTTTATCAAATAAATAAATAAAATCTTAGAAAATACAATGCAAATATTAAATAATCAGTAAACACCACTAAATGGCCTTCTTACATAATGGAAAAACTCAAGCTTATCAGAAGAAATCGATTACATAGTTTGTTGTTTGATCATTATTTTACTATATCTAAAATATTATATTTTATGATCCAATGTGATTCCTTGGACTGGGCAACATAGAGAGTCCAATATTACCTATGAGTCTTAATTTCATAAGGGCTAAAAACTCAAGGCCATGGAAAGTTCTGGAACTCTTTATATATGATGTGTATTCATTCACATTGTGTTTTTTTTTTTTTTTTTTTTTTTTGTCAAATCCTGAACAAAGAATTGCAAAAGAGCCTATAGTCAATGTCTTAAAATCACTATGGAAAATTTGAATTCTTTAAAAGAATAATAATCAGAATTTGAAAATAAATAGGAATATGGATAATGATGAAAGATGATCAAATGAAGGTAATTTAGCCCAGAGAATTTATGAGCTTGAATTTAGCCAACTTCCGTGGGCCAGATGCCACAAACCTACAAGGCAGTAAAAAGAGAGAAGGTAATCTCTAAACATTTATGGAGGACACTATGTGCATCAAAGTTTATTAGACATCAGTGATTCTGGATGCTTCCTTTTTGTCTAAACAACAGAACATACTTGCTTTTTTCCACCTTTCTTGATTTTTTCCCCCTTTCTCTGCCTCATAATATCCTCCCAATCTCTCTTCTCCAGCATTCCCTATGGACTAGCTATGTTTTCATGCATTTACAAATGCTAATTGAGTACCCACCGTACTTTCTGGTCAGTGGCAATGCAATACTGAGCAAGAAAGTGTCCCTGCGCTCATAGTGCTTGCGTCCAAGTGACAGAGTTGGAAAACAACAACAACAACAACAACAACAAATAAACTTACAATGTCAGGCATTGATAGTTGCTATGGAGAAATATGGGAATAAAGAGAGGGTGGTGAAGGCACTGGGGCACTCTTTTTAAGGAAGTCTTACCAAGAAGGAGGGGAACCTGGTCCATTTTACTATCTAGAGAAAATATTCTTCTGTAAATGCATCGGCAAATACCAGAGACCTGAAGTGAGAAACAGACTAATGTGGTGGAAAGAGAATATGAAAGAGCAGAGTGGTGGCAATGGGATAGTTCAGATCCTACTGGATCCAGATACCAAATTCAGGTCAATAGGGGCACCTGGGTGGCTCAGTGGTTGAGCGTCTGCCTTGGGCTCAGGGTGTGACCCCAGGGTCCAGGGATCGAGTCCCATGTCGGGCTCCCTGTGGGGAGCCTGCTTCTCCCTCTGCTTGTGTCTCTGCCTCTCTCTCTGGGTCTCTCATGAATAAATAAATAAAATCTTTAAAAATAAATAAATAAATTCAAATCAATAACAATCTTATAATCCTACAAGAGCCTTCAAATGAAGTGATTTGCCATTTTTCTCTAAGAACATAAGAACATTCTTTCAGATTAAAATCTAAAATTTAAACATAATATCAAAATAATATTTTAATAAAATATTAATCACAAGAATAGATTAATGACAATAGTTAATAATCTTTTCAAGAGATAATATATTTATAAATAATATTTATTCACTCCTTAAACATTGTCAGGCTTCTGCAATATGAATATGGTAATTTTGGCACTGAAACTATAGTGACAGACACATAGTTTCTGTTTTCAAATTAATTACAGTAAGAATTTGCTAGCTAAGCATAATATGTTAAAGAAAAATTAGATGCTCCCCATACTTCCCCTTCACATGAGTATCATATTGCATTGATATCGTTCAGTTATTTCTAACCACTTTCCTCTCTTATTGTGAGTTTTATAAGCAAAGATTTTGTCTGGTTTATTTATTGTTATATCCCTGCCTCAGAACAGAGTTTCAAATACAGTCAGCTTTCAATAACTATTTGTTGCAGGCATGAGCAAACTAATAAAGCCAATAAGATCAGTAGTCACAATGTGTGATAAAGGAAGCGGGGCACAGTTTGGGCCAGGGAAGTGGTGCGGGAGAGATCCTTACAAGGGTTCCCGGGCCAGATTATGGCAGAGTTACTGAGAGAAGGGAGGGAAAGCATTTTAAAGGAGTAGAACAATTTTTATGAACGTATATAGTTGACAGGCATTTCATTCATTTCCTGTTACTCGAGGAAAGGATCTATGGAAAAAATGGTTTGTGATAAAAGACTCTTCTATGTCATGCTAAGTAGTTTGTATTTCATACTGAATGTGATGAGAGTTGACCAAAGGACTGGTTCGCCTACGCTGTCATTTAGCAAGATCAGCCCAGTGCGAATGAGGAAGATATTCTATAGGACCAAGAAGAGCACACACAACCCAGGGGGGAGGTGTCTGCAGTCCTCCAGCTAGAAACAGTCCTAGCCGTGTTGGAGGGGGCGAGGCGGAGAAGGACTGAAGGACACGCACCGGGACAGGCCGATTGCATGACTGCATATGGAGAGAATGGAGGATGAGGGTTGGCTAGGACGGTACAACAGCTACTTGCTTTGGGACAGCTCTGGATTTGCCCAGGATTTATCTCTACTAAAGAGGGTGAATAGGCAAATATTTGTTTCTTGATACCTAAGGGCCATTCATAAAAATTCAAAATGTTTATGTTCACGCTGTAGCTCTGCTTTTATGAACTAGTTACTTAACTTTATTTGGTTTTCTACTTATAGAATTGGTTAGAAAAATCAATGAGATAACGGATGAGAAAGTATTTTATAAGTTGCAAAAGGTCTATGACTGTCATTATTTTCTTATTTTTCTCCACTACTGGTACTTTCTATTCTCTTACGTTCTTGGTTTTTATTTGACATTTCCCTCGATACCCTGCTTATATTATCTTTCTTCTTCACCTTCTCTATCTTTATCTTTTTTCTCTTTCAACATAATGAAGTAATTCATTATTAATTAATTCCTCCTCCCTACGAATGAAGGATTTCCCTATTAGAGAAACTTCAACAAAGCATTAGGATATTTCATGCATCTAGAACATAGCAAGCATACATACATTCTAATAGTTACATAGAGTATATCACGGAACACAAATTTTGATATCAAAACAATGGGATTATAAGAAGCTAATATTTGTTAACAATTTAACGAGCTCCAGATTTAATGAGCTTCACATTACTTTATGTAATTCTTTTTATAATCTTGTGTATAGGTGGTATTACCCAATTTTACATGGACCTGAGTTCTAAGGAGAAATAGCATACTTAGTATATGAAGTTGGAAATCAAATTCATGGTATGTCTCCAGACACTTTGCTCTTAGCATTCACTCTGTTCTATGAAAATATACCTGCTGAGTCAAAAATTCATTTTTCTCAAGTTCCTACCTTCCTATTTTTAAGTTTGTTTATTCTATAAGCACGTATAAGGCATGATACTATGTCTGATCTTAGAAAAAAGGTCACAACAGCATATACAGGTAATGCAAATAAGTATTAGACAGATATATGTAAACAAATTATAATTATAAATAAATATAAAATGTTCTACATATGAAATTATTTGAAATTGAGGTATTTGCTAAACAAAGTGTAAAGGCATACAAATGCATAACATGTTCAGGAAAAATCAAATACTTCAAGATGTCAAGAACACAGTGTTTGTCACCTTGGGGAATGCAAACCCCTAAAGACTTCCCAGGGGTAGCAGGGCCTAGAGGGTTTCAAGTCAGTGGAGAGCTTAATGACACACATAGAGCAGGGTTCTATGCTCAGAGTTTCTGACATAGTAGGTCTAAGTTGGGGCAAAAGGTAACATTCACCCATGAATACCTGAAATAGCACTGAAAAAAAAATCAATTTTATTATTAGATGTGTTTCAAATAAAATGTTTACAAGTGACAGTAATGTATCAATTTATGTATGTTCAGATTATTTAGAATGAGATTTTGTCATTTGTGACAATATGAATCAACCTAAAGGGTATTTTCCTAAGTGAAATAAGTCCGAGAAAGATAAATACCGTATGATTTCACTAATATGTGAAATCTTAAACAAAACAAATGAATTAAAAAAAAAAAAGAAGAAGAAGAAAAAGAAAGACACTAAACTGGTGGATGCCAGAGGGGAAGGAGGTGGGAGGGTGAGCAAAATGGGTCAAGGAGAGTAGGACATACAGCTTCCAGTGATGTAATAAGTTACGGGGACAAAAGAACAGCATAGGGAACACAGTCGATGGTATTGTAATGACGTATGAGGACAAATATAAGCTATACTTATGGTAAGCATAGCAAAACATAGTTATTGACTTACTTGAAACTAATGTAACATTATGTGTCAACTATACTTCAATAGAAAAATATATAAAACGCCAAATCCCACCAAAAGTAAGTTTGATATGACATCTTGAGCTTAACACATTGATATCTAAAATATCTTGTGAATTATATTGTTTGTAACCAGTTACATTTGTGGTAAAAGAAGGACTTAGCTAGCAGTTTAAAATGTGCAAGAGACATTATTATTATATAATTTTTTAAGAATGTTCTCAAGCAAAAATAGATGATGTACTGTGGCATAGATTCTATAAGAGGTGTTAACTACCTGAGGAGATGTAGAATCAACACTTGGTACAAAACTTGGAGTACTTTAAATACTTTGCTAGGTATTAAATTTTCTGCAAATAATAGTTTTTAAATTAAGGAGTGATCCTATTAGATTTCAGTAGGAAAAGGATAATTCTGGTTGCAATGTAATAAATGGGATGGAATAAGTGAGAAACCAGAGGCAGTTGGGATGCATTCAGGTGGTTGGTACAGTAGATAATTGTAAAAAATAGTCCCAGCTACAAATAATGATGGTTTCCTAGTGAAACAGTGACAGTAGAAAAAAGGAAGAAGAAGAAAAGAAGAAGAAAAGAAGAAGAAGAAGAAGAAGAAGAAGAAGAAGAAGAAGAAGAAGAAGAAGAAGAAGGAGGAGGAGGAGGAGGAGGAGGAGGAGAAGAAGAAGAAGAAGAAGAAGAAGAAGAAGAAGAAGAAGAAGAAGAAGAACAAGAACAAGAACAAGAAGAACAAGAAGAAGAAGGAGAAGGAGAAGGAGAAGGAGAAGAAGAAGAAGAAGAAGAAGAAGAAGAAGAAGAGGAAGAGGAGGAAGAAGAAAGAAGAAGAAGAAGAAGAAGAAGAAGAAGAAGAAGAAGAAGAAGAAGAAAGAAGAAGAAGAAGAAGAAGAAGAAGAAGAAGAAGAAGAAGAAGAAGAAGAAGAAGAAGAAGAAGAAGAAGAAGAAAAGAAACAAGTGCAGCGGTAGAGAAAATATGAAGATAAAATGCCTATAAAATGTGCAGTAGATGCAAGAAATGGTAGTTTCCCTTCATCTGCAAGTATATTTTCTGTAATTTTAGTTACAATTATGGCCCTGAAGCAGATGATCCTCCTTACATTTTATGGGCAGATCAACAGTAGCCTAATGTTATGTCATCATAGCTATATCATTCGTCCCACTTCATCGCATCATAAAGGCATTTTATCATCTCACATCATCACAAAAAGAAGGGAGAGGGAGAACCACATTCTTTATTTTTTTGTGTGAATATTTCATTTATTCATGAGAGACACAGAGAGATTGGCAGAGACACAGGCAGAGGGAGAAGCAGGCTCCATGCAGGGAGCCCAACATGGGACTGGATCCTGGGTCTCCAGGATCACGCCCTGGGCCAGAAGAGGCAGTGCTCAACCCCTGAGCCACCCAGGCGTCCCTAAACTCATATGGCCAATTAACCTTCAACAAAGGAGGCAAGAAAATGCAATTGGAAAAAATCTCTTCAATAAA
This sequence comes from Canis aureus, assembly GCF_053574225.1. NCBI lineage: Eukaryota > Metazoa > Chordata > Mammalia > Carnivora > Canidae > Canis > Canis aureus. The sequence goes on along the minus strand of NC_135623.1, from coordinate 69,693,533 downwards.
TGGTATTGGGAAAATGGGTCGGCTACCAACAAAAGAATGAAACTAGACAACTTTCTTTTTTTTTTTTTTGACCACTTTCTTATGCCAAATACAAAAACATCCCTCAAAATGAATTAAAGACCTAAATGTGAGACGTGAAAACATAAAATTCCTAGAAGAGAGGAAAGCAGTAATTTATCTGGTATTGGCCATAGCAACATCTCCTAGATAGGTCCCCTGAGGCAAAGGAAACAGAAGCACAAGTAAGCTCTTGGGACTACATCAAAATAAAAAGCTGCACAATGAAGGTACAATCAACAAAACTAAAAAACAACCTATGGGATGGTAGGAAATATTTGCAAATGATAAAGAGTTAATACTCAAAATACATAAAGAATGTATACAATTCAACATATACACACAAAAAATAATCCAACTAATAATAGGCAGAAGACATGAACAGATGCTTCTATAAAGAACACGTCCAGTTGGCCAACAGACACTCATCATCAGGGAAACGCAAGTCAAAACCACAATGACACACAATGACACACAATGACACAAAAACACAAGTCAAAATCACAAAATCACAATCTCACACCTATCAAAATGGATAAAATAAAAAATACAAGAAACAGCAACTGTGGGTGAGGATGTGGAGGAAAAGAGATCCTCATGTTCTGTTGGTGGGAGTGCGAATTGGTGCAGCCACTCTGTAAAACAATAGGGAGTTTCCTCAAAACGTTAGAAATAGAACTACCCTACGATCCAGCAACTGACCTACTGGGTATTTACCCAAAGAAAATGAAAACGCTAATTCAAAAAGATATATGAGCCTGTATGTTTATAGCAGCATTATTTACAGTAGCCAAATTATGGAAGTAACCCAAGTGCCCACTGATAGGTAAATGGGTAACGAGGTTAGGGAATATTACTCAGCCATAAAAAAGAATAAGATCTTGCCATTTGCAGCAACATGGATGGAGCTAGAGAATATAATGCTAAGCCAAATAAGTCCAAGAAAGACAAATACTACAAGTTCAATCAGATGTGGAACTGAGGAAACAAAATGAACAAACCAAGAAAAAAAAAAGAGAAAAACCTAAAGACTGTGAAGTATAGAGAAGTGATAGTTACCAGAGGGAAGGGAGGTGGGGAATGTGTGAAACAGGTGAAGGAGATCGAGTGTGCACCTACCATGATGAGCACTGAGTAACACGCAGAACTGTGGAATCTCCGTATTTTACACCTGAAACTAATATAACACCGTTTATTGACTATACCGGAATTAAATCTTAAAAAAGAGAGTGTTGAAGTTACAAATTACAGTTGTGGATTTGTTACATTCCTTGCCCATGTTTGCTTCGTGTATTTTGAAGCCCTATGATTTTATGCATACTTATTTATATCTCATGTTTTGGTAAATCGACTACGTTGTTAACATGTAATGCCCCATTTCATCATTGGCAATAGATTTGCTCTTAAGTCTGTTTTGTCTGATGCTGATATAGTCACTTCAGTTTCCTTTTGTTGAGTATTCACAAGGTGCATAATTTCCTGCCTTTTTATTGTTAATTATTTTTTGTACTGGTTACTGAAAAATTGTCATCGATATTCTCTACTTCTTTTTTTTTTTTTGATATTCTCTACTTCTAATGTTTTTCTACTTCCAGTCTATTCTCTATTCTCTAATCAGAATAACCATTCCAAACTGAAAATCTCACTACTTTATTCTAAAACATTCAACAGTTTCTCTTTTCATTTAGGAAAAGTCTTCTCTTTACATGGTCATTCGTCATCGGACTCTCTTACTTTTTTTTTTTTTTTTTAAGATTTTATTCATTTATTCATGAGAGAACAGAGAGAGAAAGAGAGAGGCAGGGACACAGGCAAAGGCAGAAGCAGGCTCCACGCAGGGAGCTTGATGTGGGGCTGATCCCAGGACCCCAGGATCATGCTCTGGGCCTAAGGCAGATACTCAACCACTGAGCCCCCAGGGATCCCCTCTCCCACTTCTTCGCTCCTGCTTTTACACATTCCATTCCAACTACAAAGAGCTGCGTTCACTTGCTAACAAGGCCAAGATTCTGCTTTTCCTGACAGTTGCCCATCCTGTCGCCTGGGGACATAGAACTCCTGCTCTTCACCAACTGAAGGAAAACAAGCAAACAAACAAAAGCCGCTCCTAAGTGTTTCCATTACTATCCCTTAAAGAACCCAAAAAGTAGCACTTATCCCTCACTATCAACAAGGTCCCGCCTTCTTCAATAGACTAGAAGCTTCTTGAGCAAGTCGCACTTTTCAATCTGTTCATCAATCTCTTTCCAGAATCTGATATATTGTACACTTGAGAGAGAGAGAGAGAAATGGCTGAAGGATTGAATGTGTGAATCAAAGAGCTTGAGCCCGGGTGACTGAGCAGAACATGGTATCCTTCTCCAAGCTGGGGAACTCCGTAGGACGTCTGCTTTCCTGGCAAATGAATTAGAGTAAATCCTCCTTTGAACTTAGTGGCTTTGCTGTGGGGATAGCACCTCCCTGCTCCTCTCTACCTCTGCAGGCCCGAGAGCAGGTGGCTGTGCCTGCAGGGCGGTTCCCTACATAAAGGAATTGCAGGCACTAATATATACAATTAAGGGCAAGATGAGGAGATGGAGATATTCTAAGTTCACAAGGAAGCAGTATTTCTGATAACATAAAGTCTGACTGTGTTTAGTTGAAAATATGTGCTATTATAAAATAATTGGGGGATCCCTGGGTGGCTCAGTGGTTTAGCAACTGCCTTTAGCCCAGGGTGTGATGCTGGGTTCTGGGATCGAGTCCCACATCAGCCTGCCTCTCCCTCTGCCTGTGTCTCTGTTTTTCTCCGTGTGTCTCTGTTTCTCTTGAATAAATAAAGTATTTTAAAAAGTAAATAAAAATAAAATAAAATAATTGAATATAGTTGTGTAGCTGTAAATCCAGGAGAGCAGAGGGAGTTTTCAGAGGTCAGTAACACATGAGGAAAGTATAGCCTCTATATAAATGAATGGGATTATTGAGTGAAAAGGTACAGTTTGTCCTTGGGCCTGAGGTTTCTACAATTCAGTGTTTCTTTGGGGTTATATGCCTAATGTTAGCAAACTTCACTAGTTCTTAATACGGGGGGGAAAAAAAGGCATGTGATATAAAAGAATTCTGATAAATTATTTTTAATGCAAACATATAGGCATTAAAATACTGCTGTTGGTTCCAGTATTGCCTCTCTTTTTGAAGTTAATAATATCAGGTAATTTATATGGAAAGTGCAGTAATGATTTTTAAAAAAAGGACAAATGAGACTTCCAGTGTCCCTGGCCTATAAGGGACTTAGAAGTCACCACTGCATCCTAACAAGTAAAAAGATGAGCTGAAACAAGTTTTAGTTTCCAGAGCCTCAGTTTTCATATCCATAAAGTGAGGTAGAAATACTTCTCCCATGACAATACTTGACCTCCAGGTTTATAATAAATATAAAACATTTACTTCATGTGTACGCCGAAGTAATCATAAGCAATCATAAACAATCAAAGAAATCATAAGGAAAAAAGCTTGAGCTCATTGAATAGGCTGTGACAGAAGGGGGCAAAATTTCTTTTATAAAAAATATTCAGAAAGAGGCAGGACATATTTTAGGCTTATTTCATGGAATATTAAATCACTGAAAAGTGTTCAGTCCTGTTCAGAAGGTCTATGTGTGCCTGACAAGCCTTGCATCAAAATGTACAGACTTACTGTTTTTTTTTTCCTTTGTCTTTTTAAATTTACTTTCTTATTCACAAAGAAATAATTTATCCAAACATGAAAATATACAAAATGACAACAGATTCTTTCATATTTTGAAGTTCATTTTTTTTAATGAGGTCACCTCACAGTCATCTCATTCTCCAAAGGGATAAAATGTTTGTTTGATGTTTTCCAGCCCCATAAAGTTAGAAATTAAAGTACTCAAAACAGGGGGCACCTGGGCAGCTCAGTCGGTTAAGCATCTGCCTTCAGCTCAGGTCATTGGGCCCAGGGTCCTGGGATCGAGCCCTGCATTGGGCTCCCTTCACAGCAGAGGAGCCTGCTTCTCCTTCTCTGTCTGCCTCTCCTCTATGCTTGACTCTCTCTCTCTCTCCCTCTCAAATAAATTTAAAAATCTTTTAAAAAAATGAAAAAAGCTTTACCTTTAAAAAGATAAATACTGAAAAATGATAAGCTATAAATTGTGGCTCATAGAAAAAAGAATCCTGTAGCTTCTGGTTTTGTCACCCTGTAGAAAATGAACCCATCTTTGAGCTAACAAGGCATTCTTCCTTTGGCATTCTTTCCTTAATGAGTTATTTAGATGCCTCTAAACATTATCTACTGTCTTTCTGCTGGTGCATAATCAGTAGATAGAGAAAAGTGTTGGTCTGAAAAAAAATTAAAAAAAAAAAAACACTGAACAAAATAAACCCTTTGAATATTTTTCATTTACTCATCTCATTTCCCACCTTCCCCTTCCCTTAAGCTCTCCTTCCTTCCTTCCTTCTTTCCCTTTTCCTCTTATTGCCTCTCTCTCTCATCTTCCTTTCCATTTCATTAAGTTCTTCCTTCTTTCCTGTCCTTTTCCTTTTTTCTAACTTTACCTATTTTGGACCAAGCTATAAACGAGAGCACTACCAATTTTTTATGCACTAACAGTATTTGTTATCTCATTATAGCCTTGCTATCATGCAGCATGAAGTGCTTGTACCTCATGTTATTATCTTACCTCTGGAAGTAACAGAAAATATAATAAACTATTCTACTGTATAAATTATGAATATTGATTATGTTTACTTATCTTGAAAAAGTAAATTAGTGAGACAGTCAGGTAACCTGGGAAACAGACTCTGAGACTCTTTGCATGCAGAAACAAACAGCACTTGTGAAAACTCAGGAAAAAGAATTAAAAAGGGAAAGAACCCGAACTGCAGTTTCCTATTTTAGACATTACACATAAATGAAGTTATAACAAAAGGGGGGGAAAAAAGCACTGATGCTTCAGAACTTGGAAAATAAAATAAGGAATCTCAGTAGGCAGTGTTGGGGTCACGGTCCTTGTATAACTGGTCGTGAATGTAATATTGCATTGCAGAATAGAATGCTGCGTAAGTGGAACACCGATTTAATGCAACCTCGATACAAAATCCGGTTTCTCACAAATTTTAATTTTTATATTAGCATTCTCAGCAATGGCTCTGCCTTAAGCTGCATTATGAGGGATAAAACTGAAAAAAACACAAAATATTAAAAATGTGTGACTAATATAAAATTCCATTTCCAAAGTCCAACAGCTAAAACAATAACACATCCTGAAAACAGAAAAATAGCAAAGCATAAACTAAAACCAAATGTTGCTTTGCTACGAACGGCACTCCTAAGAGACAGCCACAAACATGGCACTTTCGTAAACCCAGCTTGGATTTTTGAGGTCTAACCCGGGGGAATAGCAAACTGCATACCCCAAGGGCAAAATCACCCTCCTTTTTAAAATAGAGTTTTATTGGAGCACAGTCATGCTCATATTTATTTTTCTATGACTAATATTTATTCTCTAGTCCTTAACAGATACTGAGTCAAGACCAAAGGTTTGAGAGAGCCTCTGCTTTCTCATGATCCTAGATTAAAATCTCGGGAATTTCTACCCCTCTGGTTAGCCACGTGACTCAGAAGACAAAGGTACCTTAGGCTCTATTGCAGTCATGATCCCAACACAAGGCGTGAGTCCCTTAAAATCATTTCAAGAACTTTTAGCAATAAAACACGTATTTATGACAGTGTGAATGGATAGAAAGGCACTATAAGGAATATATAATAACCTTGGCCTCGTAATAGCAGAGGACTCTTACTACCGTGAGACCCACAAGTAGGGAACTTACCAGAACACAAGGGAGAGCGACTTGTAGAGAGGATTGCCTTTAGAGCAGCCGGAGCCTTGGGTCCAGGACTCCGTAACCCTCAGGTACTCCTCAGGGAAAGAACCAGAGCAGGAACTCCCTGACCCCACTTCTCCGGTCCTTGAATCTTTTACCACCAGGGATTGAAAGGGAAGCCAGAGGGCACAGAGGCCAGGCCCTCAGCTGTAGACCAGTCAGTGTGTTAGGGCACAGGGCCAAATAAACATGTGGACCCAGGAGAAGAAATGAGAAGACAGAAAATATGGCTGGAATAATATGAGCGGCTTTTGAAAATCAACTGGGCCACCCGACCAGCTATTAGTAAAAATACACCAATCCGTGACCTTTAGAGAGACTAGTGGGGTGTGTGTTTGTGAACACACACCCCGCTAGTTCTGGTGTGATTATAAGACACCAGAACGCCCGAGGGGCTCACCCTAATGTCCGTAATAGGCACACAGTCTCGTACCTACTGGCATAACGGGAAATAATATAAAAGGACCTAACATGATTTCTTCCAGGTTCTCTAGTTAATTTACAAGTTTATTGAATACTTTCAGGAAACATCAAAGATACTGATCCCTTAGCATGTTTTTGTCAAATCACTATTTATGAACGACTTGATAGAGACATTTTCAAAGAAAACTGTGACCAAATTCAAACAAGGACATCAAATTTTGGGGAATAGCCTCTGTCCAAAATGATTTACAGAGGTTGGAGCATTTACAAATTATATCAGCAATCTCTAAAATTTGCCCTTTAATTCTTACATTTGTTCCACAAAACTATATTTAACAATTTGGGTCATTTGCCTGGAAATGTAAGTTCCATCTAATTATCCCTTTTGTCAGTCATAACATCACAAGGTTTTGTTCATTTTTTTGTTTGTTTGTTTGTTTGTTTGTTTGTTTTTTTCCAAGCAAGTGTTTCGTCTGAAATTTCATAGAGTCAGGGAACTTTGTGAACAATTTTGAAGTGGGCACAAAAGATCACTGGGAAACTATTTTTGTCTTTTACCCTGAGACATTTTGCACATCTGTAAATTATAAAAATATTGATACTATTGCAGACCATTTTGCCCAGAGAGATGAAAATATACCATCCAGTGGAAAGTAATTATTCCCTGTGGATATTGACCGCTTTTGCTTCTATTTATAAATTCAGTTCAGCATTACTGAGTTACTCATATTAGGTGTGGTTATTTGAATTCTCCTCGGAATCAACTGTAACATCGTAATGTTTTCCTCATTAATTATTGGTTAAACAAAATCTTTAACTTGTGTGTATTTCCTATTTGTATGAGACTCATGATTTCCCCGCCTTTTTTTTTTTTTTCTTTCCTGATAACATGGCTAGAGCCAAGGGTCATGATTTAAACTGAAGAAGGCACATTGGTTTCTCAGGAAGCCTTAAAAGATGTTGCCGATTCCCTTGCGGGTGGAAGAAGGATGGCTCAGCAGCAGTGCAAGTAAACATCAATTGAAGCACCAGAGGCTTTAGGTGTCAAGTTGATACAGGAAACAACTTAAAAAGACAAACGCACGCAATGCTTCTTAACTTCATCTGTGATTTTTATGATCAACTACGGTATTTAAAAAGCCTGCTGTGTAGTACGTTGAAAACACCTTAGAGAATGACAGGGTATGATTTCTGTTCTTTTTTATGGCAGAGAAAAAAAGTAATTTTATTGTTGTTTGAATATTTTTATACACATCCTTCACGCTTGGGCTCCCTTATCATGAAAATTGTGGGTTTCCTACTGTTGCATATCGTTATCGGGTTAAGGACAAAAGGTTTACATCTCATGCAAGATTAATTAGGTTTTTTGCCAATTTTAAAGGCATCATCTATATCCTGTGGGCTCAGAGAGAACTTGGCAGCATCGTCAATCACTTCCCACTTTGCCTGTATACTAGTATGTACAAATAATCGGAAGGCAAGCATGCTTTGTGTATAATCACAGAGAAAAACGTGGGCTTTTTTCTAAATGTTTCTATTTCATGTAAAAATGAACTCACAAGTACCTTTGATAACGGCGCAAAGCTTCAACCAATATGAAGTGTAAATATATATATCTGTATATATAAATTAAATATAGATAGATGATAGATAGATGGATAGATGGATGATAGATAGATAGATGGATAGATGGATGTTCTTTGGCCTAGAAATGGACCTTAATGCTAGGAACAGTAGTTATGGGAGATGAGCAATTAGAAATAAAAACTGACATATCTAAGGATTGCTTAGTGAGTGGTACTGTGGTTTAAACAAACAAAACAGTACGTGGTTGGAATTTAGATCTACTAACCCTTTTTGGCATGTGAGAAAATGTTAAGGGAAAAGGTGATTGTTAAATATTAACATTAAATCTAGTTTAAAATTTCTCCAATATTTAGCTAGAGAATATAATGCTAAGACTCTTAACTATAGACAACTAACCGATCGTCACCAGAGGGAAGGGGAGTAGGAGGATGGATGAAACGGGTGAAGGGAATTAAAGAGTACACTTACCCCGACGAGCACGGAGTTATGTAAAGGACTGTTGAGTCACTATATTGTACCCTTGAGACTAATGCAACGCTGTATGTTAATCTAAAAACATTCCGCCATAGAATTAGGTATTCCTCATTGCTTAGCTCTTAAAATATGGGATAAAATCCTTTATTCGTCCTCATTTCCTATAGACTCTGAAGCTTTGAATTTATTCTTATGAGTTGATGAAAATAAACATAATCCCAATGTTTCTTTCTCTCTTTTTGCAAAGATTTATTTATTGATTTACTTACTTACTTACTTTAGAGAGCATAAGTGCACAACTGCGGGGATGGGCAGAGGGAGAGAATCTTGAAGGACTCCCCACTGAGTGTGGACCCTGAGGCAGGACTCAGCCCCACGCCCCATGAGATCATGACCTGAGCAGAAACCAAGAGTCAGACCCTCAGCCAACTGAGCTACCCGGGCACCCCAACCAATGCTTCACCTTTAAACAAGTTCTGACTTATTACTACTGACCAAAATAGAAACAAAATGACCATCAGAATATTTTTTCTCCAATAAGACGTACCGGTTAGTGTGCTTTAGGATGGGGCCAATGATTTGTGGTCACTGCGATTTGCTATGTTGATTTTAATGAGCCCCAGTTAGTCCTAGGAGGTCGCCAAGAAACCTCAAGTGTTTAGAGGCTGATAAGCAGATAAATGACAAGCAGATCTATTGACCTTGATGCTAATTACTAAATCATTTCTTTACTTGGGTCAGATTAATAGTTTCTCTCAAAGTGGAAGACTGTCATTTAAAAGGAATTACTAGCCATGGGGTAGTCCAGACTTACGATTCATATGCTGACTAGTAAACACGGAGATAGTTACTTTATCAGCTTCCAATTAAATTTCAGATGACAGAGTAAGTGTGGAATGGACTGCCTCTATTTGTGATATGAATAAAAAAAAATGAGCAAGAATTAATTCGATCAAAAATACAATGACTTAGAAAACGTGCCACTGATCCCTGTTACGTATTGACATACGTTCCCATCATCTTTTTGGCTGTAGGATCAAGGATAATTTCTGGGTTTCTGTCCCCAGGGTAAAGTGAATTTGTCCTCGTTTGGCATTTATAGAGTTAAAACTATGTGATTTATGATACTTGATTGACTACAAAGCTAAGCATAAAATGCAGACATACTTTAAATACCATTACTTGTCACAGACTATTTTACACAAACATACAAATAGAAAAGTATAAAAAAAAAAAAACTGCATACGTTCTAAACCTTCAAAGGGGATTTTAGTTTGCAACCAGTAAGAGTATTAAAAAGTTGCATTAGTCTTTTGTGTATTGACCAAACTTTTAGTACAGGACTTCTACACACTTGTTTCAGTAATGTACAGTGATATGATAAAAGGTACTAGGAACTCATACATTCCAATTACGTCAGCCATACATCATGTTGACTTTGCCTTTCCATTATCATTGTGGTCTTGAGTTTACTTAAAACATTTATCTTGCTGCAAGTGGATAAAATCTTTGCTTTTCATTCTTTTTTTTTTTTTTTTTTTTTTTAGATTTTACTTATTTATTCATGAGAGACACAGAGAGAGGCAGAGAGAGAGGCAGAGGGAGAAGCAGGCTCCCTGTGGGGAGCCCAATGTGGAACTCGATCCCAGGACCCCAGGGTTATGACCTGAGCCAAAGACAGATGCTCAACCACTGAACCACCCAGGTGCCCAATATAGAAGAAATTTTTGAGAGCATTATTGCTTCCATTGACCATGAAATGTCCCAGGATCACCTTGTTTTTCCAGTAGAAAGGTCCAGTTCTACAGGAATCAAGGAAACCCAGATTCCTGTTGTAAACGACAGTGTAATGAGAAGAAAGTCAGGGCATGGGGAAAGCAGGCGTCAATCTTACCTGCTGGGGCAAACAGGTGACATCAGGGAAGCAACGATTTAATGAAAGTTTGAACTTTGTAATGTGATCAACTATCAGCTTTTCCCAGTTTACTCTAGAACATCCTCCAGCCACTTTAACTGTATCATGTTTAATAATGGATTGACTTGTAATCCTGCCCACCACTTCACATTCATATCACGCATATTCAAATTCCAGGCTACTAGTATTATGTCTTTGTGTGTAGCGGTGGTGAGGCATGTGGGGGGGAGGCTGGTACTACTGGTTTAAGGCCCTGAATTTACTTTGCGTAGTCCTATTTCACTTTATTCAATTTGCCACTAACATGTCCATCCATGGCACACACAGAACGGCAGCAGGGACAGTTCTACATAAGATGGGATTACACTTCTCTGCAAGTTTTGAGACATGTAGAATGAGTGTAGACTAACTGTAAAACAGAAACTTTTATATATTTAAATTAACATCCAGATCTAGCCAATATGCACTAATTAAAAGCAAAAAGCAAATCATGGAATTGCTGTCATCAGATATTCAGAGCCGTCCACGTACGCTCTACATTGTAGAGAAAGCAGTCACCTAGGAGGCACGGATTCCCCGGTGACATTTCATCGCCTGCCCCATTCATTTCTTCCAATCCTCCTCTTGGGATTATTTACTCCATGTGTCTATTGGATGAGAGAGTGAGGAGTTCGGACAGCTCTTCAGAGTGACGCCACTTTTTATTTCTTGACAAACCACTACTCTGCGCTTTCCACGCTGTGGGGTGATGCATCTTCTATCACAGACCCTGTGATTGAAAACTGTTTAATGGTCCGATATTTAACCTCGACCAATGATTTTTTTTTCTCCTAAAAATCTCTTCCCCATCAGCAACATATAGAATTGCTTTATTTCATAAGGCTAATAGTTGTGATCAAGGTTTCCCTAAGGTAGGATGCCAGCTACTCCAACCCATGCACAGGTTATCCACTGACATCTCTCCCATCACTCCTCTGAGTAGATGGGCCAAACTTCAGGAAGCGTCTGGTTGATGGAAGGTTTGATCGCCAGGCTGCACTCCACCCTCCCCCACCCCCCGCCACCAAAGAACAACAAACAAACAAACAAAAACATGTTAAAAAAGTTTGTAAGTGGGTTATAGTAAGCTGGCAGATTTCACGGCTGATGGGAAGGATCGATGCTACCCGAGAGGACCTAATTTAAGGAAACAACAACGACAACATGTCATCTGTGCTTATAGTAGGCTTATTTCTAAACTTTACATCACCAAAGCTGGAAATCCACTTGCTAGTTGGCCTCTCTTTGTTGATAATAATTATATTTTGATGTGATTTGCCATCTACTTACTTATCAATAGATCTGTAGAGGGATGTCCCTGTGAGTGAGCAGGATGTCCCTGTGGCACACTGTAGGCTTTGTCATATACCTGTGTTCGACCAGTCCCCACCATAATGCTGGTAGCCATTTCATATGCTGGCCTCTGCTCTCAAACCCAAATGCTTCTTCCTTGAACCTTACACTCAAATGATTAACTCCTTTGCTTTGGAGAAATCGTTCATAACTTCCTACAATCACATCTACTTACCGGCCTGCCTCTGAGTCCGTGTACTACGCCCTTCATCTTATTATTTTAGGTCTCTCTAAAGCAATACATATAAGTTACTATCTAAGGCCGAACTTTCCATCGTGCCCTAGTTTTCACTCCTCTTGCTTTCTCAGGAACATTGAATCAATAAGACTCTTATATATATTATGCATCATTAATATTTTCCTCTTCACTGGATTATTCAAATCAGTGTATAGTCATGGCTTAATTTCTCACATATTTAAAAAAGTAGAGAAATGAAAAAAAAAAACCTCTCTGGTTCTCACATGTGCTTCAAACTACCACACCATCTCTTTTACTCCCTCTCAGCCCTGTGTCTGTTATAAATCTTCATTCATCTCTCTAAAATATCTAAGTTCCCCTCAAGATTTTTCCCTTTTTATTCTAATGAAATGGTTTTCTTACCAGTTACATGTATATCCCTAAATCAAAGACAATCTAACCAATCTCATCACACTTAACCTATTAGGAGCATTTGGTTCAATTTATTTGTCCTTTACTACCCTCTACACTCAACTTTTAGGATACCATGCTTCTTGAAAAACAAGAAGATGGTACCAAATAGGAGTCTGTGGGGATATTAGGGAACAGATTTTCAAAGATCTTACATTTTACATTAAGAAGCTTGAATTTATCCATAAACCTCCGGGAGCCAAAGGAGGATTTCTTTTTTTTTTAATTTTTTTTTTTTTTTTTTTTTTTTTTTTTTATTTATGATAGGCACACAGTGAGAGAGAGAGAGGCAGAGACACAGGCAGAGGGAGAAGCAGGCTCCATGCACCGGGAGCCCGACGTGGGATTCGATCCCGGGTCTCCAGGATCGCGCCCTGGGCCAAAGGCAGGCGCCAAACCGCTGCGCCACCCAGGGATCCCGAAAGGAGGATTTCAAGAGAAGAGTGACGCAATAGCATTTGTTTTGGAAGTACAACTCTGAAAAGAGTGTTATTATGGGGCGCCTGGGTGGCTCAGCGTTTGGACGTCTGCCTTCGGCCCAGGGTGTGATCCTGGAGTTCTGGGCTCCCTGAAGGTACTTCTCCCTCTGCCTGTGACTCTGCCTCCATCTCTGCCTCCCTCTCTGGGTCTCTCATGAAGAAATAAATAAAAATCTTTAAAAAAAATGGAGTGTCATTAAATCAATCAATCAAAACATATAAAAAATGTGAGGGATTTTAATATTGTTCCTTAAAACTCACCCCCTCCCCTGCAAAAGAATTATACACCCATGCTCTTTGCCATAAGAAGCCAAGTATCTCTCCATAGACAGATAATACTTCTCTATCCGTCTTTATGTTTGGTCATGTGACATATTTTGACCAATGAAACATAATTAAACTTGAATTATGTCATATTCAAGCAGAAGCTTTAAGTGCGATTGTGTACTTTGCCTTGTCCTCTTGTTTTCTTGCCTTCTGAAATGAGAACAGCACTTCCCCAGGGATGGTTGTTTCCTTAGCTTGGGTCCTAGAAAGGAAAAACACATGGGAGAGAGGCAAGAAGAGCCCAGCAGTCAGAGCCAACCCATAGATTTTTAAGGTAAAAGTGATATTATCATTAAGTCAACTACACTTTGGAGTTAGTGGCTATGCCTAGGTGTTTCCCAGAGTAAATTTGAAAGAACTTGGTGATTAATCATTTGAAATATAAATAAAGAAGAGTGAAAAAATGTTGTTAGGGGAAGATAAGCTTTAGTTTAGAAATGTGTGAGTATAGTTGCAGATACAGTCATCTGTCTCCAGAAATTATATTAAAGCAGAAAATCAATGGAAGCCAAAAAAACAAGGACTATGGAAATGACACTGTCATTCTGAGTGCAGTGTGAAACTGTGGTTGAGAGGAAAATAAGATCCTTGGAAACGTATATTTAAATCCACACACTGGTAGTGGTAATAGAAAAAAAATATTATTTCAAGAATTATTTCTAAAATAACTTTTAGATTTAGGCTGAAGAATGGCAACAATTTATTGCTAACATTATAGAAGAAATCAAGCAACATTTTTGCTCAAAATTTGGTTAGAATATTATGTAATTTGGGGCTGAAAAATTTGAACTTGTCCTTGAGGATTATAGAGTGTTCTTCTCTAAATCTAATAGCCAAGTATCTAACTAAAGTTATTTGGAGAATCTGTTTAACTATTCCTAAATAATGTGAATGACTGGCTCAATATCAAAAATGGCATGAGCTCTTTGAAAAACAATTAATTTCCTTTTTGCCTCTTTTCAAAAAGCCAAAAATGCATAAAGCATATGAACTAATGTTGTTTAAATTTGACGATAACCTCACTTTACCTGATATGCTTCATTTAATCCTCACAATCGCCAAAAGTAGATACTATTTTTATTTTCCCCATTATATAGATGAGCATAGGCAATTTTTCCAAGCCCACACAATAAGATAGGAGGCTAGAATCAAACCTAGGGCTGTTTGCTCATTACATAAGTGCTCAGCTTCTATGAGAACTATGTAGTCATTTAACCATGAAAATATTGTAATTTGCAATTCATGGATTTTAAATGCTACATATCAAAAGAAGAATAACAAATGCTAAAATTACAATAGGTACAGAATTTATCTCAGGATAAGCTGAAGATCCATTATTTGAATATTAAGGCACAAAGCTGGAATTAGTTATTGTGATGGTATCTACGGAACTGGTTAGAGAATAATTTCACCTGACATCTGTCCCCCAATGTGTGCATGCAAACGTGCACATGTGCACACAAACACACCTTTATCTTACAGCCAATTATTTTCCCATAATTGTGTGGTTACCGAACATCTCTGTTTTTACAATATTACTCTGCCCACTTGCTATACATAATTGTTGGCTCTGGGATATGCTAGGCCTATGGCACAACAGAGTATAGCCCTTGGATTCTATATTTTGAAACTAGACCTGAGAAAGTTATTCAATCTCACTTTAGAGCTAAAGTTATAACTTGGACAACTTAGGGAGCATTGGTGGCCATGAGTCACTCAATGACAGATTCGCTTAAGGAAAAAAAAAAAAAAAAAGCCAAGTATGAAGCTTGGGAAAGTGGCAGAGTAGAAGAATCCTGAGCACCAAGCCCTATGGTTTTAACTAGTTATTATCCACCTCCAAGTCAATAAAGTGGAGAGTAATCCAAAGACTGGCAGAAAAAAACTCCATAACTAAATATACAGAAGCAGCATGGAGAAGTCAGGAGGGTCAGAAAGGCAGAGGGAGGATGCCGAGGAGGAAGGGAGCATCACACATGGAAAAGGCAGAGAAATGGGAGCTCAAAGGAGGAAGGCTAATCCCTGTAACTTTTGGCTATAAAACCCAGAGGAAGTAAATTCTGTTAGTTTGTAAAAATGAGTGGAAATTGGAGTTTTAAAAGTCAGCTGACTCAGTATGGGCGAGCTGAGGGGCAAGTGATAGCTGGGTCACTGCCCTTAAAGGGACAGCAATCCTATGTGGATAGGGCAGTCTACACAACACAAGGGGCAAACGGGAGACAGATCTGTTCATGATGATTTTGGAAGGTGTTGGGAGACTTCTCCAAAAATGAAGGAGCAAGTAGGCACCATTTCTTCCCCTGCTTTCCTTCATAGACACAGAGCCGCCTGCAGTAGGTGGGGCTACACACAGATGCTAACTTGCTAACAGAGCACCACGTCCATGAGTTCTCCTGAGGACTCACCCATTCCAAGTCTGCTAACCTCTGTCCTATTCTCAGGGCAAATTTTGTTAAAGCCATGCATGTGCCCTCCTTAGCTGCCAAGTACTCAGCTGCTCCATGCTTCATGCCTAGTTACTGTGCTGGGCTCCATGGCCACATGGTACTCAGCCCTGTGCCCCTGGCCATCCTGGCACACAGCCACCAGCCACCACAGTGTTTTAGGGGATCTGGCATTGGACTACTGGCCCAATGCAAATTTTACTAACACTACTCTTTGCCTAGATTCCACTAATACCACAGAGAGCAAGCATAACCCCTAACAGGCACAGACTCAGTCCAGACAACTGCACTGAAAAGAAACATAATTCAGATACAACCTAAGGATATAAACAACTCATGTAGGATAGTCTCTAGAAGTGCCAGGTTCTGAACAGAGGGTGGTGCACTGCGAGGCACTACAGGACTTCTTTTTCATAAAATCACTACTTTCAAGAGTAGACACAGCTGATGTTCCTAACACAGACAGAGATAGACAAAATGAGGAGACAGAGAAATTTATCCAAAATGAAAGAAGGGAACAAGGCCACAGTCAGAGATCTAAATGAAACAGATATAAGTAGCATGCCTGATGGAGAATTTAAAGGAATGATCATGAGGAAACTCACTAGGCTTAAGAGTGGAGGACATGAACCATTTAACACAGAGATAAGGAGTAACATAAGAGAGATAAAGGGCACTGTAATGAAATGAGGAACATACTTGTTGGAATGAACAGCAGGATGGCAAAGTAGAAAATGAACTAAGACTTAGAAGACAGAGTAGTGGAAAGTAATCGAGCTGAAAAAAAGAGAGAAAAGAATCATGCAAAACAAGTACAGACAGGAAACTCAGTGACTCCATCAAATGTAGCAACAGTCATATCAAAAGAGTCCCAGAAGAAGAGAAAGAAAAGGAAGCAGAAATTTCATCTGAGGTAATAATAGCTTAAGACCTCCCTACACTGGGGAAGAAAAGAGATAGATATCCAGATCCAGAAGACAAAGAGAACCCCCAACAAAATCAATTAAAGCAAACCCACACCAAGAAATATTGAAAGTAAATTGACAAAATATTGTTGTAAAGAAAAAAAAAATTTCAAAGCAGCAAGACAAAAGAAGTCATTAACTTAGAAGGGGAAACCTATAAGGCTAGCAGGAGATGTTTCAGCAGAATCTATGCAAGCCAGAAGGAAATGGCATGATATATTCAAAGTGCTGAATGGGAAAAATCTGCCGCCAAGTATATTCTATTCAGCAAGGCTATCATTCAGAACAGAAGGAGAGGAAAGGAGTTTTCCAGACAAAGAAAATTTAAGGAGTTCATGACCACTAAACCAGCTCTGCAAGAAACATTAGAAGGGGCTCTGAGTGGAGAGGAGAGATCAAAAGTGACAGCATAGAAAGAGGAAACAGAAAAACGGTAAAAATGAATATTTCTGCAAAAAATCAGTCAAGGAACTCACAAAAATTGATATAAAATATAATAATGTATACCTAAATGTGGAGAGGAGAGGAGAAAAAACATGGGTTCACCCTTAAACAACCATCAACTTAATAGAGATATTAATATTACATATACCATATGTAGAAGAGGTTATATACAAACCTAATGGTAACCATATATCAAAAACACCTAATAAATATACAAAGCATAAAGAGACACAATCCAAATATATCATTAAAGAAAATCAACAAAACATGAAAAAGAGAAAGACAAGAAAGGATCAGAGAAAATCTTGAGAAACAACTATGAAACAAGTAATGAAATGACAACAAATACATAATTATCAAGAATTACTTTGGGGATCCCTGGGTGGCACAGCGGTTTGGCGCCTGCCTTTGGCCCAGGGCGCGATCCTGGAGACCCGGGATCGAATCCCACGTCGGGCTCCCGGCATGGAGCCTGCTTCTCCCTCTGCCTATGTCTCTGCCTCTCTCTCTCTCTCTCTCTCTCTCTCTCTCTGTGTGACTATCATAAATAAATAAATAAATAAATAAATAAATAAATAAATAAATAAATAAAAAAACTCGGAAAAAAAAAGGAATTACTTTGTTCTTTTTTTTAATTCCCCAGTTTTTTTTTAAATATATTTTATTTATATATTCATGAGAGAAACAGAGAGAGAGAGAGGCAGAGACACAGGCAGAGGGAGAAGTAGGCTCCATGCAGGGAGCCTGACGTGGGACCCGATCCCAAGTCTCCAGGATCACGCTTTGGGCTCAAGGCAACGCTAAACCACTGAGCCACCTGGGCTGCCCTCAATAATTACTTTGAATGTACCTGGACTAAAAGCTCCAATCAAAAGACACAGTATAACAGAATAGATTTTAAAAAAAGAAAAAAAATCTAAACAAACAAACAAACAAACAAAAAGACCCTTTTATACACTGCCTATAAGATAGTCATTATAGACCTAAAGACACCTGCAAGTTGAAAGTGAGGGAATGGAGGAGCTTGAGGGGCTCAGTCAGTTAAGCATATGCCCTCACCTCAGGTCATGATGCCAGGGTCCTGGGATGAGCCCCACTTTGGGTTCCCTGCTCCTCAGGGAGCCTGCTTCTCCTTCTCCCTCTGCTTGTGAGCACTCTCTTTCTCTCTCTCTCTCTCTCATAAATAAATACATAAATACATAAATAAAATATTTAAAAAAAAGAAAGTGAGGGAATGGAGAAATATCTATAATGTCAACGGATGTCAAAATAGCAATATATATATCAAACAAAACAGACTTTAAAATGAAGATTGTAACAAGAAACAAAGAAGGGCACTATATAATAATAAATGGGACAATCCAATAAGATATAACAATTATCAGTATTTATTCACCCAATATAGGAGCACCCAAATATATAAAAGAGTTAAAAACAAATATAAAAGAATTACTCGGTAATAGTATAATAATAGTATGGGACTTTAACACCTCACTTCCATCAGTGGACAGATATTCTAAACACAAAATCAATAAGGAAAGAGTGACTTTGAATGGCACACTAGACCAGGTGGATTTAACAGATACATACAGAATATTCCATCCTAAAGTAACAACATACATAGTCTTTTCAAGTGCACATGGAGCATTTACCAGAATAAATCACATATTATTCCACGAAACAAATTCAAAAGTTCAAAGTCATGCCATGCATCTTTTCTGAAGAAAATGCTATGAAACTAGAAGTCAAGCACAAGAAAAAAATCTGGAAGCAACACAAATACATGGAAGTTAAATAACATGCTACCAAGCAATGAGTGGTCAACTAAGAACTAGAAGAAGAAATTATTAAGTACATAAAATTAAATGAAAATGAAAATTCAATGGTTCAAACCTCTACAATCCAACAAAAGCAGCTCTAAGAGAGAAGTTTAGAGCAATACAGAAGTTTAGGCTTACCTCAAGAAGAAAAATTTCAAACAGTCTAAACTTGCACCTAAAGGATATAGAAAAAGAAAAAGAATAACAAACAAACCTAAAACCAGCAAAAGGAAGGAAATACTAAAGATTAGAACATAAATAAAAGATATAGAAATTAAAAAAAATAAAACAAAACAAACAAAAGAAACAATAAAACAGATTAATGAAACCAGGAGCTGATTGAAAAAAAAAAAAAAAACAATACAATTGACAGACTTTCAGCCACACTTATTTTAAAAAAGAGAGAGAGAAGGGACTCAAATAAAATTACAAATGAGAGAGGAGAAATTATAACCAATACCACAGAAATACATACAATTATAAGAGAATATTATTAAAAACTATATGCCAACAAATTGGGCAACCTAGGAGAAATGGATAAATTCCTAGAAACATACAAACTACCAAAACTGAAACAGGAAGAAATAGAAAACTTGAACAGATCCAAAACCAGCAAAGAAAAAAAAAAAAAAAAAAAAAACCAAAAACAAAAAAAAAACCAGCAAAGAAATTGAATCAGTAATCAATAAACTCCAAAGAAACAAAAGTCAAAACTGGCTTTACAGGCAAATTCTACCTAATATTTAAAGAAGGTAATACCTATTCTTCTCAAACTATTCCAAAGAATAGAAAAAGAGAGAAAACATCCAAATTCATTCAATGAGGCCAGCAGTTACCCTGATACTAAAACAGGGTAAAGGAGCCCTAAAAAGGGGAACCATAGGCCAATATTCTTGATAAATATGGATGTGAAAATTCTCAAAAAAATACTAGCAAGAAGTAATTAAAAATATTTAAAAAAAAAAACCATTCCCCACAACCAAGAGGAATTTATTCCTGGTTTGCAAGGGTGGTTCAATATTCACAAATTCATGTGATACCTTACAGATCAACAAAAGGGAGAATAAGAAATGTGATAATTTCAATAGATGCAGAAAAAGCATTTGTAGGTTTAGAGGGAACATACATCAATATAATAAA
The DNA here is from genome assembly GCF_053574225.1 of Canis aureus. NCBI lineage: Eukaryota > Metazoa > Chordata > Mammalia > Carnivora > Canidae > Canis > Canis aureus. The sequence goes on along the minus strand of NC_135623.1, from coordinate 69,673,535 downwards.
GGTCGTCTGTGAAAAACCCCAGGTAACATTATCCTTAATGAGGGAAAGCTGAGAGCATTTCCTCTAAGTTCAGCAATAAGACAAAAATGTCTACTCTTACCACTTTAATTCAACAAAGTACAAGAAGTCATAGCCACAGCAATCATGTAAGAAAAATACATAAAAGGCATCCAAATCAGTAAAGAAGAAGTAAAATTTTCACTATCTGCAGATAACATAATACTATATAAAGAAAACCCTAAAGATCCCACCAAAAACTTCTAGAACTGATAAATGAATTCAGTAAAGTCTCAGGATACAGAATCAATGTCAGAAATCTGTTGCATTTCTACACAATAATAACGAAGGCACAGAAAGAGAAATTAAGAAAAAAATACCAGTAATAAGTGCACCAAAAAGAATAAAATAGCTAGGAATAAACTTAACCAAGGAGGTGAAAGACTTGTGCTCTAAAAAGTATAAAACACTGATGAAAGAAATTGAAGACCACGCAAAGAAACTGCAAGACATTCCACACTCATGGGTTGGAAGAATAAATATTGTTGAAATGTCTGTACCACCCAAAGCGATCTACACATTTAATTCAATCCCTATCAAAATACCAACATGAACAAACAATCCTATGAATTTTATGGAACCATAGAGGGACTCTGGATAGTGGAAGCAATCCTGAAAAAGGAAAGAAAAGCTGGAGGCACCACAGTTCCAGATTTAAGTGTATCACAGAGCCGTAGTGATCAAAACAGTATGGTACTGGCACAAAAATAGACACGTGGATCAGTAGAGCAGGATAGAAAACCCAGAAATAAGCCACAATTAATCTTTGACCAAGCAAGAAAGAACACCCAATGGGAAAAAAAAAGAGTATCTTCAACAAATGGTGTTGGGAAAACTGGACAGCAACATTCAACAGAATGAAAATGGGCTATTTTCATATACCATGCACAAAAATAAAACCAAACTGGATTTAAAAACTGTGAGCCCTGAAATCTTAAAAATCCTAGAAGAAAACAAAGGCAGTAACTTCTTTGACATCAACCATAGCAACATTTTTCTAGGTTTTGATACTACCTGCAGTTTTGGGCATACACTGAAGGTGCAATGAACTACCCATTAGGGCCGTGGTCTCATCAGGTGACTATGGAGGGAACGTGCTTCCAAGCTCACTGACCTGGTTGTTGACAGGCTTTAGTTTAGCCATCTTCAAAACATCTCAGGGAAACTGAGGAGCACCTGTTTATCCTGGAGCATAGCCTGGGCATCACTCAGTGGTCCCTGCAGCCAAACGATGAACACCTGTGTATTGAGTCGTGCAGGTAGGGACCTTATGCCAAGGGAAAGTGAGCTTGGCAAAAATTTTCTATTGTCTAGCCGAATCCCATCTTTTTAAGACAATTCTGCAGTTATCCTGTTGGGAAGTCTTAAGTAGATTAATGTCTACTCATTCAGTTATGCATCCTTTAGCTTAACTGACTTTATTTAGCATTTTATTAGTAGGACTTAACAATGAAAGTAGAAGCACTCTAGGTATTCTCGGTTGGAAGATATTCAATATCGGGCATCGTGTAGGCTTTCAAACCACTGGTAGTGTGGGAGAGCAAAGTTTAAAACAGGTTTTGGGAGATTCCAAATCATGGTGATGACAAGGTAACTATCACTGATAGTGTTAGCCATTTACAGCTCGGAAGTGGAAATTCTCAGGAGGATGTTTCAAGCCCCAGGTGAAAGTTCGCATTTGTTATCTTTCAAAGCTAGAGACCTTGTAACAGCATCTCAGTGGCATTTTTCCTTCTTTATGTCCCTAAAATTTTGCCCAGTTGCCTCCACAAGTAGAATGTAGCTCAAGCTCATTATGAAGGGAGTCTTGATATCATAATTTCTAGACTTCGCCTCCTTGAAGTACAAGAGATAACTTAGAAAAGTGGACATGTGTCAACGAATACCATTGTTATCAGTGAACCGAGCGCCCATCCCTGATTACCTTGGCCCCCTCTAGAGAAAACAACCCTCTACAGAAAACCAAAACTCAAATACAAAAAAAAAAAAAAAGGATAAGTTTCAGAAATTATCCTGGAGTATAGATTTGAAGTTTAGAAAGGCATAAAATAAGTAGAAGATGAAGAGACTATACGTCATCCAAGAAGTTTTATACAATGAAATTCAAATTCTGATCCCAGTGGCCTGGCTCTTTTAATTCTAGATCTGTGCAGTCTGGATTTCCAGAAAATATACTGGGACAAAAGCCTGAATTCACAAAATATTGTCTCCTACATGATACTGAACTATATTTAAATAAGCCATTACTTTATTCTATAAGGCCACCTGTTTCTGTGTGCTGAGGTTCATATGAAGGCTGGGGTAGATCCTACTTAGTATCCCCACCGCCTAACATTTCTCACTGCGATGTGAGTTCCTCATGCAGAAGCATTGCTGCGTGTAAGACTAAAATCGTATACAGTAAGCCAAACACGTACGTCTGGGAAAGACCTGACTGGCATAGGAATAAATACAAGCCAGAATGTGTTAACGTAAATGAGGATAAATTACTACCCTTTGCTTTCTGGCAGGAACCTAGCGTACTTTACTTAACATTAGGTGCCCGGCTATTTCCCCTCAGTAAGGCCATAGTGGCAGCTGAGATGCACGGGGCATTTGGCAGGGCCTGCATCAACCTTGGTGAAGCAAAGACCTTATTACTGAGTCCATGTATGGTTTTCATCCTTATTTGCATTCATTCAGTTTAAGAGACCAGATGAACATTCAATGAGGAGCCAAGGAAAAGTAGACTGACTGAAATAGATTAAAAAAAAAAAGTGTGGATAATAAACAGCCTTCTCTGCAGTAAGGCCCCTTTGGGAAGCATTCCTGTGGGACACACATAGTAACTGGACCTATTCTGGAAAGTCAACTCATTGTGTTTTTCTATATTTTTTATTATCAATCTTTTTTTTTAAATAATAAATTTATTTTTTATTGGTGTTCAATTATCAATCTTCTTATCTGTCCTTCGAATCCCTTGGTTACCTGAATAGCTGTTGGCTTCTTGTATCCAACCATCTCTATTTCCATGAAAAGGTGAAAACAAGATGCTCCAACATCTTTTCACTTGGAAGATTTACTTTCTCTAATGTCCCTTATAAACATCCCAAATGGACTTGTAGAATGGAGGTAGACCATTTCGGACACATGCCAGTGTATTATCCAGAACATTCCATAAAAGAGGTTTTTAATTTTTCTTTTTCATTTAACTGATGACCTAAACTTTTTACAGGCATCTGTACATCCTGAGACAGGCGCTATCTCTGTAGTTAAACTGCAGGGCATACTAGGAAATTTTTATCCTGAAAATTCTTTGTGTCTGAAGTAACTATTCAAGCTAGACATCATATGTCAATTCTACTTAACTGAATAGTCTCTGTTATTTACGACTCTGAAGTTGCTTGATTCCTTTTGGGCAGCTCTGGTCACATGATCAAATGTCACCTAAGAGTCATAACTCACCCGCTATCAGATCCTGGGTAGAAAGGATTTGTCAAAGATGTTACTTTCTTTTCTTATTTTATTTCATTTATTTTTTTGTTTGTTTGTTTGGTTGGTTGGTTGGTTGGTTGGTTCGTTGGTTGGTTAGTTGTTTTTTTTGTGTTTTTTTTTGTTGTTGTCATCTGGTTGGTTTCTTTTAGAGAGAAAGAAAGAGGGAACATGAACAAAGAAGAGGCAGAGGGAAAGAGAGAGAATCTCAAGCCGCTCTGTGTCCCACACAGAGCCCATCGTGGGGCTCAATCTCACCACCCTGAGATCATGACCTGGGCCAAAATCCAGAGTCCCAAGCTTGACCAACTGAGTCATCCAAACACCCCAAAGATGTTACTTTCTAACTACGGAATGGCTGTTGCTTCAAAAGCTGGTGTCATTTTCTCTGATCTCCTAATGCAGGCTGCCATCACGATTGCTCGGCCTCCCTGCTGGTCACAGATTCTTCAGGCACAGAGGATTACTTGGGCATATAGGCAAGTGGAAGAACAACTTACTCTTCAGTGCAGATACCAGCTGCTTAGCCATTTCTTTATTTGTATTTCCACAAAAGTTGGTCGATTTTGAGCCAAAAAAGTAAATTAGGTCAAAGCAGGATTCCAAAATGTTACATATTTATTAGCTACAGGTGATTCAAATTATTAAAAGGGTTTATCAGGCAACATGTATGCTGATAAATTGGGAAATTATGTTGACAGAAGTTGAAAGAGAAGAAACAATATATTTAGGAAGTCATTACGGTTAGTTAGAGTAGGATATATTAAGGCCCTTAAAAAAGGCCATGGCGATAATAATTGAGAAAAGGAGACTCAACTGAGAATTGTTAACATGAAGAATAGCTTGGTTTAGTGACCAATTATGTTAGGAAAGAGAAAGAAGTTGAAATGATGCCCAGATTTCATGTTTTAGCAATCGGTTGAGCAAAGGAACCCCTAACAAAAATACGAATGGACCAGAGTCTCTAGAAAAGGGATGAAAATGGGAAGAATTAATTTTTTTAACAGGTTTAGTTTGAGGCGAGGCTTGTGAGATATGAAAGGCTGAAGCAGAAAATAGAAGTTTGAGCTACTCATTTAGAAGTCATAGCATTTGGCTACTGGTAATTGAATCCACTGAGGCTGGTAACGTATCCTTTAAGCCAAGTACAGCGCTGTTGCTGCCCGGCGATCATGTAGTGCACAGGTGTCCTTAAAAGTTTATTGGCTAACTTTTGCATTATAATATTAATATATGAATACCTTGTCTTTTTTTTTTTAAGTTTTTTTTTTTTTAATTTTTTTTATTTATTTATGATAGTCACAGAGAGAGAGAGAGGCAGAGACACAGGCAGAGGGAGAAGCAGGCTCCATGCACCGGGAGCCTGACGTGGGATTCGATCCCGGGTCTCCAGGATCGCGCCCTGGGCCAAAGGCAGGCGCTAAACCGCTGCGCCACCCAGGGATCCCTAATATATGAATACCTTGTCTTAAACAACAATCACTTAGTACATTTTTCAAGGATTTTGTGCATCAGGGTTTGGGCGAAGAGCTCATAAGAGCAGCTCTGGCTTATGGTCTTTCCTGAAGTTTCAAGTATTTGTTGGCGGGAGCTCTGATTACCTGAAGGCCTTACTGTGCTGCTCACGTGGCAGCTGGCCAGGGCCTGGCCGGGGCTCAACCACGCAGTTGACCAGAGGGCCCACTCATCTCTGTATAATGTCTTCTTCACAGCAGTGTGGCCTCAGGGTACTCAGGAATTCTCCCAAAAAGCTGAAGATTTCAAGTGTGATTGTACCACACGAAGCAGAGGTCCAGCTAATTGCCTTCAATAACCTGGACTCAGACCTAACGTAGTTTCTCTTCTTTTGCATTTTGCAGGTAAGAATAAGTCGTGAATTCCACCCACATGTACGGGAAGTGGATTAGACTCTTGTCTCAATGGGAGGAAAATCATGATTTTTTAGATACGTCTTAAAACTGCCAAGCCTTGCTAATGGGTTTCCTCTTTGTTCTCGTGTTGGTTTCCTGTAACTGTGGTAACAGATTAGCACAAATACAGGGGCTTACAAAAGCACAAATTTATTATATTACTGGGATGCCCGGGTGGCTCAGCAGTTGAACGCATCTTCCTTCCACTGAGGGCGTGATCCTGGGGTCCTGGGCTCCCTGCATGTGCTTCTCCCTCTGCCTGTGTCTCTCATGAATAAATAAATAAAACCTTTTTTTTTTAATTATTATATTACTGTTCTGGAGGTCAGAAGTCTGAAATGGGGTCTTACATGACCTTAATCAAAGTCTGCTTTCCTTTTGGAAGTTCTAAGGGCAGAATTTGTTTCTTGCTTCTTTAGCTCCTAGAAGCTACCCACATTCCTTGGCTCCTTACCTTATCACTCTGACCTCTATGTCCATGTATCATGTGTCTTTTTTTTTTTTTTAACTCTAATCATCTTATCTCCTTTTTATAAGGACCCTTATGAGTATATTAGGCCCACTGGATACTCCAGGATAACCTCTCCATCTCAGTATCTTTAACTTAATCACATCTCTATGGCCCCATTACCATGTAAAGTAACAGGAATTAGAAAATGGATATCATTTTAGCTCATCATTTGGCCTATCATCCCCCTTGGTGAGAACTGGAAGGCCAACCATGTCTTGATACCACAGTTTGCGTGTAACCAGAATGGACAGATGTATGAATATTGATCTGCTAGGCATCTCGGTCTACTAGGATCTATAGTTTCAAAATGTATTCGTATTCATCTATTTCAAAATGTTATATATTTGAGAGAGAGAGAGAGAGAGAGAGAGAGAAGGCACATACATGAGTGGGGGGAGGGGCAGAGGGAGAGGCAGATTCCCGCGGAGCAGAGATCCTGACGCTCAATTCCAGAGTCCTGGAATCATGACTTCATCTGAAGGCAGACACTTAACCAACCGAGCCACCCAGGTGCCCCTCAAAATGCACTAATATTCATAGGAGTATGTCAAGATAATTTTTCCTAAGTCTATCATTGTAATAATAATGATAATCTATAAAGCTAAATCTTCATGAGACTACATAATATATTCCAGCCAACGGTGGGAAAAGTATAACTAGCACCTGATCTGCCTCGCTCCTAATCTAGCCCTTATTCAATTTTACCACTTGTCCTGCAAGTTAGCAGAAAGTCATAGTCTTGGTCACACTGAGTTCCAAGAAAAGTAGTTCAACAGTATTCAGAAACAATGAGTCAGGAAGAAACAGAAACTCTAAATAGATCAATAACGAGTAAAGAGATTGAATAAGTAATCAGAACCCACCACACACAGAAATCCGAGAACCAGCTTTCCTGGGGAATTCTATCAAACATGTGAGGAATTAGCATCAACCCTTCTCAAACTCTTCTAAAAAAAAATTGAAAAGGAAGGAATACTTCCAAACATATTCTATGAGAATAGCATCTCCCTGCTATCAAAACCAGATAAGGATACTATCAGAAAGGAAAATTTTGGGCCAGTGTCCTTGATGAACATAGGTGTAAAAATTCTCAACAAAATATTAGCCAACTGAATTTTAAGGATTCACTGAAAGAATTATACGCCATGACCAAGTGGGTTTTATCCTTGGAATAGAAGGATGGGTCAACATATGCAAAGTAATAAATGCAATACAACACATTAAAAGAATGAATGATAAAAATCACATGATTTTTGCAATAGATATAAAAAACTACTTGATAAAATATATCTTTGCATGATAAAAACCTTCAACAGACTTAGTATAAAAGGAACATACCCCAATATAATAAAAGCCATTCACATTAGCTAATATTATGCTCAACATTAAGACATTCCCCTAAGATCAGAAAAAAGACAAGGGTGCCCACTCTCACCACCCTATTCAATATAGCACTGAAAGTCCTAGCCAGAGCAATCAGGCAAGACAAAGAAATAAAAAGGCCTCCAAATCAGACAGGAAGAAGTAAAATTGTTTTTTATTTGCAGGGGATATCCTTAGTTAAATATATTCCTGTCTTTTTATTGTTTTTGATGCTATTATGAATGGGATAGTTTTTATTTCTTTTCAAGATATTTCATTATTGGAGTCTAAAAACACAAGAATTTCCACATGTTGATTTTATATCCTTCAAATTCACTGAATTCATCAATTCCAATGGCATTTGGGGAATGTTCAGGATTTATATTTATAAGGAATGAGATATCTATATAACAAACTCTGCAAGACTTTGATGAAAGAAATGGAAGACACAATGGAGTAAATGAGCTCCAGAGATCTGAGGCACAGTCTCAATAATACAGACTACAATATTGCATGAGCATCCTCATGACAGCGTCGGCAGTTAGCTCGATACGAGCAGGAAATGGGACTGTTCAATTGTTGAAAAAGAAAGCAACCACCAACTACCTCCAGAATCCGAACAGCTGGGAAAAAACCCCAGGAACACGCATGCATGTTAAAATTTCCCTATAACCACTGCCCTCAAGGAACCTTTAACTTCATTATGATGTGTTGACAATATGGTTTTGACCCTGTTTGGGAGGATGGCTGTCATGACCATTCCAACAAGGACCATGTAGGGCTAAAATCTCCTCCCTCCAAGCGGTAAGTGGAGTCCCTTAGAGAACTGGAGGCCACCTCAGTCAGAGACCTTATAACCCTTGCAGTTTAAGAAACCACACATACCTCTGACCCCCTCGGCCCACTGTCTACCCTGAGAGTGTACTTTTTTGCCTTGACCATTGTTAAACGCTAGCTTAAGAGTTTGGCTACAAATTCTTTCTCGGTGAAACTCAAGAGTTGAGGCCAGGGAACTGGACTCTCTGCTAACAAACATGCTTAGACAGTACACCTGAGTTATCTTAACCACTAATGTGAAATGATAACCACATGACAGGATAGAGGTGCTAATCGTCACTGCGATGGCGATCATATTATAATTCATAAATGTATCAAATCACAATGTTGTAAACCTTAAACTTTTACAGTGTCATATGTCAAATATATTCCAGTTATTTATTTAAAAATTTTTTTGATTAAGTAAAAAAAAAAAAATAGACTAAAGCCTTTTTAGTGGGAGACTGCCATAGAAAGGATGCTCATGATGATGATGATACAGCTAAAAAGAAAACGACAGGCCCAAAATGGGGTCAGTTAGGCCAAGTCATCAATTTGGGGCTTAACACATAACCTACTTACACTTTATATTTGCCCCAGAAATGCAGTCTTAATGGGTCGGTCGGGAATTTTCTGGTAAGCACAGATGAGGTCATGTGTACATGGGCCCTCTCCACCACCCCAAGGAAGATAATCTGCATGAGACCCCCACCCTTCCCCTAAGGAAAGCTGACCTTCCTGAACCAATCCTGCCTTTCCTTTTACTAATAACTTCTTGTCCCCCCCACCTTCCTCTCCATGAAAACCTTCCATTTCGAGCAACTGTTTGGATTTTCCCCTCTGCTTACTAGAGAGGATGCTGTCCCAATTCATGAATCATTTAATATAGCCAAGTAGATCTTCAAATCTCTTTGGTAGCTTTTTTTTTTTTTTTTTGACAATATCAAAACTAATCATCTTTACCTACTCTCCACTTTTCAACCAAGCTAAATCCTACATCATTTCATTTATTTGTCCCCCCACCCTGGTGGACTTGTTAATTTTCAGTCTTTAACAACATATACGCATAATTGTATTTCCCATTTGGACTACACCCAAGTGCCTCGGTGCTGAGAACCACATATATCTTTTCACTGTAACCTGTACTTATTCCTAAAGAACTGAAGTATTTGCTGAAGCTGCAGAATTGAGTAATACCTTTTTTTTTTTTTCTTAAGTTAGTTTACTGAGTAAACATGCAGGTACACATTTTTTCTTTCTTAAGAAACGAGACTCCTTTATTCAATTATGTTTCTATTAATTCGAAATAATTGTCTACATTGATGACAGATGGTGTAGGGACACCAATCATATTTCTCCAATGACAAGCCACCGAAGCAGGGTCCCAGTTCAGCCCACAAAGTGAATGGAAGGATGGTTCTTTAACCTCCTCGGGTTGTCGTTAGCATGAATGCATATTATGTTGGAAAACCTGGTTTATAAGTTGAGAAAATATCACGCGAGGTCCAGATATTATTTCTCTTCGCCTATTCCTTGCCTTTCTTCCAATGCAGCTATTTTTTCCTGTAAATCAATAAAGCATCACATTTATCTCAGTACAAAAGCACCTTCAGGGATAGTGTTTGTGTGTGTTTTTAGAACACCAGAAAAAGGATTAAATCACACAGAAGAAAGAGTGTGGCTCAGGAACTGACTTTATCCACTCTGAGGACAAGGTTTGGAAGGTCCTCCTGGGTGGTCTGTCGGAGACTCTGGGCCTGCATTTTGCCTGCAGGGTAGATGTGGGTTTTGCACATCATCACCTTTAGCTGCTCTGTCCCGTCCTGTCCTGTCCTCTCATGGCGCCCTTGTGCGTTCTATCCTGAGAAAACTGCTGAAATCGTTAAATCTACAGATTTGCGCATTCCCCTTCTGGAGATCCCGGTGGCGTGGGTTCTGGGTAAGGACCGGGAATCCATAGTATCGATCTGCCCCAGGTGATCCGGACGCAGCCAGCAGGTGAACCAGCATGCAGTCCCCTTACAGGCACCTTAGAGTCTGGTCTCAGCAGACTCAGAAAAATAGAGCTCAGAAAATAGTTGTAAGAATTTATTTACAACTCAACTTACAGATTTAGGTCAGCTATGAGACCCAGTTATCTTCGTGCGATTCCTGCACTGCTCTATGGGTTTGCTGAAGTGCTTTGTCTCCCTAAGGGACCTGACTCCAATAGCATCGGCCCTACTGCTCCCCCCACCCCAGGCCAGCTCCTCAAAGACCCTTTTTCCTTGCCTGACTTAAGCCCATCATGTGTAAAGCTCTTATTCACTATATGTTTCCTTGGTGTTATAGTGAATGAAAGTTGAATTTTGAGAAAGTATTTTCTTTTCAGGAAATTAAGCAATTTTTCCATATATAGTCTACATTTTGCTCCTGGCCTCTGCTCTGTAGACCCTGCATTCAGCGTCTGCCTTGTTCTGTCCTGGTCATGTGCAATTGGCCTTCATTTAGCATCAGGAGCTATGGATGGATGGCCAAGCCCATCAACGATTTGGGGGAAAAGGTCAAGGAATAGATCTCTTCTTTAATCCTTCAGTTTCCTGCCGGAACCCGGGCATCCTACTGTTGTAACCCACAAAGCGTCTCCAGTCTCAGACTTGCGATCCTTCCCAGGCCATTAGGATCGCCAGTCTCTCCTCACAGTGGGGACACCTGGCTTCAAAGTGATCCTCCTGTGCAGCTCACCCCAAATCCTCAACCATCATCGCTTGTCTTTCAGAGGTTGCCTCCGGTGAGTATCCTGCTTGGGGACACAAGTGCCGGGACCAGTACACCTGTGCCTCTTTCTCTTCCTTTGCTCTCTTCCCTCTTCTTTCCTGTGAGCCCAGGAGACTCATTTGCAAATCCAGGTGCCCACATTCATCCACCTAGAAAGGGAAATGATCATCTAAATGGGATATTATTAACTGAGTTAGGGAGGATTAGATCCTTAGCCTTTAGTAATTTTTCTTAAATATCCTTCCAGGGACACACACACACCCTCCATCTCCATCTTTCCCTCAGCTTTATTCTTCACTGATGCCCCAAACGACCACTACAAATACACAGGCTGTGTAGTGTCCAAGGATACGAACCCATCTAAGAAGGGGCTTTTGGGTCTGTAGTAAATTCTCGCCTTTGCTTACATGGGAATTGATCAAGGGTGCACTACTAATAGCTATTTGGGCCACTAGGTCATAACTTAGAAATAGAAAAAAAATCTAATTTGGTTTAGAAGATAGGGTATCATCCATAAAACAAGGGATATGGAAGACGTCATTCGAAGTGAGCTGAGTCACAGCTTGAAGTCAATTAAGGACAGTTGCTTATAGATTACACTGGTTCTCTGAGCTGTCAATCAAAAAAACCCAACAAACCCACCGAAAACTGGAGCTTACATTTGCCTGAATAAAAGCAAACAGTTCTAATATTCAAATATTTCCACCCAAATAACTCCAAACAAAAGCAGTACCTCCCACAATCTCCGAATCCCAAACATTTAATAATACACAGGATAGAGCTGCCTACCTGGACTAAATTAATCTCCACTGATGCTATGACCTTTCCTATCATTTTTTTTCTTTTATTATGTGATTGTCCTCAGTGAAATTTTTCTGATGTGCCTGTACCTCTCAAACCGCAGAGGGGGAAAGAAAAGGAAAAGGTCACAGCACTGCACGGTGTGCAGCTCCAATTTCAAGGGAATGTGAAATTCGGATACTGAGTAGCTCTGGACGGCTTCCACGAAGCTGTCAGGAGAGAGCAGCAGCCTTTAATGATCACAGGCCTCTAGGTTCAATTGAGTGTGACTAGATGAAGCAAGAATTCAAACTGAGTCTCCGCGGCGAATTGTCTGCTGATTGAGATGTAGCTCAGTGAGAGGAAAATGCTCCCAAGGGGCTGGGATTCTATGGAGAAAGCAGAAGCACAACCTGACTGCGGGCTTGGGAGTCTACTTCAATTTCGGTGCAGTGTCGGATTCCAACCCAGTAAGTAAGTGAAGAATGGGTTCAGACTTTTAAAACACTTTCCTTTCTGTTTATTAGATATTCCACATATCGCTTAGGAAATATATATATATATTATAATTTATATATTTTATATATTATATATATAATTTATTTCTCAAAACTCTCAACAAAAAATAATGTTCATTTCATCAAGTGCCATTTAAATAAAACAAATAAAAAAATAATTTTCATTTCAGTAAATCACGGCATCTTTATCAGCACCTTATCCTCTACTTACACCTACATTTCCAAATAGTTAAGTATTGCTTAAGTCAAAATATGTCAGTTTGTGTTAACATAAAACAGGCCAAAAAGTATAATAGCATCCAACTTATTTTTGTGCATATTATTATTTATATGTAATATAGAACTACATTTTATCACACGGCCTAAGCACTGGGTTAGCAATTCTATAAAGAATGCTTAGGAAGAAAGGTAGAGAGGTCGCGGGACCAACCCATCCATTTCACAGAGGAACACGCTGAGCGCCTACATCACACCCTCCAGTAACTAGCACGTCAGCATGTCCAGCACGCTTCTCGCTTTCTCTCTTTTTAATAAGAGCTCTCAAGTTTTAATGATGATTGATTTTATGATTATGTGATAAAAGTTCTTGCCTTCTAGTATGAAAGCTCAGTGAGAATTTCTCTGATTACTCAGAACACAGTTCTCTGCTTCTTAACATTCACTATTTGGAGAGCATGGCTATATCACGGGTCCTAAATTTATACTTGTCCTGTTAAGGTACAGGTAAATATAAGACCTCGTAATTCCAATTTCAAATTATCAATAAGGAATCTTTCTAGAACACCTAGATTCAGTTTTCATCAAATCTTGTTACTTAGACTAGACTACATATTGCAAAAATTATTACCGGCATTCCCAACTTGAAGCCACAAAAGCACAGCAGTGGGTTATCATGAATTCAAAATGTACACAAAAAGGATATTACAGATTTCCTCTTCTACAGTGTAAGTTCCTCACGGTTACACCTCTTTGTAGACAAAGATGCTATTTTATCACACCTAGACATGAGCACAATATTTGCATACAGAAGGCAAAGTAAATTTAATATTCTAAATTTAGATAAGTAACAAATATTAGAATTTTGGAAATTGTGGGTTGCCTGAGCGGGTCAGTAGTTTAGCACCTGCCTTTGGCTCAGGACGTGACCCCAGAGTCCTGGGATCGAGTCCCACGTCGGGCTCCCTACATGGAGCCTGCTTCTCCCTCTGCCTGTGTCTCTGCCTCTCTCTATGTCTTATGAATAAATAAATAAAATCTTGAAAAAATACAAAATCATTAAAAAAATAATTTTAGAAATTGTAACTTTACTTTTATTATCTTCTTGTCAAGGTCAATGTCATCTTTACTAACATATAAATTAAAACCAAACTTTTATATATCTGTAAAACATCTGTGTGTATTTGTGAATGACTATATAAAATCAGCATGTATGTAAGTGTTGAATCACTATATTGTACCCTTAAACTAATATTATACTCTTTTAATTTAAAAAGTGTATAAATATATGTATTTGTATACCTGTACATGCATGTTTGTGTAGATATGTGTATCTATATATCTATCTAAAAAGTATATATATGAAAGTGTGTATATGTATGTATGTACATATAGATAGATAAAAAATCAGCATGTAGGAATATATGTATAAATAAAAAATAAGTAGCTCAAAATAGCTTACAGATAAAGGCACAGGTGAAAAAAATCAGTAGATGCAAACTACATACAATTGTTGGTGTTCAGTGTAGATGTGGGACATATACCAAAAAAAAAAAAAAAAGTCTTTAAGCCTACAACTGGCCCGGCCCCTCTTCACAATATTTATGTATATAATTTCTAGTGTTATTCTAAGAGTGATCACAGTGCTAATTTAAGACAGAAATAAATTTTAGAACATCTGGTGTTCTTTTTACATGGAATGTATTTGCACTTATAGAAATATATAGCTAAGAATGAACTTCTACCCAAGACTTAGTACGGGATGAAATTCATAGGTGACAAATATTGAATAAAGAAAGTCCCCAAGAGTACCTTTCCTGTATCATTGCTTAAGTCTTTTTAATGAAAAACTATGAATTTAAATTAGACAGTTTAATAGATGCAAATTAAGAAAATAAAAATTAAAAGTGCAGGTTAGAAGAAGATTGTTACGTAGGTGCTAAAATAGCAAGGTGATGGAAAAGGTTTCTTGGTATTCCGCTACAGTGAAAAGCTGCCCAATTATTCACAGACACCTATATAGTAAGGTACATTTTTAATAAGATTTAAATACTTAATGGCTGTCTTTGGATATATAATGGGACAATACCTAGTTAAATTCCTTTAAACCCAATAAAACTCAAGATTCTTGGGTGGCTTGAGTATCCACCTTTGGCTCAGGGCGTGATCCTGCATCGGTCTCCCCTTGGGGATCCTGCCTCTCTCCCTGTGTCTCTCATGAATAAATAAATAATAAATAAAATCTTAAAAAACAATAAAACTTAAATTGTATTAATTATCTGTGAGAGTCAATGTTTTTGAAAAATAGAATGATCAGGCACTCGAATTGTAAACATACCAAAAAACCCAAAATCGTACAATTAACATTTCCTTTTATTTAAAATCACTCACTTCTCCATTCCTTGCCTCCGATTCAGGGGATTATACTACCAATTTTTATTTAATTCCAGAATTAAGACACTAGTTTGGAGATTTAAGAGAGGCATAAAATTATATCACATAGCTCAAAACATTCAATATGTGAGGCAAAAGTGTCAAGAGTGAGATATTGTCACATAACTACCAAATTTGTTTCTGTTCCTAAGGATGTGAGCCAGAAATTTCATTAGTGGCTTTTCATTTCCAGTTATAATTCAGCTATGTGCATGAACATCCTAAGTCTTAATCTTCATATACCAAAATTCACTACGTGAAGAAGATCCCTGCTTTGAGTATAAAATCATTTTAATATGAAAATCTAATATTTATAATTAATAGCCAATCATTAAGCAGATAAATAAGTATTTCATTGGGAAAATAAAGCGTTTTCAAAAAGGCAAGATTATAACTAATTTATTTTATAACTAGGCATAATCATTAGGAGAAATATTTAAGTATTTATGCTGAAGAGTGTTTATGTATGATAACTTTGGAGCCACAATGAGGTTTTATCCTAAGTATAGCATTAACTTAAAAAATAACTCAAAAAACCTCATAAATGGTTTGCCTGGGAATGGCGGACATTAGGAATTAGGTCTGGGACCAGTGTGCAGAACTGGTCTTAAATGTGACCTGATAAAGTACAAATTCCCAGTATCTTTCAATATTTCATTGTGTGTGAGGCCCACTGTTTTTTTTTTTTTTCCTAAGGTCGTTGTTTTTACTTTTTCATCTTCAATACTTTTGAGACATACATAAAATGCCCAAATCTTAACTGTATATCTTTATGCATTTTTACATGTGAAATCACTCATGTATTTATCACCAAGATCAAGACACAGACTATTTCTAAAGTGTTCCTTCATTCTCCTTCATCTTAAAGCCCCAACTTTTCCTCAACCTGAGGTGACTACAATTTTGACTTATATCACTCATTTTGTTAGTCTTGCCTGTTTTTGAATATTTTTTATAAATTTGAACTTATAAAGTATACTATACTATCTTACTTTTTGGTCAACATTATGTCTTTGACATTTAGCCATAGTTTTTCTTCTTTTTTTATGTTTAAAAATTGCATATATGTCAAAATTTTCTCTTCCTTTTGGGGAATATCATTATTTGTCACATCATCTGTTGGATTAAAAAACTCTGGAGATGACACAACTGAACACTGCAGATCAATACTTCCATCTGGGATACTGGGTACAGACTGTGACCTGATTCTAAGTCAAGAGCTAAGAGTGTCAGGACTAAACATGAGAAGAGAATTCATCCTCAGTACGAAGAACTCTCAGAACAAGACATGTGGTAGTAGCCAAATTACTTAATATCACAATTTCTTCATTTGTTCCCAAATCTGCCAATTTTAAAAATAGAATTGTCTGTAGGAATATAACAATAATCTTCTAAAACGGCATATGTACTGCTTCAAGAGACTAATGTCGTATCTTGGTTTCTCTGTTTTGAATCACAATCTGTCCAATCTCACTACCTTGGGTGAGTAGTTCTATGGACTTACTGATATTATTTATGATCCCTGTCAATGTTGGAACCATGACGTTTAAGATTCTCCCACTTTCCATGAATCTTGTAAAGCCTGATATGAAGATGCTTGATGTCAAAAGAGAGCTATCCAGTATTTCCTCTGAATGGTTAAGAATTTAGACAGTGAGTAGAGACTCCACTTTTCTCTTTCTAGAACCAATCTCTTTTACCACTTCCTACACTACAAGGGTCTGTTCATCCATGTAGCCCATGTAGCAGGGTTTCTTAAGACACAGCCTGTGCCTCCTGCACAGTTCTTCCCTGCTCTGTGTTCCACTCGAAGCGGGGAGCCCTTCAGGTCACTCAGTCACAGAGGAGCAGAGAGTGTTCCTACCTATGGAATATGCTGAATTAGGACCCAAAGAGACTCAACAGGCAATATTCATCCTTTTCATGCTAGGAGAGTCAAAATATAATAATTAGCTTTTACTTTAGAAGGCATATCTAGACATGCCACTGGACTCCTAAAATGTATGCATCTGTCCAGATCTATAAAGTTTATCCCTCACTTCTGGAGCTCATGTGTCTTACCAATAACTTCAGGTTGCTCACTACCTCTTGCTCATCCAGACTGTCAGTATAATGTCATTAATGTAATGGATTAGTGTAATACATTGCAGGATGTCTAGATAGCCCGTATTTTTTTTTTTTTTCAGACTCTATTATGTTAGGGGATGAGAGAGTTAATACAGTCTGGGAAAATAACTGTAGATATTTATTTTTTTCCTTTCCATGTGAATTTAAAGTGCTTCTTATCCTCTTTGCTAACTGGGATAGAAAATAATTTATCCACCAAATCATTGGCTCATATCACCTACCCGGGGTCATACAAGACTGCTGCAGGAAGAAAATACTACAACTGGCATCACAACTGCAATTGGAGCAACTATTTGCTTGAGCTCATATTAATCAAAAGTCATGCCGGTGAATGATTTTTATAACTGATTGTCACTTTATATTGAGGTCTGTCTATGCTTCACCTGTGTCATTGATAGAATCTTCACTGCAGCCAACCAACAAATAATCCAGGTAAAAACCCCATCTTAAATATGTTACTGTTGTTGGGTTGTCTAGAAGCAAGTACTGAGACATATTTGACTACATGGTGATAGGGATCAGTACCTATGAAAAGAAGGGGAAATAAAAGAAAGAAGCTAAAGTACAATGTAGACCTGAAAAAAACTTTGGTCAACCTGGTAGACAGCCCCAAACCAATTGTTGTCAAGCAGATTTTTCCATAGTAGGTAGAAGTAGCTGTACCATTTTACCAGTCCAGATATAGGCTTTTATGAGAAGAGGGTAACATTGGACAAAGTGGTTCTTTTATTGAGGCAGTCTCCAAAGGAGATGTCCACTGAATGTATTTCTTACTGGGCAACAAGTCCTTCCTTGAGAGATCTGGGTGGTTCATCCCAGTGCCTACTACGAATTACAAGGCCTTATCTATGATACCTTCTCAACATCATGCTCCTGAAATCCTAGCTCACCTGATGAGTGCTAAAGTCAATTTCAAAAAAAAAAAAAAAAGCGAGCATAACTGAGTCCATTTGCTCAACTCCAATGTTATGGTGCATTTAAGTTCATGGAAATATTTACTAAAAGAATTGTATATATTACAGCAAAAAAGGTAAATATCTTTACCCATGTCCATGGACCATATTCTCATCAACTTTTATATTTTCATGTGCTCTCAGGAAATAAATGATTTTTAGGCATTAAAATGAGCAGCTATATGCCAATAAATTAGGCAATCTAGAAGAAATGGACTCATTTCTGGAAAGCCACAAACTACCAAAACTAGAACAGGAAGAAATAGAAAACCTGAACAGGCCAATAACCAGGGAGGAAATTGAAGCAGTCATCAAAAACTTCTGAAGACACAAAAGTCCAGGGCCCGGTGGATTCCCAGGGAATTCTATCAAACGTTTAAAGAAGAAAGCATACCTATCCTACGAAAGCTGTTTGGAAAGATAGAAAGAGATGGAGTACTTCCAAATTTGTTCCATGAGGCCAGCATCACCTTAATTCCAAAACCAGAGAAAGACTCCACCAGAAAGGAGAATTACAGACCAATATCCCTGATGAACATGGATGCAAAAATTCTCAACAAGATACTAGCCAATAGGATCCAACAGTACATGAAGAAGATTATTCACCATGACCAACTGGGATTTATCCCTGGGACACAAGGCTGGTTCAACACTCGTAAAACAATCAATGTGATTCATCATATCAGCAAGAGAAAAAACAAGAACCATAGGATCCTCTCATTAGATGCAGAGAAAGCATTTGACAAAATAGAGCATCCATTCCTGATCAAAACTCATCAGGGTGTAGGGATAGAGGGAACATTCTTCGACATCTTAAAAGCCATCTACGAAAAGCCCACAGCAAATATCATTCTCAATGGGGAAGCACTAGGAGCCTTTCCCCTAAGATCAGGAACAAGACAGGGATGTCCACTCTCACCACTGCTATTCAACATAGTACTGGAAGTCCTAGCCTCAGCAATCAGACAACAAAAAGAAATAAAAGGCATTCAAATTGGCAAAGAAGAAGTCAAACTTTCCCTCTTCACAGATGACATGATATTGTACACAGAAAACCCAAAAGCCTCCACCCCAAGATTGCTAGAACTCATACAGCAATTTGGTAGCGTGGCAGGATACAAATCAATGCCCAGAAGTCAGTGGCATTTCTATACACTAACAATGAGACTGAAGAAAGAGAAATGAAGGAGTCAATCCCATTTACAATTGTACCCAAAAGCATAAGATCCCTAGGAATAAACCTAACCAAAGAGGTAAAGGATCTATACCCTAAAAACTACAGAACACTTTGGAAAGAAATTGAGGAAGACACAAAGAGATGGAAAAATATTCCATGCTCATGGATTGGCAGAATTAATATTGTGAAAATGTCAATGTTACCCAGGGCAATTCACACGTTTAATGCAATCCCTATCAAAATACCATAGACTTTCTTCAGAGAGCGGGAACAAATTATTTTAAGATTTGTGTGGAATCAGAAAAGACCCCGAATAGCCAGGGGAATATATTAAAAAAGAAAATCATAGCTGGGGGCATCACAATGCCAGATTTCAGGTTGTACTACAAAGCTGTGGTCATCAAGACAGTGTGGTCCTGGCACAGAAACAGACACAGAGATCAGTGGAACAGAAGAGAGAATCCAGAAGTGGACCCTGAACTTTATGGTCAACTAATATTCGACAAAGCAGGAAAGACTATCCACTGGAAGAAAGACAGTCTCTTCAATAAATGGTGCTGGGAAAATTGGACATCCACATGCAGAAGAATGAAACTGGACCACTCTCTTTCACCATACACAAAGATAAACTCAAAATGGATGAAAGATCTAAATGTGAGACATGATTCCATCAAAATCCTAGAGGAGAACACAGGCAACACCCTTTTGGAACTTGGCCACAGCAACTTCTTGCAAGATCCATCCATAAAGGCAAAAGAAACAAAAGCAAAGATGAACTATTGGGACTTCATCAAGATAAGAAGCTTCTGCACAGCAAAAGAAACAGTCAACAAAACTAAAGTCAACCTACAGAATGGGAGAAGATATTTGCAAATGACGTATCAGATCAAGGGCTAGTATCCAAGGTCTATAAAGAACTTATTAAACTCAACAGCAAAGAAACAAACAATCCCATCATGAAATGGGCAAAAGACATGAACAGAAATCTCACAGAGGAAGACATAGACATGGCCAACACGCACATGAGGAAATGCTCCGCATCACTTGCCATCAGGGAAATACAAACCAAAACCACATTGAGATCCCACATCACACCAGTGAGAATGGGGAAAATCAACAAGGCAGGAAACCACAAATGTTGGAGAGGATGTGGAGAAAGGGGACCCTCCTGCACTGTTGGTGGGAATGTGACCTGGTGCAGCCACTCTGGAAAACTGTGTGGAGGTTCCTCAAAGAGTTAAAAATATACCTGCCCTACGACCCAGCAATTGCACTGCCTGGGATTTACCCCAAAGATACAGATGCAGGGAAATGCTGGGACACCTGCACCCCGATGTTCACAGCAGCAATGTCCACAATAGCCAACCTGTGGAAGGAGCCTCGGAGTCAATCGAAAGATGAATGGATCAAGAAGCTGTGGTCTATGTATACAATGGAATATTCCTCAGCCATTAGAAACGACAAATACCCACCATTTGCTCTGACGTGGAGGAACCTGGAGGGTATTATGCTGAGTGAAGTAAGTCAATCGGAGAAGGACAAACATTATGTGGTCTCATTCATTCGGGGAATATAAAAAATAGTGAAAGGGAATAAAGGGGAAAGGAGAAAAAATGAGTGGGAAATATCAGAAAGGGAGACAGAACATGAGAGACTCCTAACTCTGGGAAACGAAAAGGGGTGGTGGAAAGGGAGGTGGGCGGGGGTGGGGGTGACTGGGTGACGGGCACTGAGGGGGGCACTTGATGGGATGAGCACTGGGTGTTATTTGATATGTTGGCAATTGAGCACCAATAAAAAATAAATTTATATATGCTGAGTGAAGTAAGTCAGGCGGAGAAGGACAAACATTATATGTTCTCATTCATTTGGGGAATATAAATAATAGTGAAAGGGAATACAAGGGAAGGGAGAAGAAATGTGTGGCGAATATCAGAAAGGGAGACAGAACGTAAAGACTGCTAACTCTGGGAAACGAACTAGGGGTGGTAGAAGGGGAGGAGGGCGGGGGGTGGGAGTGAATGGGTGACGGGCACTGGGGGTTATTCTGTATGTTAGTAAATTGAACACCAATAAAAAATAAATTAAAAAAATAAAAAAAAAAGTATTTTTGAATCCAAAAAAAAAAAAACAAAAATAAAATAAAATAAAATAAATTTATAAAAAAATAAAATGTCCAGTCCTGTGTAAACAACAACAACAACAACAACAACAACAACAACAACAACAAAATGCTTACACTCTCAGTTCTGAATATCCTTCTTCCCTAACTTGGTCTTCCTTCTCCCTAGGGAGCCTGTACGTATCAAGGCACAGGATCACCTTTTTCTCTCCATCTCCTATTGTAGCCTGGGACTGCTGGACTGCTATTTGTTGCAGAAAATACCACCTCTAATTGATGCTTACAACCTAGACGTTGGTTTCTTATCTAAATATACATGCCAACATTGTTCTGCTGGTATCAACTAGCCTCTGGGAACAAGGACCTCTGGTGTGGGGTTCTTTTCAGAATAGTTCATAGTTGGTCCTACTTTGGAGGATGGCCCCTGAATTCTTAAGCATCCTTTCCTGTTCTTCAGCCCCAAAACAAATACCAAGCTAGACATTTCAAAAGCGAGTCAGATATCATTCCCTGGACTATTGCATCTCCAAAGCACAACATGCCAAAGTCCACAAGTAGTTATCTTGAAATTTCCTTCTCATAGCTTGAAGTGTTATAGGTTTATCTCCAAAAGCACGGTAGACAGGCAATTCCTCTGAAATAAATTCATGCTCTCCAATCTCTACAACTATCAAACAAATCTCATTTATGTTCTGAGTTGAATAATAAACAAGTTGATTGCAGCAGTGCACCAGCCAGAATGGACCCACAGAAGCCCTGGCTTCCCTAGTGACAGCCTCGAGAGATTTTGATATACAGTATGTAGGTACATCAAAGGGTCACAGACCCATTTCAAAATATTCTATCCACTATGACTTAAGAAAAGTAGCATTCATTTTACCTTTCCACACTTCTGGGATCTCTGCCCAAACTTTTAAAAATGGAAACATTCTCATTTAAAATGTGTGTGTAGGAGCGCTCAGGTGGCTCAGTGATTGAGTGTCTGTCTTTGGCTCAGGTCTTGATCCTGGAGTCCTGGGATCGAGTCCCACATTGGGCTCCCCATGGGGAGCCTGCTTCTCCCTCTGCCTGTATCTCTGCTTCTCTCTCTGTGTCTCTCGTTAATAAATAAATAAAATATTTTTAAAAAGATGTTTATGTATACAGACTCTTTTCCCAGCCATGGAAATTCAACATCATCCTTATATTGTTCTTCTGCAGAAGAGGAAAAGTCAACTTAAGAGAAGAGAATGACCTAGGATTTCACAAATGGAGAGTGTCAAAAGAAGTAATAAATTATGTATAAATACTTTGATGGTTTTGTGTCTTTTGTATAAATATCTAAATGTGGCATATCTACTGTATACCACATGATTTTTCTATCTGATCCCACACTATCACTGAAAATGCGGTCCAATAAATATATCTGTTTATTGGTTGAGGAAACTAAGGATTCAACATTTGTTAAAGTTTCATCACAAGAAAATAGTGGATCACATTTCAAATTCAAGTCTGTCAGAGTCCAGAGACCAAGCATTTCCAAGGACATTTTTCTGGACAGTATTTATGGATGATTATTATGAAGAGAGAAGTTAAAGACCCTGTTTAATCTGTCTATTTTCACTTACATCTAGGTTATTAGACTTAATTTTTAGGGTTGATACAACTCCTGTCATGTCAGTAACAAATTTTTATCCAAGCATTGTTTTGTTTTTAAACAATGTAGTGTGTTTGCACTGAAAAAAGAAACCCAAGATTGAAATGGGTAAATTCAAATTCAAAGACGACTCTTTGGGTCATAAGACAAATCTTAGTATTAATCACTCCACAATGCATTAAATAATAATTTGTATTTATTCTAATTGGGGGAACTTAATATATACATCCATATATATGACATGTATATTGTAGAACATATACTATATATATATTATGCTTGTATAGGCATATGTGTATATTTGCATATTTACATAGAAGAGGAGAGGGAGAAAGAAGACACACATATATAAAAAAAAAAAAAGATGAAAAAAAAAAAGATGGAGGAAGGCCTGGGAAACTCATTCGGTGGAGCAGTGGACTTTTGATTTTGGCTCAGGTCATGGTCTCATGGGTTGTGAGATTGAGCCTGAGTTGGGCTCCAAACTCAGCAAGGAGTTTCTTTGGGATTTTTTCCCTCTCCCTCTTCCCCTGAACCTTCCCACCCCTCTTTGCTCACATTTTCTTTCTATAAACTAAATAAAAATAAAATCTTAAAAAAATATATATGTGTTTGCACAAGAAATCAGAACACAAAACTGAGGATGGACAACATTATTTAGATTGGCAAAATGAGCAGGAAAGAGGTGTTTATTTAGACCGCCTCTAAGGAGCTAATGATTCACAATAAATATGTTTTAGGGACCTAGAATATAATGGATGAATAAAATAGAGGCATTCTTTGTCTTAATGGAGCTTATACTTCATTGGATTCAACAACTAAACAAGATATGATAAGTAGGTAGGTTTGAGTACATGGTGGCCGCCTCCTCAATGCTTACTACTTAACTCACACCAGTAATTAAAGATAATTAGCAAACCCTCTGTTTCAAACCTTTGTAATTATACCTTCCTAATGCTTTCCAAAATATTTAGCAATTTACTTCTTATCGCTTCTTCTGTGAAGAGCCAGTCTTAGATTAGAGAGGACATTCCCTCAGTAGGCAAATAAAAATTTCCTTAAAATGAATCCACAAAGTGGACATTTAGTGACCAAGGCTATGGAATTGATAAACTAATGTAACTCAAACACTTGTAGAAGCCAAATTATCTTAGAGATTTAGACTAGTGAATGTTTGGCCTGTCATGAACTCTTGGATCGCATATCATAGTTATGAACCTTAAAAATCTGTTTATCGTTTGGAGGTCAGATCACTAACTCACATTTTCGGAATATCTTACTCAGTCAAACTTGGGTTTGAAATTGAGCATGAGGAGAAGCTGTTATGAGAAAAAAAGTTATCGTATTTCAGTCTGAACCTAACAAGAACCTAAATATTTTATGTTATGATCCTACAGAAGCTTAAAGTGACCAAGAACCCAGGTCACTACTGCTGCTGCTACTGCCACTGGTTAAGAGCCCCAAATTGGCCGCACTGATCAACAAGGCAAGTCCATTGCAGCAGAGCATCAGCCAGAAGGGACCCGCAGAAGCCCCGGCTTCGCTAGTGACCGCCTGCAGAGGTTTTGACATGCCGTGTGTAGGTACTTTATGCCCATGGGAACACTGACCAATGGGAGGCAGGTTTTAGCAAGAAGCTATGGGATAAATTCTTCTCTCTCCCTTACTTAGAAAGGGCTCTTTTAAGAAATGGTACTCCACTTGGTCTCCGTAAAGATATATAGGGAATCAATATTTGGTTACTTCTTGCTGGAATGGAATCTTGTAAGATTCTATTTCTTAAAGTCCCTCCTAATTTGGTGAAGATTTACCCAATTTTCTCATGCCTAATCTATCCTCTTGTTTATTTATGTCTTATTTTACTTAAAAACTATGGATAAAATGCTTACTGCATACTAATAAACTATTCAGGATATAGCACCAAAAATAATTGAAAAAGCTTCTGACCCTATGGAGCTTACATTCTATTGTTAGAGAGTAAAATAAATTAATATACATACATTTCTATAGCAATAAGTGTTATGAAAAAAAATAAAGCAGGGGTGAGGAAGATGCATTGACTAGGGAAGACCTATTTAAGGATCTGACACTTGACAATCGACCTAAATGAATTGAAAGGGTGAGGTGAACAAATTGAAGGAAAGTGACATTCTAGAGGAAAGAGCTGAGCAAAGGACCTGTGGTAGGTTTATGATCAGTGGTTGCACAGTTTAATGTTGCTAGAAAAATAATCAAGTCTGACTTTCTTGCTTTAGGAATTCAGATTACCCTCTAAGGGCACCAAAGAGACCAAAGACAAAAAGGCACGATAATAGCATGTTTTCTAAACAGTGAAGGATTATTCATGGGTCCCCTTAACCTTTGCCAAAATGAGCTTCAACACATCGTAGAGGCAGTGCAAACCTTTAGTGATGTGAGACCCTGTGTTTATGTTACCTAATTAAGCCTCCTTCCTCCAAAATATTTATTATGTCACATGTTTTGTGAATGAGAAAAGCTAGCATGTCCTTAGACATCATAAAAATATTTGTGGTTATTTAGGGTGGTGACAAAAGTGTTTGTGGTTATTACTTTTAAAAACATTACTATTAAATTTTAATAGATTTTTTGTAATAGATTGAAAATGAATTAAATTTATAGGCTGGTCATTTAACAGTCTCTTGTGAATGAAGCTGAATGTGGTATCAATAGAGATATGAGTGATCACAGATAATAAGAGAAATATATATATATAGTTATATATATATAGTTA
Source organism: Canis aureus (assembly GCF_053574225.1). Lineage (NCBI taxonomy): Eukaryota > Metazoa > Chordata > Mammalia > Carnivora > Canidae > Canis > Canis aureus. Next base: position 69,647,937 of record NC_135623.1, on the reverse strand, counting down.
TATAGTTTTATATATATATAGTTATATAGCTATATAGCTATATTTCCTCGTTGACATTGATAATAGTTTAGATGGTTAGATGGTCACTTCATATATTACTATCTTTTCAAACCAGATATTTTGATTCAATAGATATGTATTATGTGGCTATTAAGCATCCTGCACTGTTCCAGATTCTTTGGGCATATTAAGAAACAAAACACAGGAAAAGCTCTACTCTCTCAGAATGAATTCCCTCTTTTGTACTTTTAGGTCTACAACAGATTTTAGGTGGAATGATAATTTCTTCTGTAAAGTAGTAAAAATTCTGAAAATTTACTGAGTTCTAATTTTGGTATAGAGTTAAGGAATTAAGACAGCTACCACAGGGTTCCTGGTGGCTCAAGTGATTAAGATACAGACTCTTCTTGATCTCAGGTCAGGTCTTGGTCTTTGGCCATGAGATCAAGCCTTGCATGAGATCAAGCCTTACATACTGAGGGGAATATAAATAAGAAAAAAGCTTCCATGGACACAGGACTTCCATGTAAATGATTTGTTTTCCATTTTTTATATCAGTAGCAACATTAAATACTATTTCTAATAAAATTGAGTCTCACACATGGCATTTTTAATAAAATGGCATTTTATTATCATTTTTAATAAAATAAAATACTTTTAGGGATAGACTCATTCTGAATTTTAAAGAGTCTTACATTATTTTACCTAACATATTACATTTTAAATTTTACATTAAACATTTAGTATGCTTTTTCAGAAGCAAGTGTTTCTGATTGGTAATACAGTAACTTTTTCCAAAGTTTATTCATATTTATACTGATTCTCTTCCATTCTTTTTGAGATATCATTATGAAGAACTTATTTGTTAAGCGAAATAAAACCAAATGACAGATTTCCCGTGACTTTTTTGTAAATCCAGTGTTAAATTGCAAAAGTAACACAGAAAAAGTGAGCCAGTGAAACAAGTATGCACAGGGATGAAATTAAATATCTCCTCAAAAAATTAAAGGAACAAAGAAAAGCAAAGCTGGAGGTATCACAATTCCAGATATCAAGTTACATTACAAAGCTGTAGTATTCAAAACTGTATGGTTCTGGCACAAAAACAGATGCAAAGATCAATAGGACAGAATAGAAAATCCAGAAATAAACCCACCATTGCATGGTCAATTATCCTTTGATAAAGCAGAAAAGAAAACTCAGTAGGAAAAAGAAAGTCTCTTTGCCAAATGGCGTTGGGAGAAGTGGACTGCAACATGCAAACAAATGAAACTGGACTTTTTCTTATACCATACAAAAAGGTAATCTCAAAATGGATTAAAGACCTAAATGTGAGACATGAAATCATTAAAAATCCTAGAAACAAACACAGGCAGTAATATCTCTGATGTTGGCCATAGCAACATTTTTCTATAGATGTCTCCTGAGACCAGGGAAATCAAAACAAAAATAAACTATTGGGACTTCATCACAATAAAAAGCTTTCTGTACAGAAAAGGAAACAATTAACAAAACCAAAAGGCAACCTACAGAATGGGAGAAGATATTTGCAAATGACATATCCAGTAAGGGGTCAGTACCCAAAACATATAAAGAGCTTATAAAACTCAACAACCAAAAAACAAATAATCCAACTAAAAAATGGGCAGAAGTCATGGACAGACATTTCTCTAAAGGCATTCAGATGGCCAACAGACTCACGAAAAGATGCTCAACATCATCCATCATCAGGGAAATGCAAATCAAAACCACAATGAGATGTCACCTCCCACCTGTCAGAATGGCTAAAATCAAAACCATAAGAAACAGCCAGCGTTGGTGAGGATGTAGAGGAAAAGGAACACTTGTGCACTGATGATGGGAATAAAAATTAGTGCAGCCACCGCAGAAAACAGTTTTAAGTTTCCTCAAAAACTTAAAAATGGAACTACCTTATGATCCGGTAATCACACTACTGGGTATTTATCTCAAAAATACAAAACCATGAATTCAGAGGGAACCATGCACCCCTATGTTTAGAGTGGGATTATTTACAATAGTCAAATTATGGAAGCAGCCCGTGTGCCCATCAACAGATGCAGAGATATAGAAGACGTGGTACATAGATGCAGTGGAATACCATTCAGCCATGTAAAAGAATGAAATCTTGTCATTTGCAACAACACGGGTGAAACTGAAGAGAATTATGCTGAGTGAAATAAGTCAGAGAAAGGCAAATACCATATGATTTCACTCATAAAAGGAGCAAAGGCAAAAGAAAGAGAGACTAACCAAGAAATAGACTCTTAGCTTTAGAGAACAAATCAATAGTTACCGGAGGGGAGGTGGGTGGGTGGGGGTATGGGTGAAATAGATGACGGGGATCAAGGCACGCACTTGTAATGAGCACTGGGTGATGCATGGAACTGCCGAGTCGCTATATGTACACCTGAAACTATGGTGTATCTCAACTATATTGGAATTATTTTAAAAAAATAAAAGAATGTATTTTTAAAAAAAGAATGTATTTTGCATTTTTACAGGACGAATGCTTTGCCAGCATCCTCTTGATCTTATCTACCCAAATTTAAATATAAATAAAATATTATTAATGGCATTCTTTTCAGAGTTGCTTTATTTTTTTTTCTCCAAGATGTTGCCTTTCCACTTGTCATTTATTCCACATATGTTTAAAAAGTGCACATTATATTCTGTGTACTGGGATCATAAATAAACAAAACATGGTTCTCGTACGTTAAATGTGATTAAGTGAAGGAGACTTATTGAACAAATAATTACATTAGAATGTGACACTTTATTGTTTAACCATATTCTTTCATTAAGCAAATACATTTTGGAATTTATGGTTAGGAAAATAAGAACTATGGAATCTGTTTACAAGGAATCTATGAAATAAATACTTGAAATATCTCAAGAAGATAATATAAAACCATATTATCAATGCCTCTTAATAATATAGATGGGAGTGATGTAGGGAGAACTCTGAGAGCATGTCATTTTTAAGTCCAGTCATCAAGGGCAGGGAATTTATCGGGTAAAAGGGGGGAAGGAGAGTGTTTGCAGTAGATGAGGTATTATGTCAAACAGAGAAGGAAAAGAGATTATGGAGTTCTGGAAATGGCAGGTTTGTCAATATGATGTAGACAGTGATTTTCAGCAAGTAAAGATTTTCTCTCTAGAATCAGTTAGGTGAATAGAGAGAGCTTGACAGAAGGAAGTGAGATATTAGAAGCAGATTTTTTTTTATTAACAATCCACAGCAAAAAAAAAATAGTGATACCCTAACTTCATAAAGGGAAAGTAATAAAAAAAATTAAGGCATAATATAGATGAAGAGTTGATTATTCTTCCTGACTGGTAGGAAATGGTAGGTGACAGGAAGACGGTATCAAGAAAGACTCCAAGTTTTTAGGAGATATTCTTGGGAAAACTAGAAGCATTAAAGCATAATTTCCTGAGATATGAAATTTCAAAAACAGCACAGATTTTGGATATACTGTATATTTATATTGGGAGATTGGAGATATCTAAACATTAACAGAAGGCAGGAAAAGAGAAGAAAGTTGTGGTCAACCATGTCAAATGCAACAGAAAAGATAGATGATAAAAAATTTTGAGAGTAACCATTACATTTCCTAAGAAGGACACTTTCAGTGGTGGGGAGGACGAGTTTCAATGATGTGGCAAAGAAAAAAATGATGATTGTACTGTATCCAATCAGTACAAAGATCTGCAAAAGTACAAGGTCTGCAAAATATACATTGCTTTGTAACCAAAATGATTTAATGGTAAGCAGAAAATGCATATTGTAGATATTTCATTTTCATTTAAATATGGTAGAAACAGATTTAGGTTGGGGAGGAAAAAGCCAGTATGGAGATGAAGATACAGACAGGAATAAAAGTAAATGAGGAAAAGGTTCTTTGAAGAGATGGGAAATTACTCAAGATGTTATGGAAACACAAAGGAGGAACCCATCTCTTCCTGGGAGAGTTACAAAATGCCTCACGGGTAAACGTCCAGGCTACCTAACATATTTTATAAAAATAGTAACTTGTGACATAGTCAAGTCTAGGTGCCTCTTCTTCCTTTTCAGATAAAGATGTAAAATATTACCGGGGTGAAGTCTCTCCTCTGTAGTCCCCTGCATTAGGGTCTCCAAGCCAGTGCACCTGGTCTAAACATATCTATTTATAAAATAACAAGAGACTGATGGACCTATGAATGATTTAAAGATTTTTCTGCTGTTTTACTCAATAGATCTTATTTCCTATTTAAGGAACACATTGCCAGTCATACGTGCGTCCGTGTCCGCTTTGTTCAAACATATTAAAGGTTTACTAATAGCAAAAAGATGGATGAGCACTAAATTGAAGACAAGGGTAAAAGGAAAAGGTAACATCACTTACTTCTTTACAGAATGGGCAAAATGTGAGCATAGTTTTAGACTTTTGTGTGCCTGAGCTTTTCTTAGAAATGCATTGCAGGTCACTCTAATCCCATCCATTAAGTTCCTGCTGCTCAAATAAACTTAGAGTGATACTATGTACTTGAAAGAATAGCTTCCTTAAGGGGATTTTTTTTTTTAGAATAGTATCTTCAAGATGTTAATTAGTGTCGTCTCAGAGAAAACCGTGAGCAAAAAAAATTCAGAAAATGCTAAGTTAAACAGATTTCATTGTCTTAAAAAATTCAAAGCGTCTTTGTTGGATTTAAAACGCACATATCCTTTGATCAGCTTCTCATGGAAAGAAGGCATCTAAGTCTCCTGCCTTAAATATAAGCTGGCCTAAACAACTCAATTCTAACCAATGGCATGAGATGGAAACGAGGATGTGTAACGTCTGCCAGGCCGTGTAGACTCACTGACTCTCTCTCTACTCGTTGGATGGGCGTCGTTGAAATACGGTCACCTTATTGTGCCAAAACCAACAGCCACATGGGAAGTCCACCGGTTGGCGTCCCAGCAAGAGCGCCAGGAGGGGGGATCTAACTGACAACTGCATGAATTATGAGAGTTATGGTGTCGTGATAGCAAAGGTGGTTCCAGCTCCCAACCATGGCCCAGACCCAGCTGATGCCCAGCGAGCTGTTTCCCTATGAAATCTTTCTTAAGTCGCAGATTCACAAATGAAATTAATTCATAACAGATTTAACCTTTGACTTTTAGTGTTTTTTTTTTTTTCAGCAATAAATACTAGAATGTCCTTCCATTAGCTAATGATACAATGAACTTCGTAAGAGGAATAAACTACACGTTGCCCTCTGAAATTATTTTCTTGGATCTTTTTCTATAAGGATTTACACATGGACCCATTTTGGACAATGTTCAGCATCAGTCTTTACACATGGACCCATTTTGGGCAATGTTCAGTATCAGTCTTTACTTTTTTCTCTGAAATGTTTAGATTCATTACATTTATGTATGTATGTTTTTAAAAATCTTGCTTTTTCTTTTCTTTTTTTAGATTTGTTTATTTATGAGAGACACAGAAGGAGATAGAGCCAGAGACATAGGCTACCCCATGGGATTTCATCCCAGGACCCTGGGATCAGAACCTGAACCAGGCATCCTGATTCATTACTTTTCAATTTAAACCTTTGCTTAGTGTTATTTGGGATATATATCTTAATATGTCATGGTTTTTCTTTTATGATTGTCAAGAATTAAAAGACAAAAATATTGCATCACTTCTATGGAAACATCATTGCACTGAGAATACATATATATATATATATTTTTTTTTTCTCTTTTGATAAGTCAGAATTAAATATGGAGAAGTTGCCCTAACTTACTATTCTGATTTCTGAGAGAAGAATTTATGGGCAAAATAATTGAAGAAATTCTCAGACACTAAATGTTAAGCAGATACATTCTCAGTAGAGCTGCCTATTTGAAGTACTTCCATGAAAATTTTGTCTTCTCTAAAAAACTATCTTTTTTTCTATCTCTGTAAAGGCACATAGCATATTCCCTTATTCATATTATTTCAGTCTTACTCTCCTTGGTTATCAGCAACTTTCTACCCTCACATTTATATATTTCCATGAAGGAATATGCTTTCAAGTACTAAAATTTTCTTCTCTCTCTCCTCTTAAGAAGTATATTTCTTTTGAAAAGAGAATATCCATAGTGCATTGCCATTTTCCAATCTTGATTTCCATTTCACAAAGTTACTGTGATAACAATAAAATTATATCTACCATTCTGTTTTAGATTCTCAATTTAAGGTTACTTATTACTCATCCTCACTATGTTGGTTTACAGCTACTGAATCCATAAACATACTGAAATAATAACATCTTTAAGCAATGGTATGGAAACCCAATTTCAATTCAAAGATGACATTTTCAAACAAAGGTACCTCTTTAGAGGTTTTGTTTTCTTTTCTGTAGCCCCATGGCTTTAGAATAATGTGTTATGAAGTTGATAAAAGGTTTAACATTAGATGTATTGGGTTTCCATATTTAAGAATAGCAAAACAAAACAAAACACTATTTCAGTTTTGCATTTTTCTTGCTTTACGTAGTCACCTCCCTACCTGTAGCCACATGTAATTATATCATTTTAACAGTGTTTATGTCTATGAAAACTCTTTATGAATACATATGCAATCCCTTGAGTATCAAACTTAGACAAAAATCCTTGTATTAATAACAGGGACATCTTTTATCTCCCTGTTGTTATTTTTGTAGAGTATCTATGAAGGAAACAAGAACACAATATAGTCTGAAGGAACATAGAAGTGATTGTTAAAATCAAGAGAGTAAGTTAAATTTTATGGTAATTCAATAAATTATCTAAATAGATGAGTGAAGGAGAAGAAATAATTATAATAAAACATGTATAGTTTCCCAAAATAATAATCCAACATTATTTTTGTCATTTTCTAAAGCATATATTTTTCCAAAAGTTAATCTGAATATAAGAAAATTACTTTTAAGAAATATTTACTTACCTATTCTAAGAGTATAGAAGAGGAAATGGAACAGTGAATTGCCATCCTTAGAATACATTTTATTTTATTTTATTTTTTTATTTTATTTTATTATTTATTTATTTATTTATTTTTAGAATACATTTTAGTAAAAGCTATCAATATTGCATGTGTAAATAAGGAACAATAATACATTTTCAGGAAATGTTAAGTGCTAAGAAAAAAATTAAAATTAATAAATGATCAGGAGCTAGGTTGGGAGTTGTATATGGGAATGGGGGTATAAACAGACTATTTAGATGACAAAGTCTATGATGGTAATAATAATAATATATTAATAATAATAAATAATATTTTAACTTATACTTGAAAAATGTATGAAAAGAAGCCATGCAATGACCTGGGACAATAGCATTCTAGACAGAGAGAAAAGCTATTCAAAAGGCTGAGATAAGAGAGTAATCTTGATTGCTGAAGAAGCCAAAGAGGAGCAAGTCTTGGCTGCAGAAGTGAAAGGAAAAAAGCTAAACCAAGCATGACCCTGAGGACAGAGCTTACAGTCAGAAGGTCTCAAATCCTGGCTCCACTATTTCAAAACATCAGGTAATTTATTTAGTCCCTGTAACCTTAGTTATTTAATCTGTCAGGTGGGACGAATAGCATATCCGTCTCCTAGAATCACTGCAAGTATGGAGTGACTCATACATCAGAAGTCCTCAGAAGAGTCTAGGAGGTGTCGGAGGATCGTCCTCTGCTGCGCTTGTGGCAGATGAGGTCAAAGTGTCAGGACAGGATTACATCTTGCCTTGTAGGCCATAGACAAAGTTTGGGTTTTATTCCAAGTATGATGAGAACGCTAGAGAATTTCAAGCAAGTAACGGATGTGAACTGATCTATATTTTTGAAAAGAAATCACTTTTTCCCGTGACGAGTGGCTTGGGAGAACTAATAGGAACAAAGGAACCAATAGGCAAACTAGTTCACTAATCCCAAACAAAAGGAGGCTGGGTTGTACTAATCATGAAATTAAAATACTCTTAGTTTTGATTTTCTTGACCATAATTTGTCTCCAGTCCTGAAAAAAATATCTCCAGGACTTCTACATGTTATGGAATGTTAGAAAACCATCAACCTTTAAAGGATTAAAAGTTCTTAGTTTAGTTTTACATCTGCTATTAGTACATTGTATTAACTTGGGTGATATTTCTAAATCATGTTTACACAAAATCAGTTGCTAAACTAGGTAATAATGGCAGTTATTTCTGGCTCTAAAATTCAATGATAAAGGTTATTTAGAGTTTTGAAATATATTTTAATGTGAAAAGAGGTATGTTAGATATTATTATATCAAAAAGGCATTTAAAATAGGGCACTGGGCTCATGTAGTCAGCTAAGAGTCTGACACTTGGTTTCCATTCAGGTCTTGATTTCAGGGTTGAGAGATTGAACCCTGCATCAGGCTCCACACTCAGTGGGAGTCTGCTTGAGATGCTCTCTCCTCCTCCCTCTGCCCCTCCCATTCATGTTTTCTTTTTCTCTCTAAAACAAATCTTAAAAGAAAAAAGGGATTTAAAATTACGAGCCCACTTAAATTTAGCTCTTTTTTTCAAATGAATTTTTTGTTATTTTTGAAATTGAAACTTAGGTCAAATAAGTATTTTTTATAAGCCAATGAATTCCTCATTGCTTCAAAAAGATGTTATTTATTTATTCATGACAGACACAGAGAGAGGCAGAGACACAGGCAGAGGGAGAGGCAGGCTCCCCGTAGGGAGTCCAATGAGGACTCAACTCCAGACCCCAGGATCACGCCCTGAGCTGAAGGCAGATGCTCAACTGCTGAGCCACCCAGGCACTCCGAATTCCTCATTTTTAATAAGACATGCATAATTTCTTAATTTTAGGGTGATAGTTCAGGATAAATACTAAAGATTTCCAAAATTTGCATTTAATGAATTGTTGAATTATTTTCAGAACTATGCATGATTATATCTAAAAATATTTTCAGAATAAAAGCATCTCATGAGTTCACATGAATATTGATTTCCTCCTGTAGACCACAGTCTCTCACCAGTATTTACCCTATCTCTGCCCCTGCGTCAGCGTTCTCCTCTGTTTATTTCCCCATCCCTTACATATTCTTCTCTATATCAATTCCCTTTTGCTTTTTCTAAAAGCATCTCATTTGGTCTATTAAGTATTAAAGTATTTTATGGGAATACATAAGCACTTCGTACTTAGCAATAAATACAATTTTAAAACTTCTATATCTTAGAGTTGGAGTTCCTTCTGAGGCTTTAAATTTCCTGTTTTTTTTTTTTGTGATTAAACTTCAATAGGAAGTATTTTTCACAAAAAAATATAGCTATTTTTTTATTTGTTGCATGTTTTTTGTTTTGTTATTTTTTTGCTAAATTATAACATTAAAAATTTGTGGCAGTAAAGTTTTTAGTATCAAGCACTTGTTATTTAAAATACTGTATTGCCAAGGAATATTTAAATTAGCAAACCTAGTATTAGACTAAATTAATCTGTATAATAGTTACTTAATAGTAATTAGCCCATAGTTCTATATAAAATACAGAATTCTTTTTCTTCCATTGATATCATATATCGTGATGAGTGTTAGAAAGTACTCAATGGACATAGCTTTATGGTTACCTAGAAGGGCTGTAAAATATTATTTCCCAATTTTTTGGAAATTTGGCTCTAGAGGTCCTCTAGCTATAAAAGTAAAGGAAAAACAGTCCTTTTGCTACCAAAAATTTCTATACAGCTTCTTAAAACATTCTTCTTTAATTTAGTTTCCAAATTAAATTATAATTATTTAATAAGATAGTATTTTCTAAGGAAGTTACTTATATTCATGATATATGATGAAAGTTTGATTTCAACTTTTAATAATATTTAAGCTGATTAAGAACTACAAAGATTATTGAAAATTAACTCATATGTACTTATTCCTCATAGATGGCAAATTAGAGGTATTCAGCAGTTTGGTAGGTAATCTTTTAAATCTAAACAATTACCTTTGAAAACACAGAAACTATATATAAGCTAAACAGTGTAGTTCAACTTGGTACATAATCTTACTATTATAATGAAATCTTCTTAGTAGAGTATAAATGATGAAGTCTGAACACATTTTAGTATGGAGATAAGGGTCCACGGATTCATTTAGGGAAAAGAAACTTGAGAAACATTTACTTTTAAATCAGCGACTTTCATAAATTGGCTCATTTGCTTGGAGAAAAATTATTAAAATATTTAGAGCTTAAAAAACATACTAAGGTGCAAGTTTCAGACTATGTTCTGATGTGAAATAGGGAAAAAGACAACTGTATTATTCATCAATATCCGTAGCTATCCATTACTGCAAAATTGTCTATATGCAAATAGTTTCGTTATCTGAGGTGCTAAGCCCTATAGACTATAAGATTTAGAAAAATACGTGTATAAAAATTCTTGTTCAACTCATAGCACTGTCAAACCAAACAGTTACCAGATAAAGTTAACCAGGCGAGGAAGAGTTCTGTCAAGGGAATTGCAATAAGCACAAGCAACCAGACTCTGAGCTTAACTACACCAAAACAAAGGGCAGGAGAGTTTGTTTTTTTTTTTTTAAAGGGAATAGGGGAATCTTAAATCCTCCGTGTTCTCTCAATGGCCTTATCCAAAGAAAAATTAACTGACTCTTATCTTCATGACAAGAGGCAGTTTTCCAACTTGAAGCAAGGAGCCCACAAAAGTTAGGCTCTTACCCAACCACAAATCTGGGAGCACTATCTGCCTCGATGGTTACATTTCAAAGGGATGGCTCTTAGGTCATTGAAAAAGACAATCCTGGATTGTGAACCTATGTAAACTTCAAAAAATTTACATCTCAAAAAAAAATTATATCTCAAAGGGACAGAGAAAGAACTTAAAAGTTTTCTAAGTTACATGCTGTAAGAAAAAGGAGTATCAGGGCCTAAAGTAAGGAACAAGCTTAGATAAACTTTAGTCAAGGACAATGTTAAGGTCATCTTGGTCAACACACACACACACACACACACATACACACGCACAAGTTCTTAGATGCTGGTATAAAAGGAATAGTGATAATAGTAAAAGCAGGTGAACATGGTAAGCTTATTATCTTATTTGGTATTTGATCTGGTAATCAATCCTACACTCTCTTCCCTATCATTATTCCAATTTTAAGATAAGAAACCAGAGCTGCCATGTTGGTGAGCATGTGGGAATGTGGGAAGAGTGGTGGCCTAGAGAGGGCAGGGAAGGCGCGTGGCCTTTCTCCATACCTTGCCCCATGTAAGTCTTCCACCTGGCTGTTCCGGAGTTACATCCTTCTAGGATCAACCAGTGTGATCGATCAATAAGCCCTATGCCCGAGATGGAGCTTGAACCAAGACTCCGAGATCAAGAGTGGCATGCTCTACCGACCAAGTCAGCCAGGTGCTCCTGGTGTTCTCAGCGGTTGAGGGCTCCAGGGGCTCGTGCTGCTGCAAGTTGCATGGGGAGGAGACTACAGTAAGAAGAAAATGAGGCCGGTGATGACAGTGGCAAATGTGGAGACTGCTGGGCTGGAGATGAGGAGGCAGCAAGTCGGTGGAGATGATCTCAAACACAGCACTTTGCTTGCATTCATCATTCTTCCGTGTTTGGGATTTAATGCCGAGTTACCTCTCACCAGCCATTGTACCCAATAGTCATCCTACTCCAGTGCATGAGTATTGTTTGGTTGGAGGACAGTGTTCAGAGGATTTCTTGTTGGAGCAGAATGCTATCGAGGATCACATTTTTATGGCGTTTTGAAATCTCTCAAATAGAAATAAAGCTAAAGAGATGGGGGGAAAAGACATAAGTATCTTAAGGAACTTGCAGGAAAGTGTTAGAACATAACCTCAGTCTCACAGTTTGACTTCGGGGCTCAAGCTCATAAAAGCAGGTAGAGTCAAAATGCCCTTGAGTCAAGGTTGTATTAGATCTTTCTGTGCATCTCTGGGGAGTACTGGGCCCCTTTCTCAGGTGATGAAAGTCCGAGAATAACACCGATTGCTTCTACTCAGCCTGGCACTTTTGACAGCTTGGAATATTCAGTGAGAAAGAGGAGATACTAAGGCATTTCTCCCTTTCTTGTGGGGGCGGGAGTGTATTCACCCAGAGTCACAGGGAGACTTTCCCACCACTGTGTCTCTTCTTACTCCTACATGTGGGTTTAAAATACGTCTATAAAGGGAAACGTGTACTCTCCTTCCCTCTCCTCTAAAGAACATGATGCTGGAAGGTGAGCCCCGGAGCACAGGCCCGAAGTGGAAAGGGCCCTATAAGATTAACGTTGCTCAGTTCATAAGAGTAACTGGGGGACGGGTGGATGAGCACAAATAGTTTTAAAAATCAGTGCATGATTTTAAAGCCCTCCGTGCTAAGGTAAAATTTCCCTCCCTTCTCCCTACAACCCAAACCTCATCTTAATTTAACCAAATATATTCCATTTGAAAGCAAAAGGAGTGTAGTTTTTTTGCGTTGTAAGTCAGATGATGAAGGGAGTTAGGGGTTGGAGGAGGCACACGGAAACAAGAGTAGGGAGCTGGCCCCCTAATTCATCTAATGGACTTCCCTTAGGTCTAATCCACACCACAGGGACACGACGCCTCTCACCCTGACTCTCAGGGCTTTATTCCAACTGATTCTAGCTAGATTCAGCCAACTGAAGAGTTGTTCAAAGGTGAGATAATGGAGAATTCATTTTTCACAATTCTGGAGATTAGATACCCAAATTCAGGGGGAGATGAGAGCTCCCTTCCTGGTTCATACCCGGAATGTGTCCTCACATGGTGGAAGGGACTAGGGACCTTTTCCTCTCTCTCTACTATTCTCCATCCTACTATCGATGAAGTCGCATATCAAGTCATCGGTGTCGGTGGAGTCAACCCGTGTTCGGATCTTATTTTTATCCTCTTAGTTTAATGACAAATTTTGGATCATTTGATGGGATTAGCAGCTGCATAAGGACATTCAGTCTGTGGAGATCACATACTTAAATACTACAAAATAGACTGTGAAGATAAGAATTATGAGTTTATAGTCCATTTATAAATCAGGAGCTCAGAATGACCAAATTAAACCCAGAAAACAGATAAAAGTATCTCTAATCCAAAGAGTCTGCAGAACCAGGTAATGGACACATTAGCTAAATTACCTGAAATTTCCTCATTTTTATATTTGTTTCTGGATTATTTTGGTACATTAGAGTCCCAAGAAAGTACTGTATTGCTGTAAGTACAACTGTTTCCTCTAAGTGGCACATGTCACTTTTATCTCTAACAGCTCAGCTCTGAACCACTAACATTCCTGAGTCACATGAAACTGTTGCATGAAAAATTCTATGGCCTTTATGACATTATTAGCATCTCTGGAAATCGGTGAACCAGAGGGTATGGGCATGTCATGACTCTAAGAGCGTCTTATAAAATGTGAAATGGAGTGGCATGAGCATATGAGCATAGAGGAGAGCAGCCCATAACTTCCCTTGGGTAGCTGATTTTTCAGAACTCAAGTCAAAGTCTGATTTTTAATCTTTTGCAAAAAAAATATATTAAATGTTTTCTTTTTCGATGAAGGAAAATTGGCAGGTCAAAATAACGTCTGAAATAACAAAAGCTATCATAAATAAATAAAAATTAAAAAAATTTTAAAACTATCATAAATAAATAAAAATTTAAAAAAAATTTTAAAACTATCATAAATAAATAAAAAATCAAAAAAATTTTTTTAAAAAAATTGGGATCCCTGGGTGGCGCAGCGGTTTGGCGCCTGCCTTTGGCCCAGGGCGTGATCCTGGAGACCGGGATCGAATCCCACATCTGGCTCCCGGTGCATGGAGCCTGCTTCTCCCTCTGCCTATGTCTCTGCCTCTCTCTCTCTCTCTGTGACTATCATAAATAAATAAAAATTTAAAAAAAAATTTGAAATAACAAAAGCTTCTGCATGTTTCAAGTAGGACACAGTAGGCCTTTTTTTTTTTTTTTTTTGCCTTTTTTTTTTTTTTAACAGCCATATGTTAAGGTTGTGGTGGACAAACTCTAAGGCGACCACCGGCAACTCTTTCCTGCTGGTGTTCACACCTTTGTACATGCGGTCCCTTGAGTGAGGGCAGGACCTGTCATCTGCTCCTGACCAATAGACTATTGCCAAGGTGACAGGATGTCTGTCCTTCCTGTGACTAAACCACGTTATGTGGGGCTCCATGCTGGAGGACGGGAGCTAGACACTCTCCTGGCCCGTGGGATGAAGCAAGCAGCGTCTAGGACCTGCAAGCATCATCCTCTCGGACCTGAGGACGGCAACCCACAAAAAGCAGGGGCCCTGGGTGGGATTGCAGGCTGTGAACTCTACCAACTTACATGAACTTGGAAGTTGATTCTGACCCAGCCGAGCCTCACGATGAGGGTACAGGCTGGCTAACACCTTCTCTGAGCTTCTACCCAAAATCCTGATCCACAAAACCTGAGAGCATAAGTGCGGGTTACATTCAGCTGTTAAGCTTGCGGTGATGTGTCATGCGGTGAGAAGTGCCTAATACAGAGCTGTAACTGCGATACAGTAAAATTAACATGAAGAACCTCCTCGTAGAGGGCCAGACGCGTGCATATACCTGGAAACAGTCACAGTGCATCACCCCGAAAGCTGCACTGAGCCTTTGTGATCTCTCCCTGCTTTCCGCGTCTGCACCGTCCTCACCTCTTCATTGACTCACCGTTAACATAAAATAAAAATTGATTTTTCATGGTTCTAATATGAATGGAATCACTTTTTTTGTGTGTGCAGTTTCTTTCACGTAGCACAATTATTGTGAGAGTGATCCATCTTGTTATATGCATCAACGGTTCATTTCACCTCATTGCTCAATAATATTTCATTATGCGATTATATCAAAGTTTATGATGCATCTTTTGATGGATATTAGTTGACAGACTAGGTTGCTGCCACTTTTGACTATTATAATTAAAGCCTCTATGAATATTTATATGAAAAAAAAATGCTTTCATTTCTCTGGGGCTTGCCTTATAGATTGGCTGGCTCATACGGTAAGTGGAAGTTCTAATTTTCTTTTTTTAAGAAACTTCCAAACTACTCTTCAGAATGACTGTGATATCTGGTCGTATTTTTTATTTTTTATTTAATACACAATGTATTATTATCAACTACAGGCAGAAATCTGTTGTACAGCACATCTCCGGCACTTCACTATGTTGTGAAAATAACGTCATGCTGATTAAACAGCTTCCCAATCCTTCTTTTACTCCCTGATAATCACCATTTTATTGTCTACTTCTATACCGTGGACCATTGTAGATGCTTCATATAACAATAGTCAGACAAATGAGTTTTGCCGTGATCGATTGATTTCACTCAGTACATGTCTTCTACGTCCATCCCGGAGAACACTGCTGCAAACGGTAGTCTTTCCTTCTTTTTTAAGGCGGAATTATATTCCATTGGGTGTACACGAAACATTTTCTTTTTCCATTCACCCATCAGTGGACATTTGCGTTGTTTCCGTATGTTGGCTGTTGTGAATAATGCTGCGATGAGCACAAGAGTGCAGTTATCTCTTCAAGATGTGGATTTCAATTCTTCTGGATATATGCCCAGAAGTGGGATTGTTGGATCACATGGTAGTTCGAGGTTTTAATTTTTTTGAATAAACTCCATACTCTTTTCCACAGCAGCAACACCATTTTACATTCCAATCAGCAGTGCACAGTGTTTGGATTTCTCTACATGCTGGCCAACACTGTTTTTGTTGTTGTTGTTGTTTTTTGTTTTTTGTTTTTTGTTTTTTGTTTTTTGACAACACGGTTTTTTAAATCACTATCCTAACTGGTGTGAGGCTGATAGTCCATTTGGTTTTGACTTGGATTTCCTGACTATTAATTATGCTGAGCATCTTTTCATGCACCTGTTGGCCATCTGGGTGTCTTTTGTAAAGGTCTATACCATTTTATATTCTCATCAGTGGTGAATAAAAAGTTCCAGCTCCTCCACATCCTTGCGGATACATGGCATGGTCAGAATTTTTAGTTATAGTTTTTCTACTACCTGCATAGTGGGATCTCACTGTAGCTTAAGTTTACATATGTCTAAAGAGGAGTGTGATAGTGAACGTGTGTTCACATGAGTTCTGGCTATTTGTATTGTTTTTTGATGTCAAGATCTTGGCCCACTTTTTAACTGGGTTGTTGAATTATCGTTATCAAGAGTGCTTTATATATTCTGGATGTAAGTTATTTATCAGTTTAATGATTTAAGATTTTTTTCTGGTTTATGCCTCACATTCCTAGAGAGTAAAAATTCTTAATTTTGATGTATCCTAGTTTATCAACTTTCCTTTATGGATTGTGCTTTGGTACTATATCTAAGAATTATTTGCCTAACCCAAGGTCACAAAGATTTTCTCCTATGTTTTATCATAGAAGTTTTGTAATTTTATGTTTTATACATTCAGGCCTGCTACACATTTTG
This sequence comes from Canis aureus, assembly GCF_053574225.1. NCBI lineage: Eukaryota > Metazoa > Chordata > Mammalia > Carnivora > Canidae > Canis > Canis aureus. The sequence goes on along the minus strand of NC_135623.1, from coordinate 69,631,471 downwards.
GGTTACTTTTTTGGATATGGTGTAAGGAATGGGTAAAAGTATTTTTTTCCCTTTGGAAAATTTGTGTCCAATTTTTCTAGCAACTCTTTTGAAATGGTTATTCTTTTCTATATAATTGCCTTTGAATGAAACAAAAAAATCAATTGATTAATCATAAGTGTGGCTATTTCTGAACTCTCCATTCTGTCCTATTGATCTTTTTGTGTATGTTTACATCAATACCACATTGTACTGATTACTAAGGCTTTGTAATAGATCCGCAAATCAGATGGTGATTGTCAATTTCTACAAAGGGAAAAAAAAAGACTTCTTGTTCTTTTATTACATTCAGTGTAAGCAATAGGCAAGATGTGATATATTAACAATATTGAGTCCACTAATCCATGAACACAGCATTAATCTCGATTATGTCAGCCTTCTTTCAGTTTTCTCAACAATGTTTTACAGTTTTTGATGTACCAGTCTTACACATATTTTTCCCTATTTCTAAATATTGCTATTGTGGATGATACTTTTTTTTTTAAGATTATACTAAATTCAATACCAGTGAATAGGGACCACCCAGGGATTTATTTTTGGCCAAATATTTTGCTGGGTTGCTACTTCTGTTAAGTCTTCAGCTCTATTCAACAAGAGTGGGAGCCTGCCAGGTAATAAAATTTCTTGTATCAAAATAAGAAGGTAGACATAGCAACGATATGTATCATCACATTCACCTAAATATTAAGCCTTCTTAAAGATTATTTTATGGTTGTTTATGTATACTTTGAAAGTATGTGTATTCTGTTATAATTGATGTATAAAAGAGAAAACTGAATATCAAATTGTTCCATAGAGAGGCTCAAGTCCTCTGTTCCTTTACTGGTTTTCCATCCATTGATTCAATTAATAAATTAAAGATGTTGTTAAAAGCTTCAAAAATAATTGTGGATTCGTCAATTTATTATTTTTGTTCTATCAATTTTGGCTTCATTTGTTTTGCAGCTTGTTATCATGTATTCATTTATAATTCATATGACTTTTTGCAGACTTCTTTATCACTAGAAAATGCCCCGCTTTATTTTTGTTAATATTTGATAATTTTAAGGCTATTTTGACTGATATTACTATAACCTTTCTATCTTTCTTAGAATTAGTGTATATATGGTTTGACGTTTCTGTCCTTTTACTTTCAGCCTATCTATAAGTGTCTTGAAATTTAAATATGTTTCTTCTATAGAGCATGTAGGTGGGTCAAGCTTTGATATCCTGATAGTCTTTTCAAATTAGTACATTTGAAAATATTTAATGTATTAGTGATACATTTGGACTCAAATCTACTATCTTACTAGAGCAGTGTTATATGTCTGCTTCATTTAGTGAAGATGATCATATTCTCCAAACCTCTAAGAAACAATATCTTTTAGAATCTGGACCATGATGCTAAACCCTTTGTCATAGCAAAGTGTTTTAATAAAAAGATTCATTATCCATATGATCACCATAATAAATGCAGAAAAAGCATTTGACAAAATATAACATATTTTGGTTAAAAAAAACGCTCAAAAATTGTATATACAAAAATATATCCCAATATATTAAATGTTGTATATGAAAACCCACAGCTAACACCATTCTCATCAGTGGAAGGTTGCAAGCTTGTCCTCTAAGACCAGAAGAATGCAAGGGCACCCACTTTCACTAGTCTTGTTAACATAATCCTAGAAGTGGTAACTAGAGCAATTAGGTAAGGCAAAGAAAGAAGAGCATTCACATTGGAAAGAAAGAAATAACATTGTCATTAATTCACTAAAGTTGGAGGATACAAAATCAGCATACAGAAATTAGTGGCATTTCTATATACTAACAACAAAATGTCTGAAAGAGAAGAAAACTTCCTATTCACAATAGCAACAGAAACAAAATACTTGGAACGAATTTAATCAAGAGGCTGTAAGATTTGTACAATGAAAAATACACAACTTTGATCAAGGGAATCAAAGAGGACAAATGGAAAGATAGTCTGGGTTCATGGACTGGAAAAATTAACATTGTTAAAAAGTCCATATTATCCCAAACCATCTATAGACTCAATGTCATTCCTGTCAAAATCTCAATATTGTTTTTATAGAAATAGAAATGACAGTACTAAAATTTATGTAAGACCGTAAAGATCCCCCATAACCAAAGTAATACTGAGAAAGAACAAACTCGGAGGCATCACATTCCCTGATTTCAAACTATATTACAAAGCTATAGTAATTAAAACAATACAGCACTGGCATAAAAATAGACATATGGAACAATTAAACAGAACACAGAGTCAAATATAAACCTCTGCATATCAAATAATATTTAACAAGGGAGCCGAGAACCCACAATCAGGAAAAAATGCTGTTGGCTATCCTTGGTAACCAAGAAAAATAAATTGGACATCTATCATACACCATTCATTAACTCAAAGTAGATTAAAGACAGAAACATAAGACCTGAAAACATAAAACTCCTGAAAGGAAACCTAGGGGAGAAACTCCTTGACATTGGTCTTGATAATTTTTTAGATAGAACAACAAAAGTACAAGCAACAAAGCAAAAATCAAAAGGTAGGACCAAATAAAACTAAAAAGCTTCTGCACAGCAAAGGAACAATCAATCAACAAAATGAAATGGGAGAAGATATTTGCAAACCACCTATCAAATAAGGGGTCAATATCCAAAGTATATAAAGAACTTTATATACTATCAACTCAACAACAACAAAAATCTGGTTAAAAAATGGTCAAAAAAAAAAAAAAAAAAAAAAGGATGGCTCAGTGGTGTAGCATCTGCCTTCTGCCTAGGGCATGATCCCGGGTCCTGGGATCGAGTCCCACATCAGGCTTCTGCATGGCGCCTGCTTCTCCCTCTGTATGTGTCTCTGCCTCTCTCTTGTCTCTGTGTCTTTCATGAATAAATAAATCTAAAAAAATGGTCAGAGAAACTAAATACACATTTTTCCAAAGAAAATATCTAAATGGCCAATAGTTACATTAAAGATGTTTAATATCAGTAATTATCAGGAAAAGACAAATCAAAACTGCAGTGAGATATAACATCTCACATCCATTAGAATGTTTATCATCAAGAAGATAAGAAATAAGTCTTAGCAAGATAGGAGAAAAAAAGGGAACCCTCATACACTATTGGTGGGATATAAATAAGTATAGTCACCATGGAATACAGTATGGAGGTTCTTTAAAAAACTAAACATACAGGGACACCTGGGTGGCTCAGTGGTGGAGCATCTGCCTTCGGCTCAGGTCATGACCCCAGTGTCCCGAGATCGAGTCCCACACTGGGCTCCCGGCATGGAGCCTGCTTCTCTCTCTCTCTCTCTCTCTTCCTCTGTCTTTCGTGAATAAATAAATAGAATATTTTTAAAAAGAGATTTAAAAAATTAAAAATACAACTACCATATGATCCAGCAATCCCAAATTTGGGTATATATCCAAAGGAAATGAAAGCAGGATATCAAAGAGATACCTTCATTTCTGTGTTCACTGCAGCATTATGTAAAATAGCCAAGCTATGGAAACAACTTAAATGCCCATTAATGGGTGAATGAAAAAATAAGATAGACATGCACAATAAAAAAATTATTCGGCCATGAGAAAGAAAGAAACCCTTCCATTTGCAACATGGATGGATGTTACAGGCGTAGGCTAAGTGAAATATGTCAAAGACCAATACTATATGCTTCCCTTTATACCTGGACTCAAAAAAAACCAAACTTGTACGAAGTAAAATGGTGGTGATTAGGGACTGAGGATAGAGGAGTAAAGATAGATGATCTTTAAAGGTACAAACATGCTGGGCGCCTGGGGGCTCAGCGGTTGAGCGTCTGCCTTCGGCCCAGGACGTGACCCCGGGGTCCCAGGATCGAGTCCCACGTCGGGCTCCCTGCATGGAGCCTGCTTCTCCCTCTGCCTGGGCCTCTGCCTCTCTTTCTGTGTCCCTCATGAATCAATAAATAAAATCTTTAAAGGTGCAAGCATGCAACTGGTAGATAATTACTGAAGATCCAAAGCACAGATAGTAATTACACTCCACATACCATATTAGAAACTTCAGTGTTGCTGAGAAACTGGACTTTAATAGTGCTCATCACAAAGAGGAAATGCTAACAATGGAGGTGTAGAGGTGTTTGCTAATGCCCTGGTGATAATCCTGTTGCAAAATATATCAAATCACATTTTATACCATAAACTTCCACAGTGCTTATGCCGATTATAGCTCAAATTAAAATATATATATATATATATATATATATATATATATATATTTGCACCACAGCAGGCACTGCACAGACTTCCCTCTCCTGTGTGGGTGCCTTGCTCTATTCTCTCCACAACCGTGTCTAAGCCCGATGTGGCTAAGGTGGAGAAATTTGATGAGTTGAAATTGAAGAAGAATGAAGTGCAAGAGAAAAATCCGTTGCCTTCAAGAGAGATGACTGAACAGGACAAGCAATCCGGTAAACCATAATGCTGTGTGCACCGCCGAGAAGCACTACCCATTCCACAGGCATCTCTCTTATTTTACTTCTTTTCGCTATTTAATTTTGCAAGATTCAAAGAGGTTGTTGGATCAAGTTTAAATGACTGCGCCGTCCCTTTTCATTATCAAAGAAGCAAGAACTGCTGGCAACGAAGGCCACACCTGCCTCTCCCACCTGCCTGCTTGGCTGGTGGGAAAGGAATAATAACTTGCATGTCGGTGAAGGAAGAAGCTGGGTGAAATCTAGACTAAAAACCAAGCTGGCCCAATGTGCTTTGAGGGTGTAAAATGCCGTTTAAATTAGAGGGCCTTTTTTTTTTTTTTTTTTTTTTTTGGTTCGAAAGATTCTAATTATTGGAATGCACGACTTTTTAATATGCAAATAAAAAGTTTTAAAACCTGAAAAAAAATTTACTTATCCAACTTATGTCTTGCTCCTATGATCCACTACCTCCTTGATCCAAAACACTGAATGTTTAAAAATATTTCTGGAGCTTTCCTACTTTTACAATGAAGTCTTGGGACCTCATTCTCAGCTTTTCTACTCTTCAGCTTTAGAAGATACAAGTCTTTGTAAATACCAGCAAAAAGATCTTCTCTTTCAAATTTGCCTTAAGTTAGCAGTTAATCAACTCTGGTCTTTCATTGTATTTTATTCTCTGATTGCATCTAGTCATTCTCAGCTGAAGCCATCCAATTACAGGTCTTTACAATTCCGATTTCTCGATAACTTCCTAAGTCCTTGAGATATGGCATGTAGCAGTGTATTTCCATCCTATTTTACCAATAACGACCATTTTAACGGTTGCAGGAGCTACCCAAACTCTGCCTACCACCAAGGATGGGGGGCCTCATCACCAGATGGCTCCAGGCACCACTTCCACAATTCTGTTAGAGTCGGTTCCTATGGACCATTCTTCGCGGGCGCCTACCCTGTTAGAGTGGCTCCCCCGGGGCAGTAGAGTCTGAGGCAGACAACTATTTTCCAGAAGTGCTTCGGGGAGTGTGCATCGGAGCAGCACCTGTGAGGGCCTGGAGGAGGGATTACAGAAGGGAGAGGCGAGGCAACTACAGTTCAGTTGCAGCAGGGACTCCTGGTTCTATGAGGAGCCCTGGAGCTAGGATGACCGTTCGGACTTGTCCTACATGGAGGCTAAAGGCTGAATCTTTTGGTCTCCACGCTGATAGCCACTGGACCCGACTGCCCCTAAGAAGGGACATAACCTTTCTTGGGTAAGCGTTTCCTCCACGGAGGGAAGTGCCCGGGGAGACTCGGCTGTGAGTGATCAGCAGGCAATAGACAGTCCCAGCAGTGGAGGCCACGGTGGCCCCAGGCCTGGAGGTGAGGACAGGGGATGGCGTCGCAGCCTCCACCTCACTTCCACAACGGGCCAGAGGGTAAAGGGGGAAGGAAGACTCACACCACCGTCACCCAGGACAGCAGAACAGTCTCACTGTGAACACTAATAAGATGAAAAGGCCGTGTTCAGTGTTTCCTTGACATGGAGGATCAAATTGCGAAAGTGAGACCAGGGCTCGGACAAGGACTTAGGGAAGGCATCACACTTCTACTAAGGTTAGAGTTTTGCTAGGATAGAATGAATGGAAGAGAAACAGGCAAGGGAGTCAAAGGTAATTGTGGAGGAATGATAAGCGTGGGACCAGCAAGTGTTTGCTGGGGCGCCGCCTTTATGAACACTTTCTGTCTTGTAACTTTGAATTCACTTTCTCCCAACTCCCCACTCATTTCCATTCCGTGTCACCAGTAAATCAAGATCGAATGAAGACACAGTTTTTCAGTTGATACCAATTTCTTTAGACAAATATGAACATAAGTAAACACAATTATATTTCAATTGTCCCTGCCCCAAGTTCAGTCGGAGGCTTCCAATCACAAATGACATTTGTAGGAAGAACTTATATTGGAATATTCAAAGCTTAAAGAGAATACGTGAAAACTGAAGCTTTTTTAAGATTCTTTGTGAAGAACATTGATAAAAAAATATTTCCTCATATGAAAATATATATCATCTTCTATAAATAACACTTCATTTTTAATTAGATAACTTGGTGCTGATTATACTGAGTGCACATTATCCATTTTTTATGTTACGACATGGTACCTGCTACAGTGTAGACTGCGTTTGCAGTGTTTTATGCAGTATTTAGGATTGCAGTACGTTATCCCCAGGTCGATTTCTACATTATCCAGCCATTAAATGGAAATGTTATGGAATTCGGTGAACTATTGCTTGATATCCAGAATGAGTTATTTCACGTTGATAATATTTTAACTCAAGGGTCTCCTACAGCAATTTGAACAGTAAAGAATTGATTATAACTTTCTGAGCTGCTTTTTTGTTGTTCCCCACCCCACCCCCCGCCCCAAATACTGTCATTGCTGATCTCTTTACTCATAGTTAGAGAAAACTCTTTGGGTCTTTTTTTAGCTTGTGACTTGAAGTGTCAGTTATAAGTAAGACAAAGTTTGTTTTCATGAAACATTTACCATTTAGTGCCTGTAGAACCGTCATACAAGAATCGGATTAATTTTTCATAAGAAACTGAAGCAGGTCTGCTTGTTCATTAAAGATTTGAGGCTTTTAGGAAACCATGATCCATGACATTTTTTTTTAACTTGGGAGGCAATGGGAATTATATGTAAATGTGTATATTTTTTTATCGAATTGCATATGTATGTAAAATTTCTATGCATGTTCTAGTTCTTACAAGTTAAGGCAGAGGGCTAGTAATCAGTTTTAGTGGAAGAATATTATTTAGCATCTGGTTTCTGATCTCTTTTTATTCTTTCTGAAACTTTGAACCTTCTGAACTGATTATAGTTGACCCTTGAACAATACAAGGGTTATGAGCTCCAATTCCCCATAGAGTTGAAAATCCATGTATAACTTTTGACTCCCCAAAAACTTTACCAATAGCTTCTGTTGACCAATAACAAACTACTAATTAACACATATTTTGTATATTACATATTGCATTCTTACAATAATAAGCTAGAGAAAAGAAAGTGTTAAGTAAATCATAAAGGAGAGAAAATATCTTAATAGCACTGTAAAAAAAATGTACATGTGAATGAATCCATTCAGTTCATACCTAAGTTGTTCAAGGATCAACTGCATAGGTCACGAGGCATGAGTCCACAGGTCAATATTAGTATAAGACCCTTAGAAGCAATTTGAGCTCTCATATCACACCCAGACTATACGATTTCTATAATGGAAATACTTTGTCACTAAAGATAGGGCGATTTTTAATTTATCAAAATCCCTAAGTATGTTAATTAACAGGAAAATTAGGCCAATATGAGGTCAGCTTTGTTCATTCTATGCCTGCAATATATTCGTAGTTAGGTACTAATCAAAGCTGAAAGTTCATCCATTAGTTTCTGTGTTTCTCTATGTGCTTCCGAATGTCTTGCAAAGTTGCTTCCTTTTATTTTTCCTACGAACCTCATTTCCCTGAATAAAAGCTATAGGAAAAAAAAACCCTCAAATAAGCCTTTGATCAAAATATACAGCTATTAGAGAAACTGATTACTCCTAAGGGCAAAGAATCCCACTTTTCCAGTCATAAATGGACAAAAAACATCCACACCCGCTTCTCTGATCTAATGCTTTGAATTTTTAATGATTTCAGCTAAATAATAAAAGTTCTCAAAGGTAGCAAACATAGTAACATGAGGGAGGGTCTCTTTAGTCAGATGTGGAGACAAAACACCTGTGAAAGATGTTTTTCTTTTATACTATGGAGAATATGACCTTTAAAATGTCTACAAATCGCATCTTTAACTACATGCTGAGAAATAGAGGGTAGTGTTTACGTTCTAAGTGCTCCTATTCATGTAAGTGGCAAAAAGTGGGGGAAGTCCAGGGTTACCATGACTGGTTACTAAAGTTAAGAATAGTGATTACTTAAAAAAAAAAAAAGTGATTACTTTAACCATCTCTTTAACATGGTCTTAAATCTATGTATTGCACACAGTTCTGTCTGGAGAATGATCCATCCATGGGAGAAGTAAAGCAAAGGATGATTAAGAACCAAAGACTAATGGAAAGGACTTAAAATGGCCAACTTAAGGAATATTGGAAAACTAGAAAAAAATATTCAAATAAAGTGTTTGAATAGTACCATTTAGGAATAAATATGACTAGGAGATACTTTAACACATCAAACCCAAAATAAATACATTTTGAAAGCAAAACATCTTATTGTATTTAAAATTACAATTGATACCTTAGGGGAACTGCACCTGACTTTCAAATACTTGACTTTCATATAACCTATACTTTCATATATTAAACTCTGATGCCTAAAATCTCCACATTTATATAAAGTATTATTTTTCTTTTTTAAAATTTTTTAATTTTTAATTTTTTATTTTTTAAATTATTATTTTTCATACATTATTTGACCAAATATTTGCAATCTTGCCTGCCAACCTCTGATGTTGGAGAAAAGGTTCAGGTCTCGTTCAAATCGCAAGATGGCATCTGTCAAGTTCCAGTGTGCCCAAAGTCGGTGCCTAGAGTTAAGCACCTCTGCATCCTCTACTTGCTGTTGCTGTGTGAACCATAATTTTCTATCTGGGTTTTAATTAGTTTTGAATCTTCCATAAATGATAATCCTCATAAAATACATCTAAGGGTGATTCTTCAGATAGTCAGCTTTCCATTTTTATAAATGCAAGTCAGAAAACACCTCTAAGAAAACAAACCCAAGCTAACTTGAGTCATCACATTATTTATCTTAGTAAAGGCATTTGAGAGAATGTATTTATTTATAAACTTCATTAAAAGATTTTCAATATAAGGCCAGTCACAATTATTTCCTGTACCATGACCTGCTTTTCCTGATTCCCATGGCCTATTATTCATCTGAGAAGTTACATAATAATATCTGTAGACTGTCCAGAATGCCTGTATTGACACTAATAAATGGTATATGATATTTTCAAAAATCACAACCTCTGCTTGAAGCAAAAATAAAAAGAGTGTTTGGCAACTGGCTTCAAATAACAATATCCTTTTTTGGGGGAACACATTAATTTTAAAGAATTCCTAAGGTTAACACCCCCAGCCCAGTGTTTCAGAAAGGAAATGGAATTTTATAAAATAGTTATTTATTATTTTGTTACCCTAATTAGAATGGCTCTGACCCCTAAGGACTTCCATTCTTTTCTTCCAGTGTTAAATTCATTTCTTTCCCCCTCTGTTTCTTCTGCCCGTAGGTTCACTTTCAATACAGAATTGGTATTCTCCAAATCCTTTATAAAATATTGATATGTTACTGAACAGCACAAATTCTCAGTAACTTGGTAAATTTAATCTGCAATGCTGGATGCCAGAGGAACAAATAACGGGAAGAGTTAATCAAATGTGCCTCTAGCTGTTTTCGGGAAGATGTATGTGCTATTTGTATCGGTAAGAGTTGAGGAAAAACACAACCAAGTGATGGCAGAGAGAAAAAAATGGGGACAGACGTTTCTATATTATGGCTTCTTTCTAAATTACCCTAAACAACACAAGTGGTTGAGCCACTTGGTTTGAATCCTGGCCTTCCTAGCATGTGATTTGGGACAATTTACCTAAACATGCTATGCCTCAGCTACCATGTCTATGAAATGGAGGTGAAATTAACAGGCTGTCTAATAATTAAATGAGTGGATGTTATTATAACCACTTAGGACAGTGTCTGACACTCACCAACCTGCCAATATTCCACCCTTTTCCAGGCGGTAAAGAGGATAGAGAAGTGGGACGGTTGTCAGCAACATTGCAAGAGTTCTCTCCCTTCTTCAAGGGGGAGGCCATAGAGGTACTTTCCCCTTCAAGTCAACTGAGTGAGGTTTTCCAAGGAAATCCTTCCTCTAGGGAGATAAAGTGGCATCTCGTTCTCCTGATGGGTGTTGCTGATATGAGAAACTTATAGACCTACCCTAATGCCACCATAAGAATGCAGTGTAGTGAGTTCCTAGGAGAACACTCTGAGAGCCGAAGAGAATGTTGGGTGTGTTAGTAAAGAGGAGTGGATGCTTAACAGGGGACCTCTGAGCGTGCGGGCACAAGTAAACACAACCGGAAGCAGCCTTCTAGTCTAGGGATCTCTGAGGCAGTGGCGTGTCTTCAGTGGTGCCCATTAATCCTCTTTTTAAGAAAATCCACTTAATTCCTGTTTTTCCCTGCCTCAGGCCAGATGCAAAGAGGACTTGCCACTTTTGTGTCCCGCAGTGAGTGGTGAGTGGTGGTGGGCAGAAGTGACTTATCTAGACAGGCAACTATAAAGCCTGGAAATTATTATACCTATCTTAGAGAAGAGGTGCGGTACATGCAGCAGATGAGGACAAAGGGACACGCGAGCTAACTCTCTGGGAAGAGGAGTTCTTGGGATAGAAAGAGCAAAGGCAAAATTCAACATTTATCCAAGGAACATAAGCACATTGACTCAGAAACTACAGTATAATCAGTGCCACCAATATTACACAGATACTGAGTGAACCAGAGGAAGGCCCTGGATGCCTTCTTACCATGGGTTTTCAACTCCGCAGAAAGGAAACATCGCTCATCTGGTATCTCTACCCTCAAATTCAAAGGCACTTATGTCTAAGAAACCGATGAGAAGCCAGGACCTTGGAGTCTGACCACTTTCACTTTCCTCTACTCCAAAGAGTGGTGGACACTTCAGTAACCATCTCTTGGAAAGAGGTAAGATTGATTTTTAACAGGTCAATGTTTGAAATAATAAGTCTGAGAATTAAATCCTGAAATTATAGTCTTCTAGTAAACCAAAGTGACAAGATAATTACAGAACCAGAAGAACAGAAAAGTGTTGTTGAAGATCCAGGCATCCAGTAGGTGAAAGAAAGGAAGAGTTAGTAGAAGAAATAAAACCATAAGGCAGCTAAGACTGGTTACACATATAATAGATTCTTAACAAATGGATTCTATCTAAACTCTCAGAAATGCTGGTCCCTACAAAAGGATTATGCTCACATGGCCCTGGCCTTTGGGTGAATACATATTAGGATTTTTTGGAAAGAAAATTAACAAATAGTCAAGTCACAGTGTGTACAAAATTCCAGAGCTCTCATTATCCTATGGATGAGACTAAGACGTGCTGAGGGTTTACACAGCAGTCAACATGCCAGGAGCAAATCCCCAATGCTCCCATATTTATAGGGAAGCTGGAAGACCACCTATGCCTCTCTACAGTGGCAGCACTCTGGCTGCCCGGGGAGGTGGCTTTATTAAAAAGAAGAGACTCTGGAGCTCAGGGCTGTCATCAGACAATTCTATCAGGAGTTAACTCAAAGCTCCTGCGCCAGATGCCTGCCAAACTCTCCAAAGAGCAGGGGAACCGAAGCCCCCAGGCCATCAGATCTGTCATAGTCTTTGCCTTCAGGTACTTATATTCTGTTGCTATGCTCTTTCTGTTTTTTTCTGATCTGCTGTTCTACTAATCCTGCCGAAAAGAGCAATGAGGTTAGTTGACACGAATTGCCCTTAGGTTGCTCATGCTAGGTCTTTATGATTAGACCTCCCTCTCCTAGGTGCTCACAAATCACCTACTTAATAATTGGATTTAGAATCATCTGGGGGAATTGATGTCAAGGTCATAGACATGCAGTTTACATAATGTACCCGCTTTCCCTTCCAGAGGCTCGGAGCAGCCAACTCCCAGGCCCTCTCCTGCTTGCCACAGCCCACAGCCCGTGCAGGGTCCCTGCCAGTGATCTCTCCGGTGAAATGTCTCAGTGCTCCCATCAGTCCTGGTCTGATCCTGGAGAAATGAGCGGATTTAAAGTGCCTAGGGGGTTTCCTCATAAACTCCTCCTCACCCATCTGACATTCAAATTTATTTCCCCAATGTTCATTCAAACTTTTTTTTTTTTTTGGTCAGAAATTCATTCTGTAAAAATAAAATGGAGTTAAAAATCAATGCATTGGTTCCTTTTGTTGCATGAGAGCAATTGAACATCTTACATAATCTGTCAATACATTGAGTCTTGATGCTACTCAATTATGACAATTTACACTCTGCTTCTGCATGAAACATCGCTAATAAACGTCCCCTTATTACTTAGCTCTGAGAGCTCTAACTCGTCCATTAGGGCCCTGCTGAGTGAGGCATCTGACATTTTTTTTTAAGACAAAAAACAAAGAATATGTATAAATGTCAAGCCAAATTTCTAAAATCCAGTTTCAAGAACTGGAAACCAGTCTTAGACATATTTGTGGTAAGACAAATAATATATCAGAATCAATCTTTTTTTTTTGTTTGAATTTGTTTCACTTTATTTCTCACTTCTCTGAGTACCTTACATTTTAACATCCAAGAGCCTGCCTTTAATAAAGATCGCTATTTTAATTTTATTGAGTGAACTAGTATATTTCATCAATAAGCAAAGCAAGGCCCAATCTTGTGGGGAAAATTAAATAAAAATCTTATCAAAACTCTTAATTAAAATTATAAAAATCTCCTCATTGTTTGTAACTCTCATTCTTAGATTTTCTTTGCTGTATACCATGGATTTTTTTTAACTCATTCTTATGTTTCATGGATTTTTTTTCTTTTCTTTTTTTTTTTTTTTTGGATTTTTTTTTCTTGGTACAATTTCCTATAACATTCAAAATGTACCATATGGTTTAGTAAATAGAATGGTTCATTTTTTTATTTGTTTGGTTTTTGTTTTACCATATCTAGTGCGGAGTGATAATAGGAGACTGACTTCCATTCATGAAAGCTCCAGGTATCAAGATATTTCCCAATACCAACTTAATAGAGTGACTGACAACGATAGTGAAAATGACGGCTCCTTCCTGCCCATATTCCTTCCCACTCTCACCCCTAGGAGTAAGTAGTAGTTGTAGGGCAACCATTTTTCTTGAAGTTACATACTTAGACTAACAGGTTTTAAAATGTTATGGATTTTAAAAGAATAGCTTTTAAAGAATAAAAACTTTTTTTAAAGTTTTTATAATTAATAAACCTGCTGTTGATAATTATTATTAGTAGCAGCAGTAGTAGCATAGAGGAAGAGTCTGGCTTTCCATATATGTTTTTATGGGTTAGAAAATATAATGTAAATTTGGAAACAAAAAAATAACTAACACTGTACATAACAGATCTTAAGCTTTTCAATCGTTCTGAACTACCTTCAACAAATACTTTAAAAGTTAAGCAAATAGGACAGATTAAGCTCATGTATTAATTACAACTTAAATGCTTATAATCATCTACAAAGTTAAACTGTTATCATGTGAAAATACATATGGAAATATGAAAATAACAAATATATGGCATCTGAAAATACGTGAGACAATGAAATTGAAAGTTTTTTTCCTAATTAATAATTCATAATAACATCTGTCTATTTGTATTTTCTAGATCTTTAAACCACACATGCAAAATTCTGGTCATGATTTACCCAGTAACAATTCTAAAACACCAACCAAATGAAAACAACTTGTCCCTGAACTATACAGCTAGATATTTATAACATCCCAGAGAGGGAATCATTTAAAATATTGGTAAGGTGCATATATTATATCATTGATATGTTCCAGGTGAAATTTGAGACATAGCAAAAAAAATGGGAACCCCAACATTTTACTGAGGGGGAAAAACTTCACTATTCAACTGTGTATAACATGCTTTATTCCACAACTCCTTGAGGACGAGCATGGTGCCATCTTTAAAACAGAAGGACAAATATTACATATGAGTTGGTTTGTTCCACCTGGAAAGAAAAATAGGTTCCCATAAATAAGAGATTGAAAAATAAAAAATAAAATTGTACTGATTCATTTGGAAGTCTATAAACTTAATGCATTTTCTAAAAATCAAAAAAAAAAGTTTGCTGATATAAATGTGCAATGGTATAAATAGAGCAGGATGACCGCAACAATTAGGAACATAATTTTTATAGATGTAAACTCCCTCATATGCAGTCAACTAACATTTAATAAGGAAGTCAGGAATATTTAGTGAGAAAGGATAGTCTCTTCAATAAATGTTGCTGGGAAAAATGAATAACCACATTTAAAAAAAAAGACAGTTGGACATTTTTTTTACACCACTCACAAAAATTAACTCAAAATGATTAAAGACTTAAACATAGAATCTGAAAACATAAAACTCCTAGAAGAAAACATAGGGAAGAAACTTTCTGACAGTGGTCTTAGAAATGATTTTTTTTTTTTTTTTTTTTTTGGATAGGACACCAAAGAACAAACAACAACAAAATCAACAAGTGGCACTATACCAAACATGAAAGCTTCTCCACATCAAAGGAAATCCTCAGTAAAATGTAGGGAGAATATCTGCAAACCATGCATATGATAAGAAGCTAATACCCCAAATCTATAAAGAACTCATACAGCTCAACAATGAAATGAAATCTAATTAAAAATGGGCAGAGGAACTATAAAGCATTTTTCCAATGAAGACCTCCCAATGGCCAACAGGCACATGAAAAAGTGTTCAACGTGACTCATCATCACGGAAACGTGAATCAAAACCATGCTGGGCTATCCCCTCACCCCTCAAGAGTAGCTATCATCGAGAGGACGAGAGACAGCCAGTGTTGGTGAGGACATAGAAGGGGGAGGCCGTGTGCACTGCTGGCGGGAATGTAAACTTGTGTAGCCACTATGGAGAATATATGGATGGTTCTCCAAAAAAATTAAAAATAGAGCAACCATTCGGGTACATGTGCAAAGGAAATGAAAACACGTTACCAAAGAGACATGTGCATTCCCCTGTTCATTGCAGCATCATTCACAACAGCTGAGCCATGGAAGACCTAAGTTGTCTCTCAAGTGCCTGTGAACAGACGAATGCATAAAGCAGTTGTGGTAGACAGACATACAATACTAATCAGCCAGGAGACCCAAAATCCGGCCATTTGCAATGACATGGAGGAAACTTGACATTGCTAAGGGAGAAAGTTATACAGAGAAAGACAAAAACTGTATCATTTCTCTTGTGATATCTAGTGAAACGGTGGTTTCCAGGGATTGGAGATTAGAAGGGGAAAAATGTCCCTTAAGGTTACATACTCGCACCTAGTAGATTAATAAGTCCTGGAGACCTAATACAGAGCGCAGCCATTACAGACAATAAAAGGAGATTATAAGCATTAAACCTGCTAAGTAGATCTAAACTGTTCCCAATACCAGAAGAAATGATAACCATGTGACACAACAGTATTAGCTAATGCTGCAGTGACAATCATACTGCAATCAATACATTTTACAGACTTAAACTTGTCAATAATTAAAATTAAATTAAAATTAAATTAAAATCTAATATTTTTAATTCATTAGAAGTAATGAATTATTTGTCAATACAAAGGGAATTTCTATAATATGGCAACTTTATTAGTTAATTTTTATTTATTAATTTCTATAATATGGCAACTTATTTATAACTGCAGAATTCATTGCTTCCTTACAAAATATCAGTGCTGTAAGGGAAAAGTAATCGCAAATGCATACTGACTGAAAGAAAACTACAAGACCTTAATAAAAATAGTATATTTGAGACTTTACTCAGAAATCACCTTCTGAATCAGTTTATTATTTTCAAAAGAAAAGCAATATGATTATTTATGAGTTACCATTAGTAGTTTCTTATATTAAATATGGAAGGCATTTTGATTGCTCAAATAACTTCTGTCTAATAAGTGTTATTTATTATTCTTAAATGGAATAAATGATCAACGCAATTAAAAAGATCAAAAATACAATCTAAAACTCATAGGAAGGCAGAAAAAGTCCTGAAACTTCTGTAAATATCACAGGAATATACAGAACAAGGTCACATATACCGTTTTGAACAACAAAGATTCCCTACTTCACAATTTTAAGTATTGTAACATTTATGATTTCTCAACATTATAAAATGTCAAAATATGAGACCATGACTCCTACACTTTTTGTATTACTGTAGCTTTAGTCAACAGATGTATTCTAAAGCCTTTAAAAATCTGATTTTCTATTACTGAAATCAAGTAATGATAACACATGAAAATAGTTAAATGAAGCATAAAACCAATATAAGTTACTGAAATTTTCTGCTACTTTATCCATTCAAATGTTCTGATACAATCAAGAATTGACTATTCTCTTTACTTTTTTAAAAGATTTTATTTATTTATTCATGAGACATGCACAGAGAGAGAAAGAGAGAGAGAGAGAGAGAGAGAGAGACACAGGCAGAGGAAGAAGCAGGCTCCATGCAGGGAGCCTGACATGGGACTCGATCCCGGGACCCGGAGTCACAGCCTGGGCTGAAAGCAAGCGCTCCACCACTGAGCCACCCGGTGTCCCAAGAGTTGACTATTTTCTAATAATAAACATCTATATTCTTCATGGAAAATTTTACTACAGGAAAATAATCAGGATTGTCTCTGTTTTTTTACTGACTATCTCCCCACAATTACTATGATGTTGGAAAGAAATACGTGTATATAGTGTGTGTGTGTGTATTTTTTTTTTTGAGAATTTAAAATTATACCTGCAGATTCCTTAAATTAAAATTCAGCCTCCACAGCTGTGAGACTACTGTCCAGTTTCTTAATTGCTGTTGCCTCTTTTTCATCTGCTATAAAATAAGGATGACATTCAACGCCTTTTCATATGGTTAAGCTTCAAATGAGGTAAAGTATGTAAAAGCGCCCAACTTGGGGCCTGGCAAGTAGTAATGAGTAAGAAGATTGTCTGTTCCGTGATGCCTGGGTGGCTCCAGTCATGATCCCGGGTCCTGGGCTCCCTGCATGGAGCCTGCTTCTCCCTCTGCCTGTGTCTCTGCCTCTCTCTCCGTGTCTCTCAGGAATAAATAAATAAAAACTTAAAAAAAAAAAAAACACTTCCTGTTCCTATCTGTTCTGCTCTCTACTCATAGGTTGGAGGATCTCTGTCCTACACATGACTTGACCAAGAGCAGAGCTCAAGGCCTGTGCCTACATCTTTGGGAACATGCAGCAAGAGTAGAGGGCTTCAACTCTTGGCGGATGAGTAAGAAGAACCACAGAAGTCATGATAATGTGTAAACAAAAATAATGCATGGTATTTGGAAAATTATTGTGAATGGGAAAAAGGGAACGTTGATACATGCTAACTCACTCTGCCCGGAAAGCTGCCCTGCTATATATTTCTACGGTGTATTTCCTTTATTAAAGTCTCTGTTAAGCATCACCTCCAACATGTCTTCACGGATAATCCATCTACTGCTACTATTTTCTTTCCCCTTATCTTGCTTTATTTTTCTTTTCTCTTATTATGACTGCTTGGACATTTGAAATCAATTAGTTATGGCCACCTTGGCTTGCTCTCTCTCTCTCTCTCTCTCTCTCTCTCTCCATCTTTATTTTTTCCCATAAATACATGAACCTTAGCAGCTGTGGCTGTTTTCTTATTGCTCAATGTCTCATTATACCTTTACTGTTCAATGTCCAATAAATAGAAGAGCACTTTCCCAGGGTAGGCACCGCATAAATGTTTCTTGAGTGAGTGGATTAACGGATACTATTTGAAAGCAGTATACTGTAAATTGTGTTCTATGTTAGTCAAATGCAATAGTTCGTCTTAAGGCAAAGCTCTGGCCAAGGCCTACATCATAAAGGGGCATTTGCAACTGCGTACTGCCTACATTACTATCAAATATTGGACAGATTTTGTGTTATGAACCGCACACATATTACATTTCTTTACAGTGTCCCCAGTGAAGCTGGTGGCATTTAGATTGGCATTTTGCCAACAAGAAAATGAACCTTAGAGAGGTTAAATGACTTGCTCAGTTAGAGAGCCTGGATAACACTCTGTGCCCTATTTTATTTCATAGATAAAGAGATACACACATGAACGACGCCGCAGATCCACCCTACACTTAGAAAAGCAATTCAAAGATCATATCCGTCCACGACAGCTCAACGGCACCATTTTCAGGTACAAAGCCAAAACTAATATAAAGTTCACTTGGAATCCTGATCCCCTTAATGCCAGATCAAAGAGCGATGCGTATTAGCTAACTGGGAGCTAAATAAAGGTCTTTAAATCCTCTAAGTAACGTGTTTTAGACAGAAATTAGCAAGATCATTGCCAAATTACAGGTTCATTTGCCTGAATGGTTATTTTTTGCTATTCATAACCAGTGTTCCAAGTATTGAAAGCCTTTAGAAATCAATGATTATTGCTCCTGCGTAATCGTCAGGCTGCAGACCACATAGACCCACATCATAGATTTTCAATAAGGTTCTAATTGTGGACAAAACTGCAATGGCAATTTACTTAGCAGCGAAGTATTTTCATTGTACCTGTGCTTACTGAGAATTCTACAATCTCCCTTTTTTTGTTTAATAAGGAAGGGCTGGGAAATAGGAGATTATGGATTGGAGTTAATCAATTAAGATTCAAGGATAGTAATCAGCTTTGTTCCTGTTTAAGGGACAGGTGTTTTTCCTCTATTCAAAATCCTATTGGCCCAGAGAAATTGATAATCTGCTTGGCATCTCATGACTTGAGAAAGGAAGTGTTTATTTCTGATTCTTATTGTGAAATGTGAAAATTGTGAAATGCAATCATCAATACCATCATCGGAGACTATATAATATGCACATATTATCAGGCACTGGAAGCGTGTATATTTTCTAGATTGAAATTATCTCTAGAAGAATGGCACAGGTAAGCCAAAGATTGAAAGAATGCCAGCTATGCTTGGAGAGATCCCGTAACTAATTAAGTTATTTTCCTTGCTTTGTAAATAGATATATGGAAATAGTGAATAGATTCAAAATTAAGTCTGTTTCTCATGATCCCTGCAGAAATGGGTTTTCCTTACCAATTATTAACTCTTCTTCCTCCCACTCCCTTCTCCCCCCCTGCTTTATTACCACATGTGAACTCAAACTGAGCTTCCTGTTAAATACTCCTTTATCAGCCATTGACAATGTTGATTACTTACTCCTTCCCGAACATTTCCTTTCACCAGCCTTTCTAACAGCGTATCATATTCATTTTCCCCTTAAGGCTGCAGGTACTCCTCTTCCTCTTTTGAAGTCTTGCCTTTGTTTACTGGGTCATTAATGGCCAACATTCCTCAAGTTCGGGTCTTAGAACTTCATTCTGTTTACCATTTTCAATACTCATGGCATCAGAATCTACCTTACATAAATGTAAATCCCTAGCACAGAAATTTTCTCCTAGGACCAGACTAATATTATAGCTTCTCAATGGCAAAAAATAAATTCTTTTTATTTCAAAAAATTAATTTATGACCGTACTTTCGAGTCTCATCAATTTCCATACTCATCTTACGAAATGGTGCCACACTCAATCCTGTCACTCATCATTCTTTCTTTCCTCTAATTCCCCACATCTGATGCATCATCAAGTATTGCCAATATTATATCCTACATCTTGTGAATCTTTTTACTTGGCCCCATTCCTATCACAATAATGCTAGCCGGTCCCTCTTCTGCTTTATCACAATAGTCTCCCAACTATTAGCAGCCAAGTCTCCACTACTCCTTCCTTCAAGCTCCTCTCTACAAGGCAACTAACACAATGATTTCTCAACCCAAGGCTAATAACGTTAGTACGTTGCTGATCTCCCTTCAATGGCTTCCTACAAGGCCTCATTCAGGGAAACAGAAAAGGCAATAGGTATTTCAAACAGAGATGATTTAATTCAAGAAATTGGTTATTGCTACGTTTAAAAGCCTTTAAAGAGGAAAAAAAAATTGAAATAATCAAGAGTTTAACCACAGGGGAAAAAAGCTACCATATCCAGCATCAAGGAAACAAAAGGGAAAAGTATCATAAGAATTTAGGGACTCGCAGGAGGGGCACTACCGGGATCTTGATCAGATATCTGAGGAAGCTTTAGGCAGCTGGTGCAAAAGTGGCAGCAGAATTTCAGATCCAAAAAAAAAAAAAAAAAAAAAAGAATTTCAGATCCTCCCGCGGCTGTCCCGATGGTGATGGAAACCAGGGAACTTTCCTCTTCCTAACTTCCAATTTCCCTCTACCCCATTTTCTTAATGGCAGGGCCCCATAGAAGGACTGTGCCCCCGAGATTGTTCTGACTGCTATATCAAAAGTAGCGTAGACTGAATGGGTCATACACAACAGAATTGTATTTCTTGCAGTTCCGGAGCTGGAAATTCCAAGATAAAGTTGCTGAAACATTCAGTGTCTCACGGACGCCTGCTTTCTAGCTCACAGAGGACCATCTTCTTGCTGTGGCCTCGCGTGACGGAAGGGGAGAAGGAGCTCTCTGGCGTCTCCTTTATTAGGGCACGAATCTCATTCACTTCCCAAAGGATAAACCTCCAGATACCATCACATCGGAGGTCAGAATTTCAACATAAGAATTTAGGGGAGGAAGAGGATAACAGACACGTAAGCTACAGCGTTTACCCCCTGGATCCTTAAAACTGACGTCCTCCTCACATGCAAAATGTACTCACTCCATTCCAGCAGCCCCCGATCCCGACTTGTTCCAGCATCAACTCAAAAGGCAAAAGTCCGAAGTCTCACCTAAATCGGGGGCACCTGGGTGACTGTCAGGTGAGCATCGACTCTGGTTTCAGGGTCGTGGGATTGAGCCCCATACGCGGGTCTGTGCTCAGCACAGAGTCTGCTTGAGATTCTCTCTCTCTCCCTCTGGCCCTCCCCTTCCTTGTCCCTCCCCACTCTCTCTCTTTCTCTGTCTCTCAAGTAAATAAATAAGTATCATCCTAATCAGGTGAGAGTCCAGGTGTTTTTCAGCCTGAGGCAGCAGCATTCCTTTTTTCCCCTGTGAAATCAAGCAAGTTATGTGCATCTAAAATAAAATGGTAGGAAAGGCATAGGGTGGACATTCCCATTATAAAAGGAAGAGATAGGGAAGAAGAAAGCAGCGACGGATCCCTGTGAGTCCCAAACTGAATGGTGCAAACGTGAAACCGTAAGGCCCAGGTATGATCTCCTCAGGCCCGATTCTCGGCCGTCCGGGCCCAGAGGGTTGGCAACGTTACCCCCAGGGTGGCCCTGGGCCTGGCCCTGCGGCAGCTCCTTGGTGGCCGCTTTGCCCACAGCGGTGTCCAGCTGCCCAGCACCTCTGTTCCTTGAAATCTGGGTGTTGGCAGCAGGCCCCATGGCTTGTGACCTCTGAGCACTAGAGACACTGGATTGTAAAGATGCCACCAGAGATTCCTGTGTGTGTGCCCGCCAACGGGGCGATCATCATGGCCATACGGGGCCCACCGGAGCCCAGACGTGAGCAGCAAGGGGGATGGCACCGATGTGGGGGGAGTGGAGCCTGGCATGGGAGCTGGCGCCGGGCACAACGTGTCCCACAGATGCCAGCAGCCCCTCCTCTGAACTACCTGCCCCTGCCCCCATGGCCTCCCTCTGCCCGGCCCGGCCCACACGCACTGTGTGGCCTGTGATGGGGCTAGACCCCCGCTGGGTCTCTGAAGGGCCCAGGGCCATGCCTCTGCTGTCTGGAGACTCGCTCCCGCCTGTTGGGTTGGGGGTTCACACGAATCTGCGCAGGCTCCCCCTGAACACGCCTCAGCATGTCTCCCGTGCAGCTGGCCTGGGATCGCTCCGTGTCCTTAAACCGGGCTCCCTCCCGGCCAACTGCTCCACCTTTGCTCCATCTCTAGGCCATTCCTCTTTCCTGGCATTTGCCAGGAGCCGTCAGCGGTCAGGATGCCCCTGCCCAGGCATCGCCCGAGCCCCATCCTCGAGGGCCGCTCTGCAGTTCTGCCTCGCACAAGACTCCGGACGTGAACATCACTCGGGCACGTGCTTTTCCACTTTCTAACAAGGGCCACCGTGACAGTCGTCATTTCTGTACAAGAGCTCGCCGCAGGAGCCTTTACATCCCTGCATCTGTCAGCTGCCCATCCCGGATCACTCGTTCTCTAACCAGATAGAGGCCCTCGCTCCAGCTCTCCCCCTCTCTCCTGAACTCTCCAGGGTCACCCTCTACGGCCCGTTCACAACCAACGTAGGCTTCGTTGATCTCGCACCTCAAAACTCCCCGGTCCCTCCAGGCACCACCCAGCCCCGCAGCCCCTCGTGTGTGTTGTAGCTATTAGTGCTGCAGCATCCCACGTCCGCTGCCAACTTGCAGCTCTGTCTTTTCTGCTGCTATAACAAAAGTGCCAGGGTCGGTGCCTTGTAAACAAGAGAAATGCATTCCCCATCATTCTGGAAGCTACGAAGTCCAAGTCAAGGTGCTGACAGATCCAGTGTCTGACTAGAGCCCGAGTTCCTGCTTTAAAGATTGGCCATCTCCTCCCCCAGTTCTCATATGGTAGGAAGCGGGGCGGGGGGCATCCTCGGGGGTCTCTTTTATAAGGGCCCTAGTTACATTTGTGACAGCTTTACTTCCCAATTTCCTTAACTCCAAATTCTATCACCAGCTAGACTCCAAGACCTGGCCTTTACCACCTACTGCTTGTAGTCACCAAATGCCATCCCATCCTTTTCCTTAAGAATGAGGTGGAAAGTAAAGCTTACCTCAAGCCAGAGACCGGACAGGTACAGCGACCTGAAAGGAGAGCTGAAACTGCCCCTCCAGCGATAACCACCGGCCGGCAAAGAGCTCTCGCCAGCCCAGACCACCCGGACCAGTTTGATTTCAAGCCTCCACTCATGCCTGTGCTGATGGGCCACGGGGTGACCCATGGGGTGACGGAGAGTCACCTTTATCTCATTACTATGTGAAAATCTCCACCCACGGAAGAGAACAGGCCTGTGCACACAACACACCGTGCACGTACAGGCTTCCTAAGGGGCACGTGCAACCCTGGGCCTGCCTCTGCACGGGATGGGGAGGCTCCCTCTGGACAAGTTCATTCTAACCCGCGGTAAAAGGAACCCATTCACCTCCACTCAGGGAGTCGCAGCTTTGGAAGTTATTGCCCGGATCTCCTAATCGGCCTTAAAGGAAGCTGTGTGCAGCACCTCCACCTGGTGTAGTTCCTGCCCCGTGACTCACCAAGAAGCTAAGGGTTTGGTTCACTGAGGGACAGGATTTCAACCTATGAATTTTATGTCCATGGGGGTGGAGAGTGGCGGGTAGAGATGACCCAATATTCAATTTCTAGCAGACCCTGATGGGAAGCAGTGAGAAAGATGGTACTTTTCCCAAGAATAAATAGTAAAAACTGCCTATTTATGATTCTGAAAGGAAATTTCAGTGAAGTTTTTAAGAGCTGCTACTATACCCAAGGGGGGAAAAGTGGTATTTGTAACACTGACTACAGCTATGGGTACCACAGGAACGGAACCTGTGCCTCTTATACCATCACTTTAAGGCATTTTTTCCCCACGTTAACTCAGGGCCAAGTTTAGACACCGTAAGAACTAGTTATATTAGTTCTCTTGATATATTTTTTAATATGATTAAATAATCATCTAGTGCCTTCCAATAGAATAAATTGAACCTAATGCTTACATCTTACTTTATGTGGTTGCATAATTCAGTTTTCCTTTATCAGGCTACCATAGGGCAAAGGGAAAATTTCTTCACTGAGAGATAATATAATTAGTCTAAATTTCTTGGAGCTGAATTTTAGTGATATATGACAGTTTTCATTAGTGGAAGCAGTGTTTAATAGATACAAAAATTAAATTGTTGCAATCTAAAATTTTCCTTGATATCATGAAAATTTAATTGGAGAAAATTTTAAGTGGGATGAAAGGCAAAATTATGCTGGAAGGTGATATTACTAATAACATTCTCCTCATTAGATGGCCAGGAAAAATGTCATAATTATATATTAAAACCAATTTAAAGATGCTCCCTTTAGTTATACTGCCAAAGTACAAAAAGATATCGAAATTAATTGTACTCAAAGCAAAAAGTGACCATAGTAAGGTTTGTGATAAGGAGGTTTATATCTTCAGGACTTATTGAAAAAATGTAACGAAGGATTACAACCGGGACTTAACAAAAAAATTGTAATAAAGCATTCCATGTGGATTTAGCCTGAGAAAAAACATTTTAGACTGGAACACTGATGATTTAAGGATTTTAGGATTTAAGCTATTCACTTTTTGGGGTGTATTAAGATGACTTTATAAGACCTTTATTAAATTTTGTCTGAACTGTTAAGGAATCCTTTACCATAACATTTTTTTAGTGTTGTCCAGCTATGTAGTGATTTTCCCTTTGATTTTACAGATTAGACGTCTCTTCTTCCTTTTAAGATAACTTAAAATATTTTGTGTTCAGTTCACATCACTTTTTTCTAATATTAAAGCTACTAAAGAAATGATTCCCTTTATTTTTAAGACATAGTTTGATTTTTTCATGGCTCCAACAATCAATTCACTTGTACATTGACTGTTACAGTTACTTATGTTAATAACACTATGGATATGTATTTGTAGTCTCATTAATAATATAAAAAATGATAAACACTTCACAACTTTGTTATTTGCTCTTGATTAGGTTTTAAAAGCTTGAATATTCTATTTTGAAAAAAATGAGATTTTTAGAGGAAATGATTTAAATTATTTTATGAGAACATAAATGTACATTAGATATTGAGGAAATAAATTAAACAAGATAAAATTTCGATGGTAGACTTAATGGTTTGGTGAGACACCGGTAATCTAAGTACTGTATTTAGACTCATAAGATGATTTAATACAAGGATTGAATTTTCCTCTATTCTGATGTGAAAAACCAAGCATTCCATATTTGGTTACTTGTGCTATTGTTATTTCTTCCATATCATTGCATATTAGAAGATGACACTTAATTTGCATTGAAAAATTTTAAGACTGATTTGCACTAAGTGTGAGACATCTGCAGACTCTCACTGAGACCGTCGATACTGCACACAATCAGAGTAGACATATTCTACATCTGCAATTCTTTATATAATCTAAACTGCTGCGAGAAGGAAAATGCATTTATATTTCTTAATGAAAAGGAAGTGTCTGAATGTCAACTAGTACACACAAAAGATTGCTGAGTTGCTAAGCCTGGATTGTTTGACGTTAAATGTTTTAGCAGCTAATTCTTATGAATTATTGATGTTCTCATCATTTAGCAAATGGATCACATCACTATAGTAATTAGCACCCTGCCTCTTCTGCTTATCATAGTTAATGTGTCATGAAAGAGCTTAGTTTAGGACTTTAAAAAAAGATGAGATTTGTTTATATTCCATTCCTGAACAGAAGATACTTAATCTAGGTCTTAGCAATAATGTTCAACAGGTTAATGGTCTCAACAGGGTATGTACAGAGCTACTGTTTTTCTTTCAAATATTGCTTTGGAGGAGTAATAGTAATCTGTTAATTTGAGGAGACTCAACTTTAACATGTTCCCAAGTTAGCAAAAATCACGTCACTTCTAATGATGCAATTGATTTCAGTCAGACAGAGGGAAATTATTTTCAGGAACAGTTACCACTTTGTATATATCTATTTATAGCTTTATATCTATTATAGGTTTTATGTCTATTATTATTCTTTATTACTGATAATTATAATCGAAGATATTCTACTGTAGAAATACCTTAAACAATTCTCATCTAAATAAACGCTAAATACCTAAAAAAAATAATACATATTATGGATATTATTTTTTACTTTTGGTTTTTAACCCTAATTTATAATGCAGCAATAATATCAGGACTTCAAGCATCATTATTACTTGGATTACTTTTAAGAGTTTTCAAGAAGAGAATATAATCTATAGGGGTTTCATAATCTTACAGCAATTTTAATAAGCAAGGTCCACTTTGTTATCATAGAATTTTTTAATGTATTTGATATTGAAAAACAATTCAGTTCTTGCAAAAGTCTAGTATCCCTACTTGTCAAGTGATTTGGGCTTCAAATATCCTCTATTTAGAAAGTCATTTAATCTCGGAAGAAAAAGCATGTCAGCAGCTCTTATACCTTGCCTAATTGAACATCAAAAATGAAGATCCAGGATTTCTCACAAATAGCTCTCCAGCAGTTCATCCATTTCTACGGCAATAGGATTGTTTCTGAATGTCAGCCAAGTGATTGCATGATTTCTGAGGTCCTGGGGTTTTAGGAATGTGATGAAACAAAATCCGCGAAGTGTACCCAGAAAATATCTCTGTCCTACCTATTTGCTTTTGACTGTCTATAAAATGATGAAAATTATATTTGCTTTCAATCTATAGTTGCAGGTACTGGGCTGTCAGAACAATAAGAATTGCTGGAGCAGGAAGCAGTTTTATTGACGGATACTAATTATATCCCCAATACCTTGAGGGAGTGTGTGTACCTGTAGGAGAGCATTACATAGAAATTGCCTTTGCCCTGTAGAGTTTGAAAGTTAAGGTATCCAAAGTTGATTCTGTTAATCACAAAAGATACTTGCAAATCATGAATACAAATGGTGAGCAAAAAACTAAATCAAGATAAAACATCAAGTGGGAAAATTACAAGTTCCTTGTATGGATTAGTGATAAGTGCCTTATAAAATTGAAAGCAGTGAATATGATCTCTGTAACTATAGTTGAAGGGTGTTTTTATTTTATTTTTCCCAAGAAGTGTTCAGTTATACTCTCAATGCTCTTTGATTTCCCTTGGGACCTCTTTTACATCAACCCTGGAGCACACCTCAGACCTGGAATCATAAGGTCTTTGACTCTCTCTAGGGAGATAGTTTGTGATTGCACAAAAACAGTTCTGCATCACAGTTTCGTATGAAACCTTTAGGCTAGTTCATCTCTTCTGGAACTTAAAACAAGAACAAATTCACCTGAACTCTAGTCATTGTACAAACTTTCTACCATCACATGCTGTTAATTTAAACCATCATATCACCTCCATTGTCACCATAACCACATGGAAATTGTGTGTTTTAGGTATTCTCTTAAATAATGAATGTTTACTCTATATCCATATGTTAAATCGGTGCTGCTTTATGAGTTTACATAAAAACATCTACTTTTCTATTTGACACAACCTTATCTTATAAAATATAGCACAGAAGAGGCATCAAAAATTCTTAGTGATCCAAGCCACAATCTTTCAAGTGGCCATTCAATTAAAATATATTTATTGAATTGTGCTATATGCCAAACCATGTATTGTAGACGCAAAGAATATAATAATGTATAAGACACACTGAGTCTCTGACTTCAAATAATGACCTTTTTCTTTCTGTTCAGAAGCCTTGGGCAAAAAAATCACACATGGCAGTAAATAAAACCATTTTTTGGTACTAATTAAAAGATAATATGAGAAGGTGATAGACTTTTGATGGGGGGTAGTGGGTGAGTGGGATGGGAGTTGAAGCATTCCTCTAGCCAGCGTAATATTGAAGGTCTTTTTGAGAAGATACCATTTGAATTGAGAAAGACACAATCATGCATAGGTTTGGGAAAACAGATTTTAGGCAGAAAAGAGAATAAGGACAAACAACGTGATATGAGGATTAGTGGGTTGTGTTGAATGAACAAAACCCAGCAAATATAGTTGGAGTGGAGGTGATCAGGAGTAAAGTAGATAAATAATGAAAGATAGCCAGGGTTGTGTATCCGTGGGACAACCACAAGGTAGGGGGTTGATGAAACAGATTTGGATTGACCCACTGGCCTCAAGAATGTATACAAATATCTCTTCTTTTTAAATCTTGTCAGCTAATGGGATTTAGCTCCTCCAAAAATTGATGCTACCTAAGTATTTTAAAGTGAAATCCTTACCGGAGGAGTTTCCTGATAGAGTAGCAAACAATGAAAATGGTCAGTCGTGGTATTATAATGTTTTGGGCTCACGTCTCTGGATTTATTTCCTATTTTCTCCTTAATTCCATAGGATTGTCACTGAGCCTGGCTTTTTATCTCCTCTCCGACACAAAATAGCAGACAGCCTAGCTGGTGACCTCAAGGTAACAGGAACACACAGGTCAAAATAACTATATCTTTCAAAATAGAAATAGCACGCTGTACAACGCATATAATCTGAGCCAGACTTGCTGAAAGAAAAAAAAAATAATAAAGCCAAAATATACACAAAATGTCAAGGAGGATATTAACAATAGAAAATAATGCAAGAAATTATAATAAAAGGCTGAGACTTGATTGGCCAGTAAGATGGAGAACTAGGGGCTCCCAAACACTCATCCTACCCTGAAAACCTACCAACTGATGGAAAGAGCTCTGGAGCACTGGGAAGGAGTAAGACTGAAGCTCGAAGACTAGGATGGCAACATAGAAAAGTATGGGAAGCATTTTATGTGTCTCACCTTGTCTCCCCAGCCTAGGAAGCTGAGCCTCAGTAGGGCTCCCTCGGAGGGATTTTACCTCATGGGGAGAAGGAGAACTGAAGGACCTCGGCAAGGCTCACTGGGTATGTACAGCCTTTGTTCCGGAGGACTCCCACAGTCTCCACTGATGCTAATCACAGGGGCACCGAGCTGCCAAGGGTCACTGCCACTGCCTCTTCTCCCCAGAGATGGAGCTATCACTGCAGTGAGACTTACCCCTAGGGGCCCAATCACTATTGTGCCCTGTTTGGGGGATCAGGAAGCCATAGTTCCTCACTACCTATAGGTGCAGAGCTATTACTGTTCTGAGCCCCACTGCTGGGTCCCAAGTCTCACCTTTGGATCCAATATTGCCAAAGCTACATTACTGCTGCCCTGTGCCCTTTCCCTGGATTGCTGGTCAGGGCTTTGGCCATCATTATTGGGGCCATGACACCAAATCTCTACACTCCACCCCCTAGTTCCTAACATATAGATTTAGTGGCAATTTTGCTACTACCCCTGGGGCCAGAGTTGGGTCATTGACTCATCATCCCCTAGATATGCTGTTACTGCAACTTGACCACTGAGACCGAGCACCACCATGCTCCATCATGCCAGAGCTTGCTCCTTCAATGGAGTCTCTGCAAAGAACACCATGTTCTGGTTCCATAGGACGTTTGCACATGCTTAGTCTCCTGATCTAAGCACCACTGCTGCAGCAAGTGTATCTGTGATGAAGGACCGAGGTACTGTTAGATTTACATATGCCTGATCCAGAACCCTGACACCACTGCCACTCTAAGTGTCAGCGCACTAGACCTGAAATCAAGAGGGATTTGCCTTGCCTAGAACTTCCTCCAAAGTGTAAATATGAATGAAAGAACCCAGCACTCTTGGCCTTTGAGGAACTCCATTGTCCTGGCCAGCATTGCCACACTCAGGACCCCAGCATTCTTGTCCACAGAAGACCACTATAGTTTCTGCCAACATTGAAGTTAGTTGGAGTTGCAGGACGTGGACATATGATGCTGTGGCAAATCAGAAATTAGAGATGGTACAATCAGCCAGCTACTGCCCGCACAGACACCTTCAAGGGAAAGCATTTCCCCAACAAAGCCTATCTGAAAGACTGGGATATATGAATGATCTCTCAAATATGTCAACATCAACTCAAAAGCATCACTGACACACACAAAAGCAAGGAAACATGACCCACCAAAGAAACACTTCCAAATTCATTTTACCAGGCCAACACTGTCCTAATATCAAGCCAGATAAGGACATTACAGGAAAAGAAAATTACAGTCCAATATTCCTAATGAAAACTGATGGAAAAAATCTCAATAGAGGAAAACAGCAGCAACAACTAGCAAACCATGTTCAAGGGTACATTCAAAGGTCATCCACCATGATAAAGCAGAACTCCTTCTCAGGATGCAAAGATGATTCAACTGTATGCAAATAAATAAATATGATACTATGATCATCTGGATACATGTAGAAAAGCATCTAATAAAACTCAACATCCATTCTGATGAAAAACTTTCAACAAATTAGTGTAGAAAAAAAAAATTCAACTCAATACTGTATATGACAAATCAACATATAACATCATACTCAACTGTAAAGTTAAAGCCTTTTTTCTAAGATCAGTAGTAAGGCAAGGAGGCCCACTCTTGTCATTTTTATTTAACGTAGTATTGGAAGTCCTAGCCAAAGCAATTAGTAACCAAAAAGAAATAAAAGGTATCTAATAAAGAGGGAAGTAGTAGAATTACATCTATTTGTAGAGGACATGATCTATACATAGAAAATATAGAAAACCATTAAGATATTACCGAAAACTTTAAGAATAAGTGATTCGGTGAAGTTGTAAAATGCAAAATCAATATATAAAAATCATTTGCATATTTATATACTAACAATGATCTAAAATAGAAATTTAAAAAGCCATTCTAATTACAGTAGCATAAAAAACAATAAAATAGGGCAGCCCCGGTGGCTCAGTGGTTTAGCTCCACCTTTCACCCAGGGTATCATCCTGGAGACCCGGGACTGAGTCCCATGTCGGGGTCCCTGCATGGAGCCTGCTTCTCCCTCTGTCTGTGTCTCTGCCTGTCTCTCATGAATAAATAAATAAAATCTTAAAAAATATATATAATATCATAAATAAGTTTAACCAAGGTGGTACAAAATCTGTATATTCAGAGTCTATAAAGACCTGTATTTTCAATTTTAAAACTAGGATGTAAAGTATGACACCATATATATGAAACATGAGGGGAGGGTGGAGTAAAATTTTAGTGCTTTTAGGATGGGTTCAAACTTAACCATCCTTCTAGTATAGACTACTATACGCATAGGATATTATATACAAGCCTAGTGACAGCCACAAATCAAAAGCCTGTCAGAGATATGAAAAAATAAAAAGAAAGGAATTGAAACTCTTCACTAAAGAGGGCCATCAACTCACACAGCAAGAAATTAAGAAAAGAAAGTAAGAAAGAAGAACTACAAAAATAACCATAAATGAGTAATAAAATGGCAATAAGTACAAAACTATCAATAATTATTTTGAAAGTAAATGGACTAAATTCTCCAATCAAAAGACATAGGGGGACTGAATGGGTAAAAAAGAAAAACCCACTTTTGTGCTGCTAAGAAGCCACTTTCATACTTAAAGGCACATTGAGATTTAAAGTGAAGAGATGGTTACATGAAAAACATTTATCATGTACATGAAAATGAAAAGAAAGCTAAGGCAGCAATACTTATGTTGAAAAAAGTGTTAAAACAATGACTGTAACAAAACACAAAGGAGGACACACTATATATCAGAAAGGGAACAATCCAACAAGAACAAAAAAAAAAAATATTTGTGCACCCAACATGGGAGCACCCAATACATAAAGTAGCTATTAACAAACATAAAGGGAGTAATAAGTCGTAGTACAATAATCACAGGGGAGTTGAACATCCCACTTACATCAAGGGATAGATAATCCAGAGAGAAAAATCAACAAGGAAACAATGTATCGATTTAACAGATATATTCAGACCATCTCATCACAAAAATGCAAAATACACATTCTTTGTAAGCGCACATGAAACATTCTCCAGAACAGACAACATGTTAGGTCCCCACAAAACTAGTCTCAACAAACTCAAAAGACTGAATTTACACCATGCATCTATTCAAACCACAATGCTACAAAACAAGAAATCAACCCTAAGAAAAAAAATCTGGAAAGAATATTAATATGCAGAGGTTAAATAACACACTACTAAACAATAAATGGGTCAAATAAAAAATCAAAAATGAAATCAAAAAATAAATGGAGACATAAATAAATAAATAAATAAATAAATAAATAAATAAAATCCCAAGGACCCAAAATCTTTGGGATGTAGCAAAAGCTGTTCTTAAGAGGAAAGATTATAGCAATACAGGCTTGTGTCAAGAAGCAAATAAAACCACTAATAAAGCAACCTGACCTTACACTTAAAGGAGCTAGAAAAAGTACAAAACCTAAAACCAGCAGAAGAAAGGAAATAGTAAGGATTAAAGCAGGAAAAAAAAAAAAATAATAAAAAAATAAAAAAAATAAAAAAAAAAAACAACCATGAAATCAAGACTAAAAAACCCAATAGAACAGATCAGTGAAACCAGGAACTTATTCTTTGAAAAGGTCAACAAAAATGGCAAACCACTGGGGCATTTGAGTGTCTCAGTCCATTAAACAGCTGTCTTTGGCTCAGGTCATGATCCCAGCTCCTGGGATCAAGCCCCATGTCAGGCTCCCTGCTCAGTGGGGAGTCTGTTTTTCCCTGTCCCTTCCTACTCATTCTCTCTCTCACAAATAAATTTTAAAATAAATGATAAACCATTAGACTCCTCCAAAAGAGAGAGAGAGAAAGAGAGAGAGAGAGAGAACTCAAAATCAGAAAGAGAAATAACAACCACCACAGAAATACAAAGGATTATATAAGAATATTATGAAGAATTATAGGTCAACAAATTGGACTACTTAGAAGAAATGATAAATTCTTAGAAACTACTCAAGGCAGGGAGGAATTAAGATGACAAAATAGTGGGGGGGACCCTGAGCTCGTCTTGTCCCACAAACACAGCTAGATCAACATCAAATCACTTTTAACAACAATCAATCTGAGGATTAAGAAAGCAATCTGCACAGTTTGAGAGGAGAGATTGAGGCAGATGCAAGGTTCAGAAATGTGATTGGGGGAGAGAAAAGCCATGGTGCTGCAGAGGGAAAGACCTTTTCACAGGGAGAGGTCCGGGAGAGAGGGGGAGAAGGGGAGAGAGAGCAACCGATAGTGTTTGTGCAAGACGCTATGGTGTGGGGTGCCCTGGGTCACACTGGGAGAGAACATTTCCCTTCCTGGAGTAGATTTAGAGAGAGGTTCTTGCCTCTGCAAGAACAAAAGGTGCACCGGGCGTCCTTGAGTGGCCGTTCAACAGCAGAAGACAGAGGAGTATGCTGAGGGCAGATAACTGGCAAAAGCTTTTTGCTGTGCTGCACCAGGGACTCCAGGCACCTGGGCAACTGTGGGGCTGCTTTTTTGGGACATAGTAGGGCCTGGCACAGCACTGTGAAGCTCTCCTCTGGAGGAGGGGAGTGGGTCCACGTCTTGTTGGGTCCTTTAAGATTCTGGAGTTTTGAATCCCAGCCATCAGGCAGAGATAAAACATAGAACTATGGCTCTGGGTGGGCCAACAGCCCAGGCACAGATAACTAGAGGGCAGGGAGCTGATAAAAGCCAGGACACAAAGGAGGGAGGATGGTTCACTTTCCTTCTAGGGCCCCCTAAACAGCAGCAGCTCCTAGTTCCACTCTCTGGAGATGACAGGGTGGGGTGATGCCATCTTCCTCATCCCTCCTTTCCCTGCCCACCGCAGGGTCAGTGCCTTCAGTGGAGGCTGGAGTCATTTATGTCAAACCCTAGCCCCCTGCACCCTGCAAGGCCATCTTTTATAGGGCAGGGCTGCCTGTGAGCCAGTGCAGCTGGCTTCTCTCTCAGAAGACCAAAACAGGTCCCCAACATGTACCAAGTCTACTGATCAGAGAGTGCTTCAAAGCCTCAGCTTCAGAAATGTGATTGGTGGAATAGGACCAGGTTTTATTTTCTTTCCTTTCTTTATTTAGCATTTTTTAAATTATTTTATTTATTTATTTTTAATTTTTCTTCCTCTGGAATCAGGCTTATAGTTTTTGGTGGGTCTGTTTGTTTCCTCTTTTGTCCCTTTTCTTTTTCTTGGATTGGCATTATTATTATTATTATTATTATTATTATTATTATTATTATTTTAAATCAGACTTCTCCTAACAAACAAATCAAAGCAATCAATTTAAAAGGTCTAAACGCTCCCCACTGCAAGCAAGTAGGAACTCTGCAGAGGACTGACCTGTGGGAAAGAGCAGCCAAAGCAACGTAGCAGAGAGCATCAAAAATACTTCCTGAAGTGCCAGGACCTGGATAATGTAGGACCACTTCTTAACACAGTATTACTCTCAAGAGCAGGAAACATAACAAGTTTTCATAAAATACAAAAGACAGAAACCTAGACATAATGACAAGATGGAGGGATTGTCCATAAAAAAGATCAAGGAGAAATCACAGCCAGGGATTTGCTCAAAACACATATAAGGAATATATCTGAGCAAGAATTTAGAACAAGTCATAAGAATACTAACTGGGCTTGAAAGAAGCATATAAGATACAAGAGAAACCCTGACTATAGAGATAAAAGACTTAAAAATTAGGCCAAAAAAATGCTCTGAGGTACAAAACTGACTGGATATAATCATGAGGAGAATGGAAGAAGCAGAAGAACAAATAGGATATAGAAAATAAATAATTAAGGTGAAAAGAAGAGGGAAACAAAACTATTACATCACAAATATAGACTTAGGGAACTCAGTGATTCCACAAAGCAAAATAATATCCATATCACAGAAGTCCCAGAATATGAGTGGGGAAAAGGGGACAATAGGTTTTACTTGAACAAATTATAGCTGAAAATGCCCCTATCTTGGAAAGGAAACAGGCAATCAAGTCCAAGAGGACCAGAGAACTCCCCTCAAATCAATAGAAAACAGGTCAATGCCCAGACATATATCACAACTTGCAAAATTCAAAGATGGAGAAATATAAAGGCAGGTAGGGACAAAATGTCCTTAACCTAAAAGAATAGACACATAAGATTAGCAGCAGACAAGTAAACAGAAAATAGGCCAGGAAGGAGTGGCATGAGATGCTCAATGTGCTAAAAGGGAAAACTTTGCAGCCCAGGATACTGTGTCCAGCAAGGCTGTCATTCAGAATAGAATGAGAAATAGTTTCTAGGACAAGCAAAAACTGAAGGAGTTTGTGAACACTAAATAGGCTCTGCACAAAATATTAAGAAGAACCTTTGAGTGGGAAAGAAACACCAGAAAAAAAAAAAAAAGACCATAAAGGAACAGAGACAATCTACAGAGACAGTGATCTTACGGGTAATACAATGGCACTAAATTCATATCTACCAATACTTACTCTGAGTGTAAATGCTCCAATCAAAAGATACAGGGTATCAGAATGGATTAAAAGAGGACCCATCAATATACTGCTTACAAGAGACATTTTTAACCCAAAGACACCTCCAGATTGAGAGTGAAGCAGTGAAGAACCATCTTTCAAGCTAATGGACATCAAAAGAAAACTGGAGTAGCCATCCTTATATCTGAAGAAACTAGATTTAAATCAAAGGCTGTAATAAGAGATGAAGAAAGGCAGTATATCATATTAAAGGTATCTATCCACCAAGAAAATCCAACGGTTGTAAATATTTATGCCCCCAACTTGGGAGCAGCCAAATATATAAATCAATTAATAACAAAATTAAAGAAATGCATTGATACTAATACAGTAATAGTAGGGGACTTTAACACCCCACTCACGGCAATAGACAGATAATCTAAGCAGAAGACCAACAAAGAAATGAGGGCTTTGAATGACGCACTTACCAGATGGACTTAACATATATTCAGAGCATTTCATCCTAAACTAGTAGAATACACATTCTTCTCAAGCACACATAAAACATTCTCCAGAAAAAAAAAATTCTCCAGAGTAGATCACATAGTGGGTCACAAATCAGGCCTCAGACCACAATGCTATGAAACTTGAAGTTAACCATAAGAAAAAATTTGGAAGGACCAGAAATATATGGAGGTTAAAGAACATCCTACTAAAGAATAAATGCATTAACCAGGAAATTAAAGAAGACATTTTTTTTTTAAATGCAAGATAGCAAATGAAAGTGAAAACACAACAGTCCAAAGCCATAAAATACAGCAAAGGCAGTCCTAAGAGGGAAGTATATAGCAATACAGGCATTTCTCAAGGAACAAGAAAAGCCTCGAATATACAAACTAGAGAAGCTGGAAAAAGAACAGCAAATAAATCCTAAATCCAAAAGGAGAAGGGAAATAATAAATAATAATAAATAAATATTAGAAATAAAGGATATAGAAAATTTAAAAAAAAATCTTTAGAACATATCAATGAAAGCAGAAGCTGAGAAAAAAATAGAAGCTGATTTTTTGAAAGAGTTGAAATTGATAACCCTCTGGCCAGATTTATCAAAAAGAAAAGAGAAAGGATCCAAATAAATAAAATCATGAATAAAAGAGGAGAGATCACAACCAACACTGAAGAAATACAAATGATTATAAGAAAATATTATGAGCAATTGTGTGTCAACAAATAGGGCAATCAGGAAGAAATGGATAAATTCATAGAAACATAAACTACCAAAACTGAAATAGGAAGAAATAGAAAATTTTAACAGATCCATAACCAGCAAAGAAATTGAATCAGTAATCAAAAATCTCCCAACAAATAAGAGTCCAGGGCCAGATGGCTTCCACGGGGAATTCTATCAAACATTTAAAGAAGATTGAAGGGGCGCCTGGGTGACTCAGTCAGTTAGGGGGTCTGCCTTCAGCTCAGGTCATGACCTCAGGGTCCTGAGATTGAGCCCTGACTTGGCCTCCCTGATCAGTAGGGCATCTGCTTCTCTCACTACCCCTCACTCCACTTGTGTGCTCTCTGTCTCTCTATATTTCTGTCTCTCTCTCTCTCAAATAAATAAAATCTTCAAAAATAAAAAAAAAGGAAAAACAAGAATTAATACTTCTGAAGCTGTTCCACAAAAATGACCTGGAAGGAAAACTTCCAAATTTATTCTATAAGGCCAGCATAATCTTGATGCCAAACCCAGACAAAGACCCCCATCCCCACAAAAAAAGGGAGAATTACAGACTGTTATCCCTTATGGAAATGGAAAACATGAAAAAATTCTCAACAGGATACTAACTAATCAAATCTAACAGTACATTAAAAGGATTATTCACCATGACCAAGTGAAATTTATTCCAGGGTTTCAGGGATGGTTCATTCTCCACACATCAATCAACATGATACACCACATTAATAAAAGAAAGGATAAGAACAATAGAAACCTCTCAATAGATGCAGAAAAAGCATTTTACAAAATACAGCTTCCATTCTTGATAAAAAAAAACCCTCAAGAAAGTAGGGGTAGAAAGAACATATCTCAACATCATTAAAGGCTGTGTAGGAAAGACCCACATAGAATATTATAATCATTAGAGAAAACCTGAAAGCCTTTCCCCGTAAGGTCGGGAATAGAACAGGGATGTGCACTCTCACCACTGTTGTTCAACACAGTACTGGAAATCTTAGCTTCAACAATCAGACAACTAAAAGAAATAGAAGGCATTTAAATTGGTAAAGAAAAAAAAAAGAGAAAAAAAAAATTGGTAAAGAAGAAGTCAAACTTTCACTCTTCACGGAAAACATGATACTATCAAAAAATCTGAAAGACTCCACCAAAAACATTGCTACAACTGCTACATGAATTTAGTAAAGTTGTGGGATACAGAATCAATGTACAGAAGTATGTTGCATTTCTCTACACCAATAATAAACAACATAAGAAGAAATCAAAGACTCAGTCCCATTTACAATTGTACCCAAAACTTTAAGACATGCAGGAATAAACCCAATAAAGACGTAAAATATCCATACTCTGAAAACTATAGAATACTTATGAAATGAATTGAGGAAGACACAGAGTGGGAAAACATTCCATGCTCATGGATTGGAAGGACAAACATTGTTAAAATGTCTATACTACCCAAAGCAATCTATGCATATAATGTGATCCTTATAAAAAAAACCACCAGCATTTTCCACAGAGGTAAAACAAATCATTCTAAAACCAGAGAAGACTCTGAATAGCCAATGTAATGTTGAAAAAGCAAACTAAAGTGGGAGATATCACAACCTGAGACTTCAAGCTGTATTATAAAACTGTAATCATCAAAACAGGGTGGTACTGGTACAAAAACAGACATATAGATAAATGGATCAGAATAGGGAATCCAGAAGTAGATCCTCAACTCTATGGTCAACTAATCTTCAACAAAGCAGAAAGGAATAGCCAATGGATAAAAGATAATCTCTTCAACAAATGGTGTTGGGAAAACTGAACAACAGAGAATAATGAACTTGGACCACTCTCTTACATAATACACAAAAACATATTCAAAATAGATGGAAAACCTAAATGTCAGAAAGGAAACTATCAAAATCCTAGAGGAGAGTACAACAGTAATTTCTTTGGCCTCAGCTGCAGCCACTTCCTACTAGACATGTCTCTGTAGGCAAGGGGATCAAAAGCAAGAATGACCTCATCAATATAAAAAGCTTCTGCATGGTAAAGATAACAATGAACAAAAGTAAAAGGCAAGCAACAGAATGGGAGAAGTTATTTGCAAATGACGTGTAGGATAAACTGTTAATAGCAAAATCTATAAGTACTTATCAAATGTAGCACTCAAAAGGCAGGCCAGGTAAGAAATGGATAGAAGATATGAATAGATAGTTTTCCAATGAAGGCATCCAGATGGCCAACAGACACATGGAAAGATGCTCAACATCACTCATCATCAGGGAAATACAAATCAAAACTACAATGAGCTATGACCTCACATGAGTCAGAATGACTAAAACTAACAATGCAGGAAAAAACAGGTGTTGGCCAGGATGTGGAGAAAGGAGATTGCTTCTGCACTGTTGGTGGGTTGCAAACTGGTGCAGTCACTCTGGATAACACCATGGAGGTTCCTCAAAATTTAAAAATAGAACTACTTTATAACCCAGAAATTTCACTACTATATATTTATCCAAAGGATATAAAAATACTAATTCAGAGGGACACATGCAGCCCATTGTTTATAGTATCATTATTTCCAGTCTACGGAAAGAGCCTGAATGTCACCAACTGATGAGTGGATAAAAAAAGTGATATATGTATTCAATGGAATATTATTCAGCAATCAAAAAGAATGAAGTATTGCCATTTGCAACAATGTGGATGGAAATAGAGTTTATAATGCTAAGTAAAATAAGTCAATCAGAGAAAGATGAATATATTTTTTACTTACATGTGGAATTTAAGAAACAAAACAGAAGAACATAGGAAAGAATATGGAGATAAAATAAAAATAGGAGGCAAACCATAGGAGACTCTTAACTTTGGAGAACAACTGAGGGTTTCTGAAGAGGAGGTGGGTGGGAAGATGGTCAAATGGTTGATGGGCATTAGGAGGAGACTTTTTGGGAAGAACACTAGGTGTTATATGTTAAATGAGGAATCACTAAATTCTACTCATGAAACCAATGCTACACTACGCATTAACTTACTTTATTTCAAATAAAAAATACATGAATGTAAACATCTTAAGATTTAATTATAAAGAAATAGAAAACTTTATCAGACTATTATTAGCAATGAACTTGAGTTAGTAAAAAACAAAAAGTCCAGGACCAGGTAATTTTAAAGATTAATTGTACCAAACAGTTAAAGAAGAGTTAATACCCTGTCTTCTCAAAATATTTCAAAAAAGAGAATACAAAGGAAACCATCCAAATTCGCTTCATGAGTCCAGCACTACCCTGATACAAAAACTAGAAAAGGATACTACAAAAAGCAGAAGCAAACAAATAAATACTACAGGTCAACACCTCTGATAAGCATGGATGCATAAGTTCTCAACAAAATATTAACAAACTGAATCAAACAATACATCAAAAATTATTTACCATGATCAAATGGAATTTAATCCAGTGATGCAAAGATGGTTCAATATTCACAAATCAATCAACATGACACATAACATCAACTCTCTACAATAAAAAAAAGTGTATAACCATTTCAATAGATGCAGAAAAGTTTTTGACAAAATATCATATCCATTCATGAGAAAAACTTTCAGCAAAGTAGGCTTAGTGGACACATACCTTAATGTAATAAAGGTCATATATGAAAAACCCACAGCCATCATCATATTCAATGGTGAAAAAAACTAGGCTTTTCCTCTAAGATCAAGAACAAGACAAGAGTATTCTCTTTTGCCACCTTTTTTTCAATATGGTACTGGAAGTCCTCACCATAGCAATCAGACATGAAAAAGAAATAAAATATCATTATACAAAAATCAGTTGCATTTCTCTACACTCTCCTTCATTAGAAGAGTAGTCACAGTGGGGCAATTTGAAAAGGCAATAACATCACAGAGCTACAGACATTTGAATGTTAAGCCAATATAGATCTGTCCTGCTAGTGTTAGTGCCTGGGACACTGAAATATGGGGAAAGGACATCTGAAATGGTCTACGTGAGGACATTGGCTCTGCAAGGCAATATATGCTCCATTAAAAGACGGTGCCTGTCCTCTCCTACTGTGGATTATAATTAGGATTAAATACTGTCATAATTTAGATTTGCATTTTCTGGTCTCAGAAAAGGAGAAAATAAACCATATTTTGAAGGGGTTGCAAAAATAAGCTGGCAGAGAAACAGCCCTGGGATTGGTTGATCAAGACAGCTGAATACAAGACTGGGTGAGAAATAATTCACCAACATGGCATCACTTTCTAAGCACATGGACTTTAACAAGGATTGAAAGCCTGTCACAGCTGGCAACAGAATAAAGATCCTCTAATGCTGAGGAAGACATTGTTGCTGGGGGTAGAATGGACATTTATGCTACTTTATAAGAGGTGGTAAAGATTGCTCTTTTCCATGATGGCCTAGCACATGGAATTTACAAAGCTGCCCCAGCTTTAGACAAGTGTCAAGTCCATCTTTGTGTGTTTGCGTCCATCGGTAAGGAGCCTATGTATGCCAAAGTGGTGGTGGCCCTTTGTGTGGCCCTTGAACATCAGTTCAGCACAAACCCAACAAGTTTGATAACAAGAAACTAGAGGAATAGACAGGGTTCCATAAAATTGACATAGAGGGAAAAATACTGCAAGTGGTTAGTTGCGTTTGTGTGATAGTCAAGGATTATGGCAAAGAGTCGCAGGCCAAGGATACCATTGAGAAATACTTCAAGTTCAAGAAGTGAACAAATGAACACCGTGGCTCTTATCCAGTAAGAGGCAGCAGGGGAGGGAGCAGGAGAGAAGGGGGCGGAAGAGGAAAAAGCAACAGCAGCAGCTGCCTTGGAGTCACATAGCTGAAGAGACATTTCCATGTACAGCCAATGTAAATAGTTCACTGGAGTCCCGACAAACTGGCACCAGGATGTATTGGGGGCATTTAAGTAAGAGGTTGTTAGAGAATAATTATAGGATTTGGGTTTGTGTTTAGTCATTTCATTTTTTGTAATATTTAAGAAAGTGAGACTTGCTTTAATTAAATGTTCTGAGGAAGTACAGGTATTTATATGATTCGTTTTTAACAAATCTATCTAAAAACAAAACAAAACAAAACAAACAAAAAAACAAATCTATCTAGAAAAAGACTAGGTCTAGGCCAAAGCTTTATTTGGTAAGAAACCATGGTCACTTATATTAGCCAGGAGAGAAGTACGTTTGGCCATCTGTGTGATTGGACAACACTCGTGCTTTACCTACATTCATGTATAATTACAGAATGACCTTGTTTTTGTCTTGAGCCATCATTGTCGCTGAAGAGTCTTGTTTAATATTGATAACCTGTGAATTTTTATATATATATATCCAAACTAGAACAAAAGACCTAGCTAAGCATACTGGGCTACTTCCTAAATGCCAGTGCTGCTTTTCTCTTTCTGAGTAGTACGTGTATTTGAAAGCAAATAATTTAAAATAAGTATGCATACAGAAATACATTTGGACATGCATTGGCTAATTCAATTACTTTTATTTTCAGTGGAAAATTTAAGTTGAATAATGACAATATTATAATACTCTTTTTTTTTTTTCTTCTGAGTCTGTCAGACCCCCTCCCACTGCATAGTAGTCCTAAGTTTGGATCTACTTTTTGTTATTCATAAAATATATGGTACCAGTTAACACAATTATGTATTGTTGCAAAATATAATTATATAATATGTAATAATATAAACAAATAAACTAGTGTATTTTTAAATTTGCTCTTCAAATTTGCCTTCCTTTATTTAAAATCACATAGAAAAAAATTAAATTGTGTTTCTAAAATATGTTTCAATTTTTTACAACTTGTAGTTAAAGGCAACAAATATAAAATAAGTTGGATAAAGTAATGCTAAAATAACTTCAATAAATTAAAAATTACATATAGCTTAAAGTCTTTTTTCAGATGACTATGGGAATAGAGTCGTTGAATAGTTTTCAATCTAATGGTATCAGTAAAACAAAATATATACACACAAAAAAAGACCTCACAAAGCTAAGGGGGGTAAAAGACTATAAGTGTAAAATAAAGGATATAAGTAAGTTTAAAAGAGAAAGAAAATCAGTTTCCATGACTCAAAGAAGTTTCTTTGACAGAAATGAAATTTAAGCTAGGATCTGGAGATTTGGATAGGCTGCGAAAGAAGAGAGCATCACTAACTGGCATGTACATGTGCCTGATAACCTACACACTTTAGAGAACTTAATCCTACCACAAGCCAATTAACTGAGGCCCAGACAACTTGGGTAAACAGCCATC
The DNA here is from genome assembly GCF_053574225.1 of Canis aureus. Lineage (NCBI taxonomy): Eukaryota > Metazoa > Chordata > Mammalia > Carnivora > Canidae > Canis > Canis aureus. Next base: position 69,588,640 of record NC_135623.1, on the reverse strand, counting down.
TTTCACACAGCTACCTATTTGCAGAGGCCTTATCTAGACCCAGATATCGACCCTCAAATCCATACTCTTTCCATTATTACAGTGTTGGGAAATATATCTAGGGACAAGCATCCAAGAATAGCAAAACTGAAGGAAGAGAAGAGAAATAGGATTAAAGCATCCAGGATTTGTCCAAAAACTTTGACTGGATCATATGGTAAGTTTGGGAGGAAGAAGCTAAAAGAAATCAAAAGATAAATGGAAGATAAGGCTATAATGGCTGAACTTCCGTCAGGCATTATTGAGAACAATTGGTGGCCAAAGGAATGAAATTATAAAAACATCAGTTTAAGAAGACTAATCTTAATAAGCAGAAGCAATCGAATAGACAATAAATTAAAGGTAAGGAGAACTGTTAATTATGGCAACAATACAGTAAAATGTGATAGAAGCTTGGAAACATTTTCTAAGAATCTCAAGATCTGAAGTGTCATAAAAATAAAGGAAAAATGCTAATGTTCAATTGACTAGAGTGTTTTTATTCTTAGGTTGGGTAATTACCCTGGAAGCACTTCAAAATGCAATTGGATCACTTCCCTCTGTGATCATAGCAAATATAAAACAGCATAAACAAAATGTCCTTTATACTTCTCCAACTTTCGGACAGACAATAGAAAATGAACTAAGGACACATATGTGGAAAACAAAAAATAGCATATACTTACTTATTTTAACATTTTTACAATGCCAACACTACAAATATCACCATATTTAATTCTCACAACAATTCCATGAGTCAGAGTCATATACTATTGTATATAAATTTAAAAGAAACTAAACCTGAGCACAGGCAGGTTAAATAACATAACCAAGGTAATTCACAGTGGATAATAAATGTGGGGCTTGAGCCCAGGTAATGAAGTTTCTAATACTAGACTCTTAACATCATTTTAGTATGTTGTCTCCCTATTGCTTTTAATTTAAATGATGGATAAAAATAAAGCGGTAAGCCTATTTTATTATTTTCAGTCATTATAATTTCTTTCTAGGAAACATAAGTTGTCTGTTATTCAATAAATGGAAATATTATTTTTCCTGTAAATCCCATACATGAAGGTTTTGTTTTGTGGTTGTAAATATAGTCTTCCCATGTGTCATAAAGTGATTCTTGATTTTAAGAATATATTCTTGCATTTATAGAGGTTGCACAGGCCCAAACCTATATAGAAGGAGGGAATAAGGTTAAGTGCAAGTAAATTCAAATTGACATATTTTGAGGGCCTATTATGTGCAAGACATTATGACGTGTGTAATATGCAATTCATCGGCGTTCAAGGAGAGGGCAATACAGTGGTAGATTATAGTCGTAGATTCAATAATGACGTAGATCTTGGTATTGATAATGAGCACTGCTAAGGTATATAAATGCAATCATAATTCATGAGGGAAATGATTTCAGGGGAAGGAATCAGAAAATGCCCTCAGTGGAAGATATTTTCTAATCCCAACTTCAAGAAAGGAGTAGAATTTTAACAAGTTTAATAAAAATAGTCACCTAGAGAGAAGCAGAAGCATGGGCTGTAACAGTAGGTCAAGACACAGAGAGTAATGCTTTCAGGCATACTGACTGGGATTGTAGCAAAGGTGTTACAGGACCCTTTACATCCCATATGGTACTAGCAAAATAAAGACCTGCAGTGGTTAGACTATTTCCCGTCTCGGTTTGTATGCCTCAGACTTCTTAGAACTACTAAATTTTTTTTTTTTTTTTTTTTTTTTTAGAACTACTAAATTTGAAACCCTATTGAAAGAAATCAAAACATAAGGAGTGGAATATGTAAAGAACACTTAATGAGTCAAGATACAGAAGCCCCACATAGTTGGGAAAATATTTCTTCCTGTCATAAAAACAGAAAGCCCAGAAGTGTAAGGTGTCAGGAATTTGATAAAATATATTTGGGTTCTCTCAGTATTTTCAGCTAGCCACTGAGACATGATAACGCCATAGCCCATACTCGAATCGTAGAGGCATGAGGACTCTTACTCTGAGGAATGGGATACAGAATAGAAGCTGAATGCAGATTATTGAATAGCAATGAACTGTCAGCCGAGATGAGGTAACATGAATTCCAAACGTATATGATAAAGATTTCAATACTGCCCAGGAAACCTCAGGACCCTGAAACGGATGCTTCCTGCATCTACCACATGCAAAGTTACCAGTTAAACCAAATCAGTCAATATTCATAGGTATTTTTGTCTTCTTAATAATTTTCTGTCCACATGTTACACTAGTCTCTGAAATAGAAGACTTATAAGACTGACTACAATTGGAACTTGCTATTTATTTTTCACTTTGGCTAACTTTTTGGTTTATGTTTGTTTTTTTTATTTTATTTTATTTTATTTTATTTTATTTTATTTTATTATTTTTTTTACCATCTAGAGTATGGTAGGATATGTAAGTATATGATACAGGACAGGAGGTCAAGACAGAAAGAGATAATACAATCTGCCCCAAAGGCATACTAATTTGGAACATAGCAAAATGTTGTATATAAGATCCTAATAAAAGTTTGAGGCATTTGTACTAACAGGAAATAATCAAAACCTTACATATCTTTATTTTTGTTTTTTGTTTTGTTTTAGGGTTGTTATGTCTTAGCTAATTCACATATTGATCATTATGAAATGTCCTCCTTTATCACTGTGACATTCCTTATGCCAAATTCTACTTTGCCTCATAGTGACATTTTTTGGTCTTTTTTTTTTTGTCTTTATTGTCATAATGTATAAAGTATATTTTTTATAGATGTCATACAAATAGATATGTCATAACTTCTAATTGCATGACAATCTTTGCTTTTAATTGGAATGCCAAAAAATGTATAGTTAATGTAATTCTTTGATATAGCTGGATTTAATCATCCATCTTGATATTTATTTTTATTTGTCTATCTTTTGTTTCCTTCTTCTTTTTTGCCTTGTTAAATTGAATGCAGTTGTTTTTTAAGTATACTATATTATCTCCACCATTGGCTTGTTAGCTATACCTCTTTTACCTTTTATGTGTTTTCTAGTGCTTAAGGTTAACTAATTTCTACCCTTAAATTGCATTATGTTATTTAACATATACTATAAAAATATTCAGCAGTATATATTTCCATTCCCCTTTAATATAATTATTCTGTGTATTTGTATATTTTATTTTTTTTTATTCTGACTTGATTATCTTGATCACTTTTTAATTTTATATGCCTTATTTTTCTTTAGTAGTTACAACAGGGGTAAATGACAATACTTAAGAAAATATGGAACTCTTAATTAAAAGGCTACAAATCCATTTTCTCCTTGAATTTGGTGATTAGGAGAATTTATATTTTCTTTATTAATATTGTGAAGTGAGGGATCCCTGGGTGGCGCAGCGGTTTGGCGCCTGCCTTTGGCCCAGGGCGCGATCCTGGAGACCCGGGATCGAATCCCACGTCGGGCTCCCGGTGCATGGAGCCTGCTTCTCCCTCTGCCTGTGTCTCTGCCTCTCCTTCTCTCTCTGTGACTATCATAAATAAATAAAAATTAAAAAAAAATATTGTGAAGTGAGAGAAACAGTAATCAAAGTGTGGAGTTTTTAAAAGTGGGAAATTTAACAAGAGTGCATCTCATAATAAGCTGAATCCCAAAAAGGTCCATTTTGAAACATGTGAGTATTACAGAAATGTACTGCCTCTAATGCAGAATTAAATTCCTTCCCCCTACCTGGAGTTAAACATTTTAAATTTTTGGGCATCCAGGGAAATTCAAGCTTTAATATTGATTAAATATTGCCTGAGATTTATCAGGTACCAGCAATGAGTAAATAGTAATAATCTTTGTAGAAACCATTTCTTACTTTAACCTTTGGAATTACAAATAATTCCAAAAAATAATTATACCATATAAAGTGCTAAGTTTAAATCACACAACTCTGAACAAGAGTAGATGACAAAATTAACCAAGAACCAGGGAAACAAATAGAAAAACATAACACTTATGATAGATACAAATCCAGCTTTGTCAGTAATCACTTTGGACATAGATGGTCTAAATGCAGCAATTATAAAACAGAAATTGTCAGAATGCATCAAAAAACAAGACCCAACAATACGTTGTCTACAAGAAAATCACCTTAAATACAGGGCGCCTGGGTGGCTCAGTCAGTTAAGCGTCTGCCTTTGATTCAGGTCATGATCCCAGAGTCCTGAGATCAAGCCTCCATTAGTCTCCCTGCTCAGAGAGGAGTCTCCTTCTCCGTCTCCCTCTCCCCCTTTCCTCTGCGCATGCTCTTTCCCTCTGTCTCTCAAATAACTCTATAAAATCTAAAAAAAAAATTAAGATACATATAGCTTAAAAGGAAATGGATGGGGGAAAATATACCCAGTGAACACTAAACAAAAGAAAGCACAGTAGCTATATTAATTTCAGACAAAGCAGACTTCAAACGAAGGAAAGTTACCAGGCATAAAAAAGAGCATTGCATAATATATAATATTATAATATAGAATTATATAACATATAATAATAAGGGGTTACTTCTCCAAGAAGATGTGGCACTATCAACAGTCCATCAAACTATGTGAAGCAAAAAATATTGGCATTGCAAAGGGAATAAGCTGAAGCCACTATTATCACTGGAAACTTCATAAAGAACATAGTTTAACTCAACATCATCATCAATGAAATGGATATAATCGACACGTACAGACCACTTCATCCGACAATAGCAGAACACACATTCCTCCCAAGCTCACGTAGAACATTCACCAACACAGACCGCATTCTGGGCCACAAGGTGTGCCGCAATAGAATTAAGAGAATAGAAATCATACAATGTCCACTTTCAGACCACAGTAAAATTAAACTAGAAATCAATAATAGAAAGATGACTGATAAATCTCAACACATGGAGATTAAACAACATTTCTATATGTGGGTTAAAGAAATATTTCAAGAGAAATTTAAAAATATTGAACTAAATGAAAATGAGAACACAACTTTCCAAAATTTGTGGGAAACAGAAAAAAAAAAAAAAGCAGTTTGTAGCGGCAAGTTTTTAGCATCGAATTAATATACTTGAGAAGAAAAATCTAAAACCAATAATCTAGGTTTCTACTTTAGGGAACTAGGACAAGAAGAGCCTATTAAATCAAAGAAAGCAGAAAAAATAAGAATTAGGGCCCAAACCAGTGAAATTTAAAGCAGGAGAGTAATAGAGGAAAAACCAATGAAACCAAAAGCTGGTTGTTTGATGAGATCAACAAAATCTATGACTCTTGCCAGGATTAGAAAAAGACGATGTAAATTACTAACATAATTAAATAGGGGTATCACTACAGATCCTAGGGACATTAAAAGGATAACAAATACTTTTAATAACTCCATGCCCACATATTTGAATACCTAGATGAAATGCACAATTCCTTGAAAGACACAAATGCCAAAACTGAAACAAGAAGAAATATATTATCTGAATAGAAGTATTTTTCCTTTAGAGAGAGAGTGTGTGTGTGCACGAATGAGTGGTGGGGCAGGGGTTGCGGGGGAGAGAATCTTAGCAGGCTCCATACCCAGTGGGAGGTCAGTCTCCTAACCCCAAGATCATGACCTGAACTGAAATCAAGAGTCAGATGCTTAACCAACTGAGCCAGCCAGGCACTCCTGAGTAGGCCTATATTAATGAAATTGCAATGATAATTGATCATCTAAAACAGAACCACCAGACCCTGATGGACTTACTGGTGAATTGAATTCCACCAAACATTTAAGGAAGGAACTATACCAATTCTTTATATTCATTTTCAGAAAGTAGAAAGAAATATTTTCTAACTCATTCTATGAGCCTAGAATTATCTTCTTTTTATTTAAATATTTTATTTATTTATTCATGAGAGAAGAGAGAGAGAGGCAGACACAGACAGAGGGAGAAGCAGGCTCCATGCAGGGAGCCCGACGTAGGACTCGATCCCAGGACCCCAGGGTCATGGCCTGAGCCCAAGGCAGATGCTCAACTGCTGAGCTACCTGGGCATCCCAAGCCTAGAATTATCTTGGTACCCAAATCAGACAAAGATATGACAAGAAAATATTTGAAAAGAAAAAAAAAAAAATCACTTAAAAATTGGAAGAGAATCCAAACTGTGAAAGACTGAGTTTCTTGCAAAATGTAAGGTTTATGCCAAGATAGGGATGAAGGAGAAAGTTACATATTCTTAGATATCAGAATGATATAGAAATACCCCTAAAAGTATGTGCTAGGTTCTGGAAGGTCCTTTCAGTGATTCTTTGATTAGAATAAAAGAGTCTGGCAATGAGAGAAGTAGAGACCACATCCGTAGAGATCAAGTATAATACAGAATGGGAATAAGACTAAATTGAAGTAGAAATCATGTTGACACATCATTTTCTTTTTATGTTATAGTTTACTACTCAAAAATGATTCTTATCTCTGTGGAGGATTTTTTTTTTTTTTTAAGGTGTGTTTCATTTCATTCCCATAGCTGGTATACAGGAAAAGATATTTTGATTATCTTGAATTTCCTTATCTAGCCATTTTATCATATTGGTTAAAAATAAATATTCTAAATTATGATAAATTGTAAGTATGTAAAAACATTTGCAGTGACCTAGATGGTTTTCAAATTTTATCAACAGCCGCATCCTTCCAGGTGATTAACTAGAATTTCCAATAGCACTGATCAATGGTGGTAATCTTGATTAGGTCTCTTTGCTTTCTCACCCTCACAACGATACTGCTTCTGTACTCGTACCTCCAAGGTGAGAATTGTTCAGGAATGAATTCAAGCAACAGCAATCTACGTGATCTGAGTTCCTACCCGGAAAACCAGGTCTTATCTTCAGGATTTCCACCTAATGTACTAATGACTTTTCCTCCAACACTGATGACATCCTCAACTTAAATATGTCCTTCCCTTTGATCAATAGGTCCTACAAAATGATGATAGACCATTTACTTGCAATGATTTCAACATCTCGTGATTAGTTTGCAGGAGGACTCTTTGTTAAATTAGTTTTATTCAATTTTTGGACAATTTTACATAAGTGGTTGCTAAATTTAATTAAATGGCTCTCTGGCATTTTTTTATGTAGTATATAATTTGTTTCACTTTAATTGTTAGCGTAATGTTAATATTAAGTCCAACACTTGTCTGGAATGGGTAACGTGCTTTCTATCTGGAAACCTGTAATTTTTTTTTGTATTATCCTTGGCAATTAGTAAATTTATTAGGATTAGTCTAGGGTGATAGAGGCATTTGTTAAACAGCCTGGGCTCATTGACCTCCTTTAATCTGTAGATTGAATATATTACTAAGTTTATTTTTTTTATTTTTTTTATTACTAAGTTTAGATACAGTTTCTTTATTATGCATAATAATTACTTCTCCTTCAGCTTTTAACTTATCTAGAAATCCTAGGAGGTCCTTTTTAAGGTCTGGCTCCTTTTCTAATCTCTCATCTTTTCCTTTATAGATTTTCTTTTTTTTTTTCTTCTTTTTTTGAAGGGTGGGGTAGAAGGAGAGATTTTTTTTCTTTTTGCTATTCTTTGTGTTTATTCCAAGTTATGAAATATTATCACTTGATTTTGCTGATTAAAAACTCAGGTAAGCAATGATTAGTCTCACATTCCATTTATCTATTTTTTTTTTTAAATAGTGTCCTTTAAAAACAACTTTTTTTCACCCTTTTCATCATCAAAGTGTTCGAACAGTTTTGTGTGTTAGGTATATATGTTTTATGTGCATATCATTAAGAATTACTATCTTTTTGTTAAAGTTCTATCAGATTTATCTGTAAGAAAACCCCAGGTTGGAGCACCGGGGTGGCTCAGTTGATTAAGCGTCTACCTTCACCTTGGGTCATGATCCCAGGGTCCTGGGATGGAGCCCCACCACTGTGCTCCCTACTCAATGGGAGGCTTGCTTCTCCCTCTCCCTCTGCAGCTTTCCCTGCTTGTGTTTATTTATTAGAGAGAGTGAGCATAGCAAAAAAAGAAAAGAAAAGGAAAAAGAAAAAAGAGAGAAATAGGAAACCCCCCAGGTCTACTTATTCACTGATCTCTATCCCTCAGATCACACTGATCTCTATCCCTCAGATCACTTCTTGAATAGTAAGTTTTCTTTGACAGATTATAATTATGTCCCCCAATAATCACCTTTGACAAATCAGTTTATTGATATTTTTTGAATAACAGAAAGAGTTTTGTTCTTAAAGAGGTAAACAGCCAAACCCACATCCATCACCCGAAGTATAGCTTGCCTCTGCTGGGAGGACGTGGTAGGCACACACGCTCAACAGGAACCCACAGCTTCCCATCAACATCGCAGTTCCCTCCTTACAGATGTCAGATGGGGAATACAGGTTTCCGGCTCTTGTGTCCACGTAGGAACATACATTTTAACAACTATGCAGAGATAGGGATATCTCTGTGGGAACTGAAGAGTCCAGTAAAGAGATTCCTATATCTCCTTGGATCAAAAAGAAGGAAAAAAAAATCAAGAACAGATGCCATGAAGAGGATGAGAAGAACGGCTTCTTTTTTCAGCATTCTCCCCTGTAGCGGCACAGCTCGGTGCCAAGAGAGACCCCCTAGCTTATGGTTCTCCCACAGAGGAAAGTAAGGAAGGATGCGTCCCTCATTGTGGAATGATGCCCATGGGTCTCCCTTCTGCTTGGTGTCACCCAGATCACTGAGACTGGCATGGTTGAATGGTCTTGTGGAAACTAGAAGCAGGGAAACAGGGTGGGGGCCCATGGCAAATAAGCATGAAACTCAAAAATCCCCCATAGAACCCACAGATCCCACCAAGGGCCCTGCCCATGAAGTCAATGAGATGCCTGACTTGCAGGCCCTGCAAAGCTGGCAAAAGGCTCCGGGAGATGGAACATCCAACTACTGTAGACAATCGCATACTGCCGTAGAGTGCACGCAGGCCTCTGCATATGGTGTGGGTGAGCCTTTAAGAGGATTTGTGTTAGACCCTACAGATAGCAGCTACTAAGCTGCAGGATCAGGAGAAAGTACACAACTTATCTTCTTGATCACTATAGGACACTACCTGGTGTGGGGGGTGGGGATCTCAGCATCCATAGAAAAAGACTGAGTAACTCTAAAAGTCTCTAGCTGGACTGACTAGGAAAAGTCTTTTATTCCTGAAGCTAGTCAGGAAAGACAAGTTGGGGATGTCTTCTTGAAATGTGAAGAGAGCAATGTGGACCTTAAGGAACATGAAGAATCGAGACCTTAACACTACAAAGTTCCGGTGAGTAGTGCCATCAAGATAGAGATCTATGACAGCAACAGCAAATCCTTACCTGTGGATAATTAACCTAAATATACATAGTTTGCATTTTCTTAATAGATAGGGATGTTGGGAACCCCGGGTGGCTTAGTGGTTTAGCGCCTGCCTTTGGCCCAGGGCCTGACCCTGGAGCCCCGAGATCAGTCCCACGTTGGGCTCCCTGCATGGAGCCTGCTTCTCCCTCTGCCTGGGTCTCTGCCTCTCTCTCTCTCTCTCTCTCTCTGTGTGTCTGTCATGAATAAATAAATAAAATCTTTAAAAAAATAAACAGGGATGTGAAATTTCTTAACAAAATATTAGCCAACCAAATTCAACAGTACATGAAATGTTTCATAGACTATGATTAAGTGAAATTTATCTCGGAGATGCCAGAGTAATTCAATGCAAAAAATCTATAAATATAAAAGACTACTCATTGGAACCAATGGAAAAAGTCATATGATCATCTTGCTAGCTATAATAATTAAGACAGTATGGAAGTAGCATAAAAAATAGACAAATATAGCCAAAGAATAGAGTAGAGATCTGAGAAATAAATTCACACATATATGATTAAGTATCCTTTGATAAGGTTACCAAAAATACACAATACGGAAAGGATGGTCTCCTCGATACATGGTACTGGGAAAATTGATATCCACAATCAAAAGAATGATACTGGACCCTTAGCTCACAATATAAATCAACAATGTGATTTATAAATCACATAAATCAACTAAAAATGGGTTGAAAACTAAACATAAGACCTAATACCATAAAGCTCCTAGAAGAGAAAATTCTTGACATTCCAATTTTTTTTTAATAGAATACCAAGAGCAAAGGCAACAAAAATATCACCAAATGGGATTGAATAAAAACTTCTATACAACAAAAGGAACAATCACCAAATTGTGATGTTTTTGTGTTTTTAAGTCCCCCTATAACCTCTTAAATAGCACATTAGATTTAGAAGAGCCAAAATGATACAGAGAACAAATGTGGAAAGAGAAAGTGCAAGTCTTCATTTTTCATTTAAGCTCCCTACATTTTCTTTCCTTATTTTTTAAAAGACTTTTTAGAATAGTTTCAGGATCACAACAATATTGAGGGGAAGGCACAGAGGTGCCCAGTATGCCCTCTTCCCTCATTATCAGCACCTCCCACCAGGGTTCATTTGTTACCATCGACGCATCTCCATCGACAAGTCCTAATCATCCAGTTCATAGTTGACATTATGGTTTACTCGGTGTTGCACATTCTCAGGGTTTGGAGAAACACAAAGTAACATTCCTCATCATTGTGGCATCGCTCAGAGACCACTCCTCAGAACACCCCCTGGGCTTGGCCTATTCATTCCTCCCTCAACTGTAATTTTTCTTTTGTACAATTATCTTACATCATGGTTTCCTCCAGCCCTCCAACCATCTTATACTCTACCCCCCTGTACTATACATCCATTTAGGGTCTTAAATCAGCTTCATTTACGAGAATAATATCCTTCATATCAAGCTATGCTTATGAATGCCATAATGTCCAGAAAACAGTTTTTACTTATTTTAAAAGCTTCTAATTGTTTTCATGAATCCTGTGGTTTTTTAATGTTCCACCCTCAGTTTACTATATTTTGTTACCTGTCATTCATGATGCTGTTTTCTAATAACTAGATATTTTAGCAGCATTTTTGTGATTAGATTTGAAAACTTTATCTTTGAATCCTTTTATTGTTCATATTTATGACTGATGTTTATCATTTGTTTGAGGCAGATTTTGTCTTCATTCTCTTATAAGAATTTTTAAAATGTATAGCCCAAAAGAAGCACACCTTCCTACTTAAATTTAAAAGATAAATGTGTATTTAACTTCTTGTATTAGCTTTCCACTTAAATACATGTTCTCTTTACCATAAAATTCTAACTTTCCTATTGACTTGTTGACATTTCTTAGCTTCTATTTACTTTTAACTGAGCATAAAACCTTGCAAATAATTCCATTGACTAGATATTTCATATTTACCCCTTATCTCAAGTATGTGATAAAATTATTATACTAAATTATTTTCAGTTTTGTCCAGGTTTAATTTACTTAGGATGCACTTTATTGATAATATTTAATTGGAAATGAAGATAACTAGACAAGAAATTACAACACAAATCACAAATCATGGAATTTGATTTACAAGAGATTATTTTTTATTGTATTTCTTAAACATAAGATATAAAGAAAATAGTAGTTTAGAAAAAGAAGAAAAAAAGTCTATTTTAGCTTACTTTATTAAAGCAGTTTCATTAAGCGACACCTGGATGGCTCAATGGTTGAGCATCTGCCTTTGGCTCAGGGCATGATCCAGGATCCTGGGATTGAGTCCTGCGTCAGACTCCCTGCATGGAGCCTGCTTCTCCTTCTGCCTGTGTCTCTGCCTCTCTCTCTGTATCTCTCATGAATAAATAAATAAATAGAATCTTCTAAATAAAGTTTCATTAAGTTTAAATGCATGAGAAAGATATATAATAATGCATAACATATGCAAATTTTTAAAGGAAGTAATATTATGGCCAGTATTTGCAAAGTTTCTAAATTCTTTTTCCTATCTGTAGTTTTGACAGACTACTGTCAATGTTAAAATGCATTGTTAATAATTTTTTTCTCTACAAATTTTTTGGCATTGCTCTATTTTGCAAAATTACTCTATGAACTAGAGAACAAACCTATTCAAAATACAAACTATTATAAAAAATAAAAACAAAAACCCTAATGATAGTACAGTTTTCTAAATTCCTATATAAAATCCCAAAGCTCATTCTCATTCCCTATCATAAGTTTGCACTTTTCAGTTTTGATTGATATTGAAGTCATAACTGAGAGATTAGTAAGCTAAAAGCACTTAGTAAATAATATTGGCAAGATAAACTGCAACATCTCAGAGATTGAGGATTTCTCTAAATTTTTGTTCAAGGTATCTTCATTTTATTTTATTTTATTTTATTATTTTTTTTAATTTAAAATCAATTTGCCAACATGTAGTATAACACCAGTGCTCATCCCATCAAGTGCCCTCTTTAGTGCCCATCACCCAGGTACCCCAGCCCCCACCTCCCTTTCTGCAACCCTTTGTTTCTCAGAGTTAGGAGTCTCAATAAAATGCCAGGACACTCACACCCCCATATTCACAGCAGCAATGTCCACAGTAGTTCAAACTCTGGAAGGAGCCACGATGTCCTTCAATAATGAACGGGTAAAGATGTGGTCTATATATACAGTGGGATATTACTCAGCCATCAGAAAATGATAGCTTCTGCACAAAAGAAAATTCAGCTACAACTTGAATATATTAGATTTAGATAAGATGAAATTGTCAATGGAAATAGAAATAAAGTTGACTCTTAAACAACAAGGGGGTTAGGGGTGCCAGCTATCCCACAGTCAAAGTCCACTTATAATTTTGGACTACCCAAGAACTTCATTGATAGCCTAATGTTGACCAAAAGCCTTACCAGCAACATAAACTGTCAAGTAACACATATTTTGTATTGTAAGAATATGGAATACAACATATATAAAACTAAAGAAAATGTCATAGAATTATAGGGAAAATATGTTTATGGTGCTAAAGTGTATTCATCAAACAAAAAATCTGTGTTTAAGTAGACCTGTGCAGTTCAAGCCTGTGTTGTTTAAGGGTTAACTTTCAGAAAACTATCAGTACACTATTTAGGTGGATAGGAGACATGGAAAATTCCTTGAATTTTTCTCTACCCCTTCTTCCCTTTCTCTTATTCCTGGCTATTCCTTATGTATTCTGCATCCCTTGTTTTCTTAACTATTTTGAAGGTTATCCCTATAAATTTATTCAGATACTTATATACTATTTAGTACTTTCAAGGAAAGCCAAAAGTTGACTTTCTATGTATCTGTCAAAGGAATCAGATAGGTTACAGAGTATGTTGCCTACCCAAAAGACTGTTTTTTGGAGTTTTTGCCAAGTTTTACATGAAGAAAATACATATTATACTGTATGTATCATTCTCAAAATATCAAGAAGTTCAAGTGTAGTGTTGGTGTTTCTTAGGTCTTAATACCATAATTCTTTTTTCTCCTATCTACTCTTTTTATTGATTAGATACAGGCTTATTAAACACTCCAGCTATAATTCTGGATCTATTTTTTGTTTGTATCTTGAAGTCCTCATGGCATATGAACATGCATTTGTATTGTTATGTGTTCTCAATTGACCCTTTATCAAATGTAATATTCAGAGACAAAGGGAGACATTACATAAAGATAAAACTACCAATTTATCAGAAAGACAAAGCCACCCTTATTTTCTATGTATCAGAGTTGAAAAATATGTAGAGCAAAAATCTGTAGAACTCCAAAGAAAAAACAAGACTATTGGGCATCTCAGCACCCCTCTCTCAACAATTAATAGAATTGTACAGTGTTATACAACTCAATATCATCAACTGACAGATTATAATTGACACTCATAAAATATTCTCCAAAAAAAAAGCAGAATAAACATTCACTTCAAGCTCCCACATATATGAAAACAGACCAAGTGCTGAGTTATAAAACAAAGCTCAATAAATTTACAGGAATTGAAACCAGAGAGAGTGTTCTTTGGACAGAATGAAATCTAACTGGAAAACAAAATAAGAGGTAATAGAAAAGTCTCCAAACGTTTGGCAGCTAAACACACTTCTAAAAATAATTCCTGTGTCAAAAAGGGAATTGCTAGTGAAATGAAAACAAAAAAGAACTGAATGAAAATGAAAATATCAAATTTGTGGTCAACAGTTAAAACAAAGTTGTGAAGAAAATTTATAAAATTATATACAAACATCAGAAAGGAAGCTTCACATCAATAATTTATGTTTTCACCTCAAGAATAAAGCTGAAAATAACCAAAAATAAATAAAAGAAAGGATAAGGTATTAGCAGAAATCAATGATGAAAGTAAAAAATAAAGACATATCAATGAAACAAAGAGCTCTTTATTTTTAAAAAGCAATATAATTATTAATTCTCTATCATGATTAACAGAGAAAGACAAAATTTTAACATTAGGAATTAAATAAAGACTACTGCAAACTCTGAAAATGTCAAAAGGATAACAAGGGAATACTGGAATGATACTACACACATAAATTTGACACGTTATTGCAAAAACTCCCAGGAAAGAACCACTAGGCACAGATGGCTTTACTGGAGAATTCTTCCCAATATTTAAATTACTACCAGTAATTCAGGAGAATCTCTTTGAGAAAACATGTAAGAAAGGAATATTTCACAATTTATTTCATGAAGATGGTAGGACTCTGATATTAAAACTAGACACAGCTAGTAAACACACACACGTACACACACACACACACACACACACACACCAGAAGCCACGATTCATTATTAATGTGGATATAGAAATTCTTAAGTATTAGCAAGTAGATTTTGAAAAAAATATATGTATAAAAGAATAAGTTGAGTTTATTCCAGTGATGGAAGGCTAGTCTGTGTGTGTGTGTGTGTGTGTGTGTGTGTGTAACAGTGTTATGTATATCTCTTTATATATAACACTAATCAAGCCAAAAATCTAAACAAATGGAAAGAGGAACCATGTCCATGGAGTGAATGGCTCAACTGATAAATATGTATATAGATTTGAGATAAAATGACAAGTTTGATGAATTTCTTTCAAAACCCTGGTGATACTTTTGCATGGACACGATTATTCTGAATTGTATATCATAAAGAAAAAAGAGCTAAAAAAATATTGAGAAAGAGGACTAAAGTAGAAGGAATCATTATGAATTCCTCTTGATTTCAGTAACTATCATGAACTTATAATAAGATTATGTGGTTTGAATGAATGGTATATAGATCAATAAACAGAAAAGGGAATTTTAAAAATCTATATAAATGTGTTCAAGTAATTTCTGACCATTTCAAAGCTAATTGGATGGAGAAAATATACCCTGCTAAAGAATATCAACCCCGGGAGATCCCTTGGTGGCTCAGTGGTTTGGCACTTGCCTTTGGCCCAGGGCGTGGTCCTGGAGTCCCAGGATCGAGTCCCACATCAGGCTCCCTGCATGGAGCCTACTTCTCCCTCTGCCTGTGTCTCTGCTTCTCTCTCTCTCTCTGTCTCTCATGAATAAATAAATAAATCTTTAAAAAAAAAAAGAATATCAACCCCAACTTAATACTTTTATAAACAAGGAAATAAAAAATAGATCATAAAATTAATGATAAAATATTAAAATATAAAATTCTCAGGGAAAAAGATTGATAAAATTTGAGTTTTTAGGGCTATACAAATTCTTAGACAATACCAAAAGTGTAATCACTAAAAGAAATAAATTTGACTTCATAAAAATTGAAACCATTTGCCCTGTGACCTTTTTTAAGAAAATATTTATTTGTTTATTTATTTATTTATTTATTTTAGTTGGGGGAGGAGGAGGGAGAGAGAGAGAGAGAATCTCAAGCACACTCCCCAGAGTGCGGAGCCGTACAGGTGGCTCACACTCATGACCTTGAGACCATGACCTGAGCCAAAAATCAAGAGTCCAGTGCTTAACTGACTAAGCCACCCAGGTGCCCCTGCCATGAGCTTCTTAAGATGGTAGAAATATAAACCATATGGTGGGGGAAAATATTGCAAACCATCTGTGTGATAAAGAACTAATATTCAGAATATATAAGGAACTCTCAAAACTCAACAGTAAAAAAGCAAACAAAACAGGAAAAGAGGGGGATAATCCAAAACTAAAGCCAAAGGACATAAAGAGACATTTCTTTCAAAAAATAGGTAGACAGAAGATAAGAACATTAAAAATGTTCAGCATAATTAGTCGGTGACAACACTAAATACTAGCAAAGGTGGAGAGATACTAGATTGTCTATATGTTCCTGCTGGTAATATAAAATGATACAGCCATTTTGGAAAATAATTTGGCATTTTCTTTAAAAACTAAATTATCATATGACCCATAAATTTAACTGAGCATTTATTACAGAGAAACTAAGACATATTCATTAACAAAGAATTTAAAATTGTGATCTTATAATCTAAGCAAAAATCTGCACATTGGTTGTTTTACCCAAAAGTGTTAATAAACCAGGTGTCTGCCAAGAGGTAACTAAGGTACATTCTTATCATAAAACACTATTCAGCCAGAAAGAAAACAAAAACAAAAACAAAAACAAAGCAATATGCAACTGTTACATACAATAATCTGAAGAAATATCCAAAAACATATGCTATTTGAAGAAAAGTATTTACAAAGGTTATATAATACATTATTATGTTTATATAATATTCTTGAAATTTAAGAAAATGAACAGATTAGTGGTTTATAGGGTTCAAAAAAAGGCATGGGGGCAAGACAGAAGAGGATGTGCTGAAAAACGTGTAACTTGAAGATTCCTGTGGAAATGTAAATATTCTGTGTCTTAACTGTGTCAATGTTAAGATGCTGATTACAATACCACATTATAGTTCTAAAAGTTATTATCATTGAAGAAATGAAGAGTACATGGGATCCCTCAGTATTATTTTTTAAATGGTGTGTGAATCTGTAAATCTGTTAATTATCTCAAAGTAAAAAACTTAAAGATTATTCACCTTGCTAAACTAGAAAAAAAAGAGTAAATTAAATCCCAAATAAGCAGAAAAAATAAGAGAACAAAAAACACAATGAAATTAAAAGCAGGATAATGCTAAAATAAATATACAAACTGGCTTCTTGAAAAGATCAATAAAATTGATGAGCCTCCAGCAGGGTTACTAAGAAAAGAAGATAGATAATACAAATTAATAATGTCATAAGTGAAAGAGAGGACATCCCTGCATATGGCACGGGCATTAGAAGGACAATAAAAAAATACTGTGAACAACTATGACCACAGACTTGATAAACGACCTAAAACAAACCAATTCCGTGAAAAAACACAAGCCATTAAAACTCACACAAGATGAAATGTACAACAGGAATAGGTCTGCATCTACATCTGAAGAAATTGAATCAATCATCACTAACTTTCCAAAACAGGAAACACTGGGCAGAGATAGGGAACTAAAATAGAGGTGAACATCCCCAGCTTGATAAAGAACGTCTACAAAAAAACCTATAGCTAACATGATACTTGAGGTATGAAATGGGAAACTTTCCTACTAAGATCAGATACAACGGAAAGGGGTGCACTCAGCATTCCTTTTTAACATTTTATTAGCTGGTGCAATAAGAGAAGAAAA
Organism: Canis aureus; assembly: GCF_053574225.1. Lineage (NCBI taxonomy): Eukaryota > Metazoa > Chordata > Mammalia > Carnivora > Canidae > Canis > Canis aureus. Next base: position 69,571,079 of record NC_135623.1, on the reverse strand, counting down.
TAAAATAATAGATATACAGATTGTGAAGGAAGAAATACAAATAGTCTCTGTTTATAGGTGGCGTGATTGTCCATGTAGAACGTCCACATTATTAAACACACACACACGGAACATTCTCTAGAATAGAGCACATATTAGGTCACAAGACAAATCTCAACAAATTCAAAAAGTTCAAATTCATACCATGTACCTTTTCTGACCACAACACCATGAAACTAGAACTCAACCACAGAAAAATGTGGAAAGAGTATAAATATATGCAGGATAAATAAGATGCTACTAAACAATAAATGGGTCAACCAATAAATCAAAAAAGACATCAAAATTTATATGTTGATAATGAAAAAGAGAAAAGACTCAGTGAGAGGAGAATTAACAACCAACTCCACAGAAATACAAACAATTGGTACAGAATATTATGAAAGCCTATATACCAAGAAATTGGACAGCCTAAAGGAAATGGATAAATTCCGAGGAATATAAGCGGCCAAAACTGGAGCAAGGAGAACTAGAAAACTTGCTCAATAACCAGCAATAAAACTGAATCAGTAGTCCAAATACCCCCAATAAACAAAAGTCCAGGACCAGAAAGCCTCATTGGGGAATTCCACCAAATATTTAAAGAAAAGTTAATACTTATTTTTCTCAAACTATTCCAAAAATAGAAAAGGAAGGAAAACCTAAATTCAGTCTATGAGGCTGACATTACCCTATAACAAAACCAGATAAAGACCTCACTTAAAAAAAAAAAAAAAAAAACCTACACACCAATAGCTCTTATGAACATAGATGCAAAAATCCTCAATAAAATGCTAGCAAATTGAATCCAATAGTGCATTTAAAAAAATCCACTGTGATCTAACGGGATTATTCCTGGTTGCAAGAGCGGTTCAATATCTGCAAATCACTGTGGTATATGACATCAATAAGGATAAAGCCATAGGATCTTTCAGTAGATGCAGAAAAAGTATTTGAAAAAGTACCACATCAATTCATGATAAAAGCCCTCCCCACCAAGTAGATTTAGAGGGAAATACCACAGTTATAAAGGCAAATATAATAAAACCCACAGTCAACATCATACTCAATGGGAAAAAAACAAAGAGCTTTTCCCCATAATGTCAGGAACAAGACAAGGATGTTCACTCTCACCACTTTTATCAACATAGTACTAGAAGTCCCAGACACAGCATTCAGACAACAAAAAGCATTTAAATTGTTAAGGAAGAAGTAAAACTCTCACTATTTGCAGATAACATGTTATTATATACAGAAATACCAAAAGAGTCCATCAAAAAAAATTAAAGAACTAATACATAAATTCAGTAAATTCTCAAGATACAAAAATCAATGGACAGACATTTGTTGCATTTCTATATATTAAGAATGAAGTGACATAAAGAGAAACAAAGAATACTATTTATAATTGCACCAAAATAATAAAATACCTAGGAATAAATTTGAAAGATGAAATACCTGTACTCTGAAAACCATGTAACACTGATGAAAAAAAATTGAAGAAAACACAAAGAAATGGAAAGATATTTCTTGCTCACAGATGGAAGGAAGAATATTGTTAAAGTGTCTATATTGTTAAATTTTTATTCCATCTGTAGATTTAGTGCAATCTCTATGAAATATCACCAATATTTTTTTTTTACAGAACTAGAACAAGCAATCCTGAAACTTGTATGGAAACACAAAAGACCTCAAAGACCCAGAGCAATCTTTAAAAACAAAAACAAAAACAAAAACGAAGCTGGAATAATCACAATTCTAGACTTCGAGTTATATTACAAAGTGATAGTCATGAAGACAGAAAAGAAAAACAAACAAACAAAAAAGACAGAAAAGAAAACCCAGAAATAAACCCACAGTATGTGGTCAATTGATCTTTGACAAAGCAAGAAAGAATATTCATGGGATAAAGACTATCCTTTCAATAAATGGTGCTGGGGAAACTGGACAGCTACAGGCAGGAGAATGAAACCAGACCATTTTCTCACACAACACACAAAATAAACTCAAAATGGATAAAGACCTAAATGTGAGACATGAAACCATAAAAATCTTAAGGGAGAGTATAGGCAATATATATATGTATTTTTTTTTTGACATTGGCTGTAGACATTTTTCTAGATAGGTCACCTGAGGCAAGGGAAATAAGGAAAAATAAACTATAGGGAATACATTAAAAAAAAAACATAAAAAGCTTCTGTGCAGGAAAAGAAACAATCAACAAAACCAAAAGGCAACCTACAGAATGGGAGAAGATAGTTGTAAATGTACACCTGATACATCTGGGCTCTGCAACACCCCGGGGGACCCGGAGGGTGGGAGGCAGGGGAAAGGGCCCGTCAGAAGCAGCCTGAGATCCTGTGGTTTTACTAATGTGTGAAATTTCAGAAACAAATGAACAAAGAAGAAAGAGACAAACAGAAAACAGACTCTTAAATCCCGAGAACGAGCCGGCGGGGCACCAAAGGGCAGGCGGGCAGGGTGAGGGGCAGAGAAAGGGGCCCCAGGGGACAGTCACCCTGCGGTGCCCTGGGTAATGCGGGGAGTTGTTGAATCCTGTTGTACTTCAGATGCTGATATAAGTCTGGGCATTAATCAGACTTCAATAGTTTTTCAAAAGTGTTTTTATTTGCTGAGGGAAATGTCAGTTTTTTTGTAATTTGAATCACTGTTATTTATTTCCTAGAATGTACCTTTTTCCCCCCCTTTTTTTGACTTCCTGTACACAGGAAGATGACCAGATTTTGGAGACAAATATGAGTAATATTTCTGATTATTTGATAGAGAGGGGAAGACATCAGCAGAGAAGTAGACGGTGAGGTTAAAAATTGATGAGTGGGGGGAAATAATCCAGAAGGTGACAGGATGAGACCCACAAGACAAATAATTCACCTTCAAGTAAAGTACGGAAGACTCATCTTCTTAGAAAACGAATAACTGAAATATAATTATAAATATAATTTTACAATTATAAAGGTGAAGAAAATGGAGAAAATCTATATGACAAACATTTTTTTTTTTTTTTTTTGTTAAATTGACATATTAACTTGTTTCCTGAGAACCACAACAAGCAAAAAGTAACCCACAGGTCCAGGTTGTTCAATTGCCATGAAGGAGATTACACCGGGAGGGAAGGATACCAAGTGGAAAGTAGGAATGATAGAAACTTAGGCTTTGGGGTTCATTGGGAAAAAGACACAGATTTTTTTCCCTTTGTAGCTTATTTGTGCCGTTAGGTAAAATGGAAACCAGAGGCCCCTTGGCCTAAGTCATCAGTCCTTCATAAGAATTCTGACTAAAACAACCCCAAAAAACCTCTTACTCTCAAGAATAAAGTGAATGCATCTTTAGGATCATCCTTTTCTTCTGTTTTCTCATTTAAAGTGTCCTCGGGTTATGCACAGTTAATGCGATACACAGGATGGGGAGATTCGGATCAATTAGGAAATGAAATTCTGTGCCCACTCCAGAGTCATGGGCCTGGAGGTGATAGCCTGGAAAGAACGGGAAAAACCCAGAAGGTGATGGAGGGGATTTCTGGTTGACAGTTTTAATTTTTTTTTATTTTTTCTATTCTGTGCTGTGATTCCTTCCAGGAAAACTTCATTATATGATAAAACTCAGTGTTGGTCTTGTGTCAGCTGTAGAGAGGGAATAATGAGAGATCCACCAGCGTGTGAGGCAGGGAAGGGGCTCAGTGAGCTTTCGGGGGGTGCAGTGCAGCTGCTCCTAGTAGTTAAAATAAGTAACGGGCCGCACAGATTACGGACAATCTACACTCCACAAGCCTCCACGTGTGTCTTGGTGGGAACAGTTTTCTATAATTAATTAGCGGTCGCCAATCCTGTAACCAACGAGGCAATGGCACCTGCAAAGAAAGCCAATCTCAGATGGCCGTAGGTTTCAGGGTGTGCTGGAAGTGAACAGCTGCCGACTGCACTGCCAGTGAACCTCCCCAGCATCTCATAATCAGTGCTGATTAGTCCATCCATGACGTCTGTAGAGGTTAATCTCCAGGGGGGTGACTCACTCCCTAGGGCTTTAGGGAGACTCACATTCTATTGCCGAAATAGGTTATAATTTTTATAACTACCTAGGTATTTAAATTAGGACTTAGACATTGCTCCAGAAATACATCTCAACTCATAATAATAAAAAAAAAATCTTCATTTGAAGAGAGCTTTAGAATTGTCCTGTAATTGATCACAGGCTTGAGCTAGTAAATATCATTTATGATAAAGGGAAGACATGAGTAAGTCTAACTCAGACCACCTTAAAAATGATCAGTTTCACATCTACTCCAAAAGTGTAGTGGTTTCTCCAAAGGAACACAGTTGATAACTGGTTACTATTTTTTTTTAATTTTTCAAATTAGTTTGTACAACAGAACAGAAATCTGAGACCCGACCGTAAGACTTAGAAAAGGCGTTGCAACTTACTCTGCTATGGAAATGTATACTTCCAATGGCCATCTGCTCACTGGGAATTTATTTATTTATTTGTTTATTTATTCATTTGTTTATTTATTCATTTGTTTATTCATTTGTTTATTTATTCATTTGTTTATTTATTCATTCATTCATTCTTTTATTATTTTTAATTATTTTTTATTTATTTTTTATTTATTTAGGGATTTATTATTTTAATGACAAATCTATTTTTTTTTTCTATTTGGAATTCTAGAAATTTCAAAAATTCATTCATTTCAAATGGTATTCACTAGCTCTTAGTATTTCTACCGCAAACATTCGTGGCACTTTATCATAAGTGCTACACAATCAAGAAATACAAAAGAATATTTCTTTGGAGAAGTGCTTTTAAAAACTGGAGGAAGGATGTGTAGTAGTAAAACATAGGGCATTACACAGAGAACACCAGAATCTGCACCAAACTTCAAGTCCCAGTTCTTATCAGACACTCGAATGAACTGTATAAATGGATGTTTATAAAATCTGTACTTTATAGAAGCTATGGTATATGGAGTTTTTAGAGCAAGAATTTAGCTGTTAGAATTTATGGGTAATTTCAGAGAGTAAAACCATTAGCTCGTTGATTCTATGAATATTTTGGATGCCTCCTTTTGGTTGAACCCTAGTGCTACGAACTGGGAGAAAATGTTGAACCAAACCAGATATGATCTTGGCCCCTGCGGAGCACACGATCTTATAAAGTGGACGGATATTGATCAAGTGTTCAGCAGCTACGTATAAAGCTCAAAAGGTGATAAATGCCTTGAAAAGATTTCTGACGCTATTAATGCTTTTAAGAGGGGGAATCTGACCAAACCCCACAATTTCTTTTCATATGATTTAAACACATTAAAAGCTCTGTCAATTTAACAAGAGCCTCTCTTTGCTCTTATGTCTTTTTGTTTCTTTCCCTCTCTGCGTCTAAGGGACAACGTACCCTTATATAATCTATTCTGTTTTAAAGAGATTCCTGCTTAAACTTACAATAGTGGTGGATGGATTTGCTTCACGAATCACGGCTGAACAGTCGCTTAAATTTACCATATCTTTCACTGTCCATCCCATCACAGATACTTCTCCATCCAAGGAGAGTTGCTTTCTCAAAAACATGAAATAAGTGCACTTCCCCACACCTAATTGTACTTGTCGGAAGAAAACCGTATTTCTACAAAAATTGTCAGAACAAATTAAGTCATAGAGAACATTCGAATTCACCTGGGAAGTAATATTTTATAATTTACTTTGTTTTGTGTAGCTTCACATAATTCTAAAAAATCATACTCTTTAGAAAAATGTATGAACATCATGAAGAATGACAGTTTTGTGAAAAGCTGTCTCTGCCTAAAGGAGATCGACTTCCAGACCTGAAACCAAATAAATAAACAGATATTAAAGAGTGACACAAAATTAATTATCTCTGACTGCCATGCAAACGTCTTAGCCACGTGAAACCTTTAGGAGGTGTCTCGGTTTATCTGCCAAGAAAGTTTGTGAGAAAATATAATTGTCTGACAACACATTTCCATCACACATTCTACATTCACGTTTATCTCTAGACAGAAAGTCCAGTGAAAGATGAAAAAGGAATTACCCAGCTGATGACCAAAATGATTTGATCTGATCAAAATGATTGATCCAATTTCACTTTTCCAAATTACACCTGGAGAACAAATGGTACCATAGACACGTTAAAACCAAATACACGTCGGGAGGCTGGAAGTGTTCACTCAAGCTCTACGTTTGCATGGTCATTAAAGGAGAACGGTGGAAAACAGCATTAGAAACAACCTTCCTGGTGTTCTGCTTTTGTGCTGGTGCCCATTAGTCTAAGAGAGAAGAGCTAAGGAGGTAGCAAAAAGGAGTGGGGAACATGGATATGGGGGCCGGAGGCACCAGAGTCGAATCCTGCTTTCTCTACTTGCTAGCAATACTAAAACAAATCTAGGGCATAGACTGAAGGCCGGGGAGCTACAGCAGCAACTACAGTAGCTACACTGGAGTCATATAAACCATCTCTGAGCCGAAACATGAAATGAAATATGAAATGAAATGAAATGAAATGAAATGAAATGAAATGAAATGATTAAATTAAATTAAATAATTAAATTAAATTAAATAATTAAAATAAAAAGAAATGAAAAGAAATTTAAAAAAGGTTATGTTTCTGGGTTATAGAAATATAGAAGATAATACTTTTTTTTAAAGATCGATTTATTTATTGGATAAGGGACATGAAGAGCAGACGGAGAGGGCGGGCACATGCGTGTGCAATAGGGAGAGAATCCTTAAGCACACTCCCCGCTGCGCAGAGAGCCTGATGTGGGGCTCCATCCCGGGACCCTGAGGTCACGACTTGAGCCTTACCCAAGAGTCAGCCACTTAACCCACTGAGCCACCCAGGTGCCCCAAGATAACACATTTAAACGGCTCACAAGAGTACCTGGTACATATGAAAAGACAATAAAATATGGGTTTTCATCGTTCAACAGTATCACTTAAAGGAATTTTGTTCAAAATTTGAATAGTTGAATCATTTCAGGAAATCAGTATCTGAAATTTATTCTGGTGATATTTTTTTTAGTATCAGTCATGATGAAATTAACAATCTTTTCAAAATATGGAACACTCAATTATTTCCCCAACATTCTATTATAAAAATTAAAACATATAGAAAAATTGAAAGGATTTCACAGTAAGCACTCACAAACTACTATTTAGTCTATCATTAACATTTTATACTTTATCATATGTCATTTATGTATCCATCCATCAATGCATCTTGTATTTTTATGCATTTCAGAATAAGTTCGACATCTCTATTCTTCTCTCTGAATATCTCAGCATGCATAGTATATAGATATCCCTATGTGTTTACAATTTTCTTCTTTAGATGTAAAACTAAGATGTGATTAAATGTGAATCTTAAGTGCACATTTACTTTTTGACAAATGCATGCATCTGTGTACAGCAAACTCCACAAAATGTAACCATTAGCACCTCCTTACAAATTAAACACTTTGAGTACAAAACACTTTAGTCATCTTGTGAGTCAACGTACAAGAAGTATTCACTGATTAAAGTTCACATTAGAAATATATAAAAATAAATGAACTAAAGGTCTTGAAATTCTTAACCATGACAACTAAAGATAAAAGAAAATGGAGACTTTATTATAAAGAGGAATTTACTACATACAAAGATTAGATAGGAAAATCATTCACCCAAGAACCAGAGGGTACTGACCAAAGCATGCGGGAAGGGTCATTCGAAGCCCAGGAATCAGAATTCAAAGAACACAAAATCATTGGATATATCTGTGCATGAAATGTCAAAATACATTCACATTCGTGTATATGTACTCAATATCCGTAGGTCTCATTTAAAAAGCAAACACTCCAGGGCACCTGGGGGGCTCAGCAGTTGAGCATTTGTGTCCTGCTCCGGGTGTGACCCCAGGTCCTGGGATCGAGTCCCACGTCGGGCTCCCCGCAGGGAGCCTGCTTCCCCCTCTGCCTGTGTCTCTGCCTCTCTCTCTCTTTGTGTCTCTCATGAATACATAAATAAATAAAATCTTTTAAAAAATAAAATAAAAAATAAATCTAGCAAAGGATTTCCTATGAAATGTGGAGGGAAGAATGTAAGTTTATAACATTTTATAATAAGACGAAGTGAAGAACAAGATTACAGAAGAGCTTAGGGCAAGATAACAGACAACAAATCATATAGTTAGGTTTCTGAATTTGAGGCTCAACGTCAATAAAACAAGGTCTGCAAAATTTCATATTGTATAATTTCCCCATTTCAAATCTCTTACTTTCTAGTCAGATTTAAGCTGGCTAGAAATTATCTTCAGTATTTTTTTTTCAGTGTAACTATATGGGTAGTATATCTTCTGAACTATGGTGTATAAGCCTTTTAGTTTCACGTATGAACAAAATGTTAACCATATGACAACATATTTTTCTTCAAAACTCTGAGAATATTGCTTTCTTGAATTCACTGTTTCACAATGGCGTGCTATCACTCAGACCGACTTCCAGATTAGAGTCTCTCTTTTAATGATTCCAACACCTACATAAGATTAGAAGTTTTTTTTTTTTTTCAGATCTGTCATTCTGATTTTTTCTAGGAATTTCCCAAATTTCAGTCATAGACCAGAACCTCCCCCACCCAAACACAACCCAGTTACACTTAAGAGAAAGAATACCAAAATGGAGAGAAGAGGAATGAAATGGAATGATCATTAAATGAAATTTAATGCCCATTGAGGATAGCCAGTAGTGAAGTTAGCAGGTTATCATCACTCCTCGTCTTCAGTTTCCAGTCAGATTTAGTCTCCAAGAGCAAATAACAAGGTGGTAGCCTTGAGCTTTGACACCTTGTAGGAAGATGTGAAAAGGCTGGGAATCCACTTTCCAAAAATCAAGTATAAAGCTGAAAAAAGCCAGAAAACAACCATTCTCAAGGGCTCTGGAACTTGCCCAAAATCATTGACAAGCATTTACTCATGAAAAACTGCTAGAATTTTGGGTAAGAAGAATAGAAGACTGCTGGCCTTATTGCCTACAGTTGCTACTATTTCCCCAAATCCAGCTCAGAGTTCAGTGTTACCAGGGCAGAGCTTACCTTAAAAACTGGCAACTTCCACACCTGTGGACAAGATTTCAGCAAGAGGGCAGAAATTCATATCTGGTGTCATTTTTAAACAAGTAGCAAGCACAGTAGGGAATGAATGTGGAAACACACCGCCTGATAGACTGAGGTTGCAGTCCCAGGTTGGCTGTGCAGGGGTCCAGTCAAAAATTTAATGAGAAGATCCTAGAAATAAGAGAGCCAGACAAGGGCTAGATAAACTGTCCACATAGCCTTTCCTAGTGGGGGAACTTGGTGCATGTACAAGGAACCTCAATAAATTAACAAAACCTGTTAAAGAGTGAAACAAATATGTGAGTTGAAAGTTAAAGTAAGCAACATAAAAATTCACAAGATGGACTCAAACCACACACTTGAAATGGCAGAAAGTAGGGAGACACCCAATAAAAAATGAAATAGTATCTCTGGTTTCATATCCTGTGTGGAGGTCCACACTCCTTACACCAAGGAAAATCTTAACACACCAAAAAAAAAAAAAAAAAAACAAATGATTTTTTACCCACCTAAGGTTGCAGAACAAAGAGCTGACCTAAAATGTGGACAGAAGGGAAATTCAAGTTGCTGTGGCTGAGATTTATTTCCTGGGAGAGTGGGGGTCAGGTGCTACCATTTATCCCACCTCCAAGAAATTGGTAGGAATGCCTAACTGTAATATAAGCAAATTGCTAGAAGCTGAGTGAGGCCTAGTGTGAGAACGAAGAACTCCTACAGTCCACGGTTTTGGGGCATCCACAATTTTGTGGGAACTTACGTAGTTCTCACAAAGACAAGCCAGGAAAGATCCCCCTTTTGGATCTATGTGAGAGGAAGTGAATCCCTTGTGAAATACTAAGAGCATTCTCTGTAACAAAGACCTACTTTACAAGGACTATAGTCTACTAGAAGCTTGTCCCAACTAGGGAAAAAGCATTTCTCTATTGCTAAGCCCCTGTAGGCTTCTAATCTTATATCAGGGGAATGGAGAAGCTAGGACACTGGAAAAATATTTGTGAAAGCAGAGAGCAAAGAATCCTTTCAATGGATGTTTTGGAGAAACAAATCATTCTAGGCCTGGGCAGGAAATGTAGAGATGTGCCTGAAACATCTTGTAGTGTCAGAAAAATAAAGAAGTGCTTAAAAAAAAGTAAAGAAAAAAAGAAAAAAAAATACACACACACACACCCCGCCATTCACACACACAAACCCCACAATGTGCATGACTCATAACTCAACTGAGCTCCTACTGGCCAAAGCTGGAGCACTATGAGAAACAAAATAAAGCAGTATTAGATTGTAACCCGAAGTATAAAATAAATATCCATGACTCCTTGACTCCCAGCTACTAAAAGCAGATGGGTGAACAAATAAATGGTAAAAAAGTGACTTGTATAGAAGAATTCCAAATAACTTCTGTAGATAATCTTCCCTCAAGGATATAGAACGTAACTCTCAACTCCTTCAGTGTGTTTTTTTGCATAGGACATTCCTCCCAAAAGTACATATGGAAAAGGGAGAAAAGAGTAACTTTATTGTGGAGGAAACTGACAAAAAAAAAAAAAAATCAGCCAAGTGATTAAGGTTAACATCAACACTGAAGGTCACGTTGCTAATCTGTACCCTTGAAACATAAAATGAAAATGGCACTCACTGTGGTCTTCCTCTCAAAAACACATAAACACGGTCTGATAATGAAACTATATTACATTTTCCAGCTAATTTAAAACCATACTAAAATTAAAAGTTTATGAAAAAAAGAATGAGGCATGTTGAAAGGACAAAGAAACAAATCTGAGTGATTTCCCAATGTCAAAACTGGAAAAAATTTGAGCAAGACGATAGATAAAATTTCAATGCATTAAAAAAAATCATACATATACTAATATAAATGAATAACTGAATAAACAAATACCTGAGAAGATACAGCTCTCCTATAGAAGAATCCAAATTCACAGACGTCGAGGGAATGAAGTACATAGAAAATTATCATTGGAACAACACAGAATAATTGTTTCATTGTCAAGATTCAATAACGCACGGTAGGAGTAGTGGGCAACAGTTTGAGAAGGAATAGAATATTTGCAGAATGTATTAGTGTCTCTCCAAGATATTTATTGATTATTAAAGGAAAACAATTAGTTTACGGTGGGGAAACCTTGCAGACACCACCTTATACAAGGGACTAAGGCTAATATCACTAATAAGACAGATTAACCTTACTCTCCTACATGAGGAATGAATAGAATCCTCACTTCTGTAGTATTAGTGTCAAAAATAACCTTAATCAAATCTTGGGACAAATCAGACAAACCCAACTGAGAGATATCTGTCAAAATAAATGACCAGCACCCTTCAAGTGTCAAGACCAATAAAGATTAAGGCATGTGACTGCCCCCTGCCCCCTGGTGGAACCACGCCAACTTGTGGCCTGTATCCCTAACTAGTGAGTGTTAGTTTCTGTAAACTATTCTAACTACTGGCGTGGGTTCAGAATATTTGCCATGGGATGAATGCAAATGTTGCATCCTTGAGGACAGTGCCCTCCAATAGGGCACGACTCCAGTGCTAACTTCTTAGCTGAGTCTTGAACAATGTCTTCTAATGTTCTGTTTGGCTGCATCAAAGTGATGTGGAAAACTCGGTGGATTTCATAAAATTGCCTTGAACAAATCTTTTGTGAAACCTATTGAAATAAGTTAGCCATGCTGTAGGATTACTCTGAGAGTGAGGAGGCAATAACATTGTCAGCAGAAAAGGCAGATCCACAACCATTCTGAGTCATCAATCCAGTGAGGGCTAATTATAGAGGCCCGCAGAGGGGAAGGGTCTGATGAAGTCACCTCGACACTAAGTGGCCGACAGCTCTTCTCAAGGAATGGTACCATACTGTGTTCTCACCTCGGGTCTCGGTTCTAGACAGGTCGGATAAGTAGCAGCATGAGAAACGGTGTTGAATCCCTTCACAGCTTCCTCACTGACTCCATTCATGGGCCTACTATACAAAAACTAAGATATAGATATTCTGAAAATCAAGATTGTGGTGTGCATTTTTACATTTTATTAAGCATTGGTATTAATTATATTAATATTAAACATTTTGAATGAAAATATTGTGTTTATGGTTCAATATCAGTAATAGTTTCTGATGTTCAGAAATGTTCCTTTATGACATATTAAGAAAGTTGGAATCCATTATATTGCACTGATATATTCCAAGTGTTCAGAGCTGATTTTGGTAATGAAGTTTTATTTAGTTTTTCTATACCCTCCTCCAATTTATTACATGTGTATTGACCAACTCACCAATTTGTTCTTTTTAATTGCGAGTATAGAGAGACAGTGTGTTGTAGAATAAGCGGCAATGGACTTAGCTGAAATACTAAAGATCGAGAAAAGCTTTACCAAGCAGTAATTGTTCATAAAGCTCTAATCTCTGTGAAACCTAGAATAAACTATATACATGAGGCCTTTGGAGAATGAAATAATATAATCTTTTTATATAGATTATAAAAAATTAAGAGTTTGTTATAAATGAAGTAAAAATTCAAAATACCATGTGCACTTGAGTTTGCATGATTATACACAAATTTATGAGACACATTATATAATTGGGCAAACTTGAAAGCAACCTACTTTATAAAGCATCAACAGAATAATTTTACATTAAATATATTTTTCAAAAGGCTAAATAGTTATTAAACATATAATGTCAGATAAAAACAAAGCATTTAAATTAGAACAAAGAACTTACTATTTAACCACCCTCACTTTCCAATAAACGTGAAATTTTGCATACCATATGACAATATATTTCTTTAAGAATTGGCTATTATAATATACATCTTAAATTTATATTTTTGTCAAATAACACTACTATAATAGTATCCACAAAAGCAATTGAAATCACTAAATTAATGAATCAAGTAGAAGGAAAAAAAAAAACATTCAGTGCAATCCCTATCAGAATACCAGGGACTTTCTTCAGAGAGTTGGAACAAATAATCTTAAGATTTGTGTGGAATCAATCAATCAATCAATCAATAAATAAATAAATAAAATTTAAAAAAATGTGTGGAATCAGAAAAGACTCCAAATAGCCAGGGGAATATTGAAAAAGAAAACAACAAAAAAAAAAGAAAAGAAAAAGAAAACCAGATCTGGGGGCATCACAAGGCCAGATTTCAGGTTGTACTACAAAGCTGTGGTCATCAAGACACTGTGGTACTGGCACAAAAACAGACACAGAGATCAATGGAACAGGATAGAGAATCCAGAAGTGGACCCTCAACTCCATGGTCAACTAACATTCGACAAAGAGGACCATCCACTGGAAAAATGACAGTCTCTTCAATAAATGGTGCTGGGAACATTGGACATCCACATGCAGAAGAATGAAACTAGACCATTCTCTTACACCAGACACAAGTAGAAACTCAAAATGGATGAAAGATCTAAATGTGAGACAAGAATTCATTCAAATCCTAGAGGAGAACACAGGCAACCCCCTTTTTGAACTTGGCCACAGCAACTTCTTGCAAGATACATCCCTGAAGGCAAGGGAAACAAAAGCAAAAATGAACTATTGGGACATAGTCAGGATAAAAAGCTTCTGCACAGCAGAAGAAACAGTCAACATAACTAAAAGACAACCTACAGAATGGGAGAAGGTATTTGCAAATGACCTATCAGATAAAGGGCTAGTTTCCAAGATCTATAAAGAACTTATTAAACTCAACAGGAAAGAAACAAACAATCCAATCATGAATGGGGCAAAAGACATGAAGAGAAATCTCACAGAGGAAGACCTAGACATGGCCAACAAGCACATGAGGAAATGCTCTGCATCACTTGCCATCAGGGAAATACAGATCCAAACCACAATGAGATCCCACCTCACCCCAGTGAGAATGGGGAAAATTAACAAGGCAGGAAACCACAAATGTTGGAGAGGATGTGGAGAGAGGGGAACCCTCCTGCACTGTTGGTGGGAATGTGACCTGGGGCAGCCACTCTGGAAAACTGTGTGGAGGTTCCTCAAAGAGTTAAAAATAGACCTGCCCCACGACCCAGCAATTGCACTGCTGGGGATTTACCCCAAAGATACAGATGCAATGAAACGCCGGGACACCTGCACCCCGATGTTTCTAGCAGCGATGTCCACAATAGCCACCCTGTGGGGGGAGCCTCAGTGTCCATTGACAGATGCTGGACAGAGAAGCTGTGGTCTGTGTCTACAGTGGGATATTCCTCAGCTATTAGAAACGACAAATACCCACCATTTGCTTCGACGTGGAGGGACCTGGAGGGTATTATGCTGAGTGAAGTAAGTCAATCGGAGAAGGACAAACATTATATGGTCTTACTCATATGGGGAATGTAAGAAATAATGAAAGGGACTTTGAGAGAAAGGAGGGGAACTGAGTGGGAAAAATTGGAGAGGGAGACAGATCATGAAGACTCCTAACTCTGGGAAACGAACAAGGGGTAGTGGAAGGGTAGGTGGGCGGGAGGTGGGGGTGACTGGGTGACGGGCACTGAGGGGGGCACTTGACGGGATGAGCACTGGGTGTTATACTATATGTTGGCAAATCAAACTGCAATAAAAAAAAAGAACATAAAAAAATGGAATGTCCACATTTCAGCAAACTGCATGCTTGGGCCTTGAACAGAAAATTACTAAACAACATAAGTTTAAAACCGAGTAACTTGTGACTACAATGATTTGTTTAGGAGGGATGCATAAGAACGTGTAAAGCCTGATCTAAAGGAGATGAAAGATCTGCAAATTTTCTAAAACTTTTGAGCTGTTCTTGAGTCATTTCATAAGGACTTAACAAATACAAACAAAAGTAAGAAAAAATGCTCAGCATAGCACCAAGATAAACTAGTTTCACTCTGTTCTATGGAAACTGGCACTAAAGTACTGGGTTTTGATGTTTTGAATAAAAGTTTGGTAATCAGTAAGTCTGGAAAATATGATAACAGTCATTGTCCACAACCCATTCAGTCTTAGATTCTGAACATGATCACGTCACATGTTTATAAAAGAATTTCAGTTTTGAAGATACAGTAATTAATGAACTGAACTACCAGGCTGAAAATTAAATTACTTCCTCCGAAGAAGTGTATTTTAACAAATAGGATCTTAGAACTATCAGAGCAATAAATTGCCTTAGATAATTTTAATCAAATTTAATAACATTTAAATAAAAATCAAACCAGTCTGATTATTTCAAAGGGTGCATGGCATAGCCGTGCTTGCATGATTTTATCATCCAATAAGCGTTATGTTTTGCAAAAGTACCTGAAAAATAAAAGCCTATACTCAACCATTTGAGAACATTTTATTCAGTCTGTTCCTTTTTAATTACTGTATCTCAGGCTCCAGAATTCCCAATCTCCCAAGAAGGCAAATGGATTAAAATATTAATGGCTGACATATCAATATCTACTGTTTATGTCAAATAAATCAACAGGGGTAATAAATAATTTAATGCTTCAATGCATATAGTCATACAAATATGTATTCATGTTCTGTCATAAATAGTGTTTTCACAGTTGATCAAAAACCATATGAAGTGAAAATTTTCTCTCTTAATTATAAGGTAATCTTTCATATCTTTTTTGATCCACATATGATACATAATCCATAATTAATATATATAATATTTGTGTATATTCTATATAATTTTTTTTCTGTTGTGAGGTTTAAGAGGTGTTGTGATTTTACTCATTTAGACCCAGTGGGTGACGGGCACTGAGGGGGGCACTTGATGGGATGAGCACTGGGTGTTATACTATATGTTGGAAAATTGAATTTAAACTGAAAAAAAAAAAATTAAAATAGACCTATTAAGCTAAAAAAACTCAGGGGCACCTGGGTACCTAGTGGTTGAGCATCTGTCTTCAGCTCAGGTCATGACCCTGGGGCCTGGGATCGAGACCCACATCGGGCTCCCTGCATGGAGCCGGCTTCTCCCTCTGCCTGTGTCTCTGCCTCTCTGTCTGGGTCTCTCATGAGTAAGTGAATAAAATCTTAAAAAAATAAAGTCTAAAAAAATCACTGGATGATAACAGTACCTGAACATCAAGTCAAACTTTACATTTGACCAAAATACATTCTTAGCTTTTGGTTAATAGTTCAGGACATAGTCTATAAATTATAATTAATATTTATGAACGTCTTGGCTATACAGTATGCTTGTCTGCTAAGGTTTAAAGAGAGGATTTATTTTAAAAACACACTCCTGTTTCTATAAAATTGTCTTCATGTTCTTCCCATTAGGGCACTAAAATTTGTTTCATGGGAGCAGAAATTTGTGTATCGTGTTCTTTGATATATTCCAGTCACGAGGAAGCGCAGCCACAGGGAATGGAGTGGATCCTCCTCTAGAGGCGTGAGTGCCAGGCCTTTCTAGCTCTTCCCCAATCTCAAGGACTTCACATGAGGTCACGACCTGTGTTCAAACCACATTTCTTTATTTCAGATCAATAGCTTTGATCATCGAGCTGCAAATCATTTTTGAGGAGCAAAATTTTTTAAAGAAACAGAATTTCAAAACCTAAAGAGTATCTGTTTACACAGACCTTTAAAAAGAATGTGGTTAATGAAGAGTTGCAGAGTTCTATGCCTAAATTAAAAAAAAAAAATCTTGATTAAAAAAACATGAAGGTGGGGCTCCTGGGTGAAGTGTCTGACTCTCGGGTTTGGCTCAGGTCGTGATGCCAGGGCTGTGGGACTGCGCCCCCATGAGGCCCTGCTCAGAGGGAGTCAGCCTGAGATTCTCCCCCTCTCCCTCCGCCCCTCCTGCTGCTCATGCTCTCTCTCTCTCTCTCTCTCTCAGATAAATAAATGAATGAAAGCTGAAATAAAATGTGGAGGTATTTAAAGAAATCAACACAGTAACCAGGTGGCTTTATGAACTTACAGATTTTGAAAGAACAGAGTCTGATGGAGTAGCTAGAAACACGAGGAAATACAAAATACTAAAACCCAACATAGCTTTATGCCGCCCTCTCTGGTTCTATCTCCATGTTCGTTCCTTCCTTCCCTGTACCTGCCTCCTTCTTCCTCTTTGCCTAAAGCAAATAAACGTATAAAAGTAAAAAGGTAAAATAAACTCATAATAACTTTGTCAGAATTATTAAGCACAACGCATGAATCACTAGCAAAGAACACATTTTTCTTTCAGTTCTGCTTCACACATGAAAGAAGGGCACAATCGGAGATAGCCGATAAGTTAACGGATGACGGGGGGAAAATTTCACATTTCTGTTTAGCTTCTATTCTTTCCGATGAAGAGGCTAATCTCCAGTCTGAGAGACCAAAACAATATACAAATAGATTTGGAATTAAATTTCATGGTTGAGGAGGATCTGATTAGAGCTCCCGCATCCCTTTAAATGTGATTTAGGCTTCCCAGCTGAGTAGTTAGGACACAGAAACAAAGGTCTGCAAAGATGATCTTGGGTGGGGACACAGGAATGTATCTGAGGATCCGTATGACGTAACAGAGTCAGAAGATTCAGTATAACCAAATATCGTGAACTTCCAAAGGAAAAATTTTTAATGGCCAGACGTCATTGCTAGGATTCATACAATCCCTGGCTGTGGGTTTTCCTGGGTGTGTAGTTATTTTGTCTGTTATTTCATTCAGTGGAAGTTCCCCCCATAAGAATCCCACTTTTTTCTCAGCTTCTGGAGATATCCTCAAGAAGTGCTTTTTTATTTGCCTCTGCAAAGTCCCTACGGGGATTTCTCCATATTCACGTTCTAGGATAATGTGTATTAAGTTATCATTTAATTTGTGGGGTTACTTAGCAAAGCATAACTGGATTCTAAATACCATCCGTTAAGACTACAATGACAATCACTCTTCCTTCATCTGTATTTTAGATGAAAAAATAGGGAATTGATCTAAAAATACTGTGCTATGTTTTCTGTACTTTTTTGCATTAATGGAACTATTAATGCACTATTGTGCATGTTGGAAGTTTCTGTCGTTAATTACAGATTAATGGACATTACAGATTAAAGGACATTGCCTAACAATAGGGATTAAAACTGGGTGGAAGGCAAGAGGTTTCTGGCTCTATGCTGTTTTATATTTCAATTAGTTGCTTAGGTCAAAATATAAAATGCAGATTTATCATAATATTACATGATATGCATTCAGTTGAAGGCATATATTGTGACGGTAACAGGCAAATTATAGGAGATCCAAAGGTAATGGCTAAGAAAGTTAAGGCAAGTAATGGATGTAATGACGAAATAGAAAAGAATAATAATAAATACAAAAGAGCTTCAAGTATCTAGTCCAGAAAAGAAGAGATGGAGGTTGTTCAAAATCAGGCATAGATGATGCAGCTTGAGGTCAAGAAGGGGGCATTCTAGACTAAGGTCTTGAAAATCAAGAATCTTTCCTTGTCTCTTACTCTTTGCCCATCTAGACGTTCACATGTGTAAATAAGTAACAGAAAAAGGCAGAATGAGGTATGTGTCAAAAGAGAAGAACATTGGCATAGGATCAGTGTAAAGAACATGGACGTGTGAGAGTGTTGCTGGATGATATACAAATTATGAAATAATGGAAATTTAGTCATATGGTCGTGGGCTTTGGGTAGAAGAATCTCCCAGATGGAAGAGTAAGCAAAGAGACGGTGATCGTGGGAAAGTTGGGAGCTCACTTTGATGGAGCAGACTTTCAAGTTGATTACGGTTTTGCCCATAAAAAGGTAATAATCACAAAAATTGTTTGGGGGCGGGACACAATTCAATCCATGCTTCAGGAAATAGAATCCGACAGTGACGGTTGAGGCAAGATCAAAGATTATTGTCATGAGATTTGAAGAAAGGCAGAGGAGGTGGGGCAGCAACAGAGCCAGAGATCTTGTAAGACAGTCCCAGGACTCGACGGCTAGCCCGCTGCCGGACGCAGAAAACTCGGGAAAACAGGGTCACGCTACCAAAGGGGAGTTGGAAGGTCAGTGATGCGGCCTGGGGGCACTTTGCCGTCACGGAAATAAGGTCCAGAGGACACCAAACAGGTGAGAGAGGAAAGAAGACGCTCCTGTGTCCCTCAAATTTGGGGCATTTTTCATGCATGAGATATTTCCATCTGCCTTAAGGGACATTCCAATTTGGACTGACCTGTCGTTCACTTACTTGGTTTCATGTGCTTATGGTTCACATTACACAATATAAATTATCTTGAAGCCATATGTGCATTTTTTTTAAATTGCATGTTGACTTACACTCTAAATACACTTCAGCGAAATTCTTCTGATCTTTTAAAAAATAATGTAAAACACACATACATGAGAAAGACATAAACTCACGCATAGACAATTTGAATTTAGAATAAACGAGCTTATCTGTGTAACCAGAACCTAAATGCCAATTTAAATCATTTTTTATTACCACTGAAGCCTCCACTGAACCCCCTTTAAGGATACCGCTCTACTTCAAGGGTAACCACTATTCGAATTTCTTAGTCTGTTTTATATTTTATATAAATGAATCAGTACAGGATTTTCTCTT
Source organism: Canis aureus (assembly GCF_053574225.1). Lineage (NCBI taxonomy): Eukaryota > Metazoa > Chordata > Mammalia > Carnivora > Canidae > Canis > Canis aureus. Next base: position 69,551,423 of record NC_135623.1, on the reverse strand, counting down.
TTAGGTCTTTTACCTTTTGCTCAAAACTATGTTTATACGACAGTCGTATAGCTGTATACAATTGAAGAGCTTTCATTCTTATTGTTAAACGTGTGTGAACATATAATTTATTGTTCAATCTACTCTTGATGATGTCAGATGGGCACTTGGGTAAATTTCTATATTTGGCATGTTACTATTTACGCCGCTATAGACATTCTATGGGAAGCCTAATAAATATATTCTGAATTCCTCTTGGGATCATATCCTATAACAGGAATCCCTGGATCACATTTATGTATATGTTCAGTTTTCGTAGGAAGCGTTAGATTTCCAAAGTAGTTGCACCACGTATACGTCCCACCAGCAGTGTTAGAGACTCCTGGTTGCTTGACACTCTCACCAATTCTTGAAATTCTTAGTCCAATGCATATGGCGGCTTTAATTTATGTATCTCTAAAGACAAATGAATTTAAACATCTGTACATGTTTATTGGTCAGATATACATTCCATTTGATAAAGTGTCTGTTTAAGTAATTTGTTTAATTTTCCACAAATGTTTCTTCTCTTCTTTGATTGGCGTAGTTCTCTATATATTCTGATTATGAGTCTTTTCTCTGATACATGTATTGCAAATATCTTCACCTATTCTGTGGTTTTCCATTTCATCTTTTTTTTTTTTTGTGACCTTTAACAAAAATTCCTTTTTTTTTTTTTTGTTTTATTTATTTATTTGAGAGAGAGAGTGTGTGCACAAGTACCAGGAGCAGAAGGCCGAGGGAGAAGCAGGCTCCCCACTGAACAGGGAGCCCGTTGTGGGGCTCGAGTCCAGGATCCTGGGGTCATGACCTGAGCCCAAGGCAGACGCTTAACCCAAGGCAGACGCTCAGCTGACTGAGCCACCCAGGTGCCCACCTTCGACAGAAAGTCTTAATAACAACATAATTAAGTCATGACTTTTTTTCTTCCTCTAAAATTTGCATTTTAGAATTATGTTTAAAAAGTCTTGACATATTCCAGGTCATGAAGTTCTTATCCCATATTATCTTCTTCAAACTTTACTGTTTACCTTTTACATTTGGACCAATAATGTCCTGGCAATTTATATTCTGAGTGCTGTGAGGATGCAGTCAATACTGGTTTTAAAATATGAATTTCTAAAAGACAATGTTTTTTATAGAAAGACTGTGTTAAAAAAAAAAAAAAAAGATTGTCTTTTCTCACCGTTCTACAGCGTCACCCCTGTCAACCAGCTTGTGTCTATCCACGGAAGACTGTTTCAAATCCATTCTGTTCCATTGATCCATTTTTCATCTGTGTAACAGGACTGTGCTGTTTTAATTAATATTCCTCTACGTAGGTTTTGAAATGCCGTTATAGGATCTCCAGTTTTGTTCTCTAGGTTGCCTTGATTTTTCTTAGACTTTCTTAGACTTTTGTATCTTAATATAAATATTAGAATCAGCTTCTCAGTTTATTTTTTCTCTCTTTACTGAGGACTAGCTGACCATGCAATTATAAATTGTATCTATTTAACATGTGCCGAGTGATGATTGGATATGCGCATACGTTACAGGAGTCCCGAGATCAGATGATTGATACAAAGATCAGCTCATATGGTTAAGTCTCTTTTTAAATTGGTGGTTAGAATGCTTAAGATTTTTCTCAGTAATTTTCAAATATTCAGTACCATATTATTAACTATGGTCACCATGCTGTATATGAGATCCTCAGACCTTATGCTTCTTATAACTGAAAGTTTGTACTCTTTGACTTATATCTACCCATTTTCTACCCATTTCTGTCCCCACCCAGCTCCTGATAATCACCATTTTATTTTCTGTTTCAATGAAATTGTGTATGCATATAATACATATATTATATATATACAATTTCAATTAAAATCATGCACTTTATATATTATTACATATTTATTATAAGATAAAATATAAACAATACATTATATTTAGTATATATTTATCATATGTAAGTATCTAATTATACTTATTATAATATATTTATTTTATATTTATTATATTTATTATAAATAAATATATATTTATCATATTTATTAAGATTATACATTATATTTATGTATTTAATAAACAATTACATATAATACATATATAATACATAATAAAATATATATTATAAATATATTTATTGTATATTATATTTTATATTATAATACATAAATATATAATATATTATATATTTATTATATATTATCATATATGTATATAGCATTTTTTTATCCCTCCATCCATCAAGAGACATTTAGATTGTTTGCATATTTTGGCTATTGTGAATCATGCTTCATTGAACATGGGAATGCAGACATTTGTTCAATATTCTGTTTTCATGTTGTTTGTTTTTAAATACGTACTCAGAAATGAGATTGCTGAATTATATGGTAGTTTTATTTTTGAATTTCGGGAAACCTCCATACTGTTTTCTTAATGGATGTACCAATTTACTTTCCCACCGACACTGCATAAGGGTTCCTTTTCTCACATCCTCCCCCACATCTGTTACCTCTTGTCTTCTTGAAAATAGCCTCCCTGATAGGTATGAAGTGACATCTTACTGTAATTTTGACTTGCATTTCCCTAATGATTAGTACTGTTGAGCATCTTTTCTGTACTTATTGGCCACTTATATGTAGAAGATGTTGATTAGGTCTTTTGGTCATTTTAATTGGAATATATCATTTTTGCTATTGACTTTATGAGTACTTTATATATTTTGGATTTAATCCTTATCAGAAATTAATTGTAAATGTTTTCTCCAATCGAGTAGGTTGCTTTTTGACATATTGATTGTTTCCTTTGCTGTGTAGAAGCTCTTTCATATGTTTTCCTGTGACTAATAGCATCTCTTCATTTAGCCTGAAGAACTAACTCCCTTTAGCACTCCTTGTAAGGCAAGTTTACTAGTGATACATTTTCTCAGCTTTTGTTTAGAAAAGCATTTTCTCTCCTTCATTTCTGAAGGAAATTTTTATTTGATAAAATACTCTTGGTTGGCTTTTTTTCTTTTCTTTTCTGAGCTGTTTGAATGTACCATCCCCCTTTCTCCCAACCTGCAAAGTTTCTACTGAAAAAATCACTTTATGGCCTTTTCAAGTCCTTTTGTGTGTTTCGAGTCTTATTTTCTTTTGCCAATTTCATAATTCTCTTTTTGTGTTTGAGAATCTGATTATATTGTATCTTGGTGAAGACTTCTTTGGTTTGAATCTGACCGCATTGATGCCATATCTTTATAATGATACCCAGATAACCAAATCTTTCCCCAAATTTGGAAAGTTTTAAATCATTATTTCCTTAAATGAGCTTTCTGCCCCCTTCCCTCTCTCTTCTCCTTCCAGGACTCTCATAACGTGGATATCAATTTATCTCATGATACCCCATAATTCACATAGTTTTCTATATGCTTCTTTTATTCATATCTGTTTTGTCTTCTCTGATAGGATGGTATTATGAGATCTGTCAAACTCACAGATTCTTTCTTCTGTTTGATTACTGAAGCCATCTATTGCAGTTTTTATTTCACTATTTTAGTTTTTTGTTTCATCTCTTCTTCAGCTCCAGAATATCTGTTTGGTTCTTTTTAAGATTTCTATTTCTTTGTTTAACTTCTTTTTCTTTTCCCATGCATTGTTTTCCTGAGTCCATTGGTGTCTCTCTGTGTTCTCTTGAATCTCACTTACCTTTCTTAAGATAATTATATTGAGTTATTTTTTCAAGTAATTTTCAGATCTCCATATTTTGGGGGGTCAAATACTGGAAAGTTACTGTATTCTTTTGATGGTGTTAAGTTCTGTTGCTTTCTCACGTTTCAAATGGCTTTAACATCTGTGCATTTGAGGGAGCAGTGGCATCTTCCAGCCTTATCTGATTGGCTTTGATGCAGATAGACTTTCACCAGGATGTGGCTGTGAGGGCGCTGGCTGGGTGGGGTGCAATGTCTCTGCCTCCTGGGATAGCTCGGTGGCGTAAGCTTCATGTAGGTTTGTCAGCTGAGGTAAACGATGGATAAGACCGCTCAGTTGGGGGAGGATCTTCTACAGACAAGATTATGGAGGTCCTGTGTGGCAGTGACGGCTAGTTCTCTCGGGGTCCTTGAAGATGAAGACCGCTGTTCTCTTGTTTTCCTCTTTTTCCCCCTCCGTGGGGAGGGGGGGCATTCTAGCCAAGTGTATCTTTCTTGTCACCAGCTGGCATACTGGCACTGGTGGTTTGTGGAGCTGGGATCCTGGGGTTAGATGCACAGAAAACCACCACAGTTCTTGGGTCCCAAGGAATAAGTGCACTGACGACATGGTATGGCACCAGAATCCGAGGTGGGAGCATGAGCAGATTCCCCGTGGAACTGGGATTCTCTTCTCTGGTGCTCACGGAAATGATTCATGCCCTGGATGAGGGCAGGAAAGCAGCAATGGCACAGGCCCTAGGATGACAGGCTGGAGCCATGGCTTGGGCCTAGGAGGCAAGGTGGAACAGCAGCACACTCTGGACGGTGGCTTAAACTTCCATCTCTGGCCCTAGGCAGTGCGTATAGACCAGCAGCAGCTGGCGCAGTGATGAGGTTACAGCCTCAACCAAGAACCCTGGAGGGAGGCCCAGAACTGCCGCAGCGAGTGATGCCGCAGTGATGATGGGTCAAAGGCAAGACTTTGGATCTGGGGTTGGGAGGCACAGCAACAGCAGCAGCAGCACTATGGCTATGGTGGGTCAAAGCCTCAACTTAGGACTCTGAGCAGAATAGTGGCAGCTCAGTCTTGCTAATGAAAGTTCAAAATGAAGACTTGGGACGTAAGGGCGGGGTGCAGAGCAGCGACGGCTCTGGTGTCTCATTTGAGTAGGTGCTATGGCCAAGGCTTCCTAATCCCAGGTAGTAGTGCACAGCAGTGACCAGGGAACCTGGGTGCGGGGTCTCACTGCAGTGGCACCTCCCGCCCCAGGGAGGAAGTACAGTAGCAGAGACTTGGGGCTACTCTGTCGCCTGTGCTCAGCATTGGTGAAGATGTGGAGGTCCTCAGTAGCAAAAGCTGAGATTCTCTTGCTTTCCTTTTCTCCGTAGGGTGAAATCCCTCCAAATTGTACTTTTTGGCACCATGCTGCTCTGGACTGGGGTATAGGGTGCCAAAGATGATGTGCCTCCCATTTTCTTTTTATATGGCCATCATCAGTTTTGGAGTTCTTTGGGATTTCTGCTCCTTCTTCATTATAGCTCAGGGTTCTCCCATGAACTTTTTACATTGGACTATTAGGTATTCATTTTTTTTATTATTTTTATGTGGGAGATGATCATTGGTTCCTCTAGCCCTCCATCTTACATTTTGCTGAAATAACCTTAGCTTGCAGTTCACACACACGCACACACACACACAGAGTGGGATTTCAATTGTAGTTCTATTATCCATAGATAAATGGAAGAGAATTGATATTTTTACAATACTGAGGCCTGCTACTCATATATTTCTTAAGCTATTCTTTAATTTTTTTTCAAATAAAGTGTAAAAATTTTATCTTCGTAGGTGTCTTACATATATTTTGTTAGATGTATTTGTAAACATTTCTCTGATTCGCTTTTAAAAAGAACTTTTTGGTAATTGAAAAAAATACATCATAGTCTAAATATTTTATAGTTTTATAAGTTTAGTGTTTACTTAAGAAATATTCTGTGAACTGCTACCGTGGATTTGTCTTTAGTTCTCATGTCTTATTTCAATAAGCTCTTCTTTTGTGGATGTCTTTAGTTCCTTGCTATATTTTTAGGATGACAAAAGGTCATGAACTCTACTATTCTCATTACACAGTTAGGTTTCAGAGTTCTCCAAACCCCACGCTGTTCAACAATTCTTTAGGTCAGCAGTTTCTTTCACAATTGTCACCTGCAGGAATGACAACGATAAAATAAACCACCTGTATGCATCGTGGCAAGGTCACAATCACCTTTGTGTTTTCTTCTCGCAGCTACAGCAGCTATTTACTTAGATAACAGTGGCTAATAGTAAGAATAGATCTGGCAGATTTCTTTTCAAACATTAATACCAGGAAGTAAATAATCTATGATAATATGTAAATAAATAATGATTAATGCTTTGAGAAATCCAAAGAGTTTCATTGATACGAATGCTATCTATGTAGTACATGTTTCCTTTTGAGTCATCCATCATAGTAACGAAGGTATAAATATAAAGTAAGAAGAAGGAAAATCGATTTAAGAATCCAAAACACAACCTCTTCCCCGCCATCCATTTTGGACACAAGCCTTAGTGGGACACTGTGGTGATAAGGCAAACGCATTTAATCCTTTTCAGTCAGTAGTCGAGAAAACACTGCTTTTGTTTTTTGCTTTTGCTTTAAATATTGAAGGTCCACTATACATAAAGCAAGTGTTCATGAGATAATGGATTCATAATTATCTCTCGAAATGCACATGAAGAATAACGGTGATAAAGTATAGCTAGAAGGGTACAAATCTTTCACTTTTATAATCAAGGATGGCTTAAATTGCAAAGAAATATGACTGTTTGGGTTTAGATAAGATAAAATGCTGGTTTTATTTTGATTGTTCTCAAATACTTGTCAAGTATGAACTCTGTGTGAGAGGAGAAAGGGAAAAAAGAGGTGAAGAACGGGAAAGGAAGAAAGGGAAGGCAAAGAAGACGATATATGTTTCTTGTTCTCTATGAGGTCTCAGCAGTGGACGTCAAACATTCTGACTTATGAATTATAAGTTGATACTGAAAACAAATGGAACATTATCAGTCTAAAGTAAGTCATTGGTTTATAACAGCGAATATATAATGAAGGCCTGATATGCAAATTCCGGAGAGTAAGAGGCGAAAAGATCCATTTAACTGGCATAAGAAAAATCTGAGATCTTTTCAACGTTATTGAGGATTCATTACTGATACTCTGGATCCTGTGTTTTTGAATATTGGCTTTGTAAAATGTTATCTTGGAAAACTCACAAAGATTGAGCAGCTACCTGAGCATGTACTGTTTTCACACAACTGCTGAGTCCCAGAGGGTGCAGAGGTGAGGACAGCAATTATGTCCCTACCTCCGTGAAGGCTTCTAGAATGTTCAGGGCCCTTAAGAATCTCATCCACAGAAATATATATTTGCCATATTTCTTATCAAGTGTAATCATGAAGCTAAGTTCCGGAAGATGATATACATTTGTTTTTAAAGAGATGCTAAAATTCTCGGGGCCCTGGCTCAGTCAGTAGAGCGGGCTACTCTTGAACTCAGGGCTGTGAAGTCAGCCCCGTGTTGAGCATACAACCTACTAAACAGACAAACAGGGTATTCTAGAACACGAGGCAAATCGAAAACATTCAGAATTATGAATTTTAAAGACTTTTTCTAACTTATATTTCTTCTTTGAAATTAAGCCATAAAGGACAGTTAGAGTCACGTTAGTTTTACCCTTCCCTACGTATCACTGCTTATCCATAAATTTATTTCATAAATTTAGTTCAGAGATTGTTCTATAACGCTTCATTGAACTCTGTCTACTTTATTTGGGTGACTTCATTCTCTTAATATTTCAGAGTAATACTGGTAAAATTCAATATCTGAATGATTCTCGTGTTCTAATTGAATTTAGCAGAAAATACTATTTTAATCACAGTTTCAGAAAGCAAAATTCAAGACCTGCTAAGTAATGGTTCTGAAATTCCTTTCCATTGATAAGTTCTTTCTAACCACATGGAAGAGTTATTTCCTAAGTTTTATTTTTAAGAAGAACATCAGTTGAGGTATATAAATATATTTATTTATTTATGAAAAGAGAACAAGAGCTCAAAGAGAAGAAAATAGGAACCAAGAGGAAACTCTAGATGGTGCATTTTAACTGCAGAACTAAAGATAGCTTCTGACGTAAATTAAAAAAAAAAATAAAAATAAAAGATAAACCAAGAATGTATCCTTAACCACGTGGCATTTATTCTGCTTGCTAAATATTTATTTTGACTAGCAAGAACACTGAACAACTGAAAAGGAGCTTAAATCTATAATAAAATGTTCAGGGCCCTACACAACCTAAAATAAAATGATTTCTAATTTTGGGATTGGCATCCATCTACTTGCTTTTATTTATTTATTTCTTTGATTTTGTGATCTAGTAAATAAATTCTAGCTGCTAATTGTGAGGTACATGATAAGGAAAATTGCCACATTGATTGCCTTACCTTTTCTTAAATTAATATGTAAAGTACTTTTTTAAGTTGTGGTTCTCAAGTGTTGACATAAATGAGCTTCCTTTGAAAAAAAAAAGTCAGCCTAATTATGCAGTCAGAGATTCTGATAAATGCTTCAAAACTTTCTTTCAGAACTATCATTTTTTTCCATTTAAAAAGTATTTTGCAGAAAGAGAAGAGCCTTAATGGAAATTTAATTTAACATTTTAGATTTTTAAGTTGAGTATTAATACTGTGTTCATTTATATCGGTTTACAGTCCAGGATAGTCTCTAGAATTGTGTTGCTTATTTAACACAGTAAAACAGGTAGGGCATTGACTCACATAGTTGATTTATCATAAAATGACCTGAGGAATCTATTTTCATAAAACTGTTGTTTTCCTAGTTATCTGTGAATTACAAACTATTTCTAATGGCTCAAGTAGATTTGAATAAATTTGCTAATGCTCTACTAATTTTTAACCATCGCCTTTTTCTGCATATAACCTTTCCCATAACCAGGTTATTGGAGAAATAGAGTAATATTAAGTAATAACAGAAGTTCCAAGTCTGTCTCACGTCTTTCATGAGACCATAAGGTAACGTGACATAAAATCCAATTTTCCTTTGGATGAGATGGGTCAAATATAGGCTTGATTCATGTGAATTCATGAGCATGTGTTTCAGCCCTCGACGTAACATTAACCTCTAAGCCACCAGTGCTCTAAGGCCACTATCAGTCATCCTCAATGTCCAAATATTCATAAATGAAAGCGTATAATGTGTCTTTTCGCGTTAGCATCACTCTCTAACGTACACTTTGATGACTACCCTTTCCTATGTCTCTGTGCCCATGTGTGGGCTGTGAATGCCGCACGCATGAAGACCTCAACAACTAGTGTCAACGTGACCTTACCAAGGCTCTCCGCGTTCTTCTGCTATTACGCTTAGTAGTTGCATCCACCATTTCTCCCAAATTTATCGTTATTTCCATAGGGTTCAAATTTTCATCATGGGCAGGGAACCATTTAAAAACAAATTTCATAAGAAAAGTAGACAAACAGTGCCTTTTAAACACAATTATTTCTATCCTATAAAAACGCTGGATAGATGATGCAGGTGACACAGTGAGACAGCAAAAGTTCTGCTGCCTGTGGTGCGACAAATGGGACGCTGACAGTCTCAGCAATGAGCATTCACTGGGTGGCGGTGACCTGTGCCACTGCTCCCCCTTCTTCCATTCAATAAAAACGTGTTTGATTGAAGGATTTTTCTCAGGTAGGCCTTAAGAGTTACCTCACTAATGATCCCAATTTCAACCAGTGACCCAGAAATGAAACACTACATTTCACAAAACTCCTGGAGTGCGCTATAAACAAGACTTACAAAATGTCATGTCCTTAAAAACATGAAATCCAACATGCTGGTATGTGTCTTTTACTCAAAATTGAGTTCAGAAATAAAATGTTTCATGGGCCACAGAAGGAGGCTCGGTCTAAATCTTTTCTCCTCTAGAAGTGAAACAGCAGATAATCTGAAACGCGAAGTTAGAGCAGGACAAGGCCAGCCCAAGTCCCTTCGTGACTTAGAGGGCCCGTCTCAATATTATTTCTAGCCCTGAGGAGACCACACAAGAGATTTCATGATTTCTGTAAGCTGTTGATTTTAGAGGTCCCAGAGAATCCAGGTTTGCCCACACGAAAAAGTATTAAATCTATGTTAGCCCTAATTGATTGGCTGATTTTTTAAAATCCAAATAAGTACGCCGAACCACTTCTCCAAAAGAGACCTCGCTTAACCATTTATATTTTGAAATGTCTCACATTCTTTGGTTCTCACAGACATGGAGAAGGACACATTTAAATCTGACAAATATCCAATTTAAGTACAGTATTAATATACATGAAAAGGGATAGCAACCCTCTATAGACATTTTCTGGCCTATTTATACACCTGACATTTATTTATTTATTTATTTATTTATTTATTTATTTATTTATTTATTTTTAAGGATTCTATTTACTTATTTGAAAGGGAGAGAGAGAGAAAAAGCAAGAGCAGAGAGAGAGAGGGGGGCAGAAGGAAAAGGCAGGGAGCCCGATGTGGGGCTCCATCCCCATGACCTGAGCCAAAGGCAGACATTTAAGTGACAGAGCCCCCGGGTGCCCCCAGCTAACACTCCAAACCAGTGACATGAAATAACTGATTCTGTGACGTTTGATTAGCTGATCACTTTGCATCAGTAATTGCTAAATGATTGTAGCTCAAGCGCTCTCCAAAGCGCTCTTCAGATTTCCATTCCTACCAGCAAAGTACGTGAGTTCAGCTGCGCCGCCCTCTCCCCAGCACTGCGTCCAGCCAGGGGTTTAAGAGTCTGCAGACATTGTGCATACGGAAACCTCCTGGGCTGCAGTTTGCATTTCCCTGATGAATAGTGATGTTGGGCCTCTTTACATGTGATCATTCGTTAGGTGCACATCTTTGTTGGTACATTTTTTTCAATTTTTTTTCTATTTTTAGTTGTTTATTATTATTAAGTATTGATAATTTTATATATTTGAGGAGTATCTTTTCTCATACGTGTGATTTGCAGACCTTCCTTGCACTCCCAGTTTTGCCTCCTCATTATCTTAACAGTATCGTTTGAAATCCAACTTGTCACTTTTTTTCGGTTGTGGATTATGCTTTTGATGTTTTATCCAAGCAGTATTTGCCTAAACCAAAGTCACAAGGGTTTATACCTATATTTTACTCCAGAAGTTTTACAATTTTTGGCTTAACATTTAGGGCTGTGGTGCAATTTGATTTAAAGTTTATATATGGTACGGTTCATATTGAAGTTCATTTTTTGCATATGGATATCCAGTTGGTACAGCACTGTCTGCTAAAAAAAATTCCCTCTAAGCATTGAATTGCCTTTGCACCTTTGCTGGCAAACATATGTGGTTCTATTTCCAGATTCTTTATTTAGTTTCATTGATCTACCTATCTATGCTTTTGCCTGTACCAGGAGTCAGCAAACTATTTCTGTAAAGGACAAATTGGTGAATATTTTAGACTTTGAAGGCATCATATTTTTCTTTTTCCCTTTCACTTTAGTAAATTTAACTTCGAATTTACATAACAACATGCAGCCAATGTCTACCATATTGGACAGAGTAGGTCTGGAAAGAGGTAAAAGTCTTAACTTATGTTAGTCTTTGATAGGTCAAGGATGCATACTATAATCATAAACCAGGCAATGAGAGAAAGAAACACATTTAATTGCTAAGCTTTGTAGATAAAAAGATAGAATGATAAAAGATCATTTAATCCAAAAGAAATAATTAAGGCAAAGAAAAAGTAATAGAGATCAAACATGTTAAGTACAAATATATCAGAAACCACATTAAATACATGAAGTAGATACTACAATTATGTGACAAAAATTATCTGAGTAGATTAGAAAAATGGAGACACAAGGGCACCTGGGTGGCTTGAGCCCCTTGACGGGCTCCACGCTCGGTGGGGAGTCTGCTTCAGATCCCTCTCTCCCTCTGCCTCTCCATCCCCTGCTCTCTCTCTCTCTCTAAAATAAATAAATAAAATATATTTAAACAAATAAAAATGGGTGACACAACTAAAATATAAGGAAACAGAGAAATTAAGAGGAAAAGTATGAACAACTATGAAATATATGACAAGCTATATTATGGAAACACTAATCCAAAAACAAATTTGATTTGATTTTATAATCATAAAAAGTAAATATAAATGTGAGAAGTATTACTGCAGTTAGGAGAATGTTTACATTGTTAAGGGTTTTAATCTGCCAAGACAATGTAACAATTTTACTTTTTTCTATACCCTAAAATGTATATAAAATGAAAGAATAAAAATTTTAAAAACTCAAACAGAAAGTTTAGCAATCTTACTCAAGATTTTAACAAACTTCTCTCAATAACAGATAACACAAGTAAGCAGTAAGAATATAAATATATGAACACCATAAACTTTTTCTAAATAACATATGCATAAGTATGTACAAAAGAGCTGCAAAAAAACATACTTTTCCAATATATATATTTAAATTACCATATGTTCATATGTTAAGAATCTGAAAGAAATGTCAAAGATTTTAAGTCATGTAATATATGTTATCTGACAGCAATGGTTTTATATTAGAAATTAAAAATAAAAATACTAAAGTAATTATCAGGTTTAGAAATATGGAAATTGGGATGCCTGGGTGGCTCAGTGGTTTAGCGCTGCCTTCAGCCCAGGGTGTGACCCTGGGGTCCCAGGATCAAGTCCCACATTGGGCTCCCTACACGGAGCCTGCCTCTCCCTCTGCCTGTGTCTCTGCCTCTCTCTCTGTGTCTCTCAGGAATAAATAAAGAAAATCTTTTTAAAAATTAAAAAAATAGAAATATGGAAATTAATTCTTAATAAACAGGTCAAAAAGTCATAGGGTAAATTTGAAAATATTTGAATTTTTACACATACATATGTAATAGTATATAGTTTATAAGTATAACATTGTTATATTAAAAAACTCATGCAGGTGAAGCAAACTTTGTTAATTTGTAAATGATACTGACAAAATATTTGAAGCAAATCATACTGAATAGTAAAGTTGCAGAAGTATTATTTGAAGGATTAAAGACCTAAATATGAGGCAGGAAACCATCAAAATCCTGGAAGAGAACACAGGCACAGTAACCTTTTACACTGGCCACATCAACTTCTCGCTAGACAGGTCTCCTGAGGCAAGGGAAACAAAAGCAAAAATAAACTATTGGGATTTCATCAAAATAAAAAGCTTCTACACAGTGAAGAAAACAGTCAACAAAACGTAAAGGCAACCTATGGAAGGGGATAAGACATATGCAAATGACTTACCTACCTGATAAAGGGTGATTATCCAAAATATATATAAAAAATATAAAACTCAACACCTAAAATCAAATAATCCAATTTAAAAATACGCAGAAGACTTGAATACACATTTTTCCAAAGAAGACTGCCAGATGGCCACCAGACACATGGAAAGACTCAGCATCACCCATCATCAGGGAAATACAAACCAAAGCCCCATGAGATGTCACCTCCCACCTGTCAGAAAGGCTAAAATTAACAATACAAGAAACAACAGGTGTTGGTGAGGATGGGGAGAGAGGGGAGCCCTCTGGCACCACTGGGGGGGGGGATGCGAACAGGTGCAACCACTGTGGAAAACAGCATGAGGGTCCTCAAGAAGTTAAAAATAGAGCTACCCTACCACCCAGCAATTGCACCACTGGGTATTTACCCAAAGGTTACAAAATTACTGATTCAAAGGGACACATGACCCTAATGTGTATAGCAACATTATCAATAATGGCCAAATTATGGAAAGAGACCAAATGTCCCTTGACTGATGAATGGATAAAGAAGTGGTATATATACAATGGAATATTACCCAGGCATCAAAGTAAATTAAATCTTGCCATTTGCAATGACATGGTTGGAGCTAGAGGGTATTATGTAAGTGAAATAAGTCAGTCAGAGAAAGACAAATACCACATAATCACTCATATGCAGAATTCAAGAAACAAAACAGATAAACATAGGTGGGGAAAAAAAAAAAGAGAAGAAAGCCAAGAAACAGACGCAACTACGGAGAACAAACTGATGTTCTCAAGAGTGGAGGTGGGTGGGGCGATGGGTTGAACGGCGATGGTCCTAAGGAGGGCACTTGTGATGAGCACTGGGTGTGGTAAGGAAGTGTCGAATCAATGAATTCTACACCTGAAACTTGTACTACACTATCTGTTAACTAACAGGAGTTTAAATAAAAACTCGAAAAAGAAGTAGCAAGGCTGAAACTTACTATGTTATTCCTGATATTAATGACAAAGCATAATTTTTAGATTAAGAAGGTCTTTGAGTTATATATCTAGCTTTATCATGCAAAGGAACCATCCTCTTGTTCCTACTTAATATGCATTTTTAAAAGTCAGGAATTGATGTTTAATTTTTATCAAAAAACTTTTCCATCTATATCTGATCCGCTCATGTGGCTTTTCTTCTTCAACCTATGTAAATGGTGACTAAAATTAATATATTTGCTGACTTTGAATCATTGTTACTTTTCTGGAATAAATTATTGTGCTACAAAAAAAAAGATCAGAAAACAGCAAGGATGCTAATGAATCAGATAATAGAATGAAATAAAAGTCGTAAGATTGGAAAAGAATCCTACTTAGAAAAAAGAAGGAGAAAATCAGATAGATAAATGCTCAAAACTGAAACAGTCTTATTATAAAAGATAACTTGGAAATACTGAATACAAATGTAAAAAGATACTCTCTTTGATTTAACATCAGCAAAATGCAAATTAAAAGTAAACGTAAATTAAAAGGAAGGTCAACTAAAAATGAGACCCAACTTTCTCATTCACCAGAATGACTAAAATTAAAAAGAATGACAATAACAAGTATTGCTGTGAAGATGGAAAATGAGTCTCTTATATAGAGCTGCTAAATACTTTAAATTGCTGTACCCACAGTGGAAAACATACTGGCATTATCTAATAATGAATATAACGGTGCAAAAATCCCACCTTATGTGTTTAACAGAAATGCATATATATGTATATGTAAATATATAAGTGCATATAAAAATATTACATGTTTTGGAATGGCCAAAACCCAGAAAAAAAAAAAAAAACTACATATCTATCTACAGTGCAGCAGAAAAACAAATTGTGATTTATTTATATGGCGGAATGCTCAAACAATGAACATGAATAATCTTAAACCCACCAACATGGATAACTCTCACAAACATATGATTGGATGTAAAAGCCAGACCTGAACATGTATATACGTCTATATATGCACATGTATATTCTTGCATTGATAAAGGATTTTCAAAAAGGCAAAACTGAGTCACAGTTTTAAAAATCAAAAAAAAAAAAAAAGATAGAGCATAGTGATTGGGTGAGGAGGTCAGGAAGGAGTCTTCTTCTTACGTTCTTGATCCCATTAGTGGTTACATGGACATTCTCTTTGAGATAATTCACTGTGCTGTGTATTCATATTTATGTACTTTTTTTCTACATGGGTTTTATTTCAGTATTTTTTTTAAGCCAGAAAAGACACACACAAAAAAGGACTAATCTGTATTTTTTTACTTTTTTATTTTTTTAAAGATTTTATAATCTATAATTTTTTTAGATCATGTATACTATAATCTTTAAATCTTGTATTATGGTTCTGCCAAGAAACATAACCAATAGGATGAGTGTGTATAGAGAAAGAATTATCTTTTGGTGATTGGCTCATGTAATTATGTAATTATGAAGGCTGGCAAGTCCAGCGTCCGCAGGGTGGATGCTCCAAAACCTACAGGCTGGAGGCTGGGGAGGAGCTGAGGCTGTGGCTCAGGCCTGAAGGCTGTCTGCTGGCCGGGTTGTGGCTTGCCCCGGGGAGATTGGATGTTTTGTTTTACTCAGGCCGTCAAGTGATTAGACGAGGCCCACCTGCATGCGGAAAGCAATGATTAACGCAAAATCCACAGATTTAGATGTTAAATCTCCGAAAACCTACTCACAGAAACTTCCAGAATCAAGTTAGGCCCCATCTCTAGACCCTAGGGCCCAGGCAGATTGACATATAAAATTATGCATCACACTCCTTGTCTGAGGCACATTCATGTAAAATTCTTCAATTATTAAAGAAATTGGAATTGTTCAACAACATAAATGCTTACTATATGCAAACTGGGATGTGAAAAGCAAGGACCTAAAAGCTGTTGCTTTTGTTCTTTAAACCTCAGGCCTTGGGACGCCGGGTGGCTCAGGGGTTGAGTGTCTGGCTCTGACCCAGGTGGTGACCCCGGGTCTCTGATCGAGTCGTGCATCAGGCTCCCTGCATGGAGCCTGCTTCTCCCTCTGCCTGAGCCTCTGCCTCTCTCTATGTTTCATGAATAAATAAATACAATCTTTAAAAAGAATAAATCTCCGTCCTTTGTCACCTAACTTTTTCTTTCCTATTCCTTGAACTCGCCCGAGCCACGAGTCCCGGGGCCAGGCCAAGGGAGCACAGGTGAGCTCAGGTGGGTGTACTCTGGGGAGTCGCTTCCGGGCCCTGCCAGCAGTCTTAACGTTGGATAAGGGAAGGTTTCATCCCCAGCCAGGGAAGCCCGTGCCCCCGGGAAGGCCCAAGTGCCCCCCGAGTCTCGCCTGCATGGCGTCCAGTTGTCATGCACGGTGCCCGAGCCCTGTGAGCAGGGGCATGGCACATGATACAGAGGCTTCTGGCAGCGAGGCGGGTAGGCTTCCTAGGACTTTTCCCATAAGTGAATTAGGATTCCAAGGACTTCCCTTTCGGTTCAGTTGAACACATCTGTCAGAGGAGTCTTAAATTATATGGCGAGCTCTGAGGGCTAACCTCCTTCGTAGTGACGTTGTTTCAAGAGTTATTATGCTGATTAATCCAACTCCCTAAACGGCCTCTTTGTCGTTTCTCTGTGCAGCTGGACTCAGCTGAGAGCACCCCGTGGGTCAGTCGTTCCCATCAGGCGGGTGGTGACGTCCTCCCAACCCTGGCACTTGGCTGTGCTCCTACTTCTTTCTCCATCACCGTGTGGTTGACGTACCTGGGGAGTCGGGGCTGTGCTGGGAGTCTCCACGGATGACCCGGCCTGTCCCGGGAGGACGCTGGCGACCCCTTCCTCAGCCCGTCTTGAGGAATGTGAAGCGACGGCTTGTGCCTTAGAGACTTGCAGGTACATTTTATGACCTCACTTTTCACAAGTCAAGTGGATTTACGGACAGTTAGAGGCCAATTAATACACATCCCAAGATTCTCTCCACCTGCTAGAAGGTGCTCACGGTCACTCCAGCCCTATGATTGTCAAGGTTCTTCTGTGCTTTCTCCAAACCCTTATGCACTTTGCATAGGGGACCCCTCAGAACATACTATACAAGCAAATTATTCTGTTTGGTCACATCCAATGAGCTACCCATCCTTTTATCATCTGTTCTTATCTCCTTGCCCTTGTATACACTTTCCTTTACTCGAGGTGAAACTAGTTCATAGACTCGGCTCTCCCAGGGAAAGAAAGAAGAAAATAAGCCAAAATGACTTATCAGTCAAGTCCAACAAGTGAAATTCATATTTAGCATCATCTGATTTAGTAAAAGGAAGTCGCATAAAGACAAAGGCATAATATGTTCCTGACCGGTAGGCCTCTTTCGAGAATCTAGAGTAGTAGTTTTCTGCAACCTCCATGTGATCGTCCTCGGGTATCTTCCTTAAATATACATTTCTGGACCTGGGATTTGCAAATCGGGAGGATGTGGGAAAAGAGTGACGAAGGCGAGGGGTGTATATATCAGTTCATAATTCTTTCTACTTCTTGACAATCACTGCTCTAGAAGTTTTGACAAGTGGGCAGTTTTTTTGTTGTTGTTGTTGTTTTGTGTCGTCTTGTTTTTTTAAGTAAAAAGAGAAAGGGTAATATCTATAAAACAAGGGTCTTCCTATCACGTTCAACGTCAATGTCTTTTCAAACGAAGAATTATGAGAGGTCCCGCACAAAAACCAGCTGAGAAAACCTTTACAAGTCCGTTAAATCGAAAAGTCTAGGTCTAGAGAAAGTTTCCCACCTGGGCACTATTTCCACTCAATTCTTCGTGACCCTCATGGGGCTGGTCTACATGTCCCACAGCATCTCCGACCTCTACCCTCCGCCCCATTGGTGGTGATCAACTGCCCCCCCCCCCCCACGTCTAAAACTGCTCCCACCCTAGTCGTGAAACTAGTCCAGGGAAATGTTTACGGAAAACACATTTTTTTGTTGTCTATTCACTTACAGGTACTTTATATTTTGATGGCAGTGAACCGGGATAGTTTGAAGAATATTTACTGTTGATGCAGTTTGTATTTCTAGCTTTTATGGTAATTAACCTACAAAAGTTGGTCTACTTCTGACAAATCAGCTTTTACTGAAAAGACTCATTCTTTTGCCGCTTCCCTGTTTTATTGATCACCTTTTTATTTTACCCAAGCCACATTCCTGCCCTTCAGTAGTATTTTTTAATGGTAAATTGAGAGATAACCTTTTTTCATGGGCAGAAATGGGTATCGTGTGTAGAGAGCCAAACTATTCACAGAAAACTTCACAGCAGACTATTTTTATTGGGTACGGATGCTTTTTGTCCTTAAAAAAAAAAAAAAAAAAAAAAAAACATGATGCTGTGTAACTTTCATTAGCTACCTTGCTCGTAAATTATTAACTGAGCATAAACACTGGCAAGCAAAGTCTAGTAATTTTGCATAAAATCCCTAGTCCTCCATTAACTTCATTTCTTGATTCCTCATTTTGGTAAAGCATCCCGCTGAATGCCACAATGGGGCGTTCTCCAGTGTTTCTGGTTTGCGTGACCAAGAGTTCCCAAGGTCGTGCCACTCTCAGTGCCAACGGGAGCTTTGCTCTTCTTGTGATGGGCGCAGACAACTCCCCATTGACATCACTGGAAGTCACACCGAGGACTATGAGGAGCATATGGCCTTGCTACCGTGTCCTTAGGGTCATAATGAAAAACAAGCCCAGAACACATCAAAATCGTGCCACACTGTCAGGAAAATTCTAATCAGTGTAAGCTCAGCAGCTTTATTCTCTAGAAACAGTGTTCGTCTGTAGAGAGCCTCCTACATGGGCATAAAAATGGAAAACAGAATGTGCATCCCCTTAGCTGGAGTCCTAGACCGTTTAGTGGTTTTCATGAAGCTACTTTCTAATCAATCCCCATTAAGCACTTTATTCAATTTCCACTAAAATAAATTTAAATTTAAAGTAGTTTTATGTGCAAAAAAATAATATGCTTGATGGTATCTTTAGAATGATAGTTTTTGTTTTGTTTGTTTTTCTTTAATTAAAAGAAGCCCTGAGTAGTAGCAGATTTTGTTTGTATAAGGTTTTAGAAATCACAAGAGGGCACTCTTACTAAATACATCAGGAGAAAGGGCAATGATTTAAGTGTCTGACTCTTTAAAAAAGTATTTTTTAAAGATATAGGAGTCCTACTCTTATACATCTAACAGTATTTTTCGATGCTAAATTTAGAATATTACAAACATGTGACCCTATCCACAAGAAGCACATTTTTTTTTTTGCAAAGGGGATTAAGATTACACTTATCTTGAGCACTGAGTAATGCATAGAACTGTTAACTCGCTATATTGTACACCTGAACCTATTGTAGCACTATCAGCTAACTATCTGGAATTAAAATACAAAAAGGTACTTTTAGCATCAAAAGTTAAGCAAATTGAATTTAATTTAAAATTGTAATACAACAAAGATACTTTCAAAAATGAGTAAGTATTCTGACTGAAAATGGAAGTGTTAGAATGTTTCTTTCCACTTGTTTTTTGAGGCATGGATTTTAATATATCCTGCATTACAATGAAATTATATTATCCTCCCCACATGATGATAATGCTATCCTGAGTAATTTGGGGACGATGATATTTGAAAATGAATAATGCACCAATAATATGACCATTATGACCAAAATTGGAACTGGAAATATTAGGTAGTAGGAATGGAAATAAACTACGTGGACCACATAAGTACAAAACCAGCATTACGCTAAGTAGGAACAGGGACGCCTGGGGGGGCTCAGAGTTAAGCTGTGCTTTTGGTCCAGGGCGTGACCCCGGGGTCCTGGCATCGATGCCCACCATCGGGGTCCCCCCAGGGAGCCTATTTCTCCCTCTGCCTGTGTCTCTGCCTTTCTCCTTCTGTGTCTCATGAATAAATAAATAAAATCCTTTAAAAAATTATTAGGAATATAATCTATTCCTTTGACCAATAGGAGTAAAAATAAAAGTAGAAAAAAATCTTCAAAACAACTCTAACAATTATGATTTTATTACTCTCCATGTGAAGAGGATAAGAGTAGCTCAAGATGAACAATAAACATCACATCCATTGATCTAGTATTATAATGCAATTTAGGACCATTTACTTAGACTTCAAATGTTTCAAATAAAAGATTCTGATTAAAGTTAATCCAAGAGATGAAAAAAATTTATGGGTCATAAATATAATCACATTTTTCCAAAGAAAATATCAATAATACATAGGTAAGAACCTAGAGTAGTTAAAATTTGCTGGAACTAGCAAAAAGAACCCTAAAAATTGGAAAACTTAGTTATATTTTGGCTGTGTCATTTTACTAGTTATACGGTTGTGGGTGGATAAATTAATCCCTGTGGTTCTTCATTATTCTATTGCAAAATTTTAAAAAATTAATTAACTTGTAAGATCCCTCAATCTCGAATATCTATGATTTTAATAATTACTTTTGATCATATTTTTATCCAATATAATAAGCATTCAGTTGTAGTTTGTTCAAGTACTTAAGGATCAAAAGAGTTGATAAATGAAGTAAAGAACTTAGTCACCAAGTTCTCAAATATCAGGTTACATGGTGACACATTTTCTAAGATTGCAACAACACTATGTCAAAATTTAAGTAAAAATTATTGTAATGTTTATGTTACATTGTAGTTTATGGTTTCTTCCTGTTATATGGAGATTTGCCTTTTAGAATTTAGGCCAAACACTGAGGGGGGCACTTGATGGGATGAGCACTGGGTGTTATGCTATATGTTGGCAAATTGAACTCCAATAAAAAAAAAATTAAAAAAAATAGAATTTAGGCCAAATATCGTCATACCTTGGTTGCAGTTTTAGACATAAATTTGTATTATACAGACTTTTGTTTAAATGTCACCATTAACTCTGACAATAAGCACTCGGTTTGACACTGGATTTAATCATCAAATTTCAACAATATTTGATGAGCTTCCCTTCCCCAGAAGTGAGGTCATCTGTCAAAGGCCTACCACTCATTTTAGGTACAGGCTTGGAATTGGAACTCAGGTTTTCTCAAATCCCGGTGACTTTTTGCCACAATGTCATAACTACCAAAACTATGCTTCTGTGCATGTGACCTCGATTCTCAGGCTTTAGAATGACGCTAAATCTTAAACCTTAAGTTTTAAGATAGTAGATACTTGAAATGGTTATGCTTATCATGATTCGCTTCTAGCAAAAATAAATTTCACTTTAATTGCCAAGATTTTTTAAAAGAAAACTGCACCCTCTGAAGAGAAAATCCAAGTTCCTTGTCAACGCATTTTAAGACTATTACTATAGAATATATCTACCTCACAGTGAAAACCATTCTCTGTTTTGATGTTTTGAAAAAAATGTGAGAGTAACACTTACAAATGGAAGGTAAAAGCAAACAAGATGACTGGAGAAGTGTTTACAAGCTCAAGGCATTAGGAAGCAACAAACCATTGTTCTTCATGATACGATCTATCGATTCGTATCTGAAATTCTGAGTAATGCACAGGTGCCAGGAATGATAAATTACACTGAGAAAAATGTGATTTATATAACTGTACAGTCTTTGTATAATATATCAAGATTTGAGCCTGAAGCACCTTCCTTTCTTTTTTCTTCTTCCTTTTATCTTCAGCTCCTTCTTTTGTATCCTCTTATAGGCTGTCCTTCTCATTATCCTTCCCAATCCTTTTTCCTAAAATATATATATATATATTTTATATATATATATATATATGTATACTATATATATATATATTTGTTAAGAAGATAATTGTCTAAAAAGGTTTTTTTTCACATTGTTACACAGCTGCAACATTTAGGAGAGTGTTTTTTAGAAATGCTAATGGAAAAATGCATGTATTTCTGTTTCCTATGTTTCCTTCCTCCCTGAGGATTCATTCAAAAATTAGTGATGGGTTAAATCAAACTAGATTTTTATGTCAATGAATGTAACAGCTGGCTGAGTTCTTTCTTTTCCAACACAACTTCTGTGCAGGTAGGTGATTTGCCATCTTTCTTTATATTGTTATTTTTTTTCCTTTTAGTAAGCAATAATACTCTATAGAAAAAATCCCAACACATAGAAAATCAGAAAGAAAAAAAAGATCATATTACTACTATTGTTTTACTTATCATTATCTTTATTCTTTCATTCGCTTTATCTTCATATTAATTTTGATAAGCTCGGAATCATGCAGCTTATACAGTTTCTTTGTTAATGCTATTGTTTTTGTATCATTTTTTTTCTAAATATGTCTCATATTCTTTTATGATCTTCGGATATATTTGCAATTGTTGCGTAATATCCCATTGGTTAATTATCTGGTACTATCATGATAATTTTCAATTAGTTGCTATCATTGTATAGTGATAAGTCTATTTTATCTGAAGTACAGGTATTGCTCATACTATTATTGACTAGGGTTTTCACCCAGTAATAGCTATAAATGATAGTGTAATAAATACTTCCAAGTGTAATATTTTGTCACTGTTGCTGTTTTACTTCCTCTTGGTAGACTCCCACAAATGAAGTCATTGTTGCAAAGATAGTTGATAATCTATTTGATGTCATTTTCCAGAGAAAGCCAACTAGCACCGAAAAGAAGCACCATTTTTAGATCAAAGTTCACTGCAGAAGAGATCTATGTTCTAATTAACTAAGAAATTCTTGCTATTAACAAAAGAGTAAGGAAATCCTATTCCTATTTTAACAACTATGTCCTTATTGATTAGATGCCCATTTGAGGATTTTCTTTTTCACTCAATTAATATATCACATTTATAATGTCATCAGGGGATGATTTCAAGAGTACTTTTTTCAGTGATACTACATCTATTTATCTAAACTAGAAAGAGCACTACCTAAGGAAAGCATAGTGAACTGCCTGTAGTAAAGGACTTTGATTTTGCTGTGTGCCTTGTATGGACACTTTGGCCTTTCCTACTGTCCACTTTGGGGTGACCCATATTGACTGAAGTTCCAAGCTGACCTATATCATAAATTGAGTTTGTATAAATGTTACCCAAAATGGCTTGAGGATCCCCATCCTTTCGTCTACCATCATCGCGCTTTTACTTATCTAAGGGACATATTTAGTTCCACAATTTGGTGTCAAACACCAGGCACCAAAGATACACAATTAGTAAAGAATCTCCCCGCCCTGTAGCAGTTTAGGTTCCAGAGGGGAATGAGACAGACAAAAAGCAACAACAACAACAAAATGATGGTTTCATGTATAATGAGCACTGGGAACATAAGAAACAAGGGTAGTCACCAAAGGGACCTCGGGAGATTTCCGAGGCATTTGAAAGGTGATTGGAGGTTTGAGGGGAACTGTCCAGGAAGAGGAAATGGTGTGTGTTCATGTAAGGAAAACTTTACACATGTATTGTGAAGATTCAGGGGGGAGAGGCATGTAAAGGTGTAGTAAACTGTGTAAACGGCCACAGCGGTGTCAGAGATGAAGACGGAATGTGATGTGTGACCTAAGGAGAGACCAGCAGCGTGGTATGGGCAGAGGCCAGATTGGGTTTGCGTAGAGCAGCGAATGCTGCGTGGAAACTAGAGAGAATGAAATGACATTAAAGTCATAGATGAACATGTAGACGGTAAACACGACTAGGAGAGGTTGGTTTTGCTCTTTATTCTCTTTAGTAACTCACATTTATTGGTCGTTTCGTCGGTATCTCAATACTAGAAATATAGTAGGGAAGAGTAACTCTATCATCCCATAATTCTCTCTTCCCATTGGGAGTTTGGGGTTAACGAGGATTAGCATTTACAAAACAAGATAATCTTAAGTAGAGATAGATTCAGCACAGAAACCAAGGAAGGTCATAGGACAGCAGCCACTGGGAAGAGCTGCTTGGGCAGGGGAGTCCTGGAAGACTCTATGTAGAAGTGATATTTATGTTGAAAATTCAATGTTTAGAAGGGGGCAGCCATGAAAAGATTTGGTGCAGGAGGATTCTGAGAGCGACAAGTGTGAAGGCCTTGGAACCATACGGGCATCGCACGCTGGAAGGGCAGAAATTAGGATAATGTGCAGTGAATGGCGGGAAAAAGGAAGAGATGGGAGAGAAAAAGGAGATGGGCAGGCACGTACCAGACGGCCACGAGGAGAGGAGTGGGTTGTTTCCACAGTCCCCTATTAAAGAGTCTTACGTTAGAAAGTGACATGATACACGCTTTAGGAAAATTGCTCTGCCTGCCGGTGACTGTCAGAGAGAGGAGAGAAGAGCAGGACGATGAGTGGAACCGATGGGAGCTAAGATTGCTGCTGATTCAAGCTGTTGCGCTGGGAGAGCTGCGATCTGTGGACAGTGGCGATATTTTCTGAGGGTATTACGTGCTGTAAATCTGTGCAGGCTACTTGAGCTTTATAAGCTTATTAGCCTCCATTTCCTTAACTTTGTAATGGGCTAATAGAGGCAATTTTCCTACTTCTCACTGGTTTGTTGTGTGGATTAAATAGGGCCATCTATGGGAAAGCCTTGAATAAGCTATAAAGCATTCGTCTAGAGTTTTTATGGTCTGTTCTGTTCAACTGTCATTTGGCAAGAACATCTGCTTCCTCAGAATTGATTCCGCCATTGAAAAGGCTAAAGAGAAATATCACATACGACAGTTTGCTCGGTGAAGCCCACCAAAAGCGCATACATTTTTGTGAAATAAGACTTCTTGGTACTGTTTGTGACGTTTAGTGACTTTTCCGAATTCCCACAGCTATTTAGTAGCAGACTCTCCGCTAGCTGATTTATCATGCTCAAATGTATACTCTTTCCTTCACTATTCAGAGACCAAATATTAACATTCCAGCCAGAAGAATTTAATAATAAGAGATCACGTGACATTTTTAATATGATTAATTAAATAAATATAATTAAGTCAGGAAACATGCCTATCTATCTATCATCTATCTATCATCTATCTTTGTCATTATCATTATGATTAGGTCCAAAAGGACCCAGATTGGCTGAACCACAAGTTACAGACACATTATGAAAAATATTCAAGTTTTTTGATGTTCTCACTAATATTGTCTCTATGGCTACTTCAAACAAATTTCACTTTCAAATTAAATAATACTCAAAGCCACCAAGTCACTAATGATATGGTCGACTTTTTATATATTCCAAGGAACCGTTTAACAACTAAAAGACACTGAATTTTATTAATCTGACATTCTTCATTTGTTTTGCCCATTATATGTAAGGCTGAGTGTCCCATTTTGGTATTTAGTTGATCTCTTGACCTGTAAGTTTCTAGTCAATTCTAAACTTACCATATCGCTTCATTCCATTTGTGGTCAGATTATTTTCTTTTATTGAAATTTTTTAGACTCAAATAATTTTGAATATTTTAGACTGCTCAAAAATTGGTCAGTAAATCTACAAGATTACATACTACATGGAGTGAATCTGTTGCTTTGGAATGAACCAAACTTGAAATGTACTTAAAAGTTGGATACCATCTATATGCCAGGGAAAGTCCTGATAGACGTGAGACTAAATTTCTGGTTGTAGAAGACTAAAAGAAGCAGTAAGTATAATGTCAAATATATTAGAAAAAAAATAAACTCTATAGCAAAAGTAGAGCAGGGTAAGGATTCGTACATCTATTTCAATCATTTTTTTTTCCTCTACTAATCCACTTTATTGAATTGGCAAGCTCAACATCAAACTCTGCATTTACAGTTCCATTTTGGTGTTCAGCCCAGACTGGCAAGAATTTCTCAATTCCATTTCCTAATTCCTGCGGGAAAGAGTCTGATTACTACAGCTCAAGTCAGGGTTCCCGTCAACTATGGAGCAGAGCCAAGACATGTCCTATAAAGCTACAGTTAGAGGCTCATCCTCGTGTTTAGAGAAGTTCTCATAGCAGAGGGACGTGGCCTAGACACAGACAATACATTGTTCTTTTTAATCCTCCAGTTCACAATCATGGAATGGCTTCCATTCTCAGAGGATTCATTTAGTATTATTATGAGTTAGAGGCAGGTTGGCCAGTTTGATAGGACAGTTATCCTCACACGCTTCTTTCTTTCAGGAATGAATATCTTCTCCAGAAATGTTCCTTCAGACTTGTAAGATCTCATCAGTCAGGACTAGGTCACCTGGTTTGAAAAGTTAGCATCTGGCATTTTGATGCATTTATTTGGGTGACAGGCCATCACCAGTAAGGGAAAAGTGATAGAAGATTTGGGCAGCCGACTGTTCTCAGATTACCAAGTGTTTTGATACTCTACCAATATTCTTTATCTTAGATGCATCTTATTTGTTCTTTACTCATGAACTCTTATAAAGATCAAAAAGAAATGGAATTTCTATGATATTTTATAAGGAAAACTGGGTTAGTTAAAATTTCCAAGAAACATAAGGAAGTTTGCTGCTTAAATATTACAAATACCCTGAAAATAATCCATGTATCGGCAGCCCCAGTGGCGCAGCGGTTTAGCACCGCCTGCAGCCCGGGGTGTGATTCTGGAGACCCAGGATCGAGTCCCACGTCGGGCTCCCTGCATGGAGCCTGCTTCTCCCTCTGCCTGTGTCTCGGCCTCTCTCTGTGTGAGTGTGTCTCTATGAATAAATAAATAAAATCTAAAAAAAAAAAAAAAAAACTATCAATGTCAACCTCGTGAGTGTTTAAAAAATAAATAAATAATCCATGTATCTTACTGAAAACATATATGAAAAGCCCATGATTCAAAATCTGTAATTAGATAAATGATTACCAATCATCTTACTAATGGTAGCTCATTTAAAATATCTAAATTCATGTGTACATTAATAGTACATTATTTTTTTTTCATTTTAATTCCAATATGGTTAACATACAGTCTTATATTAGTTTCAAGTCTACAATCCAGTGATTCAGTGATTGTATACAATACTCAGGGCTCATTAAGATAAGTGCACGTTTAATCCCCTTCACCTATTTTATCCATCATCTCACACACCCCCCCTGTGGCAAACATCAGTTTGTTCTCTATAGTTAAGAGTCTGGGTGTGGGTTTGGTTTTTTTTTTTTTTGTTTTGTTTTTGTTTTGGTCTCTCTTCTTTTTTCTCTTTCTTATTTGTTTTGTGTCATAAATTCCATGAATGAGTGAGATCATATGGTATCTGTGTTTCTCTGACTGATTTATTTTGTTTCACCCATCCATGCTGTTACAAATGGCAAGATTTTATTATCTTTATGGCTGAGACTATTATATATTTTATATTATATCATATATTATGTAAGTATAATCTCACATCTTTCTTTAAACTCCATTTAGCCATCAGTGGACACATGAACTACTTCCATAAGTTGACTATTGTAACGAATGCTACAATAAATATAGGATGCATATATCCTTTTATAGGTTTTTTAAGTGCTCATTTAAATTCCAGTTAATTAACATATAGTGTGATATTAGTTTCAGGAGTAGAATTCAGAGATTCATCACTTGCATGTAACACTGAGTGTTCATCACGGGTGACTTCCTTAATACCTATCACCCATTTAGCCCATCTCCCTGCCCATTTCCGCTCAAGCAGCTCTCAGTTTGTTCTCTATAGTTAAGAGTCTGTTTTATGGTTTGCCTCTCTTTTTCTCCCATGTTCATCTGTTTTGTTTCCTAAATTCCACATACGAGTGAAATCATTTTGTATTTGTCTTTTCTCTGACTTATTACACTTAGCATAATACACTCTAGTTCCATCCATATCTTTGCAAATTATTTCCTGTGGCTGAATAATATTACAGTGTGTGTGTGTATGTGTGTGTATCACAACTTCTTTATCTATTTTTTAAAAGATTTTATTTATTTATTCATGAGAGACACAGAGAGAGAGAGAGAGAGAGAGAGAGAGGCAGAGACACAGGCAGAGGGAGAAGCAGGCTCCATGCAGGGAGCCCGACGTGGGACTCGATCCCAGGACCTTGGGGTCACGCTCTGGGCTGGGCTGAAGGCAGGCACTAAACCACTGAGCCACCCGGGGATCCCACAACTTCTTTATCCATGAATCAGTGGATGGACATTTGGACTCTTTACATTACTTGGCTGTTGTTGATAATGCTCCTATAAACATCAGGTGCATGTGTTCCTTTGCGTCAGTATGTTTTGTATCTTTTGGGTAAATACCTTGTAGTGAAATTGCTAGATCATAGGGTAATTCTGTTTTTTAAATTTTGGGGGAAATTCCATACGGTTTTCCACAGCGGCTGCACCGGTTTGCATTCCCACCAGCAGTGCGCCAGTGTTCCTTTTCTTCCACATCTTTGTCAACACTTGTTGTTTTTTTGTGCTTTTGATCTTATCCTTTCTGAGAGGTGTGAAGTGATATCTCATTGTGGTTTTGATTTGCATTTCTCAGACAATGCGTGATGTTAAGAACCTTTTCATGTGTCTGTGGGCCATCTTTATGTCTCCTTGGAGAAATGTCTATTTATATCTTCTGCCCATTTTTAAATTGGATTATTTGAGGTTTTGGTGTTGAGTTCTGTAAGTTCTAATAAAGCCCACCCTAAGTGAGCCAATGTCTATTTTGACCTATCTCTAAGGCAAACACTCAGAGTCTGTTAAGAAAATTAGAAATGTTTATATAATGAATTTGTCTTGCATTGACAATAGAACAAAGCTCAAGTCATTCATGTAAAGATAAATGTTTTGTTCCCCATTCTTTGTGAAGCGCAGGAACATGCTTCCTATAATAAAGACTAAAGAAGACAGTAATCATGTTATTCATTCTTTCATTTAATAAATAGTTTGACTGGCAGATACTATTCTGAAGCTTAGGGTACAATGTTAAGTTATTCATGTATTCTGGGTCAGGGATTATGGTCTTCTGATAAATATAGTGACATGAAAAACTAATTAAAATGAACCATAAAAGCTCAGAAAGAAACATGAACACAAGACAATATATTCTGGAAGCACAGAGGAAGAGTATTTAGATTTGCATAGAGGAATAGAGGAAGTTTCCAGAGAACAGGGCCTCTAAGACGGTCAAATGAAAATTATTTTCCCAGGCAGCACAAAAGGAAGGGTCTTCAATGGGAAAGAATCAACATGCACAAAAGCATAGAGAGAACTGAGTGTTCAGGAATACTTTAACCTAAGTACACGACTGGCTGACAGATGAAACCAGCAGTCCAGGCGCATGGCAAGATATCCTGGATGCATGTGAGCAGCCTACTGTGAGGTTGAAGGGTGTGGAGTTTATTTTGTAAGCCAGGGGAAAGCTGCAAAGTCACCGGAAGTGTTGAAAAAGGGATGGTATGAGCCAATTTAATTTCTAAGTTATCATCCTGACAACCTCAATGAGGTACCCTTGAACACCCACCACATGTCAAAGACTTAAAGGATTAATGACATGAAAAGGTGTCAAGGAGAACAAAAAAAGAAAGAAAGAAAAGAAAAGAAAAGAAAGAAAAGAAAAGAAAAGAAAGAAAAGAAAAAAGAAAAGAAAAGAAAAGAAAAGAAAAGAAAAGAAAAGAAAAGAAAAAAAAGAAAAGAAAGAAAAGAAAAAAAGAAAAGAAAATAAAAGGTGTCAAGGATATGGAGCAACTGGTGCACCCAAACAATTCTGGTGCAAGTGTCAAGTGTACAGTCACTCTGAGAGAGTTTGGCAGCTTTTGACAATGTTAAAAATATATAACATGATCCAGGAATTTACCCCAAGAGAAATGTCAATATATGATTGCAAAAAAAAAAAAAAAAAAGAAAGAAAGAAAAGAAAAAAATTGCACAAGAATTTTCACAATGACTTTATTCACAATAGCCAAAATATGGAATTAACCCAAATGTCTATCATCAACAGAGCAGATAAATAAATTGCAATGTATTCATAAGGAATATTACTCAGCAATATAAAGTAATAACCTACTTTTAAATACAACGACATGAATGAATCTCCAAACTATTACATTGAGCAAAACAGCCACAGAAAAATACCTACGACCTGAAGCCATTTATATGAAGTTAAGAAAAAAGCCAAGCAAAATCTCTTATTGTATAAACCACAATAATGATTTCCAGGAGGGATAGGATTGACTAGGCTTGGGCTTGAGGAAATTTGCTGAAGAGATTAAAACTTTCTAAATCTTAATTAGCATCATGGTTACACAGAATATGTATTTTTTAAAACTCATTGGATACTGAAGATTAACTGATTATCCTTAAAAGTTGTCAGTTGAGGTAAATTTTATCTCAATTACTGAAAAGGGCAGCTTTGGTAGCAATATGGAGGTGAACTACAAAGAGAAGAAGTTGATAGCAAAAATACCTCTGAGAATGATGTCTTATTATAGGTAAAGGTCAGTATTTGAATGACAACAGTGCCAGGGATGACACCTAAGAGAGCAGAGTTCATGAAGAAGAGGAACTTCAGAGGAAGATATGACTGTGTTCACAATATGTTGATGCTGAGAGTCGTGGGTAGAAAAAAAAAGAAAATAAAGAATAGATGTATGTTGATTTCATTGTGAAAAATATATATATTGAAGGACAGAAGACCCGGTAGACCTAACATAATATTGAAGGATAAAGTCAGTCCAGAATGTAAGACTTACTACAGTAATTTAGGCAGTGTGTGATATTGGTGGAAAAAAAATACACAAATATATCAATGGAACAGAATAGAAAACCCAGAATGAAAGTGATCTTCAACAAAGGAGCAAAGGCAATTGAATACAGAAAGGATAGTTCTGTTGTATTTTGTGTTTTTCTTTCTTTTCTTTTTTCTTTTTTCTTTTCTTTCTTTCTTTTTTTTTTTTTTTTTTTTTTTTTGGTGGTGTTGTTCTTGTTGTTCTTGTTCCCAAAAATGATGTTGAAACGACCAGGAAAACCATGTGCTAAATAAATAAATAAATAAATGAATAAATAAATAAATTCTGGACACAGATCCTAGAACTTTCACAAAAACAAATAAAAATAGATTATAGGGCTACAATGTAGAATGCAGAACTATAAAATACCTAGAAGATAACATAGGAGAAAACGTACGTGACCTTGGGTTTTGCGATGGCTTAGGCACAATACTAAAAACATGGTTCTTGAGAATTAAGGAAAATGGGAAAGGTTGGTCAGGGGACATATGAAAACAAATGATTTCAGTTTTATATAGATTGTGTAGGCACATATTTGATATGCAGGTGGAGAAATATAACGGCAATGAATACATCTAAGATTGACCACCAAATGGGTATACATGTGTGTAAAGGAAGAACATGAATACAGTCTATTTCAGAAATCTAAGAAATATCAGGTGCAGGAGCCAGAAAAAAAAAAAAAGCTGATGGAGGAGTAGTTTCGTAGAGAGGGGAAGAAACAGAATGAGGGTTGGTTTTATGTGAGCCAAGGTTGAGTATGTTCTGTTGTGTCACATTCTGCAGGAAGATAGAGTAGTTTATGATTACGAGGAAACAACGTGAAATCTGGCTATTTTTAGTAAAGTTTGTAGGACGTAGGCAGGTTTGCAGTGAGTTGAATAAAGAAAAGGATTCGAGAAATAAAGTCATAAATTCAGAGCAATAACTGAGAAGTCTGATGAGGACAAAGGAAAAAAAGATAAAGTCTGAAGAGGAAAGGCCAGCCACCATTAAGAGTATTTCAAGGCAGCTTTCTTGACTTCATAGGTCTTAAAATGGGCGATTCAGGTCTTCGATGAAGTTTTGCTGTTGTTGCTGTCGCTGACATGTTATGCAGCCGGTTACAGTATCCCGGTGAGCTTGAAACCTACACATAACATGTAATAAGCACATGGAATATTCAATGCAAACAGGAGACTCCTCCAGCATATTTTCAGCAACAACTGATTTAATATTTTCCATGATGTTTAATTTTCTACCTGGGATATTAAAACAGAGTCCTCTGGAAAATTAATGATAGTTTTACAGAGCTTCTTGTTTGACCTCTTATCTGTGCCTTACTTTAAAAATTTAAGATAAAGTGTCATTATGAAAGCTATAGCTGGTATTTTAAAACAATGTATGGATTGCCACAAAGGCATTTCTTTTACTAAAAGTTGATTTCCTAAAATGAACAGGATGACCAAGTAGACCATAATAACTGTGATCAACATTCAGGTAATTTGAATGGTCTATCACACTGCTTTTCTTTAGCATATTTACGTTACTCTCAACACACTCATCAAAGTAATAGGAATAATCATATTATTACAGAGATGATTTAATGAATAACATTTATTCTTTTAGAAATACTTAGAGCAAGTGAAATTTTGGGTTATTTAATTTTCTGAAGTGATTTTGGTTGTAATGATAGATTTCAGGGCTGGATCTATATTCCCAAACAACTTCTTTAAAAAAAAAAATATATATATATATATATATATATATATATATATATTTCTTTTAGTCTAAGTGGGCGTTCCATTCACAGTTTTTTTTTTACTGATTTTTAAATATTTTAAACATTTAAATATTTAAATATTTTTAAATATTTTATTTGTTTATTTGAGAAAGAGAGAGCGTGAGTGAGAAAGAGAGAGAGGAGGAGGAGCCGGGGGGGAGGGAGAGGGCAGACGGAGAAGTAGACTCCATGCTGAATAGGGACCCAGACATGGGGTGATCCCGTGACCCAGGTCATGACCTGAGCTGAAGGCAGATGCTTAACCAACTGAGCCCCCCAGGTGCCCTTTTTACTGAAAATTTTTAAATATTGAAATATATTGTATATGGTATTAAAACAAATGTGAGTCCTCAAACATTCATACTTTTTAGTTGTGAATATACATAAATAGTGCAGTACGTAAAAAATATTGCCCCTCCCCTCAAAAACGGTCAATTTGTATTGCTCTTTTGAGCATAAAGATTAAGCTTCATCATATCTTCAGCAAATAAACTCTCAAGAAGGTCATGGCATTATTTATATTTTCTATTTGGAACAGTTAAATAAATCCCATAAGAAGACTTTAGAAATTACTAAGTATTCTATGATGATAAGCTCTCTATCAATGAAATGCTTATCAGGTTGCTATGATCAATGTAATTAAATTAAGAACCTTGTTTGGCATAAAAATAGATTGCTACAGGATAATGATTAATAATCGCAGAAAATTCCAAACCTTTTCAACTTTATCTAGGATAAATGGCCATGGAATAAAAGAAATTTAATTGTTAAAGTAGCAAAGATTTGCAAGAATATGGATGTATAATAAAAGGTAACTGGTTAATATAACTATCATATAATCATACTATGCAGTCATTCAAAATTACCTGTTTAAGAGTAAGCACTGATATGAAAAGATTAATAATATTTAGGTAAGGGGGGAAATTCAATTTCACCTCTTTTTCGAGGGGAAAACTAATCCCTATTCCGATAAGTGATGCCCCTCATGCAGCTTCATGAGACTGACCCCAGTCTCACAGGGAGAAGAAGCCAACTCTACAGCATTTTGTCTGTGCTGGGATTTAAGATCCATTCACGCGGGGAAGAGGTTTTCCACTGCTGGGATGAGCACGTGTTACATGTAGCTCCTCCAATTTGTACAATAATAGAGACAGAAAGAGTTGTGAGAAGTTGGCCTCCCAGAAGTTATATATATTTTTTGCAAGTTAAAGTCACATAATGTTAGATTTGGAAAAAGCCCTAGAAGATATCTAATCTTGTTATTTTATTGATTAAGAACATCGAAGGACAGAACAGTGACTTACCTCAAGCTGCACCATTGATGGCACATTTGGGGCTAGAATTCAAGACATAACAGTAATTCAAAATTCATCATAGCTTTGATTTTTTATTTATTTTTTTCGTCATAGCTTTTAAATACCATAAACATGAAGTTCAAGCTCTATCGGTGTTTGTGTTTGGTCGTTAAGACCTAGGATGAATTTAGAATTACTGTTATGTCTTGAATTCCATTTTACACCTCCCAATTTAATGTCTGCTTTTCTATTGAACCGTAAAGCATTTTCATATTTGTAATTTTTCTGATTTATAATTTTTGCACAATAAATTGAATTAGCACTATGGTGTATACGTGTCAAATATATTTCCTGTCAGTTTGTGATTCTTCTGTGTTGTCTGTTTTGCATAACACGTGTTTTCATTTTCATGTAATCAGATTTATCCTTTTTCAGGCCTTTGCTTTTTTAAAAAAAATATTTTATTCATATATTTGAGACAGAGAGAGCAGGCAAGGTGGGGAGAGTCAGAGGGAGAGGGACAGGCAGACCCCCCTCCCCGGGGCAAGAAGCCCCACCTGGCCGCCAGGACCCCAGGGTCATGACCTGAGCTGAAGGCAGGTGCTTAACTGCTTAGGCCTCGCAGGTGCCCGTCAGGTTTCTGCTTTGGGGGCTGTGGATTATGCTTAATACATATTCCTCATTTCAAAATGACGAAGTCGATGCTACTCTATAAAGATGGTCTTTCTATGATTTAAAATGTTTAATACATCTAGAATGTATTCTGTTTTGATGAGTGAGATGTTCAGATTTGAAACCAGTGTTCTGCTGGATTTTACGAGATTTCCTTCTCAGATCATTTAAATAACTTCAAAAGCATCTGTTTCTAGAATAAACTTTTAAAAAAATTAATAAAACTACAGGACCTGAGAGTAGTAATTTTTCTCAATTGCATTTATGATTGTTAGCACTTTTGGTATAGTGTGTTTTATCTTTTCTGTAGTCAACAAAGATGGATTGCATTTTTATTGATAATCATAAGTTGCTTCCAAATTTTTTTAATTGATGTGCCCACAATTGGATAAGACATATTTTTATTATTGACATGTTTTTATAGAATATACAGTCATTTCTCCAATCAGAAGCCAAATATGGGGCTTTATTTTTTTTTTTTTCTTGATTAGGTGCCTACATAGTTTCTCATTTTCCCAACTATTTCTTAAAGCTATTTATCCATTTCCTTGTTTGCTGAATTAGTATTTTTAGAGGTTTTCTTTGATTTTTAAGTGGATTTCCAAGGACGTTTTATTCTTTTTTTTGTTCATATTTTTTTCTGAGACAAATGCTTAGTTTGCTATAAATCTATTTTTCAAAGATATACATTTAAGGTTATGGATCTCTTTTTTTGACATATCTTTTTACTAATCTAAATATTTAACAGGTAATTCTCCAGCTTTCCTGACTGCAGTCAGAAATCTAATTTGACTGAGATTTCAGTGATGTGGAGTCTCAAAGACTTGAAAAGCCTACATACTTCTAGACCACAAGAGGAACTAATTACAAATTGCAATGCAACAGCTGCCTTAGCAGAAATTAAGACTACAACTTCATGTCTTTTTCAGATTTTTTTTTTATTTTTTATTTTGAAGACAGTTCTCTAGGAACAACAAAATCAAACTCTCCTTGAAAGTTGTTATGCCAAACGGTCTCAAGGGGATGACTAGTATTTTAAAGAAAAGGACAAACAAGAAGAACAAATAATGGTAAGAACTTTTGTATTGAAAAAAATAAATGCGGGGTGCCTGGGTGGCTCAGTCAGTTGAGCATCCAGCTCTTGGTTTCAGCTCAGGTCATAATCTCTGGGTCCTGGGATGGAGCTCCTAGTTGAGCTCTGTGCTCAGTGGGGATCTGCTTGAGGATCCTCTCTCGCCCTCTCCCTTTGCCCCCCTTCCACTTGCACATGTGTATGCACAGGCACGGGCACACCCTGTCCCTCGTATAAAATATATATATATATATAATCTCGAGATAAGATCTTTGACTTTATTTACTTGCCTATGTATCTGAGGAAAAGCAACGGCAAAGAAATATACTACTTTAGTATTTATTTAGTGCTCCTTGTCTAGCACGTGGCCTGCGATGGTCTTCCCTGAAACATTCTACGGGGCCCCAAACCCCTTCCAGTACCAATAATTCCCTTAGTGGTGGCTGTGGGGGTTAAGGGTCAAGAAGCAACCGGGCAGAGAGGAGAACCTTGGAGGATAACAAACAAGATTTTTCCCCCAGATAAGAGATAAGGCTAGTCATTGACTAATCGAATCGGTTGCTCTTTAAAGGAAGAAAGAGCGCTAGCGTTGGCAATTCCTGATGCACTAATTCTGTTGATCAATAACTTGCTGTGTTTGTTTCCCTTCTACAAATGGGACTTCTTATTTGATTATTCTGTTGCTCATCCACCATTGCACATTGGCTGTATCGAGGGCAGATCTCATATCTATTAGCTAATTGCTAGGCTATGAGTAGCTGTATATGGGCTTGATGGAGAGGATGGCTTATTGCCCAGAAAATCTAGGAAGTTGGTTAGAGAGAGAGAATACACTCTTCTTTGTTCCTTCCTCAATCCTTCTGTTTGAATATGATGTCTGGAACTTTAATAGTCATCTTAGCATGAGGGTCACTCCCCTCAAATTTTTCAGAGAGCTTGAAGATATTCAAATGTCTAATTAATATGAAATTGCCTGGAAAGACCTGCCTATGTCTCAGACTGTACTATGTACTGCTCTGCTAGTTGGGTAAAGACTGTTAATTTAGGTTTCTAACATACATCTAGTCAAGCCCAGTCCTACTGATGTGTAAGTTTGTCAAGTGCTTAAAATTGTATTATTCAGCTTTTTTGTAT
This sequence comes from Canis aureus, assembly GCF_053574225.1. Classification (NCBI taxonomy): domain Eukaryota; kingdom Metazoa; phylum Chordata; class Mammalia; order Carnivora; family Canidae; genus Canis; species Canis aureus. The sequence goes on along the minus strand of NC_135623.1, from coordinate 69,514,830 downwards.
CTAATTATTTACCTCTTTGAGTTTAGAAATATGATCTAATATTTCAGTATTAGTAAGTTTCTATTAACTTCTTATGTACTGTCTTTACTGCTTAGTTTACATATTCAACATGATATGATTTGATATAATCGTGTGCATATTTATGATTCTGATGACATCAAACATTCTTGTCATCATTCTGAGGCAACCATCTTAACTTGGCATAATTTTTTTAAAACATTCACCACTGAATTTGAGCCTATTTGATACTACTATGCTTTCTTTTCCTTATATTTTAATGTCAAGCATTTTGAACTAATTTCTGTTTAATAATCTCCTATATGTTGTCGATAGTTTGGTTTTATTTCTTGATGAAATGACCATCTTAAAAAAAAAAAAAGCTGAGATTTCACTTACCTGTATTTCATAACCAATAGTTGACTTTAAGCCTGTCATTTAATTTTACTATTTTTTATTACTGATTTTCAAAACTTTGATTTTTCATTTGGTTTCTCTTTTTAATAATATGATCTCTGTTTTTTCCTCTCATAATTTGAAAAGAGCGATTTTTTTTTTTAGTTCTCTTAATGGTTTAACAGTGAATAATATAGGCAAATCTTCATCTTTTTTTTTTTTTTTTTTTTTTTTGCAATTAATGCGTTCAGTTGCCATCCCAGTCCAGATCTCGGCCGAGCTGTACTCTGCTCTAACCAGTGCTATTAATCAGGTGGCAATGGTGGCCAGGGAGGCTCAGTACTGAATGTGCTTCTCTTAGTCTAGATTTCATAGGAACAGTCTCCAGGCAGGGACCTTGGATGAGGATGTGGAGTGAGATGGGCATCGATTAATAACTTTTAAATGTTTAGACATATGAAATGTGGACCAACACTTATACTCTTTCCCCTAGACTGAACAAATATTAAGGGAAGGCCTACATTTAAAAAGCTACTACCCGGTAATATAATTATCACTAAACTATTACACTAACATTAAATATGTTAAAAAGCTTCTTTCTCCCATAAATATTGGGGTTAAGTTAATTGCTTATTATAACTGTACTCTGTAATATTGTGGCTATGAAAGACAATGTTGTTCTTGCATCAGGAGCACAAAACTGAATTCCTATCATATCCAAACCCTTCCAATGTGAACCTACCAATTATTTAAGTTATATTCACCTTGACATAGGAGGGTGTTAAATATTCCACATTTTTTATTTACTCATTGTGAAATTTTATATGCACTGCTCTGGCTTTGGAAAAAAAAAGATATATACATATATAATAATTTATATATAATTATATATAATAATTGATATATAATAATTTATATTTATATATATATGACTATTGCTCTTCTATCCCTTTAACCCCTTGAAGCAAATATATTCTTCTTTTGTTTCATTTAGATTTAATGAATTATTTTTCTTGATTACAATTTGTGAATCCAAAGAATTGCTTTGAGTTAATTGCCATAAACCAAGATGTAAAAGAAGTCTGAAAAAGCTCACCAGTTGTTTAAGGTTTGCATCAGCAGTAGCAGCAGTAGTAGCAGTGAATCATACTTGCCAGAAATCTCATAGTAGAAAGTATCTACTTTCTTACCTTATAATTATTATGTCATGTAATTTTAATTGATTTTTAATATTCAGATTCTCAACGTGGTTTCCTTTTGCCCCACAGTAAGTTTAGAGGCATTTTTAAAATTCATTTTAAAGGTGAAGATCCTCTCTCACAGTAAAGGATTTTCCATTAAATGTATCAGACTCATTTTACTACTAAATATGTAATAAAGGTACACTGTCCTGTTTTAAGGTGAGAAAGTTAGACTTGATTCAAGGTTCATAATACACACTTGGCTCTGACAGACAGCACTGGCCTCCTAAACTTTCCACACTGCGGTCCACGTGAGCTTGTCCTAATTTTTAAAGCTAAACTGAGATCTCAGTTTCAATGTGGACAATGTGAAACATCAAGTAGGTTTTTTTTTTTTTTTAAGATTTTGTTTATTTATTCATGAGAGACATAGAGAGAGGCAGAGGTATAGGTAGAGGAGAAGCAGGAGAGCCTGACCTGGGATTTGATCCCAGGACCCCGGAATCACAACCTGAGCCAAAGGCAGTTGCTCAACCACTGAGCCACCCAGGTGCCCCAAACATCAAGTAGTTGTGTAGTTATTTCTGGAGAATAGAAAGCATTTTCTTTTCATATACTAACAAATAAGTTTGGAAGTAATGTAAAAAATGAGACAAGATTCAAACTCAAAAGTCTCCAAATGTTTCACTTTGTTAAAAATATTTTTAGATGGACAGAAGGCTTCCAGAAAGGTAGTACAATAAATCCAAATGTTAACTTTCACCTTCTCTGGAAACCACTATAAAGATAAAGGGATTTTTAAAGATGCGTAAACCAACAAGAAAAAAAACAAAAAAACAAAACAAAGACAACATCAGCCACAAAATGATGATGGAAATTAGAAGGTCAAAGGAAGGTGATAAGACCCAAGAACATAGAATCCTAAGAAGATAGATAAAAAAGCAAAACATAAACTATAATAATACTACATGTTCCCCAGGAGACTCCAAAGTTAGTGGTACCCAGCTACCTCGCTTGGGGGTAAAAAAGGAGAAGGTTAAAGTAAGGAGGATTGATGAAAATTCATGTGGGAAGCAATCAGACCTATTGTTCCATTGCCTTCTCGAATTTCCCTTCCCTCATCCCTCTAAGAAATAGTGGTTTATTTTCTAGAAATGATAAAACACATGTTCTCTGATATGAATTCCTCAAGCACAGTTTGTGGAGGGTTGCATCCAAAAGCAGGGTTTAAGCACACATAAGGATATTGGATTAAGATCCTGTACATCTACCCTAGTCTGTTTTGCATTACCGTTTCCTATCAGCGAGGCATTTACCTTCCATGTAGACTAAAAGAGGTTCCCCATAAGAATCTGAAGAGCATCCCGGGAAAGCACCAGAGATGATAATAAAGCAGAAAGGAAAACTTTGACATAATACTTAGAAACTACCTTCTCAGAAAGAAGGATATTATTTTCTCTGGGGGTAGAGAAAAATACAAAAGATCAATAAAAATGAACCAAAGACTTAAAAAAAAAAAGTTGAGGAATTGAAGGAGTTCTACAAAAAAAGAAGCAAGAAAAATAGAAAGAAAAACCACTAATGAAACAGGCCACGAAAATTTTACAAAACAGGAAAGAATGAACGAGTGCCCAGCATAATGAATCAAAGTAGATCCAAAGAACTTCCTCATGAGATTTTAGACTACGAAGATATATCCCCGAAGAAAAGTAAAGTCATGTGCAAAGTAATCAGGAATCATCTGAATTCACATTTAGACGGTAACGCTATACAGGAAAAGGCATTAGAGAAAGTCTTCAAAAATTCTGAATAATAAACATTTTAAAACTAGAAATTTGTATCAAGAGAAGCCATTGATCACAGTTGAGGGGAGAATCAACATCTGAAGTCTCAGATTGTTTATTTCTCTTGTACACTCATTAGGGAGTCGATTAGGTAATGTATTCCATCAAACATGGGTAAATACCAAGAAAAAAGAAGACATGGGGGATAGGAAATGGAAGATCAATCACAGGAGACGGGCAGCAGGACTCTGTAGAGTGATAAGGAAGGTTAATCTCAGGATGACAGCTATGTACCTCCAGGGGAAGCAAACCGTCCAGATGGAAGAGTCACATGGCTCAAATTAGATTTCTTTAGACAGATAAAACAGTGAAGCTGTTTTCTCTGAACAATTTCAGAGTAGATTTCAATAACTGGTGAAAAGTTTTAAAGTGTTAAATTTGAAAAAAAAAAAAAAAAAAAAACTAAATAAAATGAACTCCAAGAAAGCAATTTTGTAAAAAAAGAAAAAAGGAAAGGTTGAAAGATTAAAATTCACTACATGGTTCAACTGTTCAACTGTAAAAGGAATTTCCTTCATCAGGTGATGGGAAAAGCTTTAAATTTTTGAAAAAAACAATATTTTAATTTTTATTTATTTTAGAAAGAGAGTATTAGTGGGGAAAAGGCAGGGGGAAAGGGAGAGAGAGAATCTTAAGCAGACTCCCCACTGAACATGGAGGCCACATGGGGCGCAATCCCGGGACCATGAGATTACGACCTGAGCTCAAACCAAGAGTAGGACGTTGAGCGAACTGAGCCACCCAGGTGCTCCTGTGTAATTATGTCACAAAAATTATAACACAACGATATTGAGATAATAGGAGGGGTGATCAGAAAAAAAGATGCGTGTGTGCGTGTCGGAGTGTGGCAGAGGAGAGTAGGAAGCAAGGAAAATCAACGAGTAATATCTAACACTGGAGAAATAAAAAGTCCTAACAAATATAATGTAGATATGTGGAAGTAAATGCAAAGTTAAAAAGCTGAGAGTGATAAAAGTGAAAAATAGATGGGGACAAGGGAGGAAAGGGACTGTTTTTCATAAAAAGCCATGTAAAATGATTTATCTTTTTGAACTAGAGCATGCATCAGTTTGATTAAGGTCAAAAAAAAATAAAAAAGCCAGCTTAGTGTTTTAAAAATTGTATGTCAAACCCATTAGTGAGCAATGAAATTTATATAGTCACTCTCTGCTTGAACAAAACGAAATACAACTGGAGGGAATGGTATGGAAAATACCAAGGTAGTATGAATCGTGTTATCCGTGCAGAAAGGGTGTGTTGTTTTGTGAAACGGGCCTGGGCATGTGTGAGTATGTATGCTATGTGCACACCGCGTCATGATACAGAACGGATTTCTTAATTATTACTTGAAAATGCATTGCTTAGTCTAATTCTCCAGTCTTCTACCGGGAGGGAGGTCCAAGGAAGTGTTGACTTTCACACGCAACGGCAGACACGCCTGCCAACACAACTCCTCTTGCGAGTTCATTTATAGTACGACCTCTCTGTCGTGCAATGGAGAGTCCACAGACTGTAAAACTCAAAGATCCTAAATTAATATTCCAGACTTCTCATTTTAACTGATTTACAAAATTGTTGACCTGGACAGTTTTCTCTCATCTCTTTTCTGTTCTTCTTTGTGCAAATCCCTTCTAACATACTTATTCCCTGATGATCATCTTTGAGACTTCCCAAGGAGCCAGAGACAGGCGCTTAGATTTCCTCTGTCGCATTAAACAGAATTCTGAGCTCTCTCTGTGATGTCACTATCGGAAAGACCACACCCCTGACGGATTCTGTTAATCGATTTTATCATTTCGGATAAAGTTTATTATCTGAACTTCAACTTCTTACCCGTTACCATCAGGCTGGACTTGTTTTTTTCTGCCTCCAGAATCCACATTTCAAAAGTCTAAGTATTTCCCATGTTTTGTGACACATGGTTCCTCAACCCCCACTTTTACATTTTTAGAGTCAATATGTCTCATAAATTATATAATTAATAATTAATTACATTAATAATTAATTACCTCTCTTACAATTTTATGAGGAGTTCTTTCTATTTTTCAGAAAAGCCACACTACATCAAAGGCACGTCTTACCAATTCACAATTTTTCCCTACAAATATCTTTTATGCTAAATATTTTTCTAACTACTCCCTGACCTCATGCGATAACCAAAAAGCTGCCAAATTAGCCCTCTAAATATAATCTCTAAGGTAGTGTTTGGGATCCTCATACTAAATGTGGAAGGCATTTGCCATATTTCATGACATTTTCTGAACAACCTTCTGCGTGAGGAGCTTTTCTCGGAGTCCCGCCTGTCTAGGACAGAAGCTCGACACTTGCTTATACAGCCTCCTAGAAGCTTGGCTTTTCCAGTCAAGCACTAAAGATTTATCATTCCTCACCTTTTCTGTAAACCAAGAACTCAAGAGCAGCTGACTGCTCTCAGGCTCAGAGACCCTCATAAGGTCGCAGTCAGAACCTGAGCCAGAAGTGCCATCATTCCGAGGCCTAAGTGGGGCTAGAGCACCTGCTTCCAAGGCGGCTCACTCACATGCCTGGCAAATTGGCAGTGGTCAGTTGTAAGGAGGCTCAGTTCCCCAGGAGAGCCTCACAAGGCCCTTACCACGTGACGGCTAGCTTCCCATGAAGCAATCCAAGAGACAGAGAGACACGGGCGGAGAGCCAGGGAGCCAGAAGGAAACCGTTCTTTTCATGATCTAGCCTCAGAAGTCACAGAGCACTATTCCATCCACGTTCTATTCGTAAGACATGAGTCACCAAGTCCAAAAAACATTTGCAGACGTATTTTGAAACCACCATTCTTATCTTTCTGTTGTGCCGTCCCCAACAGCGGACTTGCATTATGAAGATCAAGATGGCTCATGGGGCTCCAGTCATTTAGGTTTCTATTTTAGAAGCAGAAAAGAGAAGAATACTTGAAAGAATTGTGTGCCCTTTATCTTTTAAGGAGGTTTAAGGACATCTCAGTGAATGTTTCTATTTAGGCTTTGATGGCTAGAACTCTGTTGCTCCCTCAACTGCAAAGGTTGCTGAAAAACATCATCTTTTATTATGTGTGATAATATGCCTAGCTAAACTTTGGGGTTCTGTTTTAAAGAGGGGTAATGAAAGTTTTAAGTTTTTTAAGTTGCCTACGATGAAAGTGTAGGCAACCCAACATTCTCGGCTCAGAGAACCAATACGTTCATTATTAAAAATCAGTCAAAAGATTTCTAGTTCTAAAGATAGAGAAGCCCCATTCCTTCCAATGCCTCCTTCTTACAACTGAAAAAAACCCTGAATATAGCTCCAAAAAATATGCTTAGGAAGACTCTGAGAGGTGAAAATTAGAAGGCAGATTGCCTAGGGACACAAGACTCGGGAAAGAGGATAAAGATGAGTCCCCGGAGTTCCTTATTGTTGCCCATATATCCCAGGGTATGCACTACAGAAGGCTCTCATTTGGAACAGACAAAGCAAAAAAACTCACTCCAAAAGTCCTACTTTCCCAAGCCAAAAGGGGGGCCTAATAACAGAATGTATTCTTGGCGATAACTGCCCTGCTGTAGCCAAACATCAATGTATACATGGCAACCCCATTCCCTTCAGGTTCACCGTGGAGCCGAGCTTTCACCCCCAAAAGCATCAAGAGATTGAGCAAGGAAGTGTGAGTCTGAGCTAATCAGCACCTCCTTGGTGTCAGGGGGTTCCAGGGTAGCTGAGCTTCCATCCTTACTCTTCAGAGAAGGATGAGTTAGCCTTCCAATCATTTCTACACAGATGCCATCAGGGCCCAGCATGGAACTCAGCTACTTTTCTCGTTTCCATCCCCCCACATTCCAAACTCAGTGACAATGAGAAAAATCTCACTTTTGTAGCTGAGGGAGCTGAAGTTCCAACCCAACCACCTACAGAGGCAGTATGAGTGTGAATTAGTGCCCCGTTTGGCAAGTAATGGTTTTGACAGGGTTCAAATGAGCAGTTGAGTTTATACGCCCACCTAAACCTGTGGCTATCTCTTAACAGGGAACACTTTACTTAAAATATTTAAACTGTTGTCAGTCATAAAATAATATCCAAAATGAGAAAGACAATTAACAGATGCCAATTCCAAGGTAAATCAGCTGTTTGAACTATCTGACAAGGATTATGAAAGCCTAAAAGTGCTGCAAGAAGCAGCTACAAATTCTTTTGAAACAAATGAGAAGTAGAAAATCAAGGAAATAGCAATTATAAGAACTGCATAAAAATATGAGAATTATATAACTGAAAAATATGATAACTAAGATTTAAACACCCACTGGATGGGCTCAATAGTAAAGTGAAGATGACAGATAATCATGAATCAATGAACGTGAGAACCTGTGAACATGTCATTTAAATTTACCTAATATGAATATCAGAAAATTGACCAAAAAATAGACTCCCAGGGACCTGTGAAACAATAACAAAAGAACTAACATCCATATATTTGCATTAAAGAAAAGGACAGAGAAGGAGACACCGACAACATAGATATTTGAAGAAATAAAGGATGAATATTCCCTAAATATGGTGAAAGACAATTACCTACAGATTGGAGAGATTGTGTTGCCACCATCAAATATGATATATCTAAAGAAATCAAATCCATGAATATGGAAGAAAGGAAGGAAGGAAGGAAGGAAGGAAAGAAAGAAAGAAAGAAAGAAAGAAAGAAAGAAAGAAAGAAAGAAAGAAAGAAAGAAAGAAAGAAAGAAAGAAAGAAAGAAAGAAAGAAAGAAAGAAAGAAAGAAAAGAAAGAAGGAAGGAAGGAAGGAAGGAAGGAAGGAAGAAAGAAAGAAAGAAAGAAAGAAAGAAAGAAAGAAAGAAAGAAAGAAAGAAAGAAAAAGAGCTTAAAGTTGGCTAGAAAGAGACCACATTACTTATAGAGAACAACGATTCAGAAGGCAGTGGACGTCTAAACCATGGAGGACAGGAGGAAATGACAGATTTTAAATGCTGAAAGAAAAGAACTGTCAATCATGAATTCTATATCTAGTGATAATCATTCAGGAGTGAAGAGGAAATAAAGACATTCCCAGATGAAAGAGCGCTAAAAGCAAATCTCCCTAACAAACTTATCTCTGAAGAATGGCTAAAAGAAGTTTTCTAAAGATAAATAAAATAACAAAAGAAGGCTTGGGATTTCCAAAAGAAATAAAAACCCTGGAAATGGTTAAAAGGAGGAGTAAATTCATGAGTTTTTTTTTTTTTTTTAACCATGAGTTTCTTAAATCATATTTGATGGTTGTAGCAAAATTGTAACATCGCCCACATTGTACCCTATGTATGTGGAGGAAATCCTTAAGGCAATTATATTTGAAAAGTAGAGAGGGTATTTGGACATAAATGGAAATAGCTTTCTATATTTTGTTGAGATAAAAAATACAAGAGATAAAACTTCCATATTATTAGACTGTCATAAGTTAAAAATGTATATTGGAGTATCTAGAGAAACTAAGCTAGAACTATACCTTTGGTCATTAAATAAGCCTCAGCAAATTCAAAAGTATCGTGCAGAGTATATTCTCTGACAATATGGAATAAAACTAGAAATCATTAGAAGAAGAATAGGAAATACTCCAAATGTTTGGAAATTAAGCAATACACTTGTAAACAGTCTCTGAGTCAAAGAGGAAGTTTTAAAGGAAATAAGACGTGCTATAGCACTGAATGGAAATGAACACATTAAAATATGTGAGATGCAGCTAAAGCAGTATGGAGAGGGAAATTCATAGCGTTAAATACTTAGGAGAGAAGAAAACTGTCAAATTAATAATCTAATGTCCTTTTTTAAGAAATTAGAAAAAGAAGAGCAAAATAAACTCAAAGTAGAAGGAAAGAAATTGGAAAGATAAGAGGAGAAATCAATAAAATTGAAAACAGAAAAAATAGAGAAAATAAATGAAACAAAAAATCATTTCTTTGAAAAATTATCAAAAATTTTAAATTTCTAGCAGGACTGACAAAATGGGAGGAAGTCACACATCATAATATCGGGGCTTTAACTACATATCCTGCATCCACTTAAAGGGTGATAAGTGAATAATAAAAATACCTTCACAGTCACATATTTGACAAATGTAAAAGAAACTTATCAATTCCTTGAAAACCAGCAACTACCCAAACTCAACCACAATGAAATATACAAACTGAATAGTCCTATGCTAAGAAATTAAATTTGTAATTTAAAAAGCTCCCAAAAGGAAAAAAAAAGTCAAGAAAAATATTTCAATATCTCAATTCAAAGTACCACCTGAATCAAATCGAGCTGTATTGTTGATTGCAATCCAGAGCTTCGTGTAGTACAGCAAATATTTTTAATTAATGTTGCTTGTTTCAAAAAATAAATAAATAAAAAGAGTAAAAAACAGTTTTCTACAAAAAAAAGAAACGTGTTATTGATGTGTTTTCTTTTATTTCTTCATGTTCTAAAACCTAAGAAAAGTGTTTTCTCGATTCCCAGGGCATATGTGTATCTGTGAGCACCGGAAAGTATTTTATACAGCTAAGTGAATAACTTTATATTATTGAAATGATAATGAAATACACTTTAAAATGGTTTTTAAGGGAATATTTTTTGCTTTGATATTTTTCCAGGTATCATCGTCCACTCTATTTGTGTCTAATATTAGTGATTTTTTTTTTGATACAGAACAAAATACCTAACAACGTGATCACCATATTTTTTTCACAGTTCTCTAATCCACCTGTGTTCTTTTCTGTAAAAGGCGAGCTGCTCATATCATACTTCTGGCCAAGAAGTCATCCTTCAGGGTAAATAAGTCTGGTCCCTTAAATTGCCTGTTTCTTTGCTCGCACAGTATCGCCTGCAAATCTTTGATATAAATCTATTACATTTGCCACCCTTGAAGCTGCCATTTTTAAGACAATGGTCTGGTCTTCCTTCAGGGAACTAGTTGCCCCCCACCTCACTGATGGAGGCTTCGGTAGGGACTGTTGGGTATCACTGATCCTATTTATATTGAGGCCTTACGAGCCTCCTTGGTGCAGACATTTGTTGGGGACTCGATATGGAACCAAGTCACGAGTGTGATGCAAAGAGGGAGCCCCACAGAGGGCTAGAAATCCTACTTGACATCATAACCCTGAGATCAGGACCTGGGCCAAAACCAGGAGTCGGAGGCTTAACCAACGGGGCCACCCAGGCTCCCCTGCCATGGGAGGTTTCTAAGCGCCTGGCCATGTTTTAACACCACGACCAGACAGGAATTCGATGGGGTGGAGTTTCATATTTCTCAGCTGTCTCCCCATGGAGAAACCTGGTCTTCCACAGTTTTGATCGAGCGATTTGTCTGGGATCAAGCCTATGTCTAAACTTTGTGTTTATCTACGACGGTTCCCATTTCAGTGTCCTGGTTTTGGTTCACGAAGGGACCTCCTTGACATATCCTAACACTCAATCTATTTAAATTATTAATTTATGTCTTTTTCTCCCCCCAAAGAGTCTGAGTTTTTGTGGAATGGGGTCACGTAGTACCTTGTTCGTATTTCTTTTTGCTGGTAGAGAAGTTTTATTTTTCACACATTATCATCCAGGTCATAAGTAAGACTAAAGACATGCCAATCACAGATTCAAAATCTGAGCTCTTCAAAGAAAGAAAAAAAGGAATTATATCAACCTAATAAATGATATTCCAGCAGAGATGATCATGGTCTCTTATTGATTTCCATGCCATTAATGGCAGCAAGTGGTGTTTTTTTTTTTTTAAGCGGTTCTCAATTAATTTTTAAATTTTTAAATTAGTTATGTATTTTTTTAAGTTTTTTATTTTAATTCCAGTTAGCTGACATACATTGTTATATTAGGTTCAAGTGTACGTTATAGTGATTCAACTTCCATTCAACTTTTACTGCCATCCATCACCTTGTGCTCATCACCTATTGAACCCGTCCCCTCCTCCCCCTTCCCCCGGTGACCATCAGTTTGTTCCCTATAATTAAGAGTCTGTTTCTTGATTTGTTTCTCTTCCTTATTTTTTCCCTTTATTTGATTTTTCTTAAATTCCACATATGTGTGAAGTCGTATGGTATGTATCTCTCCCTGACTGACTCATTTTACTAAACATTACGCTAACTCCATCCATGTCGTTGCAGATGGCAAGATTTCAATCTTTTTTATGGCTGAATAATAATCATATATACAATCACACACACACACACATATATGTATTTATATGTATACACACACATCTCACGTCTTCTTCATCCATTCATCGCTCGACAGGCCCTTGTGCTGCTTCTATATCTTGGTATTGTAAACAGAAGGGTACATGTATCCCTTGAACTAGAATTCTTATATTCTTTGGGTAAATACCCGGTAATGTGATAGCTGCATCACAAGGCAGCTCTATTTTTAACTTTTTGAGCAACCTGCCTACTGCTTTCCATAGTAGGTGCACCAGTTTGCACTCCCACCAACAGCACACACACGAGTGTTCCTTCTCCACATCCTCACCACACCTGTTGTTTTTTGTGTTGTTGAGTTTAGCCATCCTGACAGGTGTGAGGTGATAGCTCCCTGTAGTTCCAATTTGCATTTTTTCTGATAATAAGTGACGATGAGCATCTTTTTATGTTTCCTTTGGCTATCTGAATGTCTTCTGTGGAAAAATGTCTGTTCATGTCTTCTCCCATTTTTTTAACGGGATATTTATTTTTGGGGTATTGAGTTTTATAAGTTCTTCTTTATATATGCTGGATACTGACCCTTTATGGAATATGTCATTTGCACCCACTTTCAAGTGCATTGCATAGCATTTGCAGAGTAATCAATAAGTATTTTAAGGCAAATAGCGAGAGAATAGCTTTTAAACTTTAAGAGAGGAAAAACTTACATTACGTGTAACTTGTTTCATGTTGTTGTTTAACTTTCCGTTGAATGCGTCCTCCACTATCAGCAATCCTGTAGAGTACAGGATGTTAGACTCATATGTACGTGCAGTAATCATAACATTCTCTCTTTTTTATTATTTATTTATCTATTTTTTTTCCTTCTCTCTTTTTTAATAATACAACTGCTTCTCACGGAGAGAACTCCCCATTTATCCAAGAGGACAGAACTAAGTGTCAAAGGGTCGCAATATCACTTGGGATACTTTTTATCCTCTGAAGATTGGTAACCAGTGATAATTTAACAGAGAACCATAGTGAAGCCTGTTTTGCGCTAGTCAGCTAAAACTAAATAAACAAAAATTCCCAAAGATAAACATAAAAGCTTCTTTGTAGACCTTGATTTAGAAACTCTAACTATAGTCAATGGTCTATCAGACCAAATAACATCTAACTCAAGATACTTTCTTAAAGGTTAGTATATTAATCTGCAGGTGAAACTAATTTTAAAAAGCATGTCTGTATTAATCTCAAGGGCAGAGGTTTTTTTTTTTTAAGATTTTATTTATTTATTCACAAGAGACACAGGCAGAGCTGGAGAAGCAGGCTCCCTGCAGGGATCCAGATGCGGGACCTGAGACAAAGGGAGATGCTCAACCACCCAGGGGCCCCAGGGGGGGTGTTTTTAAGTCTTTTTGACTTACAGATTTTAAAATTTCATGAGTCTAGCATAAGAATATGTGTATTTCTGTACAGGTATGTAGACTTTATCATTTAAATATTATTGTACCTTTTATTTTAAACATTTTTGAGTCATTACCTTGTGCCCCTCAACCCAATGTATATTTTCCCTTAAAAAATAGTCAAGAAATGTATATTAGAATAAAGTAAAAGCAAACTTTAATTGCCTTATTGGACACTTTCCAGTATCATCTACTTAGTAATCAATTAATTTAATCAGATTCACCCTCTGGTTTAAATGTTGAAAAAGGCTTTTTTAAGAATTACAGTAATTGAACTGATTGATGTGCTTCCCATATTTGTTACAGCTTTTAAGTCTGTTTATCTACCAAATGTCTTCGATTAACTTAAATCATAAGAGGCTCTGTTTATCAAATCAGATAGCTGAAATCTTTTGTTTCCTTAGTGGGGTTGGTCTCTGAAAACAAACAACAATTCTAGCAATTCCATTCTAGTTTTTTTTTTTTTTTTAATGTCTACTTTTGATGCCCCGAATGCAAATCTTAGTAATTACTGCTACTTTCTATTAAATCAACCACAGATGAAGTAGAAGACTTGTAAGGTTTCGGTAAATAAAATTCCAAAATGAGGACACAGAATGCTCCTTCCTGACATGTTTTTATGATGATGTTGGCAGGTCTTTAATTCCCTTCTGAATTTTTAATACCCAGAGTAGAGTTTTGCTTCTTCTTCTTTTTTTTCTTTTTTTTCTTTTTTATGTGCTGAGTTCAAGCTTATAGCTCATGAGCTCCAGTTCTCGGACGTGGCTTAAGGCACCACTGTAGACGGGCGACTTTTACAGACCATGTTCTGTTCCCCGCACCTTAGGATGAAGTATCTCAGACGTGGCCAAATTGTGCCTCTAGGATGACTCTTCTTTCATGTGACCACAGCTCCTGGTGACTTCAGACACTCTCCATCTCGCCTTCTCTCCCACCAGCTGGCTGTAAGGAAGGGCAAGCAACATCCGTTTCACAGGCGCAAGGAGGGGGGCAGGCGTGGTTAGTTTTCTGCCAGCCCAGCAGGTGCTCGGGCTGCTGGGTCCAGGGCTGCCGCTGCCACCGCGGGTCTGGGTGGACACGGCCATCTGGGCGGGGGCCAAGCGCTCCGCAGCGAGGTGCAGGCCCCTCCGGCGAAGCTCAGCTCGCTCCCTGACCTCAGCATCCCTGTCTCTGGCTGCCGCGAGGGGAGTCCTCCCTCTTACCGAGGTGAAGGTACGAGCGGGGGAGGAAAGATAGGGGGGCAGCGGGGCGAAGAACACGAAGACCCACACCGAGAAGGCTCCACGGAGAGCGAAAGGCAACTTGGAAGCATCGTCTCCCCTGAGGACTTCCTAGGCCCTCAGGAATCCTCCGTGGGGACCGGCTGTGGGATCCCCAGCAAGCTGGGACGAATAAAGGGGGTCACGTCTGCAAAGGGCTTGGGGCCGGACGGTGCAAAGACTTGGGCTAGTCTATGCAGCCTCAGGAGACGTAGGGATAATAGCCTTGGGAGAGTAGCTGCGACCGCAAGGGAACTCACTAAAGACACCTGAAGTGTGTGTGTGTGTGTGTGTGTGTGTGTGTGCGCGCGCGTGAGACTAAAGACCGGGAGTTCCATGAAGTCTCTCCGGATCCCAGTCTCACAGGGAGTGATAAGTGGACCCCTTGTCACCACATGCTCCATATTTATTCTTCTAGAACTATGCTAGACCTAAAAATGAGGGTAAGAAAAGCAAGAGGAAAAAAACCAGATTTGATATAAAAATAATCTCTACTGAACTATCCTGCACATATTTGGTAATAGATGTTGGTTGAGTAACTTCATGCCTCGCACAGGAAGACTTGAAAGGTCAAGGAGACAAATCCAGGGCTAGGGTTCCAGCTCGGCGCGGCCCCCACCCCGGCTTCCGAGGGCGCGGGGCAGTGGTCCTGGGGTGCCCGCCACGGAAGGACACACAGGGCTGGGGATCTGCGGACCCCTGTCCTGCTGGGAATTTCAATTTTATACAGAAGGATCCAGAACACAGAGCAAGCTCTACCTGCTTCTTGGTGGTGCCGGTGTCTTACTCTGCTCACCCCGAGCAGCCCTGCGGCCCCCCGGCTTTCCCAGTGCCCCAGGGAAGTGCCCCGGAAAGCTGGGAGGCGGCCGGGAGTCAGGGTGCTGGGGACCCAGTCGGCTGGCCTGGTTCCTGCCCCCCCCCCGGGCCTGGCCGGCCAGTCCACCTCCACTGGGGCGCTCCCTGCGACCAAGGGCCTACCTCAAGCGTGGGTTGCCTCAGGGTCATTGACGCTTTGGAAGCAGGCTCCTCGAAGCCCCAGGCCCTGGGTCAGGGGGGCTGGAAGGAAGCTTCCCGACTCCCCGGCAGGGCAGGCCGCTCCTGGACTCGGGCTCTCACTGCCAAGGGCCTGCAAGCTCGGCCCCACCGGGCCCGGCCTGGGCAGGCGGTAGAGGCCGGGGAGCCGGGCCCGGGCTGCAGGTGCCCCCCACAGCTGCACCCCCAGCTCCCCGTGACTCCCCACTGTGGGACCGCAGGTGGCGGCGAGCCTGCTGCCCTGGGACGGCCTCTTCTCCCGGGGTAAGGGATAAGCACAGGCAGGGCAAGCCGGAGCCACCCGGTGCCCTGGCACAGCTGCTGCCCGGCCGGGGTGCGGGCCCGGGCGTCGGGACATCGCTCCACAGCCACGAGCGGACGGGGGACAAGCCGCCTCCTTTCACGCAGGGGTTCACAGAGGTTCAAAAGGTCGTTTGGGAAGCCTGCAGGGTCAGCCTGCGTCCCACACCTACCCACTTCTGTCGTGCGTCCTAATCTCATCTGAGGCGGGATTTCTGTGCTTTTTCCATTAGATTTAGGTCACCCCGGCATGAGGTGTTAGGTGTGTGAGGTGCTCTGGTCCAATCACTTGCTCTGGTGCAAAACACTTTGCATCTGCAGGTAGAGAGGTGAGGCCAGGGATGCAGGGGTCGCAGGCTGGGAGCAGGAGGGGGGCGGGTGCAGCTGTCACGGTCACGCTCTGTCCCAGGTAAGACTCAGGATATTCTGAAGCACCGGCCTCGCGGCTGTGACGAGGTTGAAACCAACAGACCCAGCAGCGTCCCTAAAGCCACCTGCCGCGACATTCCAGCAACGGGGCGCCCGTGAGCCGCACCTGCAGCTCTTCTCCCCTCCCCCTCGTGGCCTTCCAGGGAAATTTCTTTTCTTTTTTTTTCTTTCATCGAGTTCACGAATCCCGCAAATACACATTCGCTTGAGATCCTGCACTCCCCGAAGGCGGACCGCGCCCTCCGTCCTGCCCGGGCCTCGCCACCGCGGCTGGGGCTGCGCGCACGGGGGGCGGGGGGGGCGGGGGGTGCACCTGCGGCGCTGGGCTGCCGGGGCCTCGCGGGCCGCACCTTCCGCACGTGCCAGTTGGGCCGAAGCAGCGGGAACCGAGGGCGGCGACGCCCCAGGCCTCGGCACGTGCCCCGCGCTCCGGAGGGTCTGCGGGGTCGCGCCCACGCCCGCCCTCCCGCCTCCCGCCTCCCCCGCTGAGCCCCAGGCGGCCGCGTGCTGGGCGGCGGCGGGGCGCGGGGCTGGGGGGCCGGGGCGGCGTGTGCGGACCGGGGTCCCGGCGGGGGGCGGGGGGGGGCAGGTGCCGGGGGCAGGTGCGAGGGGCGGCAGGTGCGGGGCGCAGGTGCGGGGGCGCAGGTGCGGGGGGTCAGGTGCGGGGGTGGCAGGTGTGGACGGGGTCCCGGCGGGGAGCTCGGGGGCAGGTGCCGGGGGCAGGTGCGAGGGGCGGCAGGTGCAAGGCACAGGTGCGGGGGCGCAGGTGCGGAGGTCAGGTGCGGGGGTGGCAGGTGTGGACGGGGTCCCGGCGGGGTGCTCGAGGGCAGGTGCCGGGGAGCAGGGGCGAGGGGCGGCAGGTGCGGGGCACAGGTGCGGGGGCGCAGGTGCGGGGGGCGGCAGGTGCGGGGGGCAGCAGGCGCGGGGCGCAGGTGCGGGGCGCAGGTGCGGGGGCGCAGGTGCGAGGGGCGGCAGGTGCGGGGGCGCAGGTGCGGGGGCGGCAGGTGCGGGGGCGCAGGTGCGGGGGGTCAGGTGCGGGGGTGGCAGGTGTGGACGGGGTCCCGGCGGGGGGCTCGGGGGCAGGTGCCGGGGGCAGGTGCGAGGGGCGGCAGGTGCAAGGCACAGGTGCAGGGGCGCAGGTGCGGGGGTCAGGTGCGGGGGTGGCAGGTGTGGACGGGGTCCCGGCGGGGTGCTTGAGGGCAGGTGCCGGGGAGCAGGGGCGAGGGGCGGCAGGTGCGGGGCACAGGTGCGGGGGCGCAGGTGTGGGGGGCGGCAGGTGCGGGGGTCGGCAGGCGCGGGGCGCAGGCGCGGGGCGCAGGTGCGGGGCGCAGGTGCGGGGGCGCAGGTGCGAGGGGCGGCAGGTGCGGGGGCGGCAGGTGCGGGGCGCAGGTGCGGGGGCGCAGGTGCGGACCGGGCCGGGTGTCCAGGCTGGGCCCGCCGTCGAGGCCGCGCCCCAGGGCTCGGCGCGCCTCGGCGGGTCCGGCTGGCTCAGCCCACGAGGTCCGCGGGCTCCGGCGCGAAGTTCGCGTGTGGCTCCCGGGGCAGGTCCGGGGCAGGTCCGAGCGCGCAGCTGCGGGGCGCGGGCCGGGTCGCGGGGCGGGCGGCGTCGGGGGGGGGGGTGGGGGCTGCGGCCACGACGGTCCTGCGCCACCGCCACCGCCACCGCCACCGCCACCGCCGGCGCCACCGCCGCAGCCGCAGCCGCGCCCGCCGCCGCCCGAGTCCACAGCAGCTCGCGGCCGGGGCCGGAGGGAAGGTGGGTGCGCGGGGGGCGGGGAGGGGGGAGGGGGGCGGGGGGAGGGGAGGAGGGCGGGGAGCGGGGAGCGGGGAGCGCGCGGGAGCCGGAGAGCGCTCCAGACGGCGGCGCGAGCGGCTGCTCGGGAGGCGGCGGCGCGGGCTGCGCGGGCTGCGCGGGCGGCGGGCGCGGGCGCGGGCGCGGGAGCGGGCGCGGGAGGCGGAGGCCGCCGCAAGGTGAGGCGCGGGGAGGCAGCGTCGCTCGCTCGGGCCGCCGCGGCCGGGCCTCCCTCCTCCGCGCGCCGCCTGTGCTCCCGGGGCCGCGGGGCCGCGCGCGTGCGAGCGGGGGGAGGGGAGGGGGCGCGGGTCGGTGCACCCCGCCTGCACCCCGCCTGCACCCCGCCTGCACCCCGCGCCCCGCGCCCTGCGCCCCGCGCCCCGCGCCCTGACCCCGCCGGCACCCCCGCCCCCGGCCCCGCCTGACGCTGCCCCGCCCGGCCCGTGTCTCCTCCCGCAGATGCTCAAGGTGGCGGCCGTGCTGTGGGTCTGCGCCGCCGCCTGGTGCGCTCGGGCCGCGGCGGCGGGGGCTGCGGCCGGGGGGCGGCCGGACGGCGGCAATTTCCTGGACGATCAACAATGGCTCACCACCGTCTCCCAGTACGACCGCGAGGGCGGACAGTGGAACAGATTCCGAGACGTAAGTGCGCGCAGCCCCTCCCCGGACAGCAGGGCGCGCTCGCCCCCCGGGGCCGCCGCGGCGCTCGCGCGGGGCTGGGGGAGCGGGGACCTGCGGGGACCTGGGGGAGCGGGGACCTGCGGGGACAGGGGGTCCCTGGGACCTGGGGGGGGAGCGGAGACCTGGGGGGCGCGGGGACCTGCGGGGACCTGGGGGGAGCGGGGACCTGCGGGGACCTGGGGGGAGCGGGGACCTGCGGGGACCTGGGGCGCACCGGGGACCTGGGATGCACGGGGACCTGGAGGGGGGGAGCAGGGACCTGCGGGGACCTGGGGGGCGCGGGGCTCCGGGGCTGGGGAAGTTGCGGTTCCGCCGACCCCGCCAGGCTAGCGCCCGGGGAAGGCTCGGGGGGCCGCCCCAGTGGAGGGGTCGGCCGCTGTCCCGCACCCCGGTCTCCCACCTGCCCCGTCCCCCACCTGCCCCGACCCTACACCCTCCGTCCCCCACCTGCCCCCGTCCCCCATCCCTTGTCCCCGCACAGACCCATCTCCTACCTGTCCCCGCACCTCCGTCCCCCACCTGTCCCCGCCCCCGGCCCGCAGGGGTCGCACGCGGAGCGCCGGCTGCGCCCGCAACTTCCGAGCGGTCTGAGCAGGTGAGCGGGCCGGAGCTGGGGCTGCAGCAACTCGGCTCCATCCCGTTGCCGACGGCCCCGAAGGAGTTTGAGGGGCGCTGGGAAGGGGCCCGGGCGGGAGGCGGCGGCACCGCGCACCGAGCCGCGGCCGCAGCTGGAGCGCAGACGGCGTCGCCCGCGGGTCGGCGAGCGGGGCGGGGCGCGGGGGCGCGAACCTGCGGGCCGGGCCGGTCCTCTCCCCCCCCTCCCCGCCCCGCCGGCCGCTGAGAGCCACGGGCCGCCTGCGAGCCCCGGCCGCGGGTGTCACGGGGCGGGAAGGGGGGATCCCGCGGCGGGTGACCGCCCCCCACCGTCCTGCGGACCCCGACGGCGGCGCGGAGATGCGCGGACCCGGGCGGGGCGGGCGGTGCACCTGCTGGGCCCCTGGGGATGGAGCGCGTGCACCTGCTGGGCCCCCGGGGAGCGGGGCGCGTGCACCTGCTGGGCCACCGGGGGGCAGGGCGCGTGTGGTGCACCTGCTCGGCCCCCCGGGGGGGATGGGGCGGGTGCACCTGCTGGGCCTCTTGGGGCGGGGAGCGTGCGGTGCACCTGCTGGGCCCCCGCGGGGCGTCCAGCTCCCCAGCTCCAGGTGGGTCGGGCCCTGGGGCGGGGATCCCCCCCCCCGGGGTGCACCGAAGAGCGCAGGGGTTCCTGGAGGAGGCTCCTGCTGCTAGAGGTGGGGCTGCCCTCCTGCCGCCGGAGGGGCTAAGGCCGGCTCCCGAGGCCTCGCGAACGTGGTGCTGTGGCTCCGTGACATCCCTTACGCCCCGGCTCTATTTGACTTTGTGCTAATATTGAGTACAAAGTTGAACTCAAAAAACCCATGTAAAAAAATCCCAGCCACCAAGCAAATGAGGTATTCCTAAACCTGGGGAAGAATTTCTGCTTATCACATCACTTGGAAAACAAACAAAAAAAAAAAATTGAAGATTCTATCGTTGTTTGAATCCTGCCTCATAAAATGCCGTCTTATTTCTTAATGGCTGCTTGAAAATTTTTGAAATAAAAAGCTTTCTTCTCTAAAATATATTTTAAATCTTCAATATCTTAATGTTCTCTTACTTTATTCAAATTACGTTTTTGAATTATTAACAGCGGCCAGTCATACTTGGGCAGTTTGTAAATATGTTTGCTTTAAACTGCGGAAGCAAGCTGGGTTGCCTGAAAGAATGAAATATTCCAGGAATCATTTAGGCAGCTTCTATAGACACGGAGCAGGGCATTTCACTGCCATAGTACTTTCAGTTATTCTTACTTGATGTCGGGGGGGGGGGGGGGGGGGAATCCATTAAAAGTATATGTTAAATAAAGGATCTACCGATTTTTTATTTTATTTATTTTTTATTTTTTATTTTTTTCCGAAATGTTTTTTAGCAGATATGTTTTGAAGCACATGAAATAATGAAAATATAATAATTACCTATTTAAAAAGTATATCAGGTTGTAGCCTTGCCACTTTAGTAAGATAATTATGTTTTTGTGACAATAACTTCTGGAGGGCATGGAGAAGTGTTTTCTTCCCCCTTTTAACCACCTGTTGCTCATTTAGCATAAGATGTCTGCGGATGCGAGACTCCCCCACTCAGAATGCATAATCCGGATGCGCATTTAGACCATCCACCGCCCTGCTAATGTACAGATTGTTTTTCCCTTTTTGGGGGATCATTGGCTTCATAACTTTGTTTTTCCTGTGTCTTTTAAGATACTGTTAATTTTTCTCATTTTCATCTGGAAGCCCGTGGTTGTGAGGCGTTGCTTGAAATACGTTTGTGCTGCGTGACTCTACCTTTAAACGTTCTGCATCAGCATTGATATCTTAGGTGATAGATTTGCATAGTTCATGTGAAGGCAAAGAAACAAGGAAATCAGCCTCTTCTTTTAGAAACAATTTAACCAAAGTACTTGTTTAGTTTTCTCTCATAAAGAATATAATTTTATTTACAAAAAGAAAAAAAAAAAGCTTTGGAATGCCTACGCAATAACCAAGATTAGAATTAACCTTTACCTTTCTTCTTGTGACTATTTTACACAATCAACATTATTTTACAAGTGATTTCTTAGTGAACCTTTGAACTGTATCGTCTTTTGAATTATATTTGGAAGCTATTTCGAGTGATATTTGAAAATGCAATCCATCATTATGTTTTAATTGAATGATTTTTAAGATAAATGCAGTGTTTATATTATGTGCAATATAAATATATGACTATGTTATTATATAATACAGTTTTAGAAACTTGGAGCATGGATAGGAAGGATTATGTGAGAATAGATGAACATAGGAAGCCCTGCTGCTGAAGAATCATTTTCTCAATTTCCTCAATGTAAATCGCAGAGAAATAATTAAACCACAGTCAAGCTTAACACAGAGGAAACTTCAAATAATTTTGACCACTTTATACTAGGAGTGCTCTTTGAGTAAAGTTTTGTTGACCTTTAAAGTATACAGAACGTCATTATATAGACAGAAAGCTTATCCTTTTGAAAGTCATTAACATATTTGTCAGTATAAAAACTCTTGTGGATATTCTGATCCCTATGTTTTAAGAAAAAGTTAAATTTAAAGGTATAGAGAAGTCAACTCATTTAAAAATAAGTGTAGCAGATAGACCCAGCATGTTATGTTCAGGGTGTAATTGTGTGATTTTAAAATAAAGCCAAAAATAAATAAATAGAATAAAGGCAACAAACAAAAAACTTCCACCAACAGGCTATATCTAGTAGATAGGCTGGTTACATGACATTTACTCTTTTTTTAGCTTAAGTGAGTAGTGGTAAAATCAGGCACACAAGATTCCCCAGTGGAGCAATTGTGGGAATAGTACCTTTACCCGGAACAGGTGTGGGGAATTCCTTCAGCATGTGTAAACATACACACGCCTATTAGGAGAATTGAAAATCGAGATCATTACAAGAAAACAAAAATCATTAGCTTCTGAATCAAATGGTCTATATAGTTCACATTTCAAATATTTGTGTTTTATAAATCAATTAAATCATATCCTTAATCATGTGAAAATGAGCAAGGAATTTAGAAGCCAATGAGTTAATTGATGAGTGACGTCATACCTTTATCAATCTTAAATATTATGGCTTCACTAAAGTCCATGTTGTAATTAAGAATGACAAAAAAAAAAAAAGATAGTATATGGTGGAAGCAATATAATAAACGTAAGCGGCAATGATGGCCTTGCTGATTTCAGATACCTCACAAAATGAGAACCGTACCCCTGCATTGACATGCAAATACTTCTGATTACGTTTATTTTTCGATAAAAATTCCCGGGGGGGGGGGGGGGAGTAGGTGGGAGGAGGCATGAGCAGGTGCAGCACAGAGGATTTTTAGGGCAGTGACAATACTCTGTATGATGGGTGATACGTATCATTATACGTTTGTCCAAACCCATAGAAAGCACGTCGTCCAGGGAGACGTCAGGTGAGGAAAGCAGGTCAGAGAATAGGCGGGGACCTGCTGATGCCTGGAAAGGGACTGTCCCCTAGAAGGGGTGTCGCCTTATCAGCCCCCAGGGGGATGGAGCACAGGGTTATAGCTCTCAGGTGAACTGTAGACCGAGTGTGGATGTAGATTCATCCATCGTGAGGAACGAGCACCGGGGGGTGGGGTGGGGGCTTGGAACTGGGGAGGTTGCGCTTCTGTGGTGGCCTGAGCTGTGTGGGAAAGCTCTCAATTTTTCTGTGAACCCAAACCCCTCTAAAAAACAAGTCTTAAAATCATAACCACAACCCCAGCCTCTTCCCAAACAGACACATGAAAATCTGGGGCTCGTTTTGAACATTGTTTCAAGAACTGTTTGCCATTCTTCTTGCTAAACCCACAATCAGCTTGTTTCTGCTCATTCCTCATGTAGTTTTTACAGCCCTTTGGGTATCTTGAGAGCAATGATAAAGTCTTACAATGCGACTTTATTTATTTTTAAATTATTTTATTTTTTTATTATCGCTTTTTTTTTTTTTTTTTTTTTTTTTTTTTTTTTTTACAATGTGACTTTAAAAGGAATCAACCTTAAGCTAAAGGACATGTAAAGGATCGGGAGCACGTAAAATACAGGTTTAAGTGTCTCAGAGGCATTTACATTACAAGTTGACTTTTTAAAATGCCTGATTTGGATATTTGGGATAATAAGATAACCTTTCTTAACTTTTTTTTTTTTTCTTTTTATTTCCTTTTCACATCTGAGTTGAGGTTTCATCCTAGTGGAGCCTATGGCTTATTTGAGGGGCGGGAGGCACTTAGTGGCTACAACGAGTAAAGCCCCCCGGAGTCTTATCAGCTTTTTCTGCTATCAGCCAATGAACAGTGGGTTCCTAGGCCTACTCCGAGTAAAGCATGTCATTGCTTTGAAAGGCGTTAAAATGGGATCCCCGGGTGGCTCAGCGGTTGAGCACCTGCCTTCGGCTCAGGCCGCGATCCTGGAGTCCTGGGATCGAGTCCTGAGTCGGGCTCCTGGCACAGAGCCTGCATCTCCCTCCTCCGCCTCTCTCTCTCTCTCTCTCTCTCTGTGTGTCTATCATAAATAAATAAATAAATCTTAAAAAAATTGAAAAAAAAAATAAAAGGTGTTAAAATTCAAGCAGAATCTTTAAAGAACGCTCTTGCGGTACTTAGAGTTATAATGCGCCCAGTTCTGTTTCCTGACCGTCCAGATACCCTTAGCGTGAGGGCCTGTCCTTTGTGATGCCTTTTCTCAAAATTAATTTTCCTAATTGAGATATCCTTGATGAAATCGTAGATATTTAAGTTGTGCGATGTGACGCTTTCATATCCATGCGTATTGTGAAGTGGTTACCTTCGGAGCGTGTGTTAATAGGAGGAAGGGAAAACCCCACCACTTGACTTTTCGGCAATACGTGGCAAAAATAAAGGGTCATTAGAAATCGGAGAAACTGGAGAGTTAAATAAGCACCATTCTCTTCGTTCAGGAACCCTTCATCAAGAATAAAAATCTAATTCTGATTTTTAAAACAGTGAACTTGTAGTGTTTCGCACATTCTCAACTGTGGTCGCCGCCGTTACCTGTATTTTGTTGAGTTGAGCGCGTGGGCTTGCCCTTGACCGTTCTTCCCGCAAGTCTTTTCTCTCTTTTGATCTTTCTCATTCTCCTTTGGTGTTTCGATGACTACGGGACGCTCTGTGTAGGAATCCAGGGAAGCGTATAGGGCATATCTGGTGCACGGGTTTGCAGTGAGGCCCGGTACAGACCGTAGCAGACACTAGTTTTCTATATTCAGCGATTGTTCAAACCGGTTATGTCATTCGAACAGTCATCAGGGGAAGCAGTGGCTGTAAGGGAAGCGCTGGGCCCCCTGCGGCGTCCTGCCCCGTCCCTGGCACCCGGTCCCAGGTGGGCAGGGGGCGCGGTGCAGCCTGGATCTAAGATTGGTTTCATCCAGGGAGACGTCAGGTGAGGAAGGCAGGTCAGAGAATAGGCGGGGACCTGCTGATTTCTGGAAAGGGACTGTCCCCTAGAAGGGGTGTCGCCTTATCAGACCCCAGCTGGATGGAGCACAGGATTCCGGCCATGTGCTTGGGTTCGTTCCAGCAGAGAGTCATTGTAGGGTCATAGCGACCCTCTGAGGTCTCTGGCTCTGGCTCTGGTAGGGAGCTGCTGGGGAGTGCAGCCTCCTAGAAGGGGGAGTGCATCCCGGTGGAAGGAGGGCTGCGTCCCAATGGAAGGGGGGCTGCATCCCGGTGCACTTGCAGGCACGGAAAGCCGCAAGTGGCGGGGCGGGGGGGTGCGTCTTCAAGGTATGTGACCCATCATGGTTTTGGGATCTTCTTAGATTCTCTTCTCCTGGTGAAGTTCCCTGCATTTCAGAGGTTGCCAGCACCGTCTCCTTGGCTGTTTCACGTGTGCTCACTACGTACCTTTCTGGTTCTTACGGGAAGTCGGCTGACTTGGGGTCACATGCCTGAGCTTTGCGCCCTATGCACCAACAGAACATCGTGCATCGATCGCCACGAGGTGCCCACTTTCCCACTCGTACGATGACCGCGGTGGGACGGCTCTCAGCTCTCAGGATCCTGACTCAGGATAACACGTATGTCCTTGTGCGACTTCACTTTTCAAGATCTGTGCTAGAATTACTATATTTTATGTATTAATTTTCTAATTAAGTCTGATCTGTGAACCTTCTCCACACACCACCCAACCCCTATAAGCTCTTGGAGTATTTATGTGCATTTCTCCATGTAGGAAAACCCTTTCCTTTTTTTTTTTTTTTTTTTTTATATTTATTCTTTCTACCTCTCCTAGTTTACAGATTCTGCTCCTCACTAAGCTCAGGACTCTGCAGTTACGGATGATCGACTTTCCCCTGGAAAATCCTACAGCCCCGGGGGGGGGGTGCTGGGTGGTACAGTTGGTTAAGGGTCTGACTCTGGGTTTCGGATCGGGTCCTGAGCTGTGAGGTGGAGCCCGCTTGGGGTTCTTTCCCTCCCTCCACCGCTCCTGCTCCCGCTCACTCTCTCTCGCTCGCTCTCATAAATAAATACATCGTAAAAACATAAATCCTAGAGTCCAGCTAGCATTGGCATAGGGACAGGCTCAGCGTCAGCATTAGAGAAATGTTCAATGAATAAAGGAGCATTGTGTCAAGCGTGCATTGCCATTTGGACAGCCCTTCAGAAAAGGCAGTTAGCGCCGCGTTGCTGCCTGCTGACCGTTTCCGTTTCTGACCTCTGCCCAGTTCTGTAATGCCAATGAAAATTTAATTCCATCTGAAATATAAGGTTTCAAGCCCAGAACTGGTGTGGTCCATACATTCCAGAATGCAGTAACGTGGGGATGCTGTGCCCCCGCTGCACGTTCGCGTGCAGGGTGGTGACCGTAAGTCCGGGTGCTTAGGTGCATCGTGGCTCTCCCTCGGCCCACCCGGCCCAGGCTTTTCCTGCAGTTCCTCTCTGACCCTATAAAATTTTGCTCTGAAGTCTTTAAATACTTTCTGCCACCTACTGTGTGATGTTAAACACCCCTGTCTCCCCGCCTTTCAACTACTCCATTGAACGGTTGGGTGGCGAGTCCGGATCTTTTGGAGATAATCCAGATTCATCGCTGACTTTGCCAGTGCGTGTGTTGCGGGACAGGGGCGCGGAACAAACACGCCTGAGCTAATAGAGAATTTTATTTCCCGGGCGTGGGATGGGTGAAGAGAGCTTGGCAAAGCGAGCCGGCCGGGGCTGCAGTTTCAGGGCCGCTCTCGGTGTTTTCTGTCCCCTGTTGCTGGTCCCCGTCCAGCATGAAGGAGCCAAGAGCCCGGGGCAGGCGGTTTGCCCTCCAAGTTCCCTGCAGGGGTCACACGTGCCTCCCGTGTGTGTCATGGACGTGTGCTCCGTGCCGTGGCCGCAGCGGCCGACAGCGAGCGGGACGGACATCACCTCTGATGGAAAAGGAGTAGCAGTCGAGGAGAGGAGGCAAGGCCTGGCGCCGCCAGGACACTGCCGGTGACCTCTGTCCCTTTCATGCATCTCCACGTCTCTGGGGATCATTGCCTGTGCCCATAAGGAGTTTTCGCCCATTTCTGTTGTTTGCTTTGCTTCTGTCTTGCTCGCTCCCCACTTTCAGACGTTCCCTCTGCCTCTAGTCCGAGAAGAACAGGCGCATCAGTATCCAGGGGTCCTGGTGTGGGAGCCCACGGGGGGCTGGCCACCGCCGAGACCCAAGAGGACATGCTGAGGTCACACCCAACACGAGCATCCACATGGGTTTCTAAGGACAGCCGTCCTCATCTGGTGACCCGTCCTGTTCCTAGGGAAGTCATTGAGCATTATCTTACCTTCTGCGAGACCTTTTTTTAAAATTTATTATTTATTTATTTATTTATTTATTTATTTATTTATTTATTTATTTATTGCGGATCTTTGGTCGTGGTTCCAGGTAGGTAAAGTGGTTGGTGGGAAAGAATTAGAATTAACTTGTTGTTCCCCTTAGTTGTAAGACAGGCTCCTCTCTATACCAGGTTGTATTGCCTCTAATGCAGGGAAAAACTAAAAAAGGGGGAAGAATGATTAATGCACAGTTCCTTTTCTTGGGATACTGGAGATGACGCTGCTGCTGGATCCATGCAGCTTAGTCCCGGAAGCGAAGGAAATAATCTCCTTAACATTTGTATATTGGGGGCGGAGGGAGGGGGAGTTGCAAGATGATGTGCAAAGTAAGATTTTCCGGAAGCCTCCATAGGAGCTTCATGCCTTTGAGTTTGTTTCTTGACGTCGTGGATGGCCGAGCTCCTTGCCTGGATCCTAAGCCGAGATAGTAAATTGCACTATTTTGTTGGGTTTCTTTTACTTTTTAAGAGTTCCTTGAATCCTTCCTCATACTTGCAAAATGAAAACTTTAGTTTTTATTTTTCTTTCATATATATATATGTATATATATATATTTATTTATCTATTCGTAGCTCGATTATTTTACAAGCAATTAGGTGATTTTTGCTTAATCTTTTGCTGACACTTAGAATGTCTTATAATTGGTAACATAGCATACAAATACACAAGGTAGAGAGGTAAAGATTCTTCATAAAACCACTTTGCCTTTTGTCTTATTTTATTTTTTATTAATTTATTTTTCCCGTTTTGCCTTTAAGTCGTAGAAGTTCTTCCGAAGGATGATGCTTGCCTCCACATTCTTCCATAGGAGATCACCTGACTCTCGGTATCCTACTTGCAAGCTGCTGACTTTATCCAAGAAATAACGTAATAAAATTGGCTCCCACTTCTGAGCATTTACAGCTGATTTGTCTACTTAGAATCTAGGGATTAGGGCCCAATATACATTTTTATTTCTTCCTTTGGAAATGGCACCATGATACTTCATTGGCCCGTTTAATAGTTTTAAAAGTAATCACACATTAAAAAAAAAATATTTAGAATTTGAGTGAGGTAGATTCCTTTTTTAGGTGGCATTTGTGTGCTTTGAGTATTTTTAGCCAATGTCATCGTTTTTATTGTAAAACAGGGATAATTAAATACATCCGATATTACGTTTTCGTGACTGTTTCATTAGAAACATTGATTTTAAAGTCACGCTATTTAAATATGCAACTCTTTAAAGGTAGAGGTAGTTTCAGAGGCAGAGTTCGGTGATTCCTCAGTTGCACGTAACACCGGGTGCTCAGTCCATCAGGTGCCCTCCTTGAGGCCCGGCACCCAGTGACCCCATCCTCCCCCACCCCTCCAGCAACCCTCAGTCTGTTTCCTATGATTAGGAATCTATTATGTTTGCCCCCCCCTCTGATCTTGTCTGTATTTTCCCCTCCCTTCCCCTCTGATCCCCTGTTTTGTTTCTTTAATCCCACACATGAGTGAGGTCATACGATCATTGTCTTGCTCTGATGGACTGACTTCACTCCGCACCATACCCTCTGCTTCACTGCACCATAATGCTTCCTGGTCCGTAATGCAGTTCTGGGAGGTCTGCTCCGCCAGGTGCTTTATTATTCCATTTAGAATGATCTTTAAGAAGTATCTTATTTTTAATTGTAGTAAAAAAAAGACGTAATGCCCCATTTACCATATCCATTTCAAGTACATAATCCACTAGTGCTGAATGTATCCACACTGTGCGTCACCACTATCCAGAATGTTTTCATCTTGCAAAACTGCAGCTCTACGTATTACACAGCAACTCCCCAATCTCCCCCCTCCCAGCCTCCGGCAATCACCCTTTTATCTTCTGTTGTCTATTAATTTGACGGCTTTGGGTATCTTCTGTGAGTGGAATCGTGTGGTTTTGTCTTTTGGTGGCTGGTTTATTTCACTGAGCGTAACGCCTGCAGGGTTCATCCACGTTATTGCAAATGGCAGGATTTTCTTTCTTTTAATCGCTGAGCAGATAACGTTTCTTGTGTGTGCAGACCACGTTGATCCATCCCTTCATCTACCGACGGGCACGTGGATGCCTTCCACGCATCAGCTACTGCGAGAAACGCTGCTGTGAGCGTGGGCGTGCAAATCTCTCTCCAAGATCTTACCTTCAATTTTTTTTGATATATACTCAGAATTGGGATTGCTGGGTCATGTGGTAATTCTCTCTTACATTGTTTTTTAAGAACTGCCCACTTTTCAATGGAAGGTTTTTTTTTTTTTTTAGTATAACCTTTCAATAGTCGGCATTATTAATCTCCTTTTATAAATGGGATTATTTAGTTTCAATAAACCTAATCTGCCAAGATTAGTGAGATTTCGAACCTACTTTCTCTAGCTCTAAATATCATGTTCGTGTTTGTTCTTATTTACCAACATTTGGGCACTTGGAATGAGTTGTTACCAATAACTAAAATTGTTTCTCTTGCTTTTGAAATGTTATATTTGGTTTTTCTTTAATGGTGACAATAGCTATATTTTCATCTCTGCTAAACCAATAAATTGGTAAAGATCTGGAGTTTTTATCACAACCATTGAGGGAGCCTCACTTATTACAAAATGATGGTGATTTCACTATGATCTGATAATTGTATCGTGAAGCTACAGTTGAGGACTTCTAGTAGCCCGCCTTTCATGAGTTTTAGAGGAAGTCCTATTAGTGAACAAAAAGCACAGTATTGTTCAAAGAGTAGTATTTATCCCTACAGGCGTACTACCTATGGCAGTTGCACACAATTGGCATTTTTATTAGTGATTCTTTTGATGTCACAATGAAATTCTGAATATCTTGGGTAGGCAGGAGTGGCTGTTAAAAAGACTATTAATTAAAAAAAAAAGGCTATTAATTGTGCTTACAATAGGTGTTATTTGGTTCACGAGTACAACTCATTTGAGAACTGTCAGGCCTCATTGTGCCCGACTTCCGCCCCTTACAGTTGTAGATAGATTTTCAAAGTAGATGAATGTGGATAAGGAAAAGGAATTATTTCTTACAATTAAATACTGGGAGTTCACGCACTATTATCACATATAAACAAGTGTCATCAGTGTCCACTGGGCGCTGAGGGAACCTACCGGTTTCTGTCCATAGCAGGTCACTCATTTTTCTATGTGTTCCATGTTGAGTATAATTCTGTGGACTTAAAAAGAAATGAAACTTCCTCAGAACACAAGGTAGGTTATCGTGTTTCTAGCTTTTAGAACAATTTTGTTGTTTACATACATTCCGGAAATTTTTCCATCAAGAACTTCATTGAAGTCATTGAGTGTGAACTATTTCACTGAAAGTAGGTTCTCCGTTTTTAGAGTTTTGCAAGCAAAATTAAGTAGCTGCCAGACTGAAGAAAACATGGAGTGAACAAGATTCGGTGATTTCTGTGTTTTGCATCGATTAAAGTCAAGTAATAATGAACTTATTTGATGCTAGCTTTTATACTAAGTATGTGAAATAAGTGGTTCTATGGAACAGTCTGATAGAAATCAAAATACATTTATATGGTCAATTTTCGAACACGTTGAGTGTTCCAGATAATTCTGTAGGATTTTATTTTTATTTTATTTTATTTTATTTTATTTTATTTTATTTTATTTTATTTATTTTATTTTATTTTATTTATTTATTTTATTTTATTTTATTTTATTTATTTTATTTTATTTTATTTTATTGTTTTTTTTTAGGATTTTTTTTTTTTAAATTCTTAGCATAAGGAAAGGCCCATTTATTTAGCAGGATTGAAAGAGGGAGTGGGACTAAAAATGCAACAACTTAATCTAATTGTGTCTCCAAATATAAAAAAAAAAAAAAAGCATCACAGGGCTTTATCTTCGTAAATTGGCAAAAATGCTTCCTAGCTGGAGCTCCTAAATATAGTAGTTTGATAGTCCCTTCGTCACGACACTCTTACTTTTCTATCATCAGGCTACTTTGGGACTTTCCAAATATTTACACAGGGCACTCTGGATGCTAATTGCTTGGGCACGTGCTGTAGCATCTGCTGTAGAACCGGGTTTAGGATATCAGGGGAGTATTTCTAGGCCTTCTGCGGCCTACGGTGCAGTGTGAGGTTATAGGCAACCTCCCGGTCTTCCAGGAACTGAGGTGCCCTTGGCACATCCCATACTCTGTGCACACTCCCTCGGGGACGTCAGATTCATCTCACGTGAGCATTCCTTGAGGCAGGACTCGTCTAGGACGTTGGTCAACGGACGGTAGGCAGCGCCGTCGAAGCAAATTTTCTTTTGAGTGAAATATAATTTCTTGGGATTGAGACGCTGCACGGTTTATGGCTTTAAAGAACCGTTGTACTTCCCGAAACTTTGTGACTTAAGGCACAAGAAGTGCCTGTTGGGAAGCCGTGAAATTTGGAAGGAACCTTAGGCCGATGACAGCGACCGGCCCCCCCCCGCCCTCAGACTCTCGTCGATGAACACGCCGACTCTACCGACTAATGTCATTGCCATTTAAAGTTAGTTTCAGAACTGAAAGGTGGTTTTTTGTTTGTTTGTTTGTTTGTTTCTTTTTTCTTTCCCACATTTCCCCGGGTCAATTTTTCTTTGGTTTTTAAACACGGGAACATCGCCAATGGGAAATAACATGTTTAGTTCTAGTAGCAAGTGCGCAGTAGAGATGGGGGGAAGTAAGCGCTGCACATTGTTTTGGGGGAATAAGAAGTATTTGCAAAAGAATTCGATGTTGAGCCTATGCCGTGTGCCACGTGTCAACATCCTGGAGACCACGGCGTGTGTCGGCCAGTGAGGGAGGTCGGGGAGTCTCCTTTCAGACCTGCTGTGCTTCATGGCCGCGGGCCACCTGCTGCCGCCCCTGGGGACGGTGCCCTGGCCGGCCGCGCTGCGAGGGCGCCCCAGGAGGTGTGCACCCTGCGGCCCCGGACCAGGGTCAGGGTCCTGGTGAGACCTCGAACCTCATCCAAGGCCCGGTCACTGGCCGTGGGCGCCTCGGGGATGCGGGCGGCGCCTGCGTGTCCTTGGGTGACCTTCAGGTTCCTCCCCGCCGCCCCTCAGGAATGGGGCTTTGTGCACAGCCCTGCAAGCAGTGGGGCTTTTAAGGCCAGAGGCTCTGAGGTATGATCAAACGTCTTTGTTCTTAATTCTTCTACTTGAATAAGCAATTCGACTTTTGCTTTTTTTGCCGTAGAACTAGGTTGTGAGGTTCCTGATTTGCATTTGAGGTTGAGAAAAACAAACCCCCCTTTATTGTGTTTTGTGAATTCAACTTTTTTTTTTAATATTATTTACTTGAGTGAAACTATACATTTCAGTAACTTCCTGTCACCTGGCGTGATAAGAATTCCAGTTTGAGTCTTACCGTGACATAGCGATATTGGTATCACATAAAATCATCCAATATCTATAAACAGCTAAGATTGATTTTTAAAATGAACATACGTTATAGGTTCATTACTAAGCTTCTGTCTTAAGTATATAGATATTGGCTAAATCACACAGAAAGCAAAATAAGCGATGTAAAGAACGTATGGTGATGGGATTACGCATGTCATAAGAATTCAAAGTAGCATATCCTCCAAATTCTTGTACTTTAATATATTTTTATAGCGAATATTCAATATGTTACATATATTATAACATATTATGATTTTAACTGAAATAATAACTTTGTAGATAAAGACTGCTAGTTAAGGAGATTCAGATTCTCCTTAACAAACTTTGGAGTAATGGGATATTTGGAATAAGGCGATAATTACAATAGGGCAGTTTATGTGTGTATTTAGTGTGGCCTACAAGTTTATTTCTCTGCTCTGACCTTTTTTATGGCATTTTAAGTCTCCCTGTAATATTGCCGTTCGATGGTAGCGCTTACTTCTGCAGCCTCCTCCTGAAGCCAGTCCCCGGGCACAGCCCCGGATGACCCGGAGTGAAGGGACCCAGAACGGAGGGCAGCGGACCCTTGCCCTGAAGGCCTGTGAGCGCGACATCAGGCCTGTGAGACTCTCGCTCCGCGGTGATGACTTAGCACCCACCCGAGTCACGCAGGAGACGCATTTCCAGGGACCCTGCGACTGTCCTCACCTGCGGCTCTGCCGAGAGGCTCTGTTTTCAGTGGGTGGCCCAGCCAGTCGGGCGACCGCCTTGGGCTGGGACCCCGGGGCCCTGGGATGGAGCCGTCGGCCGGCACCCTGCCTGGGGGTGCCTTCTCTGCGGTGCCTCCCGAGTCTGCAGACACGCTCTGGGGTGCTCCGCTCCGGCCCACATCCCTAACCCCTTCGGCCTGGCCCACGTCCCTAACCCCCTCGGCCTGGCCCACGTCCCTAACCCCCTCGGCCCCGACCCACGTCCCTAACCCCCTCGGCCCCAGCCCACATCCCTAACCCCATTGGCCCGGCCCACGTCCCTAATCCCCTCGGCCTGGCCCACACCACTAATTCACTCGTCCCTGGCTCACATCATCGTCTGTCACGTAGGCTAGACTTGTTCAGGGCCTTCCTGTTTTCGAGCTTCCCCCGAGTGATAGCTCTGATGGTTTGCGGCTGTGCTCAACAACTCACCTTGGTGGGTGCCTGCGTTCCAGAGGAGGACCGCGTGTCGCGGTGACCGTAAACGCCCTGCACGGGGAATGACCGTGTGTGGTGTGAGCCGTGGGAGCCCCACGCGGTGGGGCCCTGCGTACCCGTGTCGTCATCTCACAGGGAGGGGGGCCTGGGCCCGTCGGTTATCCTAAGCTCTTTGAACACCTCGAAGCACACTCGGAGGAAGGCTGTTCGTCAGGGGTCTAAGGGCAGAGACGTGGTTCCGCTCGGCGCCCCCGGCTGTGCTCGGGACGAGCGGTCACTGCAGAGCCCTGTGTGCTGTCCTGCGGCATTGGGATGACAGGTCCCATGGGGGGTGGCCGTGCCCACCTGGCAGTTCGGCCTGGGGGGCCCTCGAGGGGGCAGACCCAGGTCTCCAGGCCCTGGACGGTGCCGGCCTGAACGGCCAGCCCCCTGTCACCCAGTCTCAAAGCCAGGAGCCCGCGGGCCTCCTCGCAGCATATTTGTTTCCCTGCTGCTTTCTGGGTCCCGCGCTGTCCCCGCTGGTGGAACCCAGTCGCCCCTGGTCCCGCGTCACTACCTGCCCCTCGTGGGCCCCGTGCACCTGCCCTGGCATGAGAGCCCGCTGTGGCCGCCCGGAGAGGCAGGGGGCCCGTGGGGACAGCCTGCGACCTCGAGGCCTGTGCCTGGGGCCCAGCGCTGCGGCCGGGACCCTCCTGGAACCAGGGTCCGGGCCGTGGACGGAGGTCTGCTGGCTCCCTCCAGGCCAGCCGCGGGGCTTTAACAAAGAAATCAAAACCCAGATGCTATCATGAACATTTTATCTTATTTTTCCCCCACAGTTATTTATTTATTTATTTATTTATTTATTTATTTATTTATCTATTTATTTATCTATTTATTTATCTACTTATTTATTTTTATTTTATTTATTTATTTATTTATTTATTTATTTATTTATTTATTTATTTTTTATTTTTTAGCATGCCACTTACAGATCTTGTGTTCGTTCCACATGGTCTTTCCTAAATACCCCGTTTGTGTATTTGAGCTCTAATTTATTTTAAAAGAACAGGGTTGATTTTCACCGCCAGGTTTGAGCACAGGTTTTCAAAAAAAGGAAGAAAAAGCATATCAGCAGGGGTCGCCGCGCCACACGCGACGCCTCTTTGCTCTTGGTGCATCCGGCTCCTGGTCTGCATCACCAGGAAAGTGTCACCTGGAGGCTCTGGATTTTTGCCGTGAGTTGTCCCAGAAGTCAGCCAGCTCGCGGCAAGGCTCCAGAGCGAGGAAAAGGATGTCCCCACCTGCTGTCGAAACTCAAACTGCCTAAAAATGAGACTCCCAGGGAAACATTGGTAACTGCCCTTAAGACTCCAGTGATTCATCCGTTCACCGTGTGTGCTCTTGTATCGAAGGGAACCGTATGCAGATTGATTTTCTCTGGAAGAGCATCTACTGAAAGGAAACTTAACCTGATTTTATAATAAAAATAGTGTTAAGGACAATCATTTGGAAAACTCCTATTAAAAAGATACAAATGCTCTGAAATACATTATAGATCCTGATTTTTTTTTCATTTTATGAATTAAGAACATGAATATTTTCATTACCTCAAATGAAATCTAAATTACGTTTTTTCACATAAATTCATCTTTTTTTTTTTTTTTTTTCACTTGTGATCTTAAAATGTTAGTGTATGAGTTCACTTTGGGAGAATCTAAAATACCAATAAAAGATCTGTAACCTGTAACATAAAGTGACTTAAGAAAAATAAAGATGATAGCTATGGTTCATAGATATTTTATGTCTCAAACTATGCGAAAACAGTAATGACAATACGAGACAAAAAACCGAGAATTATAATCACTGTGTTTTGAGTGGTTTTACTGGTATGCTTTGCTATTTTCTTAAAATAGTCTCTAAATTTACATCTTGGACGATACCCCTGAACCAACTATCATGGAAACAGTATGTGTACCCTTAAAATTGAAAACCAAAATGAGGCTTTTGGACTCAATTTTTTTTTTTTTTGGACACAATTTGAAGTCAAGTCGTGCTCTAATTGCTGGAATATTCCCATCACATCCTTCAGCGTCGAAGTATAGACTCACGGTGTTCTGTTATTGTGATAAAAATTCAAAGTGTCTGCATCCTGCAGCCTGTGGCCGTGCGGCCGAGGAAGCGTGCCCGTGACAGAGTCCCCTCGAAGCCCAGGATTCCGTCCCGGCTGTTTATTGCTTATTAACATGATGGTATTTTATATTCAATACGCTTTTGTACGATTTTTAAAGATTTAAGCACTAAACGCTTTGTTTCTGATGGTTTCAGGATCTGAGGTTTGTAACCCGAGCGGGTTGAATTTGAGAATCTTGCAACCAGACTGTTTGGAGCTGCAGTCGTGCCGGTTCCCACCTTGGGGGGCTTCCTGCTGAAGATGGGGGGTGGGGGTGGGGGTGGGGGTGGTAATGACCCCGATGTGGGCAGGAGCGCCGTGCCCCTGAACCCCAGCCGTCTGACTGGCCCGTTTCCCCCAGTGACTTCAGTGAGGCTTTGAAGAAAAGGGAGGGGGAGACCTTTCTAGGGATGCCTCAGTGCGCTCGCCTGTACCTGGTCAAGGGAATCTCAACAGCACTCGAGGCTCTCAGGGCTCCCCCGGGATGGATGGGCTCCCCGGGGATGGGCTCCTGGGATGGGCTCCCCCCCGGGATGGGCTCCTGGGATGGATGGGCTCCTGGGATGGATGGGCTCCCCCGGGATGGATGGGCTCCCCGGGGATGGGCTCCTGGGATGGGCTCCCCCCCAGGATGGGCTCCCGGGATGGATGGGCTCCTGGGATGGGCTCCCCCCCGGGATGGGCTCCCGGGATGGATGGGCTCCCCTGGGATGGGCTCCCTTGGGATGGGCTCCCCCGGGATGGATGGGCTCCCCCAGGATGGATGGGCTCCCCCGGGATGGTTGGGCTCCCCTGGGATGGGTTCCCCCTGGATGGGCTCCCCCGGGATGGATGGGCTCCCTCAGGATGGGCTCCCCCGGGATGGATGGGCTCCCCTGGGATGGATGGGCTCCCCTGAGATGGGTTCCCCCTGGATGGGCTCCCCCGGGATGGATGGGGTCCCCCAAGATTGGCTCCCTCAGGATGGGGTCCCCCAGGATGGGCTCCCCCGGGATGGATGAGCTCCCTCGGGATGGGCTCCCCATGTGGCAACAGTGTGTAGAATGTACGTTCTAAGGTCAGGGGTGAAGGCGAGGGAGCCGGGCTATCCTGGCCCAGCTCGGGGTCTGGCGGTGGGCACGTCCTTGCCATGACCTCCCCCCACGAATGGACATTGAAACTGATCATGGGGGAAGGAGATTTCTAGTCTCCTCATTGCGTTTCAGTGAATGGTTCTGGCAATGGTATTTATGTCTCAAGCTAGAACTCCAGTTTCTTATTTGGCATTAAACAGCAGCTGATGCTAGTGGAAGAAACCCAGAACATAAAATCAAAATATATGTACATATTCTTGCTCAATATTTAAATTTTCTCTATTTTTTTGGAGAGTTATTTTTACAGCATCAGTTAGAACATGTGTTTAGAACATATGTTTTTTTTTTAAAGGTTATCATTAATGCAGTTAAATGACATGCAGAAAATGAAATAAGTATTTAGAAATATCTTCATAGAGACAGCACAAGAGATTCAAGAATGATTCCAACTTTTGAACACATTACTGTACATCTACAGTATGGCAACATCAGTAGTTTCCAATGCCTTTCTTACATAGGCTTTGGATTTTGTTACATAAAACTTTTGTTACATTTTATGTATTGTTAAATAAATACAATCTTTTAAAAAATAAAATAAAAAAAGGGATGCCCAGGTGGCTTAACAGTTGAGCATCTGCCTTCAGCCCAGGGCGTGACCCCGAGGTCCCGGGATCGAGTCCCTCATCGGGCTCCCTGCAGGGAGCCTGCTTCTCCCTCTGCCTCGCTCTCTGTCTCTCATGAATAAATAAAGAAAATCTTAAAAAAAAAAATTAGATAAAACATTTTTATGTATTGTAACATAATTTTGTTATGTAAAAATAATCGAATTATAATCAGGAAAGAAGAAGCAAGTTGAAAAAGTATGCAATCTAACTACTGTTCAGGAAAAAAGAAAAGAAGGTAGATTTGGTACCATTTTCTAGGCAAAATAATTGAGAAGTGAACGTTTTGGTTAAGTATGATTTTTTTTTTTCTACATGAAAATACTAAACAACTTCTCCTTTTCCTGTATGCTCTTCGATTTGATTAAATAAAGTCATGATATGTGCGGCTAAAGGTAGTAGTTTTTTATTACTACTGTTAAATTGTTAGTTGATGCAACCATATAACTCGTCCTTACAGAATAGCTGTGAGTGAATTGGCTGTTTACTCTTAATTAGAATTATTCTGGAATTTTCCAGGCGGTCCCGCTTTCCCTTTCCGGAGCTCAGTAGGACTGCAGGTCACACAGCATGGCACCCACCTTTGCACAAACACAGGGAGAAATCACACACGTAAAAAGGCCATTTTGTGCCAAGAGTAAGCATTCAACATGCAGAATTGGCACAAAACCACATGGCAGTGGTTGGATTCCGAGGGCTGCAGGGGGAGGCGGAGCTGCCCGGCCAGTTCCCCGAGGGCCCTTCCTCAGCACCTGCAGGGCAGGCCGGGGTAGGGGCCGAACCAAACCTGTTAAGGTGGTTCCTAAATTCACCCTAGGGTAGTTTGTGAATTCGTAACACTCCTGTTCCTGGTGTATTTTGACACATGCCCAGGAAAACAGTCACTACAGGATTTTAAAATGCCTGGACCTTGTGGCAAGATTTCTAGGACCCTAGATCCTAGGATTTCTAGCGACATTATGTACACGTTGAAAAATTGTGTTGCATCAAGCTTGGATCGAGTGAAGCTCTATGATTTGGCTGAAGAAATGCGACCCTTGGTAGTTGATTCTCTGATTAGCATCAAGGTTTGCTCAAAAGATGTGACTTTTACTCTCATCGATGCAAAGGAATAGAAGAAAATATGCTTGAAGTTAAAAATCACTAGAATTTTTCTTGGATCTGGGTCTTTATTTGTTGTTGAAGGATAAATGAATAAATCTTTAAAAAAATTTCAAATAGAGAACAACAAAGTATCTATTTACTATAGATATGAACATTTTCTAATTTTTAGAAAGACATTCCCGAAACGAAAATGAATTGTTGATTAGGTCTGTAGGTCTAATGTAGTAATGTGGCTTTTCTTTTTTTTTTTGTCTCATTTTTGTTTCAAAAAACTGTTATCAAATAAGTTGAGAGGTAGGAACAACCCTAATGTGACTTAAACGAGGAGAAACTATTCAATCCATCTTAACTGTATACAAAGCTGATTTGATTAGTTGTACTAAGTTGCCTGTTAAGATTTATAGTTAAATCTCTGTTCATTAATTGTTCATTAAGAGACCTTTAAATAAGAAAAAAAAAATACAGTGTATGTACTTGGTCTTTGACATAATCTAAGACAATATTAGCAATTGGTTTGTTAGATTACATGGACAAATATTTGCATTTTATTGGGAAAAAAGGTAATTTGAAGTTAGCTATCTCATCTAGGGAAAACAGAGTTAATCCCATTGCCTCAGATCATTGTCTATTTTATTTATTTATTTATTTATTTATTTATTTATTTATTTATTTATTCATTCATTCATTCATTCATTCTTTTTTTTTTTTTTTCCTCGTCCATTTTAAATGAAGAGGCAGTCAGCCGCAAAGTGTACTGTCTCCCTTACTGGGGGGAGGTGGGGTCCTGCACGAAGCTTGGCATGATCCCCAGGGGCTTCTTGGGCTGCAAACACAATATATGTGTGTATGTAGCCAAGTTTATAGAAACGAGAAATAATTCGTAAGAAAAAGCAGAGCTAGCTTTGTCCTATGTTCTGAAATACTGATCAAACATGAATGGCTCAGAGATTCCTAGATTCTATTTTTTCAGGGACTCCTGTGGCCGTAGGTACCTGTTCCTGAGAGTTCTTCCTAAGTTCTGTATGGTTAGGATCTTAGGACAGTCAAAGCCTGGCGTTATTGGTCTGATTGCTGGACTGAATACGTTCAACCGACGTCAAGCTGGAAAATGCTTGAAAACACAGCAACAGCCAGGATTATTATGGTTTATAAACATACTGCAGATGTCGTCTATTTAGTTCAAAAGAACATAATCTTGCTGTCGAGGATGTGGGTGAAGCCTGGCTGCTGTAACGCGGGCGTTGTAGGATCACTGTCGTTTTGCAGCCAGACCCCCGGAGATTGTAAGTTTATAATTTACATCGAACTTTTTTTTATAAGACTGCATTTTTTTAAAAAGATGTATTTATTTATTTATTCATGAGAGACAGAGAGAGAGACAGAGACCCAGGCAGAGGGAGAAGCAGGCTCCACGCAGGGAGCCCGATGCAGGACTCGATCCCAGGACCCCGGGATCATGCCCTGGGCCGAAGGCAGGCGCTAAACCGCTGAGCCCCCCAGGGATCCCCTACATTGAACTTTTTAGAGAAAGTATTTGCTGTTCAATAGCTGAGCCTACATTTAGATGAAGCGTTTTGGTCTAAACTATGTAGGGTTTGGAATTCTCCAACAAATCCCAGACATCTAATTTTATCAGATATTAAGAGCAAAAATACGTACAGATTAAAAGCGTTTTGCACTTGCCTACACGCTCTAGAGATAATCACCAATATTTGTGAGACTCGGCTAGCTAGAAGACAAGAACAGCATTTTCTCTTTCGGGAAAGCAGAGGATTATTAGAAATATCAAATGATCAAACACACGCAAACCCTTTGGAAAATAACAAATCACTAAAGCAGGGTATCGTTTCGAAGACAAACACTCGTCTTCGCCCGTTTATAAATTTGTCTCTCTTTCCTAAATATGCACCTTCACTTTCAGATGTTTGTAAAATGTATAATAATCGATGAGACTAAAAATGAAACACGTAGGAAAAGACTGCTTTTCTATTTATTTATTTATTTATTATTTATTTATTTATTCTTTATTCTTTTTTTTTTTTTTGGACTGCTTTGTTTCTAAAGGGCTATACATTCCCCTGCCAGAGTCATGCCATCTCCTCCCTGCAGCATCTCGGGAACAGGTGAAGAGATTGACATGTTGCAGGATGATTAGAATGTGTTGTGACAAGGGAAGTAAGATCAGTACGTGCGAATCACATGCGTAGACGGAGGTGATTCAATAAGGGCCTCGAAGTCCATGACACTTCATCTTGGTTTTGGTGGATTAATAGAGTTTTCCCATGTGGACAGGTGGAAGGAAGCCTGTGGAACAGGAGTCTGTCTCCGTGCACGGAGCCATGGTGCATGGGAGGGCGCAGCTCGTGTCGGAACTACTAGAAGCCAAGTACGGCGTGAACGAAGAGGGAAGGATGGGGAATCATTGGAGATGGGACAAAAGTATTAGGACTAGACTTAAAAGTATTTTTTTTTAGATTTTATTCATTTATTTGACACAGAGAGAGAAGGGGGGGCACAGCAAGGGGAACAGGAGAGGGAGAAGCAGACGCCCCGCCGAGCAGGGGGCCTGATGTGAGGAGCTCCGTCCCAGGACCCTGGGATCATGACCTGGGCTGAAGGCAGACGCTTAACCCCCTGAGCCCCCCAGGTGCCTCGACTTACAGGTATTTCTAAAACCTGCTAAACAGACTGTCCTTTATAGACAATGGAGGGTTCCTGCAAATACCACGTAGCGGGAGCTGCTTGACTGCCCTTGATGGGTGTCCACGGGGTCACAGTAAGGCCTTTGCAGATCTCAGTCCCGGAGTGGCA
The DNA here is from genome assembly GCF_053574225.1 of Canis aureus. Taxonomy (NCBI): domain Eukaryota; kingdom Metazoa; phylum Chordata; class Mammalia; order Carnivora; family Canidae; genus Canis; species Canis aureus. The sequence continues at coordinate 69,473,490 of NC_135623.1, read as the reverse complement.
TCCTTTATTTGCCCATATACAATTAAAAATAAAAGTGGGCGTGGAATTAGTATAAGGGATTTCAGTGAAGTTCAGCCTCCCTCCACGATAGCTGCTTTGATTAGAATCTTTCGGAAAAATCAAAAATGAAACATTTTTAGGATTTTTTAGTTTTCGATTTTTAATTGTTTTGACACTCGTGGTTCGCTAGGATCCTCGGCACAGGCTGTATCTCAGATAATGCAGCGCTAACTGCTGTGTTAGTGTTTCACTAACGGCTGCTGGATGCAGTCACATCTCACAGTCTGCCCACTTAGGGCGGATGAAGACTGGTATAATTCTGTATCCCAAACTGGGCAAGAGGAAATCCCTAAGAAAAAAAAAATTGATTTATGGACCTACACAGACTTGAAAGTTCTCCTTCAAGCTTCCAAACGCAGAAAACGTGATTTAATTGCCACACTCTATGACATTGCAAACTTACAAATGTTTTCTTTGAAATGACATTTTTTTCTTTGAAATTCACGTCTTTTGAAGTAACATTTTTCTTTAAAATGCACACGTCTTTTGCGTTCTGTGCTGATACCAATGACAGACACCGTCCATCCATCAGAACCCAGACCAAGGATCATAAATCAGTCACTGTTTCAATTTAAAGATGAATTTTCAAGTATCTACTGCTTGGAAAATGAATGTGTTGGGGGTTTAAGAGAAACCACTGCCTCTCCCGTCTCCGGCGTGTCCCACAGCGTGTCACCCAGTAAACAGGCCTCAGGCTGGGGAACGCAATGGTGACCAAAGCTAACTGGACTTTTTCCTCATTGAAACTAAAGTGCTGATGAACTTCTGGCTTCAGATGCAGCTGTAATGGTTGTTTTAGGGCAAATGAGAGAAAACCATCTGAATCTAACACTTCTGTTCTCCCGCTGTTATTGGCGCATTAAAACGTCAAAGGAGAAATTCACCTGCTAGCGATTCACATGCAGACTAACTAAATACTAGTTAACTTATTTAGTTAATACTAAATAAGTATTAACTAGCATATGTGATTCTTGGAAATTGTAATCTATAGGCTGGTGGGTTTAATGTTTCAAGCTTTTAATAGATCTCCCTTGTTAGGATACTGTTTTAGAGTCTTAGAACTACTATAGGAGGAGAAGGTTTCCTGGCTAAATATCAATAAAATAATCACTATTATTTTAATAGACAAAGTCACAATAAATTTATATAAATACTTTATCATAGTTTCAGGAAGATCTAAGGCAAACGTCACTTGACCTACAAGCACGAAGTAGTATATATATTTTTCCGTTCCCAAAAAATGTGCTTAGTTCAGAAAGGTATAAGAAGAAAAAGGGAAAATATATATATATATAAATTCCAGGTAAAAAAAGAAAGTAAAAAAAAAAATTCCAGGTAAATTTGGAATTATAAAGTTCAGAATTTAAGATATTTACCCAAAGTAACTTACCTGGTAAGACTCAGAGAGAAACTGCTTGACTCTGAAGCCCAGGGTCTTCTTAGTCATTGCTTTCTACTGACTTCCTGAATTAGGTTGAATATTCCCCCAAATAAATGACTTGAGTCTCTAACCACTTGGAATGAAATAATAGCTCCAAAATACAACAGCTACATTTCCTATTATTCCTGCTTCTAGGAAGGAACGACTATACGTAAATATAACTGCAAACTATAAATAATTGAAAACAATGTCATTCTCTTGCTGTAACATTTTAATTGCACTTGCCATTCAATGAATCTCGATGAAATCGCCTCTCACCAAAAATAAATAAATAAACAAACAAACAAACAAACAAATAAATAAAATTTTAAAAAATTAAAAAAACAAATAAATAAAAATAAATTGCCTCTAACCCTACTGTGTTAGGCAGGGGTGATTGAGAGACACGTATTTAAGGGCCCTGCCTCCCTCCTTCTTCTTGGGCTAGGAATGTCTCGTTGTGGGGATTCCTGTGCTGCATCAGGGAATGAGGATGTGCCTGTTAGGTGCGTGGGGGGCACAGACTTCCAGGGAGCGGGGTTAGAGCAGAGGAGCTCCGGGAACTTGAGAAAGTCGTGTCCAAATCAGGCTTCCTAGGCTTCACCTTAACATGTGTCTGCATCCCTTCCCCGTAAATTAAATGAAAGCAGCATGGATCAGATTTTACTGGTTAGGAGAGGCAGTCTGGAATTCAATGTTTTATTGTGTGGTTCAAAACACGAGTGCTCCCAAACTGCTAATTGTGTATTTTAACTTACTGCAATAGATTTACATATATTAGCCATTGTTCAAAAATGTCTAAAATGCTTCACGATACTTAAAATGACATATTGCAATAATATTTTTAACAAGGCCAAAGTGGGTTTGTGAGTGATACTTGAGTAACTTTGCCCATCCTTGATTTTATGTTGTGCTCATCCCTGATTAAAGTATTTAAAGGTTCACTTAAAAAACTACACGCAGGGGATCCCTGGGGGCTCAGGGGTTGAGCGTTTGCCTTCGGCTCAGGGCAGAACCCCAGGGTCCCGGGATCGAGTCCCACGTCGGGCTCCCTGCATGGAGCCTTCTTCTCCCTCTGCCTGTGTCTCTCCCTCTCTCTCTGGGTCTCTCATGAACAAATAAATAAATAAAATCTTAAAAAGAAAAAACAAAACAACTACATGTAGCTATAGTGATTTTATACCAAATACATGCCATATAGTGTAATAATGAAAGATAATTATTATTCCGTTATTTTCTTATATTAGTTCATAGGTTTCGTCATTAGAAAGCCAACCAATAGTTTAATACATACTTTATTGCATCAATAGCCTCCTAAAATACATTCATAACACAATGACTCCGAAAAGTGCTAGTACTTAAAAGTTCATTTACGCCAATGACCACTTTATTGGCAGAGATCATGAGCAGATAATAGCGTCTATCTACGTCGTAAATCAAATCAATCAAGATTATTGGCTTTGTATTTGTACAAGACTTTATTTCAGATAAAACAATTTGACAAAATCCATGACATATTGCAATAAATATTTTATTGTCCAATCTTTGGACAAAAAAAAATATTGCAGTAAATAATTTTGTCCGATCCTTGGACAAAATCCAATTCAAAAATTGACAGCTGACCGCTTGGTTGTGTCACTTTGATAATTTTCGGCCACAAAATTTACTCATTAGACTAAAAATCTACCAAGAAGTCACGATGTGTGGTGGGGGGGAGGGAGAGCGGGGAAGGGCATCTTAAGCCGCCCTAAGCCCAGTGCCGAGCCCCGCTTGGGGCTGGATCTCAGACCAGGACCGGAACCGAAATCAAGAGCCGGACGCGTGACCCACGGAGCCACCCGGGCGCCCCTCCTTTGAAATATTGTTTTTTTTCCCCAAGTCTTACTAGTCACCAAACAGATGTGTGCTTTTGGTGAGGAAAGCGACGGGCCTCATTCCCCTTGATGAACTCTTTGAACAACACCATGATTTTCTCGCTCTGTGTTATCTTTACACATTTTAAATCAACTGTCACTGGGTGGAATTGGTTCATTAAATTTCATTTGCAGAAACAATACTTATTTTCTGAGGGATTGAAGTATCTAACTTGTATATGGAACATATATAAATATATTTTAAAATACTTTCTAGAATTACAGGCACGTGATGTAAACGTCCCATGGGGGGAGGCTTAAATAGGTCGAAGAATAAAAGCTTTTTCTAAAGTATTTGAACTAACCAAAGCTGAAAAAAAAGTGCTCCATCCCCCCCCCCCCAATTTAGGATAGGAACGGTTTTCGTTAGGATCAAGGCTAAGCTGCAATTGAAAAAAAATAAAAATAAAAGATGCCCAGGGCCTCGTGGGTGGTGACGTTGGCTAAGCGGCCAGCCCTTGGGTCGGGTCACGGAGTGGAGCCCCACGTGGGGTCGGCCCGAGTCTGCTCGGGATTCTCTCCCCGGCCCCTTACGTCTCTCGCACGGTCAACCAGGGCAGTCGTGGGGCCTCCACACTGAAGAAAGGACAACTCTTACCTTCTTCCTTCTTTCAGCAGGTTGGAAAACCTTGTTTTTATTTTTTTTAAGATTTTATTTATTTATTCATGAGAGACACAGAGAGAGGCAGAGACCCAGGCAGAGGGAGAAGCAGGCTCCATGCAGGGAGCCCCACGCAGGACTCGATCCCAGGACCCCGGGGTCACATCCTGGGCCCAAGGCAGATGCTCACCTGCTGAGCCCCCCGGGCTCCCCCCAACACTTATAAAAATCTATTGGAACTTTTCTTTGATGCTGCTTTTCTGTCGTCACAAGCAACTAATGTGTTAGAGTACAAGCTGCAAATAATTTTAAGGAGATTCAAATGTTCATGTAGAAATATAAAAATAACGAGCGAAAGATTTCTGGCGCTTGGATTCCCAGTGATTTATTTTCATTTTCTTCCTAAGTTCACTGACCTTGTAGGCAGGAGCTAAGATTTCCCATATCACAAAGTACGGAGATCTGAACTCTAGGTCTCAGCAGCGTCGTGTCTGTTTTGCCTTTGGCCCCGTGTCTTTTTTTTTTTTTTAAGATTATATTCATTTATTTATGATATAGAGAGAGAGGCAGAGACACAGGCAGAGGGAGAAGCAGGCTCCATGCAGGGAGCTGGACGGGGGACCTGATCCCGGGACCCCAGGATCACGCCCTGGGCCAAAGGCAGGCACTAAACTGCGGGGGTCCAGGCCGGTGGATTCTCCTGGTTCCTGGGCGAGCTCCCCAGCTGCAGCAGGCGAAGCTAAGGGGCCGCCTCTTCGGGACCCCCATCCCTGTCCCCCGTCCCCCCAGAGAACAGGTGGAAACCGTGGCACTCCTGGCCAGCAGGGTCTGGAAAGCAGAATGTCACCCCCGTGATTGGGTCACCCTTCGTGGCCACGGTGATGAGTCCCATCCAGGGTGGCCCCACGCCAGGTGAGGCCCCGGGTGGCTGCCCAGGATGTGGCCGCCAGGTGGGAGGAGGGCCTCGGAGCCTGCTCACAGTCATGCCACCACCGCTGCCAGCTGCTGCAGGTGTTGGCAAGCCCGGGAGTTGGCTCTGGGAGCGGACGGGCCACAGGTGGCAGGTGGCAGGTGGTGCGATCAGAGCCCTGGACACGCTGGCCCAGGAGTCGGCCAAGCCGCGGCCACCGGAGGATGAGGAGCCTTGCCTCCAGCTCCGAGCTTGCGGCTGGTCCGCGGCCGCAGGGGACCACGGCAGTTCCGGGTGGTTCCGAAGGAAGAGGAACCAAACACAACACTCAGCCAGCAGGATAGGAGCACATGGTCTAGCGCGTAGCCACATGTCAGGCCCCGAGGCTGTTTCAAAGGTGACGTTACTCTGCGGCCTGTTTCTAGGCGATGGGAAGAGGCTGCAGACGGTAGGACCCGGTCGTGTTCTTGGGCGACGGTCGTAGCCACGCGTCCGTTAAACCCGATAGGACTCAGACACCGAGCCGGGGGATAGGCCTGTGCTCATTTAACGTCTCCTTTAGCTTATGAGTATCTTTGAGGTCTATATCGTGATCAGCTTGCTGTTTGGACCCCGTGGCTGGCATGTCCTCGGCTGCGCGGGACACCAGCCCATCATGTCCACGGCAGCCTTGGCGTGGCCTGGTGTGATTTCCAGCTGGTTTAAAACACTCTTTTAGACTTCTTTCATGGTTTTCTTTCCGAATCATGTGCAGATTGGCCACGCACAGTGAGACACTGTTCACTTTTGAGTGTTTGGGAACGATCCTCTAGGTCTGTTACTGATTTCTTTTTTTTTTTTTTTTTGAAGCTATTCAGCTTTTCTATTTTTTCTTTTTTTTCTTTTTTTATAAATTTATTTTTTATTGGTGTTCAGTTTGCCAACATATAGCATAACACCCAGTGCTCATCCCGTCAAGTGCCCCCCTCAGTGCCCATCACCCAGTCACCCCCACCCCCCACCCACCTCCCCTTCCACCACCCCTAGTTCATGATTTCTAATTTAATGTGTTTACGTTCAAATTCAATATCTTGTATGAGCTCGGTCCTCCTGTGTGTGTTGGAACACATCTAATGCCGTAGGGCACGGTGTATCTCGGCAAATCTCTTTGCACTGGAGAACTAAATATATCCTGCTATTTTGGAGTACAGTTTTCTGCTACGGTGTTGAAGTGATTGATGGTGCTCCAGCCCGGAGCAGCCTGTCTCCTGTGCTGCACCCTTGCGTGGCGACCCACACCCACCCTGTATCCGTGCATCATCTGAGGTGAAATGCAATGTCTTCCATGGCCTTGCCCAGTGAGAGCCTTCTGCATGGTCTCCCCGTGGGAACTGGGGTGCAAGTAGGGCCCCTGACCCTATATCAATGGCAAGTGGGTTTGGCCCACTGTCGGCTTCCAGGGGCCGAGCTGGTTTCCTCCTCCCCTCACAGAGACAGCAGGCCTCAGCCTTGGGTCAGGTCAGGGACTGGCTGCAGGGAGGGGAATGCCGAGCCTCGTCTCATGTCCTTGTTCAGAGAGGAGGTGATCTGACCCAGAGGCATATCCCATAGCCCCTTCCAGCAGCAGCAGGCAGCCCTTCCCTTGTGTGGGCACGGGGTATGGAGCTGGGGCAACCGTGCAAGTCCCTAGTGGCAGTTGACACCTCGTGCTCGTGCAGAGACCAGAGCTCACGCGCTTCCCTGGAGGGTCTTCCTTCATCGTCAGACCCCGTCAGGCCCTCCAGGAGGCCTCTCAGGACCCCCTCGACTCCCTCGGGCTCGTCTGTGTGCAGTCAGTGGGGTCCTGGGGACAGAGCCGGCGATGGGTCGAGAGTCCTTGTGTTTCTGGGACTCTTACTGTTTGAAATATTCATGCTGATCTCCACTCAGCCTTTGAAAGTCTGTTAGGATTTGTGTTGCCCTCTTTTTGCCCACTTTTACGCCAGCTCCTCTGCTTTTCATGTGGTCGTAGGTAAAACTGACAAGGCGTCTTCTCTCCTCCAAGGGCTTGTTATTATGGAAAGCGGTTCTCCTGGTTGCCTTACCATCTCGGAGCTCTCTGATGGATTAAAACGTTTGATTTTATAGATTATGTGTCTTATTATTATGGCAGTGACAGTGTTCTCCTGTAGCTTTCTACAACCTAAGCAGTAGTGGAAATTTATCTCATTTGTCAAAGATCGTTTGATATAAGGAAAAATGAATTTGCCTCCTTTATTATGGCTGCAAAATACCCCATCATTTGGTTATAGAGGAAGTCCCTTAATCAATGAAATTTTTCTAGATGTTATAGGTTTTTTCGGATCTTTCATTTATTTTTTATAAAAAATGATGTGATTGTCTTATGCATTCTTTAATACTTTTATTGAATGGAAAGATACTTTGTACGATTGTATTAATTTTATTTAAAAATCTCTTGATTATGGACTTCCATCTTTACGTTATATATATATTATTCTGATCAACAATTTCAGAAAAGTACATCGCTTTTTGTCAAAGATCGATCAAATTAAATGAGTAGGAGTTTTCTGTAACGCAGTGTTTTGAACGTTACCATGAGTCACTCTGATATATTAATTACTTACATGACTCTCACGATAACTTAATCAGACCATAACATTTAATTGCATGATACATTTATGAGTGGTTTTTATGTAGGATTGCTTGAGGGAAAACACAGGCATCACTAAACGATTATTTTCTTTTTTTTTTTTTTTAAACGATTATTTTCTAAAACAGAAGTCACTCTTCTTTTCTTTTGTGCAGATTCTTTTTTGTTTGTTTGTTTGTTTTTGGTGCAGATTCTTAATGTAGCTTCACAACAGCTAAGTTCCTTCCTAGAATCACCAGGAGACATAGAGCCTTACATTACAATTTAGGGATATTCACCTACAAGTCCAGTGCTGTTAGCTCACCTCTTTCTAACACAACCTCTTTTGTACCAGGAATCTTGTTTTCCTTGAGTAAAAATGAAAGTCAAAAAAAAAAAAAGAAAGTCATTTGTAAATCTTGGAGAATTAGTGCATCTTCTGAAAATCCTACATGGGTAAATATTTTCATCCCTTTAGGGAGAACTGAGAAAACATTTCTTCCTTGGAAACTTTTTTTTTTTAAGAGATTTATGTATTTATTTGAGAGCGACGGAGGGAGAGAGCGAGCATGCACACATGCACAAGTGAGGGGAGGGGGAGTGCGTCCAGGCGGGGATGTTGGGGCAGTTGGTGTGTGGTGCCTTTGTGAGCTGAGTTCAGCCAGCCTGTTGGTATCTCTCCAGGAGACCCCATCCAGGAGCTCATGGGACATGGAGGGGGAGGAAGCAGGCTCCCCGCAGGCCTAGTGCAGGCTCGATCCCAGGACCTGGGGTCACGGCCGGCCCGAGGCAGGTGTCACCCACCGAGCCCCGCACCCCGGGTTCCCAATGTTTAGTTGAGTGTGTAGCCACCGCTCTGCGGTGTTGTGTGTCCCAGGCAAGGTCCTGGGGCCACTGTTGCATCCTCCCCGGGCCAGTCCCCGCGCAGCAGCCCCAGAGCCCGGCCTGGAGCCCCAAGGGGCCCAGGGGCTCCAAGGGGCATGAGGGGGAAGGCCCGCTGGCCCGCGCTGCACACACGGAGGGCTGGGCCCGGGCCCAATGGCTTGCAACGGGTGCCGACGGCCGCACGTCCGAGTCCCCTGTGTCCCCTGTGTCCCCTGCCCTGCCCACCAGCGCCCAGCCCAGCGCCCCCCCTCCAGGCTAGGCCGCCGCTCTCGGTGCCCACGGATGGCGACCACAGACCCGCTGCTTTTGCCCGAGAGCAACTAAAATAACGAATTCTCTCGGCTTCCACCTGAAGACAGTGTTCAAGGTACTGTTTTCTCAGGTCCAACGGGAGGCCGGCCCAGGGCGGTGCTGGGTGCGGGCGGTGCCAGGGCCCGTGTGTCCTGGGGACAGGACGGTGATGCCCGCGGGGCTGGAGGTGCGTCCTGCTCGGGCTGGGGCAGCGCCCGGGTCACCAGGCACATGCTGCGGGCCCCGACCCTGTGACCCGGACTCGACCCAGAGCCGCATGAAGTCCAGGCTCTGGTCCCCCGTCGGCCGAGGAGCAGCGAGCGTCCAGACATCGTAGGATGATGGTTGCAAGGAGATGGATGGACGGGTGGACGGGACTGACCCCAAGTCCTTCCAGGTCGAAGTCTCTGTAGGGCACGAGGCCGACGCGCACTGAAACGCCGCTTTCTCTCACTGTCTATATATTTAACAAGAACAAATGGGAATTTAAGCAAATCACTTTCATGGCTCTTGATTTATTCCCATCTTGGTGACTCATGAACCATTTGGGCTTCAAATAAATGATCCTGGTTTGATAGTCAAAAAGGTCTTTCAATCAATGTTTTATGACAAAGTCTAATAAAAGTTTCTATGTCTAGATATTTCTTCCAGATCTTTCTTTTTTCTTTCCTTTCCTTTTTTTTTTTTTTTTTTTTTTTTTAACGGGCCCTGAGGGTAACGTTAGGTTGATTCTGGTGAGCTCTCTTGGCTGAAGACTATTTGCTGGTACCATTCCCTAGGTTTTAGATAATCTCTCTCTTTTTTTTTTAGATAATCTCTTATTTATAGTCTGGGAAACTGTGCGCTTTTCTTCATTACATTTTTCAAAGGATAGCTTTTTATCATTCTGAGAATTTATTTCTTTTAGCCAAAGTGTAGTCCTACGTGGCTATGATACGCTAAGATTCCCTGTGGGATAATGAAACCCTCACATCGGCGAATATTGCAAGTGTTCTGTTCTCTTTCTTCCTATTTCGTTTTGTTCAGACTCCTTCATCATGAAAGCACTTGGGTATCACATTTTATTAGAAGAAGATGATTCATTAGAAATTCTTGGCTGTGCATTATGTTTTTTTTTTTTTTTTTTTTTTTAAGTATCCTTTTTTCATGCTGTTTGGACCTAAATTTGGCTGGAAGTCATTTAATATTTTCGTGCTCGGTTGAACTGTTTTCTGACTTATCATGAAGAATTCTTCTTTTTAAAGAAGTTTAAAGGAGTATTTTGGGAAGAAGATTGTATTGGCCTGCTCTTGGTGCAGAGCCAACCACCTCAAGATTCAGTGGCTTAAATAGATGATCATTTACTCTTCAAATGCCCGTGGCTTGTCGGGCCCGGCTCCGCTCAGCTGAGCGCCTTCTTCCAGCCGCCGTGGCTGGGGGACTGCCTGTCACCCTAATTCCATGGCCGCCTGGGGATGCTCTGCCCCATATCCCCGTCCCCTGTCTTGGGCCGTCAGAGTATCCGGGGCCCAGCTTCAACCGCGGGGCTGACCGAGGCCCCAAGGCTGCTCGGACACCTGCTCACACCTGGCGAAGCATCGCTTCTGCTTCATGCTCTTTGTCGAATCAAGTGACGTGACGGAGCCTGAAGTCAAGGGGTAGGCACCTGGTCTTCGTCGATAATAAAGCCACAGAAGGGACCATGTTGAGGATTGAGATCGAGGACACAGTTTACAAAAATAATAAATAAATAAATAAATAAATAAATAAATAAATAAATAAATACATACATAAATAATAAATGAATGAATAAATGAATAAATAAGAAAGGAAACAAGAACTTTGTTTTATGAGTACGTGTTGGGTATATTTTTCATATTCGTAGACAGTCATTTCTGACTCCTTTCAGATATCCTTGAACATGAGCATGAAGAGGAGTAGATCTTTGTTTTTTGTTCTTGTTTTTTTTTTCTTTATTTTGTCTGCAGAGGACTCCTCCTGCCATTCCTTTGCTCATACAAAATTTGAGAAGACTCAGTGGGGCTACGGGGCGGGGGAGAAGTGGCAGTTCTGGCTTCACAGTCTTATACCTAAATATGCATCATTCTGATTCTGCTGGAAAAGTGGCAGATTTCATATTCTGTGGTTGTATTTTGAGGGTTAGGAATCTAAGCATGGATTCAAACTTGTTAACTGAGGGAGATATAATGAGGGAAGACTATGTGCAATGTATTCTCTAATCATTTGTTAAACACATAAAGATTTTTAGGACTTTGTGGATTGTAACTCTGCACAGCAAGGTATATAGGAAGTCATGAAAGGATAGGACAGATAGGATAGATTAAAATATTATGAAGTTCTAATTTTTTTTTTCACATTTTTAAAATCTACCCAACAGATCTTTATTTAGCATCTGTTTCGGGGATACTCTGGCAAATGTGATAAATGGTACCGAGACCTCACAGTACGTATATTCTAGTGGGGGAGACAAAGATAAGTAAAAAATGAATTTAGGGGATCCCTGGGTGGCTCAGCGGTTTGGTGCCTGCCTTTGGCCCAGGGTGCGATCCTGGAGTCCCGGAATCGAGTCCCGCGTCGGGCTCCCGGTATGGAGCCTGCTTCTCCCTCCTCCTGTGCCTTTGCCTCTCTCTCTCTCTCTCTCTCTCTCTCTCTCTATGTCTATCATAAATAAATAAATAAATAAATAAATAAATAAATAAATAAATCTTTAAAAAAATGAATTTAACTTGGGTGACTATCGCAATGAAGAAAAATGAAATAAGTTAACGAAAAGAAGAAGGCATGCCGTACTGTATCGTAGCTTCCGAGGAAAGCTTAGAGAAAAGGGAGCGAAGGAGCCACACGGGTATTTCATTGACTAGCTTCTGAGTTAGAGGAGCAAGCAAGTGAAAAAACACTGATTTGGGAGTGCAGGAATTTGAATGACTCTAAGGAGGTCTTGCGACCGGAATGAAGGAAGCAGCAGAAGAAACTGCAGGAGATAAAGTCAAAGATATTGAGGAGCTAGATCCTAATACCACCTTCCAGCCAAGGCAAGCATGTTGAATCATATTATCTTGGAGAAACGGGAAGCTCCTGGAAGGTCTGAAACAGAGAAGTCATTTGACTGAATTATTTGCAGAACAGACCAAAGAGTAGAAAAATTGGGGGTCAAGCTAGAAAACTCTACCAATGGTCTTCGGGTTGGTGACTTTGTAGCTACGGAGAGCGCCAGGAATGGTCAGACTTGGGATATGTTTTGGTGGAGGCATCGCAGGATTTGCTGACGGATTTGCTGTAAGCCTGGGAAGAAAGGAGCCGGAGCGAGGCATATTTTTTTTTTTTTTTGTCCCATGTATTTAAAAAAAAATGGAAGTTGCATTTTCAAAAGATGGAGAAGCTGCTGTAGGAACAGGCACCCGGGGAAAGTCAAGTTTTATACTGCGCACGTTAGGTCTAACGTTTCTTGTAGACCCTGGAATCTGCCAGCAGGCGTCTAGATGTAAGTACTCACCTGGAGTAAACAGGACAAAGGGCTGGATTTCTGTAGCTCACAGTTCCTATTTAAGGAAAAACATCTGGTCGAGGCCACCTGCAGTGAATGGAAATATCAGGCATCACTGAGTGATAGGTTGGTCCTCTTCCGCGTGATCCAAACTACAGTAAAAATTAATTAATTAATTAATTTATTTATTTAGTAAATTTATTTTTTATTGGTGTTCAACTTGCCAACATATAGCATAACACCCAGTGCTCATCCCATCAAGTGCCCCCCTCAGTGCCCGTCACCCAGTCAATCGGAGAAGGACAAACATTATATGGTCTCATTCATTTGGGGAATATAAAAAAAAATAGTGAAAGGGAATAAAGGGGAAAGGAGAGAAAATGAGTGGGAAATATCAGAGAGGGAGACAGACCCTGAGAGACTCCTAACTCTGGGATACAGAAAAAATTTAAATGACATACACATAATTTTAAGTCAGATGATTCATACACTTACAGATTTTGATTATGTAGGAACACATCCGTTTTGTGACTTTTTAGATGGTCGAAAATTTGTGGCACATGCTTTTTTTTTTTTTTTTTTTTATTTTATTTATTTTTTTTTGTGGCACATGCTTTTATTTATTTATTTTTTTTTGGCACATGCTTTTAAAACCAAAATATCATCTCTGTCTGGACATTCTTCTCAAAGGGTTAAGCCATCCTTTCCTGAATTCAGTCTGACGTGCATTAAATACCTGGATTGTTGGGCTCGTGGTCAGATTCTTGACTATTTTTCCTATAACTATAGAACATAAAAAAAGAAATCACTAACCAGGCTATCGATCTTTAAAATATAAATGCTGGGACGCCTGGGTGGCTCAGCAGTTGAGCGTCTGCCTTTGGCTCAGGGCGTGATCCTAGGATCCGGGATCGAGTCCCACGTCGGGCTCCCTGCATGGAGCCTGCTTCTCCCTCTGCCTGGGTCTCTGCTTCTCTCTCTGGGTCTCTCATGAATAAATAAATAAAATATTTCTTAAAAATAGCTCAATAAAAAAAATATAAATGCTGAAATGCCATGATGCCCCATTGTTCTGTGCATAGTGGTGCGACGTGATATACGGGTGGTGCAGTCTGCTCCATAGCACCTGCTCAGGTGCAGAGCACGGCCTGGGCTGCCTCTCCTGTGGACGGGGCCACTCTGCCCGCTGTGGCCCAGCCCGGCTCGCGGTGACCCCGCACGGCCCCAGGCCTACTGCTGCTTTGGGGGCGCCCTCCGTGTACAGCTGCTCGGCGCTCGTCACCGCAGACACCCAGTCCCCCCTTCCCTGGACGCCTTCCATGATGCATCCTGACACCAGGCGGTTACCACTCGTCCTCTCTTTCCTGGGCCCTTCCTCCCCCCAGACGCCCCTGTGCAGGCTCTGTGGAGGGGACACAGCCCCGGGGCGGCCCCACTCACAGGCCCCAGGTGACTGTCACTGCTTCCCACTGTTGCCTCTGTCGCTGGGGGGGGTGGTGGCGGTCCCAGCAGGTCTGAGCGTCCTCCTGGGGGGACACTCTCCTGGGGCGATGCCCTCCTGGTGTGATGCCCTCCTGTTACCATTTAAAGTCAGAAAGGGTTTGGAACTGAGACCGTCAATGAGATGGACAGGACGTTTGCTGACCTGATTACAAGTAATTTCAGGGGCCCCCGGGTGGCTCAGTCGGTTCAGCCTTCGACTCTTGATTTCAGCTCAGGTCATGATCTCAGGGTCGCGGGGTCGTGCCCTGCGTGGGGCTCCACGCTCAGCGGGGGTCAGCTCGGGATCCTTTCCCTCCCTCTGCCTCGGTTCCTCTCCCTACTTGTTCTCTCTCTCTAAAAACAAAGAAATCAGCCTTTCAAAACCAGTAATTTCATGGACAACAATCTCTTGGATTGTCCTTTGGATCTACACTTAGGCTGTCCGTCTTGAGGCAGCGCCCAATCCACCGTAAGGCCCTAGATAAACAAAAACCGTTGTTTCAAAAGAAGAGTATTATTTAAATGGAAGAATGGTGCATGTGCGTGTTGTGCCGTGAACCCCACGGCAGCCGCCGAGCCACACGTCCACGCGGGCCCGGGTGTTTCTGCCTCGTTGTGGACGGCTCTGCGGCCCGGGCCTGTTGCCGTGTCCCGAGGAGGCTGGGCCGTTCAGCCATGGGCTCAGGCATCGCCCGCCTGTCACGCCGCCCCGCACCTGGACAGACACGAGCCGCCGCACGGGGCCGCGTCCCAGGACCCCATTCAGGAAGGTCTGGGCCCGAGTGGCTCCTTGACAGAGCACAAAACCTTAAGACCTTAGAGATGTAGGACGACGGGGAAGGGAAGGGAGGCGAAGCACTCGGCCCGCTGTCTGTGCACCTGAGCTGCTCCGTGTCACCCGCCAGACACGGAGAAATGGCCCCGGGGGTCACCGCCCGATTCCCAGGGCCCGGGCCTCAAGGTACCATGTGGCCGAGGCCCTCGTGGGCCCGCACGTGCCCAGCACGCGGCCTGCTGCGGGGGAGCGCCCTGGGCTGTGCTGCGATCGCCGTGTCTCGATGGGGACAGGTGGCGGCACAGGCGGTCTCGGGGCTGGGCCGGCTGCTGAGGGACACGTCGCCTCCAGAAGCCAGACACCCGAGGAAGCCGCTTTCCACGGGGGCCTCCGGGCCATGCGGCCAGGCCGGACGCCGGCCTCCGTCTAGAGGCTTCTGACTCCTGGGACGGCAGGCGATGGCTCTGCTGCTCCGCCCGTGAGGTCAGCCAGAGCCGTGGTAGGGACCAGGGCCCTCGGTGGGGGGGTTATTATTATCGACATTCTTTTTTTTTATATTTTATTTATTTATTCATGAGAGAGAGATATATAGAGAGAGGCAGAGAGAGAAGCAGGCTCCATGCAGGGAGCCTGATGCGGGACTCGATCCCGGGACTTCAGGATTATGCTGTGGGCCGAAGGCAGGCGCTAAACCGCTGAGCCACCCAGGGATCCCCTGTTATTGACATTCATGTATGTGTTTGCTTGTGCTGCTCTAAGACGGTACCGTAGGCCGAGCGGCTTCGACGTCTACCGTCCCCCGGCGCTGAAGGCCGGGAGCCCAAGACCGAGGTGTTCGGAGAGGGCACACACGCTCCATGACAATTATTATGTGCATTGATTTTATCTTGTTATATTTTGTTAAGTGTGTTTCTTGGTGATCTCTACACCCATGGCAGGACTCAAACTCATGACCCTGAGATGAAGAGTCCCGTGCTCCTCTGACTGAGCCAGCCAGCCACCTGCTATCATGTGCATGTAAAAAAGCAAACCAAAAACTCAGAATGTGAAAGCTACACTATTCTAAGCTAAACTCTTAGGAAACAGAGAAGGATTTTACCCATAACTTTCATTCAACCGAGGTGGTTCTTTTAAAGGGCAGCCTGAGCGCCGCCTCCAGCCCAGGGCCTGATCCTGGAGACCCAGGATCAAGTCCCGCGTCGGGCTCCCTGCATGGAGCCTGCTTCTCCCTCTGCCTGTGTCTCTGCCTCTCTCTCTCTCTCTCTGTCTCTCTCTGAATGAATAAATAAAGAAAATGTTTTAAAAAAATTCTTTAAAGGGCAGCCCGATTGGGAGTTGGCCGTGTCCTAAAGGTACCGTTGGTACTACACCTGGGATACAGTCCCAGGTATGGGAAATGACAACTTAATAGTTCTAGAAACAGCTCCCTTTTAGGATTCTAGAGAACTTCCTTAGTGGTTTTGGAAGTTCTTCAGGTCATTCATGGCATCTCCTGGGTCCTGCGTGAGCGTGGGGCCGCTATGCCATTTTGAGCATCCCCAGTAGTCCCGCAGGTGGTAGGCAGGAGAGCCTGTGTAGACAGAGAGCAAGGGGCAGCTGCATTCTCCTATATAATAAGCAAACCATATCCTATTTGCCACTGGAATCTGACTTTCATTAGATTTGTCCTGGATCAATAGGGCTTAAAACTTCTGGGAGTCATCCGAGAATATGCATTACCAAAAAGATGGGTTTCTCGCTGGGCAGGTACTATGTGTGTGTGTGTGTGTGTGTCTGTGCGTAAACACAAATTTTGCATAGATGTCAGACCATTTGAAGGTGCTTCAGAGCTTATTTATGGCCCCCCAGGGCCCTCCTCTAAAACCCTTTGTGTATGTGTGAGGCAGCTACTGCTGAAGGTCTCTTGTTTGCTTTAGCCTCATCCCCAAATCTGGCATCGTTATTGGCCTCTAGAGCCTCAGCTCAATCCCACACCTCTCGGCTCATCCCCTTCCTCTTGGTTCTGGGTCAGCACTCACCTCCTCATGTCTGACCTCACGGGCCCTCGGGAACTTCTCTGGATGCCACGATTCACAAGCTGCCCTCCTCCTTCGTTCGTTGTGGAATATGAGAAATCAGTCATTGTAAATCCCTGTACACTTTGGCAAACTATTGCCTAAATTATCTACTTTCTTTAGGGATCTTACTTGATTTTATTTATTTTATTTATTTTATTTTTATTTTTCTTTGATTTTATTTTTCAAGGTTTTAGAGTACGATTTGTCATGCATTTTTAACAAGTATGTTTGTTCGTATGTTGGTTCCCTGAAACATAGACTATGTCTTTAAAATGCATTTTTTCATATGTAGGATCATACGTGTCCCTGTTTTAAGTACTACACTTCCTTTTTTTTTAAGATTTTATTCAAATTCAACTTCGTTCCCATATAGTGTTAAGTCCTACACTTTTTATTAACCTTTGCAAAGCACATTAAGTTTGCTGTTTGTTGTATGAATGAAACGATTTTTGAGTAATAAGAATATCGTATTGGACAAATGGAATAAAAAATATATATAATATATGTATATATGTATATATACATTTATATCCAATTATATATAAAGTATGTATATTTATATACATTTATATCCAATTATATATAATATATGTACATTCATATACATTTATATACAATTATATATAATATATGTACATTTATATACAATTATATGTATAATAGATGTATCATGTATGTATGTATAATGTATATATCAGATATATAATCACATACGTATATACATCCTACGACTACTTTGCAAATCAGTATCCTACAGTCGTGTGTTTTGTTTGGCGTGGCTGTTTCCTTCCGTTCTTTCCTACAGAGCGCAGAAAGTCGCGTTGTGTTACTCCTAAAGCTATTAGAAGCAGTGCGCATCTATACACTTAAGCGTTTTGAAAACCAGAGGACAAAAAAAAAAAGAGAAAAAAAAAGAAAAAAGAAAAAAAAAGAAAACCAGAGGAAGACGTTCAATCAAAAACTTGACTTGAAAGGCCTCCCGGTGCCTAGTGCCTTGCCGCAGCTCTTGCTTCCCCCTGGAGGGGGTTGACCCCCTTTTCCTCCCAAGTGAAGCTCCATCCGTGAGCTCCGTCCTGAGCCGCTCAGCCCGATACGGGCCTCTCCGTGGAGTCCGTGGGCCTCTGCACTGGCCTCGTTGCGCTGCGATCCCCGATGGGACCTCACTTGTCCCTCCTTTCTTCCCCGCGCTCCCACTGCGCTCAGGTACTTGAAGTCACACAGGGTCACTGTTACCCAGCGCCGGGCACGGTGTCCTTCGCTCAGTGGGCGCTCAGGAGGTGCCTGTTGAGTTCACAAAAGGCAGCTTAAGTCGCTCCAGGAGCAAGTGGAGCAGGGCCTAGAGCGCTCTCCGTATTAAGACACACGCTTCTTACTGCCACTGTCACTACAGAGTCCTTGTAGAAGGTCATGGGAAGCCACTCAGTAGCGGGACCTAATAAACATGCTTTGGATTCAGAGCATCGGCTGCGGACGCTTCTCTCAGGAAGTTTACAAGGTGGTTGGAAATACAGGCTTCGAGGCAGGAAAAGTCAACAAAAGGCAAAGGAAGCTAAAAATCGTGCAAGCTATTTGCATATATATTGAGAAGCTGTAATAACAGCGATTGGACCCGCTGTGGCAGAAAGAGCAGGAAATAAAGAGAAGTAAAAATGCAGAGATAGTCCAGTTTTTGTGCTGTCCCTTCAGACACCGGGCGGGGTGCCCCTTACGCTCAGGCAAACCACGAGCCGTGGGCATCCGTTCGCCCTCTTGCATCCTCATGAGTGGAGGCGACGAGTCGCAGCGATATGACCGAGGCGGGTGACACAGGGACAGCTGACAGCCCCGGGTTGCAGGTACCTGGTGCTACTGAGTGATGGACCGGAGCAGGAATACTGGGTTTGCATTGGGTTCTGTAAATTTGCAGCCTATTTAGCGTAAAGAATAGGGGGGGAAAAAAAAGGCTGAGACAAAGATTGTTTCCTGTGACCAGTGGAGTCAGGTCTCTCATAGTTAGTCGATGAAGAAGTATTTAAAATAACTTGCTCTTGAGAAGGGATGAGCTCTGAAACCTTGCCGCATTCCCTGAGACCTCTGATGCACTGCCAGCCGGGCATTTCTTTCCAAAATGAAACGCTTGAAAACAAAAACAGAAGCAAAAGCAAAAGCCCAAATGAAATGCCTGCGTGGATACACACACACACACACACACACACCCATACACACGTGCACACACACAGGGGGGTGTGTATATATTGTCCACATATATGTGCATAGATTTTTGGAGCCTCTATTCTAAATTATAACCAATTTATTACAAAATCTGTGCCTCCCTATAAGTCGTGCAAAATATAAATGAGCTAACCTGACCGAATCGAACAAACTGGGGGAGCTGGTTAGGAGTCGCCTGGCGCGTTGAGGAGGTAGGGGCCTGTTCCCGGCAGAGATGCTACTCGGGGTCCCCTCCCCGGAGACTGTGACGGGGTCGTAACCAGGTCACATCAGCATCAGCTCGAGCACCGCCTCCCTTCCCTGAAGACGCACCACTTGAGGGAGAGGATGTCTCTTAATCGGGTAAATTTTACCCTGAAAACTACTTGCTGATCACTCGCAAAACTAAAATTCGGGGAGGTTTTTGTCTGGCACCCTTGGGGGGCATGTGGCCTTGAGGACACCTGTCGTGCTCCTGGTCGTGCCCTGGGGGCCCCGGCCTGGCCTGCCCCCCGCAGCGACGTGTCCTGTACCCCCGTCGCCCCCCCCCAAGTCCCTGTGGTTCAGTCCCCTGGTGACAGGTGCTTCGGTCTGTGCAGGACCCCAAGAGCCCCTCCTGTTCCCTCGCCTCTCTGCTGGGCTTTTTAAGTTCTTCATTTTTAAATCAATATTCAATTTTTTTTTTTCTTCTGGAGCTATTTACCCCCGTGTCGTCCCATATAGGTGCGAACAGAAGTGAGCGAGTTCAGGGCGCCCGGGGTCTCAGCTGGGATCTCAGGGCCCGGGATGCAGCCCCCCGCCCCCCCCCACCACTTGGGCTCGCTCTCCATCACATAAATAAAAAAATCTTGAAAAAGAAGGAAAAAATAAATAAATAAAAAATAAAAAATAAAAAATATAAAAAATAAAAAATAAATAAATAAATAAATAAATAGAAGGAAAGAAGTGAGCTCATGAGAGGGCTACCTAATAAGAGAGAGATACTCTCATATTAAAGAAAATTATACCGTAGATTCAAAGCAAAAGTATAGAAAACCTAAAAATAGTGTCATGAATTTTCAAAACATTCTTGAATTCTTCGGGTCTGCATTTGGATGCTCTCCCCCGACGCTTCATTCTCCTCTGATTAAATCTGTGCTGTTTTCTCAAGCACACAAATATTTCATAGAAAATGTGAACTTTTGTCATTTGCATAATGACATTATATTGTCGTTACCTATTGTATTGTAAATATTAATATTTCAGCTAAATTAAAGGCCTGATTGGGCCATCAGTAATTAGCTCAAATAAAGACCTGATTAAACCATTGATGATGAACCGAAGCACATTTTACACATTTTTTTTCCTCATTGGAAAAGCTTCAGATAAATACTTCAAAAACTCTTTTTGGAAGCCAACCTCTTTTGTATTTGGAGACTTCTGTATTATCTTAAGCTGTTCACGATGAATGAGATATTTCTTTCTGTTTAATAGATGTAGTCTTAAAAAATTTTGCGATTTCAGTTTTATCAACCTGTGCGCATTGTGCTCACTTTTAAATTTATAACTGGGTGTTATGAAGAATCAGAATAAATCATTTGTCAAACAGACGAACTCTCTCTTCCCAACTTGTCTACTTAGTAAGTCAGATTTTTATTTATAGCAAAATTATTTTAGAAATTTAGGGAATCGGGTGACTTGGTCTGTCACATCATCTATTCTCACTATAGTTTAAAAAAAAAGTCTTGGTGGATAAAAAATCTTTAGTCTCCAGTAGATAATTTCTACTTCTTTGTCCCTTGTGGACTCTCAGGTTTCCCTTTTTTGTCCTCTTCTTCCCATCCCACGTGCCTTTCTTTTGAAATCGTGAACCCTTGGAGCTGACTTGACTTCTTTCCAGCCATCAGTCAGACCTCCCGTGCTGTCCTTTGATTTCCTACCACAGGAAATAGAATAATCCAAAGCTTGAGCCTGTCGCAGCTTCAGTGGTTGACGTTTGACTCTTCCCTCTGGGGGCGCTCATGAACTCCACGTTCTGAAACGTGATGTTCCTTCTGGGGCGTTTTCAGGTTTCAGATGATTGATTATTTTGTTTATCAAGTTTTCTTATAGAACAGTAAACATAAAATTAATCGAGAACAGTAGCTTGAATCTGGGTTGGTAGCCGTAGAGCCATGTTGCCAGAATTTGAAGATAAGCTGTTCCACTCCCTCGTTGTGTGACTTTAGCAAAATATTATCAGCTTTGTGTGCCTCAGTTTTCTCATCGGTAAAAGTGGGATAGTTTAGACACTTTTAGTGTGGATTTAATGAGTTAATAGAAGTAAAGTGCTTAGATCGGTGTCTTCCCATTGAAATTAACCAGAACGTGTTTGCTCTCATCGTGATCGCAGCTTGAAAAAGTGTGTCCCCATGCACGTCATGGGCATGTATGGCAAATGCTTGTTGAATGAATGAATGAGTGAATGAATGAATGAGTGAATGAATGAGTGAATGAATGCATAATGTCCCAACTTAGTATTCTCATAAACACCTGTGCATTTTTAGAGCTTTCTCTTTGACTTATTTAAAGGTATTAGATGTACAAAACCTGTCTTAGAGCTTGTAAAATTCAGGTAGATTTTTCCTGGCATTTTATGTCAGTCAAATCAATTAGACAATATCTCTTATTTATTTTTAAAATAGTAAAACAGTAGCATTCACGGATGATGACCCTGGGCTTAAACATGAGAAATGATTGGTCTTTTGAATTGAATTTCAGCAATTTTACCACTATTTTACTACTATTATATATAGCGCTACTTAACATTATTTACGTACGTGTTAAAGGAGCAACATAGGCAGTACCCTGAATTTCCAAAGTCCGTGACATATTATACTTGTGGATATGTATACACAAAATTAGAACTATTTATTGATGAAATATGATGAAATAAATCTATTATTCTCAATCAGTTGATACTGGAATAAATGTTCCCTGCCTACATTTGTTTCCTTCATTGAAGTATTCAAATTAAATCAAATGATCTTGTTTTTAATTAGACTCAATCTAACCCTGTTGTACTTTCTCAATGTGTGGATCCTCTGTCATAGAAAATGACGTTTCATAGTTCTTAGCCTGGAACCTCACACAAAAAAATATACTATTCTTTTATTCTTACTCTCCTCTTCATAATAGTGGGAAATACCTTACCCTCTAAGCGGATGATTTATTACAATTTTCCAAAACTATTTTAACAGGTAGATGAAATTTGACTCAAGATAATTGTATTGAACTACAATGCAGTTGCAGAAATAAGTGTCTGCTTTCAAATCTTATGTAATAATTAGGAATCGCCCGTGGCAGCTGGTGAAAGAGGAATATTGCTAAAAATCACTTCCTATTTCACTACAAAACTCAACCAGCTTTCATAATGGCAAAGGGAATACTCCCTGGATCCCCTCTCAATTCAAAATCATTTGTAAGTAATTCAAGTTTAATACTGTGAATATTACTTTTTGTATACCTATTTGTCGAATTATCAATGATCCATTATATTTCCTTATAATCTAACTGTATCATTCTTAAATCAGGGAAGATTTAGAAAAAGGGTGCTAAATTCCAAGGTGGAATTTGCAGAGAAAAGATAAGTGAAATGTTACTTAAGGAGTTTAGGCTGGCCCAGCAGGAAGGAAATAAAAAGAGATGTCATGTGAGGGCAAATGCCTTGGGGGTGTTCCATAAACTCATGGAAATATACTGGGATTTAATTTTTTTCTCACTTCTTCAAACATATGTAGGCCATGGAACTCCATTTTAAGTATAATTCATTATGAAAAAAAAAGTCTGTTTTTATGATTGAAATCTTTGAGAAATATTCAGAATAGAACTGCTTTATACTTTATTCCACTCTGGAACCACGGTACAGAAAGACTTGAGTATTGTAAAAGCACTGCCATTTGCAAAATCCCATGCATATGTTTTTAACAGTTTTCAAAAAAAATATGTAAACTACTGTTCTCCTCCTGAGGAATGAAATTAATGATTGGTGGGCTGCATTTCAACAGACCATTTACCTTCCGTTGTCATAAATATTAGCTGTCTGACAGGACACTATTAACTAGTCCCCAGGAAACTAATTGCTGAAAAGGCTTGCAGGTGATTTTATACTAGAGTCATAAAAATGCAGAAATTCTGACAGCAAGAGCACATGAAAACTTGAGAGCTTAGCAAGAAAATCAACATTTTCCTGCTCCTGAGAGATGGATCATAGTACTGGAGCCACTGACAGATCAGTTTACCTTTTAGTGCAGTACAGAGAGAGAGGATTGTAGGCTGTCAGACGCTTCAACAGGTGAGAAAAATGGTAGAGCCTTGAGGTAAAGTTGAAAGGAATTGTGCCTGTTGGATTCTGTGGGACGCTCCGGTACGTTTTAATTTCTTAGGATTTAGTAGGCATTAATTTCTTAATTTAAAAGACATTCGGGGATCCCTGGGTGGCGCAGCGGTTTAGCGCCTGCCTTTGGCCCAGGGCGTGATCCTGGAGACCCGGGATCGAATCCCACGTCGGGCTCCCGGTGCATGGAGCCTGCTTCTCCCTCTGCCTGTGTCTCTGCCTCTCTCTCTCTCTCTGATGTGACTATCATAAATAAATAAAAATTAAAAAAAAAATAAAAGACATTCCATCTGAAATGTTCTATTTTTGTCTGGGGAATTTTGAAATAGTGAAAATATTTTCAGTTCTCTACAGTATTAAAGAACATAACCATTTTGGGTTTGGTAAAATACAAAGTCTTGTAGCAGTGACATTGTTCCCCCAATTTCTTCTCCATAGAATGAATGCCCGTTGAGCATGGGTTATGAGTTACTGTGTTGTCTTTGGTTGTCGGTATTGAATAGTAATTTGCCTTTTCTCTTAGAATGTGTTGCCTTCTCAGTAAGATGCCATTTAAACTGTATAAATTTTCATAGATCAGTTTCCGGATAAATTTTCATAAATCGGTTTCCGGAATGTGTTGTTTTTACTCTTCTCTTTCATTGCTTTTGCTATTGGTGCCAATTATTGGATAAAAACAACTACAGAAAATTTAGTTCTCCCCCCAAACCCCTCAATCTGAATCTCTGTGAATGGCGATTTTCCTGACCGTTCCCCAGTAGATCCTATTCCTGAAAGAATGCACAGGCATCCTATCAACTATATCTTGTTCCTAAAGGAATGCACAGGAATCCCCTCAATTATATCTCTATCCATTGACATTTGGAGTTTTCTTGATCTCTGATAACTCCCACTTGTGTGCATGCAGTATTTTTGGATCTGTGATATTTTGCTGTGCTTAACACGTGTTTATGTTACTACATTTTCTCATAGTTAACATGATGAGGATTACCTAAGGTTTAGGGCTTATTAAAGAAAACATTTTTTAATTGCAAGATTCAGATCGACTGATTTTTTTTTAAATTTAATACAAAAATACAAAAATTTAGTACAAAAATTGTTTTTGTACTAACAAAACCTGTATTTAAATGAAAAATATAACAGGCTGCCTAGGTGGCTCAGCCAGTTAAGCATGTGCCTTTTGATTTCGGCTGAGGTCATGACCTCTGGGTCTTGTGACCTAGCCCTATGTGGGGCTCTGTGTTGAGCATGGAACCTGCTTAAGATTCTATCCCTCCTTCTTCCTCAGCCCCTACCCCAGCGCACTCTCTCTCTCCAAAGTAAAATTAAAAATATGAAAAATATAATAAAGAACAATAAAAATACATAATTATTTAATATAATTCAATTAAATAGATTTTAACATTTACTAAATGTCAAATAAATCAAGTATTTATATTTCATTCAGTAATATAAAGCAAAAAATCATTTCATTTAGCCTTACAAAAGTATTTGAGAGTAAACACAGTTGGCCTTTGTTGACCATTTGCCATGATGTCATGCTGTCAGCATGTCATGGTATCATCCCAGCGCCAGCCCTGGTTACTAGCCTGTGGCTTTGGGTAAATTCCCTATCTCCCTCTAACTCTCTTTTTTATTAAATGGAGATATGTAATAATACGTAAATATATACTTTCGAACTTTCTGCATTGATGGAGATGTTCTATATCCTGTGGTATTTAGTATGGGAGTTGCAGGAAGCATGTAGCTCTTGGAGAATTCAGATATGACCAATGTGATCAAGAAATTAATTCTTAATTTCAGTAATTTAACATTAAATAACTACGTGGAGCTAGTGACTACCTTATTGGAAAGTCCAGATTTGGGGAGTTGTTGTATAGTTGTTAAATGAGGTAATACAAGGGTAGTGCTTTAAATAACGCTCAGTATATGTTATTATGACACTAATTATCATGGTTCATACGTGGTTACACATGTGTGTAACACACAATATTCCTTTTGATATAGCAATTATGTGAAAGAGTCATTACTTCTCAGATGTGAAAAACGGTTTCTTTGGATTAAATAACTTGCCACAGGTTATAAAGGATCTTGGCTTCATACCAAGGAATAATGGCTAATGTGACCTCTATTCATGCTCATGTTCCTGTGTTTTTTTCTAACAAATATATTTTAGTGTATGCTTAATATTCAACTCAACCAACATATTTACTTTTTATTTTTTATTTTTTTTTCATATTTACTTTTTAAAATTCTGTCTTTATTCATTAACATTTTTCTAGTTGACCAGCTCTTTCTTCTAATATTAGATATTTATTTTATCTTTACTGAGATCTTTCCAGAGAGGGAGGACATACAATAAACAAAAATATTTTGAGGACTTTCACCTCAACTATAGTCTTTAAAACATCTTTATTAAACATTTGGAAAACAAATATAGGCACAAAAAGTTGGTAATATTTCTATACGTAATTTTGCTGTTCATTTTGTTTCTCCAATGCGTTTTCAAGGAAAGAGTCTATTTGAATGAAACTATGTGAAAACTAGAAAAAGTCATTCCTTGACTTTTGTTAATAACTATTACTGCATTCGGGATGAAAATCACCTGAGAGTTGGTTCATCTCCCAGAAGCTCTCAGGGGTTATTACTTGGTTCAAATAGAATAGTAGCCTGGTAAGGAGAAAGGTCTCCTGTGTATCATAACACATCCTGACAAAACCACCGCACATCAGGAAGAAAACAAGAAGGGCGATGGATTGTGGCTGACAAGTTGGTGAGGACACCCACTGGATTTCTCACGAACGTGTATGTACGATTTTATTTGTTGGCTATGCTTAGTATTTTGTTTTAACATTTTTTTTTTTGTATTGGAAGGTTTTTTTTTTTAATGATTGTGTTTAACAGCACAATGAAGACCATTCTTGGAGGTGTTGATATGATGAGGGCACTTGATCTCTGCAGTCTGATGCCAATGACTGTAGTATGATCCCTATTTCTATGTTTATAAAGGCAAAAAAAATATGGCAATGTTAAAAATAGGATATGCTACAAGTGGGTAATCTTAGAATTTTTTTTGTGTGTGTTCCTTTAGTTCTTCTTTTCTATATTCTCCTCTATCACCAGTCATTTTAGCCTAAAGAGCTGTGTCAGGATTAAGATGTAAAATGCTATTAGGATATAGTGATTCTATGCTTAATTATGTAACACTCCAAAATATTTGCCATTTTTAAAGTAAATATTGTAAAAGATTGAAAGGAGGATTTGGATTCTTAAGTTTCAAAAAATACACAATGACTTGCACCATGTGGCTTATTGTAAAATCTGTTACTTTCATGGAAACTTCTCGGTGCATAGAATGGTTTGACACAAAATACAGGCAGAATGAATTGTAGCTGTTCAGGATTTGGTGAAATATCAGAGAAAACAAAATTAAACTTTTGTATACATATAATCAAGATAATTACTCTAGGGAAACATTTCTAGAATTGTTCTTTTTGGAATTCTAGTTTAGTATTATTTTTTCTAATCTAGCGTAAAAAAAGAGTTAACCTATTTTTTAAAAAAAACTCAACCTATTAAACATTTATTATGAGATTCTCAAAAACCTTCACTATGTGAAAGTGCTTGGAAAACTTTCAGGAAATAGGATAAATAGGTGACATTTCCCAAACATCAACTTCAGAAACAGCCCATCCCCCCCTTTTTTTCCTGCTGATCAATCTATGGGGTTATTACAAGTCTAGAATTCTGTGAGTGTATTGTTATTCAGGGACATTTCTAAATGCTATATGCAATTTTATTTTATTCCTTTGCATGGGAACAATTTTAACAATAAAGTCTGAAATTGCTTTAGATCTTCTATTTGCATCATATTTGTAACTCCCCATCTCCCCGGGTCATGATATCACCTGGTGCTTCATGTTTATCAAACTCAGGAAATCTAACCTACCACTATTTGTGAAGTGGGGTTGTTCTCAAAGATATAATAGCTAAATAAACTTTGTAATTTTGTATTTCCTTTTTTTTTTATCTCTAACTTTCTTTGCTCCCTATTTTATTTCATAACTTATTCAAGCAGAATTTGAAAAAAAAATGTACAAGCAGATTTTGTAGGCATGGTTCTGGAAATTACATTCTCTGCCCCACCACTACTCTCCCAGAAGAATGCAGTGAGAAATGTTTGTGAATGATCTTTTTTTTAATCCTTTTTTTTTTTTTTTTCTGGAGATCCTGCATCTTACTCTCAGAATCTCAGATTAACATATAGCCTTGTGATGTTTGTTAAAAAAAAAAAAAAAAAAAAAAAAAGCTACAAAATGTTTTCAGTAAGTGCTTTGAATAGAAAACCAGTGTTTTGGCCAAATTCCAGTTCAAGTAATTATATTCTCCTTCCCTAAATCATACCCTGTAATTTTCATTCTCAAATCGAGGAAGAGTCTTAACAATTGGGATCATTTAAGTCTGTGCTTCAATGTTAAGCTCTTTAGAGCTTTTGGATGGGAAGCTCTTAAGACGACACCAGGTTAGTTGGTCATGCTTTTGGCCATATTTCTAAGACCTTCCTTTAAATGGAATGGAGAAATTATGCAGACATTAGTGAGTTACATTATTTTATTTTCATTATGTTTTTATTTTTCAATAAATCGTGTATTTTAAATCATTTATAATGGAAAAAAACCCTGTGTTGTACCTCATAATTTTTCTCTGTGAGGTTGCTGTTGCGCATCGTCCGACACGGGAGCGCAGCGAGGAGCTGGTGCATCGTGGAATCAACACCACCCGTGCAGCCAGCAGCTCTCCAGGTGCAGCAGAAGTCAAGTTGCGTATGTGTATTTATAAGCTCAGGTACGCAAGTTATTATAATACAAACAGGAGGTGATTTAGAAGGAAAGAGCTACCAACTTTGTGTGCTTTTATAAATTGAGGTCGGGAACGGTGCGAGGACAGAGTCACGATGATTGCGCTCTGGTATCTCACTCTCTGCCCCGTCCCACACGGGGGCTGTTGAGAACCTGGAATGGGGCAGTGAGAGCTGAGATTTTGCTATACAAACACACGTAACAGAGAATAAATTTGAAGACAGGGTCACAATAAATGTAAAATACATCAGTTCTTACATTGATTAGATATTACATATTTTGGATATATTAGAGTAAGTGGAACATTATTATTAAAATTCATTCCACCTGTTTTTCTTTGTTTTTTTACTTTTTATATCTGGCTCCTAGACAATTTAGAATTGTGTACATGGTTCATGTAATATTTCTGTCGGACAAGGATGCCCCATATCTTCCAAATATTGCAGGCACATTTTCTTTGCCATTTTAGTTTAATTTTTTGACCCTTTCAAGACTTTTATATTTGCTTGTTAACGATTCCTTATTTAAAACCTCCTGCCCAGTGATTTGATTTTTTTTTTCCCTGAAAGTGGTAAAATTCAAGTGAATTACGAGCGTGTTCTAGGAGCATTAGACTTCTATGAGTTGAAAAGGGATAGATTTTGAGTTGCTTTAACAGCAGTTTTTCTTGCATCTCATGCGTTATGTTTTCTTCCAAGCTTTTGTTATGACTTCAGTTAAAACACTTGGGAATATTGCTTTGTTTTATTTTCTGCATTTTACGGGACTCGATACAGGATGAAATCGTGGAATAAATTATATGATATTACCAGACCCACCGTACAATCTCCTGTTCTGGGGCTGATAGCCACTTACAGGGATGGACAATTTAGCACAGATATTACATTCAAATAATTTCGAGGCAAAACACTGGAATAATTGAACCCTGCTTTTGCTCCCATCCCCACCACCACCAAGCACAAGACAGCAGGAGGGGTCAGATGCACAGTACTGTCTCGAGTTTGCCTGGTGCTGGTAATCTGACCCGGGGTTCACGCGACCTGACCTCGGCGCTGCTGGTGTGCGGGGCTCGTTCCTCGACCCTTGGCTCCAATAAAAATGGAATCCTCTAGTGATGTCCCCAGGGTGTGAGGCAGCTTGAGACCATGGAGAAGACTGATTTCTTGAAAAGCTACAGGGATGATACAAATTCTCGATTTTTGCTGAATCCCGTGTCACGCTAGGCAGGGAGGGTCTTGGAAGCAGTCGCCGCAGGACTGTGGCACAGGCTGACGCTGCACACACGTCTATACTCCTTCAACTGACGGACGTGCTGCCTTTGCTCAGTGGTTTGACTCCAGGGCAGCTCCCCAGGCAGTCGGGGCTCGGATCCTCTTAGCCCGGTGGGTGGCTGCTAGTTTGTCTTTCCCCGGACTCGCTCACGTTAGAACAAAGCCTCCGTTCTTTCTCGTGGCTGCGGCAGATTCACTTCACATACATGGTTTCTGGTAGAGTGTGTGTGTGTGTGTGTTCGTGGGACCTGACCCTGATCCCAAGATAGGCATCTGACCTATTTGGGATGCTCAAACTTTTTTTTTTTTTTTTTTTTGGTGGGGGGGGTTATGGAGTTGAAGCCAGAGAGAATATAATGTAGTCACTCCCTAGATGCACCTGTTCATAAACTTTATTATTTATTTATTTATTTATTTATTTATTTATTTATTTATTTATATTTTTTATTTTTTATTTATTCGCTTATTTATTTTTGGCACAAGGGTCGCTTTGGTGACGGGTGCAGGTGCAGGCTAGCGCTGGAGCAGCCCTGGTATGTTACAGACGTTAGACGTGTCAGCAAAATCCGTGCTAAGGTTTAGAGTCGCAGAATCAAAGATCCCACCATCCTCCCCGACTCTAATATTTTTAAGGTAACGGTCTCTAAACCTGTGCATCAGAGCTGGCTGTGACGATGGGAGCACCTCTGTCGGCACACTCCAGCTGTGCAGCAGCTGGCAAGGCGCGGCGGTCGAGCACGGGGATGTCACTCGCGTAGCTGAGGAGCTTCATTTTTTGATTTTTATTTTATTTGAATTAATTTGAATTTGACCTGAAATAGTTGTATATGGGACAGCAGAGGCTATAAAGCAACCCTCTTTATTTATTTTTATTTTTTTTATTTTTTAAAGATTTTATTTATTTATTCATGATAGACATAGAGAGAGGGAGAGAGGGAGAAACGCAGGCAGAGGGAGAAGCAGGCTCCATGCAGGGAGCCCGACGTCGGACTTGATCCCAGGACCCCGGGGTCATGCCCTGGGCCAAAGGCAGGCGCTGAACCGCTGAGCCACCCGGGGATCCCCTGCAACCCTCTTTAATTGATGTCATCTAACGGCTTCCTGAGCAGAAATGTCTCAAATTGATGCCAAAGCTGCCCTAGTTATTGTCCCATGGATACTCTATTTTTTTTTTAATTTTTATTTATTTATGATAGTCACAGAGAGAGAAAGAGAGAGAGGCAGAGACACAGGCAGAGGGAGAAGCAGGCTCCATGCACCGGGAGCCTGATGTGGGATTCGATCCCGGGTCTCCAGGATCGCGCCCTGGGCCAAAGGCAGGCGCCAAACCGCTGCGCCACCCAGGGATCCCCTCTATTTTTTTTTTAAGTTTTTTTCTTAGAGGGTTGCTAAGGGCGCTGTAGGAAGACGCCTCGTGGAATGGACAGACCCGTGGTTTAGGAGTCAGACAGATGCTCTGTGATTCAGCATAAGCCCCGTCCTCACTCACTGCGTGGGGGTTGGTGACCGTAGAGAAATGATCAAACATCAGTCTCATCGTCTGTAGTAATGGGAGTTATAATACCCCTCTCGTGGTGTGATGTGAGAGCAAATTAAATATATCGAGAATATTTTTTTTTTTTGAGAATATGGTTTTAGAAGTTTAGCCTGGTGCCCATCACAGTTGTTAATCAGTAAATATTTGATATCATTGGTCTTTTTCTTTGTTTCTCTTTTACTTTGTGTAATCATTAAAATATCCAGATAGGTGAGGTGAGTGTATGCTAGATAAATAATAAACAACAAAACCTACCTCTGCCAGGAGATTGAATTTTTGTCCCAATATACCTGGAACATACCTTGAAAAGCATTCCCTGGTCAACATATTAAGATGTCACGTACCCTGATATTCCGGTCCCTGCCGTATTTTGGAAGCAGGTGATGCTTCATTTAACTGTTGTTTTGGGGGATCGTTCCACGTCTTGAAAACAATTTATTCTCTCAAAGTGGAGATTCTGTTCTCAGCTTTCGACAACTGCTCATGGTTATGACCGACTTGAATCGAAGGGTAGAGTCATTATTAAAGACGTCTGGCCGCTCCTTTTAGTCCACGTTTAGATGATCTTAAGGTGTTCAAGTGACGCTTTTATCGCACAGATGTGTCCGACGTCGGTTGCTGAACTGCCAGGGAACTGCCTTTAACGATTCTGTGTAACAGTCCGGGTCATTGTCTCCACGTCCAGAAGGCCGGGTGGCCCCTCCGACTCGGGCTCACCGTTCTATACACGGAGCATCAGCCTCGGACATACCCCTACGAACTCACTACCCTTCATCATTCTGATGGCCTCTATGCGTGGGTGATATCACCTCTATACACGGAAGTTCATATTTATCTGGTAAATGCCCCACAAGCAGTTTCTGGAACGTTTCTATTCCTATAGCATACGTTGGCTTGATATCTCGAGTTGTGAGATTATTTATGGATGTCCCGTAACTAATGGATTCCTTAGGCTGGGTAGCTCTGTATCCTGCAATGACCTGAGATATCTGTATTCTTATCTCACAATACCTGGTCTCACATTCTCTAAATTGTATCACTCCTCTTTATTGATTTGGGCTTGGGACCCCATTATTCATTATATTCTAAATTCTAAGCAAAAATTAGACCGATTATTGTGTTTTTTGCAGAAAAAAAAAAAGAATTGTTAATAGGGCCCTTCCCTGCTACCCAAGTCGAAAGCCATCCTGCTCCTGATGTTACCTGCAGTTAGTAGCTGGGGCGGGGGGGAGGTTACTAGCACCGCCGCGCACGGGAACTGTCCCACTATTGATGGGCCGGTATTTTCACTTTACTCTCCTGAACTTCCTCCTCTATTTTTCTCTTTCTGTCTTTATGAAATAACAACTCAGAATGGAAGGTGAGCTCGCTCTTGGACACCGAGCCAGGCCAGCTGGCGCTCCCGGCCTGGCGCTCCTTGTCCGCGGCCTCCGGGGCTGTCCCCGTGTCCAAAGCGAGAGGCCGGGCCAGCGGCGGCCGCGGACTCCTGGCCTGGGCCGCAGAGCACCGACGCCCGGGCCTGGCCGCCAACTGCAAGCACCCAGAGTGTGACCAGAAGCCCAGGCCTGCACCCACCCCAGAGCCTCCGAGGTCACTCAGTGGGTGCGTCCTGGGCATATGGAGATTCTGGTTTTTTACTGTCTTCAGATGATTCTGATACGCAGTGTGGTCCGACAAGCTCCACGGCCAGCATCCTGGTTGGACCAGTCGGGCTTTACCGGGTGGCCCAGGGTCACCCTCGGCTACTTCGGATGAAAAGGTAACACAAGGTGTTCAGCTCCTCGGGATCTTAACTCTCAGCACGATCCTCTTAAAGTAACTGGCTGCTTATCACCCTTCGTATCTGGGCCACCGTGTCACGGAGTCCGCGTGACTTGAATTCAGTGTCTCTTTTGCTTTTCTTGACATAAGGAGTGCGCCGTTATTGGCCCTGGTAGGGACTGCCCGTCACGAGGACCGCGCTCGGGAAAATCCCACTCTGGGCCCTGGGTCCATATGTGTGTTCTGACCCAACCAGGCAGCCCCGGGACCGCCTTGCTCTCTCTCTCTGTGAAGCAAACATCATATCTTTCCTTCCCCATATTGTAAAGGATGTGCTTCCCCTTACACACGCGAGGCCTTATTCATTTGTCCCACCTCGGGAGTCTGTATTCTTGTCTCTTCCCACTGTCTAGGCTCATCCTCCTCACACCAAGCAGCTCCCATCCCACCGTCCTCAGTGTCCCCTACCCCAGTCCCTCCTAACCCCTGCTTCCCTTTGCGTCCCTCCTGCTGGTGTGAAAAACGTCCTTTGAGAAATCTGTGTCTACTTCTTTGTCACCGAGATACCATCTAGTCCCTCAATAATGTTTCTGAGCTAAGCTCTGCTAATATTTGAACTGTACTCATTTGTGTCTTTTAAAAATCTCGCGTCAATAGGATTATCACAGCCTGAGAACTGACATCCACACTACTTACTCTTCCAACGCTTGTCTCTAAAAACTCTTATTATTTTTTTTAATTTTTATTTATTTATGATAGTCACAGAGAGAGAGAGAGAGAGAGGCAGAGACACAGGCAGAGGGAGAAGCAGGCTCCATGCACCGGGAGCCCGACATGGGACTCGATCCCGGGTCTCCAGGATCACGCCCTGGGCCAAAGGCAGGCGCCAAACCGCTGCGCCACCCAGGGATCCCATTGTCTCTAAAAACTTTTAATAAATTCCTTATTCCGAGATTCAAGGATGTGAATTCAGGGCTTAAAGGGTCTGGGAAAACAGAACAAAAGCCTTTATTCCATCCATGCATTACTTTGAACAGTTATAGAATATCGACTTCATACGTGTCTACTGAGACAGAAAATTGGCAATAATTAAGAGGACAGCTGAGCTAATATTTATTGAGCTGTTATTGTCTCTGAGATCCTTTGCCTGGATCGTCCCGTTTAATCTCATTATAGCCATTTAAATGAAACACCTGAAACTTGGAGAAGATAAGGAACCTGCCCCAGGTCACAAAAACAAGGAAGTCGGCAAGCTCAAATTCAAATCCAGGTCTTTCTGACTACAGAACTCAAGCTTTTGGCACTTCTGTGTTTATACCTCTACCTACGGCTAACTGTGGAATGTTCCCTACAACTAAGGAGCTCATATTCTAGTAATAATATAGAATTATTATAATTATTATTATATAATAAGTATAATAATAATATATTACTATTATATATAATATAGTATTATTATACTATAATAATATAGAATATTATTAGAATAATATATTCTAATAATATTATTTAATATTTGGTTAGCAGTTTGCAATAATGCTGTGCAGACACTTGTAGTTTTATTCGACTCCCAAAAAAAGAAAAAAACAGCATATGTCCCGCAATGGTAGCAGCCATGTGTTCATGAGTAAACACTAATAACCCTAATAAACATTTAGCATTTCCACTTGACTTGAAAATCTAGCATATGAATTAATTATTGAAAATTCTGCCTTAGTGAACAATGCCATGGAATAGAATAATCCATATTATTTCTTCAAAGCATAATAATTAACCATAGCCCATTAACATGCTTCTTTTGACAGATAGTTCCCTTGTGAAGATGACACAGGAATCTTTAATGTGTGCAACTGAACATTTTCTACGCTTCTCTGTAGCAAATAGGGATTGCTGAGAAAAAATACTTTAAAAACTAAATATATTCAGCATAAGGGCAACGATCACGCCTACCGTATTTTCTGTTGTGTTCTCTGTACTCAGGAAAAAATTCAATCTTAGAGGATGAATATTTGGTGTAGAGTAGGAAGAATGACCAGTGAATTAATGCAGTAACTGGATGATGGGCAACTGTAATTGCTTTCCAGTATCTTCTAGGCCAAAAGCAGTCATCGCTCT
Organism: Canis aureus; assembly: GCF_053574225.1. NCBI lineage: Eukaryota > Metazoa > Chordata > Mammalia > Carnivora > Canidae > Canis > Canis aureus. Next base: position 69,438,917 of record NC_135623.1, on the reverse strand, counting down.
ACAGTCCTACGGCCTAAAGTTCCTTTGGATTTAATTTTCAATGTGCATTTTTAATGCTTAGTGAACTGAAAAAGACATCTCCAGATATTCCTTTTTATAAAATAGATATTCAAAAGAAGTATTCAAATTAAATTAAGCCTTTCTTCAAAGTGAAATAAAATGTTTATTTGGAAGTGTTACATAGCCTAGTTTAATTATTTTTAGCTGTCCTTTGTTTCTTCAACTGATGTTCTACATGTTTGAACTTTTCGGAGCGAATGCATTTGCCTCCTTTGCTTCGTCCTGCAGATTATTTTTAATATGCATGAACGACTTTACTAAATTTTGATTTATTCCGTTTGGTTTGAAGAAGACACAATATTCAAAGGAAAATACAATTTACTAAGTGATTTCAAAATCTGAAATTAAAAAAAAAAAGCACATATCCCTAGAGGCCCTTGGTTTGTGTCTACACGGGGGTTGTAGGAGACTGCCTGCCGGGGTTGTATTTAGAGGGACGTCAGTGTAACGAGACTCTAGCCAGAGAATCCTTTACTTCTGTAGAAGATGACCTTGTCCATAGTCCTCATTTTAAGGATAGAACAGGTAGGATGTGGTAGAGTCACCGTAAGGTGACCCGTTAAAGTCAAGTCAGGCTTGTTGTGTCATGACACTTAAATTTACGATGCCTCATTTGGAAGCCCTGAGAGGTATTCAGTCTCTGAAAGACCAGGTAGTGACAGAACATTCCTTTAGAAAAGGGTTTTTCAATCTCACCACTGTTGACATTTCCGGTCAAATGTTTCTTTGTTGTGAGGAGCTATTTTGGTGCATTTTAGGACATTTTAGGACATTAAGCAGTGCCTCTGGCCTGTAGCCACTAGAAGCTGGTAGCAATGCCCCTGCCCAAGCTGTGACAATCACAACCGTCTCCAGATATTGCCAAATGTCCTGGGGGGGGAGGGCAAATCACTGTTTGGGAACCGTGGGACCACCGCTGAGAGTGACGAAACAGGGAAAGAGGCCTTTGCATCCAAAACTGCACTGCAATTGCTATTTTCAAGCTCACTGTGACCTGCGGGCTGCAGTGGTCACTTTTTGGACCTCGGTATATTGATCTATCTGCCGCATCTATCAGTTAGTTGGTCTTGCTTTCTCCTGAAAAATGCCTTCGTTCTCTTGATTTCCAGGAAACCACACTCTTGATTGCCCTCAGCCCTCACAGGCATCTCCCATTCAGATTCCTTTTCTGATTTCTTTTTTTTTTTTTTTTTTTCTTGGTCTTTAAACATCAGACTAACACAGACTCCCTCCTGACAGCTCGTCTCTTTACACGTTTCCTTGGTGATCTTGTCGAGTGCCATGACTTTCCAAAAGCACGTACATGCTTCCCACATTTATGTCCTCAGATCTTACTACTACCTCTTATATCTAATAGCTTAATGATCCCTCCACCTGATCACATACGAGGCATCCCAGAGTGGATATGTCTGGAGAAGAAATACTAGTTTTCCCACGCTACCGATCTACTTCTTCCAGGCTTCCCGTGCCAGTCAGGGCAACTCTGTTCTTTGATTCACTCAGTGAAACAAACCAACGTGGACTCATCTTTGACTTCTTGATTTCTTTAGTATTGTGCTCTCAGCCTATCAGCAAATCATGTTGGCCGTACCTCCAAATAAAGCCAAAATGCACCAGTTTCCCTACAGCTCTACCATGAACACCGTGTCTGTATTATCATCCATCACTTGGATCAGTTCAGTATTTCATAGATTATTGCCATGCAATTTTTTTCTCAACAGGAATTGATGCTTTTAAAATTTAAATGATCTGGGCAGCCAGGGCGGTTCAGCGGTTTAGCACTGCCTTTAGCCCAGGGCATGATCCTGGAGACCCGGGATGGATTCCCGCGTCGGGCTCCCTGCATGGAGCCTGCTTCTCCCTCTTGTGTCTCTGCCTCTCTGTCTCTCTCTCTTTCTGAATCTTTCATGAATAAATAAAAATCTTTAAAAAAATTTAAATGATCTTACATCAGTGCTTTGTTCAAAACTCTCCAGTGACCCCCTGCTTCATTGAGAGTCTGTAGTATGCTTGATAACTCTGCCCTCTATGGCTCCTAACTCTCACCTCTTCTCTTCAATCTTGCCTTCCACTTTCTGCTCCAGCATCCTATTCTCAAACATGTCAATATTGCTGCCATATCAGGTTCCTTATAACTGTTTTTCCCTTTCTCTGAGATTCTTTTAAAAATATATATTTATTTGAGAGAGAGAGCGAGCCTGCATGAGTGGGGGGAGGTGCAAGGGGAGAGGTAGAAACAGACTCCTCGCTAAGCCCTACGTATGGCTCCACACCTGGGGCTCCAGGGAGGGCTTCAGAGGGGGCTTGACCTGAGGACTCCACCCTGGGGTAGAGGAGGGGCTCCATGAGGGGTCCACCCGAGGACACTGAGATCATGACTGGTCAGACATGTAATAGACTGAGCTGCCCAGACACCTGCCTCAAGGTTCTTTTTCCCTAGGTATATACATGGCTACCCCCCTCATATGCAAGGAGACTTTCCCGTCCACTGAATTTAATATTATAACCTCCCACTGTTTCCTTATCTCTGTTCCCTACTTTATTTTTCTCATATCGATTATGACTTATCACCACCTGATACTATGTACTAATATTCTCTTTCCCCTACATTCATATCTTATGCTCCGTTGTTGTACCTAAGACCTAGAACATTTGTCTGGCCAATTGTAGACTTTTAAATATTTGTGGAGTGAGCAAATGCATGTATGAAATGTGAGCACTATCGGACAGTTATTTTTTTTTCAATAGACATTAAGCATTTGGAATTATTTGAAGATGTTAGTGTATAATTTTCACAGAGCATTTTTGCTATGTTTGGGTAATTGTGCATTATAATGTAAAGAGTATTTTTGGTCTAGTTGAGTAGCTATTTCTATTAAACCACAAAAGTTATTGTTAGGGTGCTCCTTAGCAGCATATTAATAGGGAAAAGTAGAGAACGTAGGCTCTGCACGTCAGTTCCACAGTTCTCTAAGTTGAAACCATTGTAGATGTCACTGAGAGAAGAGGAAGAGCCAAAAACAGGAGGAAGAGAAGGCTTAAAAATATGAAGCAAGTAAGTAGCACGTAATGTTGTGAGGTACAAATGCTCTGACTCAGTTGTTCCAGTTCCTCCCACAGGACACATTTTTCAATTTTATTAAATGTGTGATTTGTTGGATAAATATCTTCAGGGACTTTGAACCATCATGAACTCTCTTGCCCACTGCCTGGCCTCATGTTAGCTGTCAGGTACCACATCCTCAATTCAGTGAAGCTAAAGTTATATTTCAAACAATATAATATAGCAGTGGCTTCTTACCAGGTGCCTGCATTGTGTTGTTGAGGATGGGAGGGAACTCAGTAGTGGCCATTACTGTGTGCCAGATATGTGTTGAAGCTTCACTTTTCTATCACTTGATTCTCCACACTAGGAGACAGATAAAATACCAGAAATTCAGAAAATGAGATCCAAACCCTTATTTCTCTGAATTCACAATCGACAGTCTTTCCACTTTACAACCTACATGGATATGCCTGAAGGATAAAAGCATATTTGGCACTTTGCTCAGTTTGTCTGTGATTCTGCAAAAAATTGCAAGAGATGCTTGGTCTATTGAACAGAACTAATTTAGTGTTTTATTTGTATGTGTTATTTGTTAATTTATCAAAATAACACATGCAGAGAGTTTGAAACACTCAAATATGCTCAGAGTACATAACAAAACATATGTTTCTGCTCCTCTTGCTTCACCCAGATGCAGCCATTATCTATTTTTAAACTATTATTCTGACTTTTACACACATCTGTATTTTTAAATAAATGCGAAAACAAGTAATGTTTGATTCACTAGTTTGCGATATTATGTTTTGACTTCTTATTTTCATAAATCAGGATTTGATTGTTTGAATAGTCTACCTCATTGCTGCATCCTCCAGTATATTTAGTCAAAATTTTTATTAAATCAAAATAGGTTTATATTATTATGTGTGTGCTTCTACTGTTCATATCTGGGCACTATTTGTATGCTGTGATTATTTTTCATTCTTACTTTTTCTCCTAAAGTTAATAATGAGGCAATTCATTTTCATTTGCTTGATTTTCTTTGTATCTATTGCTAAAGTCCCTCACACTTCCCAGTTAAGCCCTTGTACAATTGTCATCGAGGCCAATCGCATAAGGTAATCTGTTGATTTCATTTTTTTCTTCAAAACATCTCTCCTAAAAATAACCATATATATTTTTTTCTCTGAGTCCTGCTACATGACTTTTTTTTTTTTTAACAAAAATTTATTTATTCATGAGAGACACAGAGATAGACAGAGGCAGAAACAGAGGCGGAAGGAGAAGCAGGCTCCCTGCAGGGAGCCCAACATGGGACTCGATCCCGGGACTCCGGGATCACACCCTGAGCCAAAGGCAGATGTTCAACTGCTGAACCATCCAGCTGTCCCTCTGCAACACTTTTTATTAGCGTATTAGAATTATTTAGCTTTTTTCTGTTGCTGATTTTTTTCTCATGTCTTGCTTTTTCTTAATCTACTCACTTGTTATGGGAAAGTATAGCTTCCAGTACTTTCATTAAATTAAAAGCATGGTGATTAAGTCTTACTGAATTAATTTATTATGCCGGATAAATAGTTGGCGCCCTGGAATCTCATTTGTTTACTATTTTGGAGATTGTCTTGAACTTCTTTCTTGATGAATCTCTAGTTTTCTTGATCTTGTGGTTGCCTTTGATTTGCTTGTACTGCTTAGAGTCGCTCCCTGTGAAAGAATGTAGTAAAAGCAACATTTTGAAACTTTGTGTGTCTGAAAATACATTATGCTTCTCACATAGTTGGTTGATAGTTTGGCTGAGTAAAAAATTCTAGATTGGAAATAATTTTCATTCAGAAAATTGGAGGTATGTTTCATCGACATTTTCCTTCCAGTGTTGCTATTGGAATAGCCAAAGTTATTTCAAGTCATCTTTTGCAGATAAGGTAATATATTTTTTCCAAGATAGTTAGATCTTTTCCAATATACTTACAGCCATTCTGTACTCATGCAACCATTCTGTTTTCACTTAATGTGTAGTATTCAATAAATTACATGAACTACTCAACACTGTATTATAAAATGGGCTTTATTTTAGATGACTTTGCCCAACTGTTGTCTGAGTCTTCTGAGCATGTTTAAAGTAGGCTAAGCTAAGCTGTGATGTCTGGTAGTTTATTCATATTAAATGCATTTTTGACTTACAATATGTTCAGCATATGATTGGGATGTAATCTCATGGTAAGTCAAAGAGCTCTGCATTCATATAAGATAACTTGGCTTTAGCTTCATTATAATACAAACTCTCTCAAGTGTGCCTGCTGTCTCTTCCCACTCCACATGCACAGATCCTGTTTAACTCTCTTCAGTGGCTAAAACTCCATATCTTTTCCAGAGTTGGGAGAGTAGCAATAATCTAGAGATTTCGTTGTTCTCAAGCATGTTTAATTCTCTTCTTTATTTTAACAACTCCCTTTATCCCAAGTTCCAAATGTGCCTAGTGGGCTGATTACTGAGGCTTTGAAGATTCTATAGTCTATGTCCATTTGCTCTTAGCTTTCCGCCTTGGGCTTCAATAATGCCCTCCATCTGTCTGCTTCCCAGCTCACAAGGTTTTGTCACTATGTTTCCTCCTCTGGTTTTCCCAGTTTTGGGACTTACAACTTGAAAACATTCGATTTACTATTTTGTTTGTGGGTTTTGGGAAGCAAAATTATATATATCCCAGAACTAAAAAATTATTTTCAATCTTAAAATCTCTTAGACTCAAAAGAAGTGAATGTTAAGGTTTAAAAACATAAAAAGAAAGGCATGAGTTGACTTATGTAATAATAATAATGAAGGCAAATAAAGCTGTTAACACTTAAGTATATGGAGTTATGGATCAAGTGCACTTTCCATGCTTTATTTCATTTTAACCTCAGAACATCTATTAGAGATAAATACTATTAATAGCCCATTTGCAAGAAAGGAAGCTGAAACACAGAGTGTTCAGCTAATTTGCCCTACCTCACAGATCTAGTATAAGGTGAAGCTCAAAATCAGACTCAAAATTCTGGTTCCAGGCTTTTAGCTATTTACCCCTTTGTCATATGTCCTCACCGCATTATTGTACTGAAAGGAAAGAGTTGATTCACTTGGGTCATAATGAACCCTAAACATTTGGATTCTGTAGTTGCTGTGATAAAAGCCAAAGTGATTTTGATTCTGATTAAAAATGGAGGCAGTGTAATTTATTACTTACTGATGTCGAAGGGGAGCGGTTCATTGCATATTAGGAAGATCAACCCCTACAGTAAATGTAGTTACTTAATGCTTCTTAATTTTATAGTATAGTGTAGTGTAGAAAACTGTACCTATGCATTATCAGTAAATTGAAGTATTATCAGTTCTCTGTCAGTTACCTGTGATAGCTATACATTATTAGGTATAATAAAAAAAGGACCTATTTGAAGAAGAAGTTACTTGCTATGCATTATTTTAAGTGCAGCCAAGGTATATGCATCATAAGCCTAGTTAGATATAAACTGCATTTATTAAGACGTGTATGACATTGATTAATTAAATTAATCTACCAGAATAGTTACACCTGTAACCTACAATATTCTGGAAGATTTATTCTCTTCAATGAATTTGTTGGAGCACATACAGTCATTCAGTATTATCCATGATGCTTTGTGCTACAAAGCAATTGAAAACCAAAGTCAAATTTGAAGTAAACTGATTCATCACCTCAAATAAAGAAATCAAAGGAAAGATGGTTCCATCTGGTTAATTCAGCTCAGTATATGTCTGAGCACCCAGACTCTGTCTACCCTATCCTGCCATTCTGTGTGGCATCTTTGCAGATTTGCATGTATCCTGAGGGATCCTGAGGGATCATGAAGTCCAGGTCTTACCAAGATATAAAGATGCCTAGGGGTGTATGAGGGGCTATCTATTTATATTTCTCTTAAGAATGAGAAAATTTGGGGAATATAAAAAATAGTGAAAGGGAATAAAGGGGAAAGGAGAAAACATGAGTGGGAATATCAGAAAGGGAGACAGACCATGAGAGACTCCTAACTCTGGGAAACGAACTAGGGGTGGTGGAAGGGGAGGTGGGCGGGGGCTGGGGGTGACTGGGTGACGGGCACTGAGGTGAGCACTTGACGGGATGAGCACTGGGTGTTATTCTATATGTTGGCAAATTGAACACCAATAAAAAATAAATTTATTTTAAAAAAATGAGAAAATTATCCCAGAAAACGCTAGCACAAAATTGGTTCCCATGGTCACAATGGGGGCACATGACCTTTCCTGACATAAAAATTGGTCAGGGTGCTATAAATTACCATGGCTAATTGGAAATATGATGGATATCTAAAAAATATGATGGATATAAGGAACAATGGATATGTGATTTGCAATGTCTTTTTAAAATTGAAGTATAATTAACATACAATGTTTTTTTTTTTAATTTATTTATGATAGTCACAGAGAGAGAGAGAGGCAGAGACACAGGCAGAGGGAGAAGCAGGCTCCATGCACCGGGAGCCCGATGTGGGATTCAATCCCGGGTCTCCAGGATCGCGCCCTGGGCCAAAGGCAGGCGCCAAACTGCTGCGCCACCCAGGGATCCCAACATACAATGTTATAGTAGTTTCAGGTGTACAGTATATTGATTTGACAATTCTGTTACTTAAGGATTACCATGATAGTATGGTCACCATCTGTCCCGCACTATGTTGTTACAGTATTATTGACTATATTCCCTATGCTGTACCTTTTATCTCTATAACTTAGTTATTTTATAACTGGAAGCTTGTACCTCTTAATCTTTTTTATCTATTTCACCCATCCTCACCCACCTCCCCTCCAGCAACCACCAGTTTGTTCTTTATATATAAGAGTCTGTTTTAGTTTTCTTCTCTCTTTGCTTCTCTGTTTGTTCATTTGTTTCATTTTTAAGGTTCACATATAAGTGAAATTGTATGGTATTTGTCCTTTTCTGACTTATTTCACTTGACATAATACCTTCTAGGTATATCATGTTGTTCTTGCGGATCACAAAATCTTTTATGGCTGAAATAATAACTAAATATAAAATTTGTATTATATATACACACACACACACCACATCTTCTTTATACATTCATATATCAATAGACATTTGAGTTGCTTCCATATTTTTGCTATTGTAAATAATAGTGCAAAGACATAGAGGTCTATATATTTTTTTCAAATTAATGTTTTTGTTTTGTTTGGGTAAATACCTAGAAGTAGGATTGCCAGAACATATGGTATTTCTGTTTTTAATTTTTGAGGAGACTTCATACTGTTTTTCACAGTGGATGCACCAATTTACATTCCCACCAACAACGTATGAGGGTTCCTTTTTCTGCCCATCTTCGCCAGCATTTGTCATTTCTTGTCTCAATTCAGGCTATTCTGACAGATGTAAGGTAATAACTTATCGTGCTTTTGATTTGCATTTCCTTGATGGCTAGTGATGTAGAGTACCTTTTCTTGTGTCTTTTGGTGAATTGCCTTTTAAACATTTAATGAAACAAATTCATACAATGAAAATATTTTAGAATTATTTAAAGTTTCACAAAAAAAATGCTTGTGAAAATGAGTCATTGTTGATTATATTAAGAAAACTTTAAAAATTGTTTTGTATATGTTTATATTGGAGTTCGATTTGCCAACATATAGTGTAACACCCAGTGCTCATCCCGTGAAGTGTTCCCCTCAGTGCCCATCACCCAGTCACCCCAACCCCCCGCCCACCTCTTCTACCCCCACCCCTTGTTCATTTCCCAGAGTTAGGAGTCTCTCATGTGTTGTCACCCTCTCTGATTTTTCCCACTCATTTTCTCTCCTTTCCCCTTTAATCCCTTTCACTATTTCTTATATTCTCGGTATGAGTGAGACCATATAATGTTTGTCCTTTTCCGATTGACTTACTTCACTCAGCATAATCCCCTCCAGTTCCATCCACATTGAAGCAAATGGTGGGTATTTGTCGTTTCTAATGGCTGAGGAATATTCCATTGTATACATAGACCACAGCTCCTTTATCCATCATCTGTCGATGGACACCGAGGCTCCTTCCACAGTGTGGCTATTGTGGACATTGCTGCTAGAAACATCGGGGTGCGGGTGTCCTGGCGTTTCACTGCATCTGTCTTTGGGGTAAATCCCCAGCAGGGCAATTGCTGCATCGTAGGGCAGGTCTATTTTTAACTCTTTGAGGAACCTCCACACAGTTTTCCAGAGTGGCTGCACCAGGTCACATTCCCACCAACAGTGCAGGAGGGTCCCCCTTTCTCCGCATCCTCTCCAACATTTGTGGTTTCCTGCCTTGTTAATTTTCACCATTTCCCTGGTGTGAGGTGGGATCTCATGGTGGTTTAGATTTGTATTTCCCTGATGGCAAGTGATGCGGAGCATTTTCTCATGTGCTTGATGGCCGTGTCTATGTCTTCCTCTATGAGATTTCAGTTCATGTATTTTTCCCATTTCAGGATTGAATTGTTCGTTTCTTTGGTGTTGAGTTTAATAAGTTCTTTATAGATCTTGGATACTAGCCCTTGATCTGATAGGTCATCTGCAAATCTCTTCTTCCATTCTGTAGGTTGTCTTTGAGTTTTGTTGACTGTATCCTTTCCTGTGCAAAAGCTTCTTATCTTGGTGAAATCCCAATAGTTCATTTTTGCTTTTGTTTCCCTTGCCTTCATGGATGTATCTTGTAAGAAGTTACTGTGGCCGAGTTCAAAAAGGGTGTTGCTGTGTTCTCCTCTAGGATTTTGATGGACTCTTGTCTCACATTTAGATCTTTCATCCATTTTGAGTGTATCTTTGTGTCTGGTATAAGAGAATGGTTTAGTTTCATTCTTCTGCATGTGGCTGTCCAAAGTTCCCAACACCATTTATTGAAGAGACTGTTGTTTTTCCAGTGGATAGTCTTTTCTGCTTTGTCGAATATTAGTTGACCGTAAAGTTCAGGGTCCACTTCTGGGTTCTCTATTCTGTTCCATTGATCTATGTGTCTGTTTTTGTGCCAGGACCACACTGTCTTCACCACAGGTTTGTAGTACAACCTGAAATCTGGCATTGTGATGCCCCCAGATATGGTTTTCTTCTTCAATATTCCCCTGGCTACTTGGGGTCTTTTCTGATTCCACACAAATCCTAAGATTATTTGTTCCAACTCTCTGAAGAAAGTTCATGGTATTTTGATAGGGATTGCACTGAATGTGTAATTTTCCATGGGTAGAAAACTTTTAATTTGATCATATTATTTTGAAAATCCTTATGATCATAGCATCTTTTATCACATTTAAAGAGAAATACAAGCAATTTTGTACATTAGAAATATATCAAGAAATTCGTGATTAACTATTTTGTAACATGTCTTCTCTCTTGGCTCAAATGTCTGTATTCTATACAAATGTAACCTGCAGAGTGGGATGTTTTAAATGTATAGTTTTTCTGGAGTTACTTTCTGTGCCTTCAATCAGAATTATTTAGTTTTTAACAGAAATTTAAGCCATATTTAGAAACATATTAATACATGTATCCTTTTTCATTTCTTTCTTCTTTTAGTGTAGTTCACTCAGGCTTGTGTATCAGCTGAGTGAGTAATATTCACTGATGGACATAAATTATTTCGTAAGCACTTTCTGAAAAATTGCTTAATACAATAGTGCCTTTAGATTTACACGCTCAGCTTTTTATCTGATTCCTTACATGTTTCTAAATAGATCATTAGATGAATGAAGCTATTATATGGGCTTACAAATGAAGCATGGATTTAGAATTTAAGGACTTCTGCTAAAATTGCTGGATTACAGAAAAGTAAGTTAGTAGTGAGGTCTTCTTAAAAGTGATCCTACTAAGTGATCTTATCTATCACTCTTACCATCTTAACAGAATCTTTTATGCTAAAAAGTTGACCATTTTTGTTGTTGAAATTTTAATGAAGTAAATCAAGTAAGTCTAAATCATATTAATTGAGTATCTTAGATCTATATTAACTTACTAAAGTCCTGTGATTTTGTCTTTACTTTTTTTTCTTTTTGAATGACTGGCTACTATAAACATTTGGAAGAGAAAATATCTAGGATAAAAAATTTCCTTCCAGTATTTTTCTTCTTTTTTTTTTCATTTGTTGTTTTCTTTAATTTTTTTTTTTTTTTGCTTAAAGTAACTCTTTTTTTTTTAAGATTAATTAATTAATTACTTAATTAATTTATGAGAGAGATAGAAAGAATGCAACCTGGGGTAGAGGCAGAAAGAAAAAGAGAGAATCCCCAAGCAGCTCCCTCTGATAGCACAGTTCCACCCAGCACTTGATCCCAGGACCCTTAGATTAAGATCTGAGCCAAAACCAAGAGTCAGAAGTTTAACTGTAAACCACCCAGATATCCCTTAAGGTAACTATTATGGATTGCAATGCAGCAAAAAGCTAGTACTCATTGCTCTCATTTCTTCCAATATGATGCTTTTGTGATATGACCCTATTTACATTTTTATTTACTGTGTGCACAACACTTTTTCTCACTAGACTCTTACAGAGTAATCCTGGATTATGACAATGTAAGCAGTCTTCCCTTCTACTAAAATAATGTTATTAAATATTGAGTCTGGAAGAAGAGATGAATCAAATCCTGAGTCTAAGTATTGCTTTTCAATTACCTCCCAAAGGCTCTGCCTGTGTCTCTTCAAAGACAAAATCAATCTTCAATAAAATTTTACTCTTTGTATAAACAATTACTAAAGTAATAGGGATGTTAAAGACTATCATTCACATGTAGAAATTCAGTAAATAGGGCTATACATTGAAGGAAGCATTACTAGATATAAGGGAGTCTCAGATTAATACTTGAATGTTTTCATTGTTTCCTTACTTCCCTTTTCCACAACCTCCTCCTTTGTCATTTCTGATCCTATTAGATCTCCTGATACTGCAGAATGGTGAAGAAAACAGGATGGCCTTCAAGGAGCTTGCATTCTAATTGCCTAAAAAAAATCACTTGAGAATGTGATGTTTCAGTGATAGGGTCCTAGAATAATTGGTCACTTACTGAGAAACATATTTAGCATACATTTAATGTCAGAGTTAATATTAAAATAAATTTCAGATTTTTTTAAAATGTTAAATATCGAAGTGTGATATCATAAACATCTTAGAAAAAAGTGAATATTTGAATTTCGGATTTCGTGATGAAGAATCACCTTAGCTTAAAAATAATAGAAGATTCACACCAGAACAGATGGACAAATTTGAATACATAAATATGTATTAAACTTATTTTGTATCAAAACATGCATATTTTAATATACACTAGTGTAAAAGACTGAACATATTTAAATCAAAATATTTTAGTAGATATTTTAATTGTTTATATATAAAAAATAAAAATAAAAAAATATATATATATACCTAAAAACTATATCCCTATCCCTTTCTATATTTTACATATTAAGTACAATGGCCATGGCTTACCTATATAATAAAAAAATAAAAAATAAATTGAGTCCTTTTTGAAAGTGTTGCTGATGGCTGAGAATGAGGTCAGGCTACAGTATTTGATAACTAAGCCAAATTAAAATTTCATTTCATATTTTAAGTAGCATATACAAAAAAATCAAATTCAATAAAAATTGAATCAATAAAAGTAACATTAAGTTTCAATTTTTAAATGAACATAATGCATTTTAAGACCTATTTTATCCTCCATATTAAAGTTTTAAAAAGATGTAAAGCTAAGTGTAACATTATCAAATCTACTATGTCATATTCCATTAGTTCATGTCCTTTTCTTCACTTGATGCATTGGATGGGAAACACTCAGAAAAAATATCAGTCTAAGTATTCACAATTCCTATATTTAACTATGCTTATTTATGTGTGTGTATATATATATACATATTTGTATGTGTTTGCTTCAAGATGTTTTAGAGGAGATGCAGGTTTCCTCCCTTTCCTGTCAGAGAAGCACACACCTAACAAAAAGGAAGGAGGATGAGGGACTCATTTATGGACAGTTCTGTATTATACATAAAAATAACTTATATTAAGTTTTTGGCATGTGAGTCCAGAATAATAATACTGGATTGTTACATAATCAAAAATGTTAACTTTATGGATGAGTGAGTCGAGATGCCAAGGCCCATTTATGCATATATTCTTAAAAAGAGTATAACTACAAAATTTATATTTAGAAATATAAAACTTAGAAAACTTATAAAATCCATACTTTCTAAGTTTAATATATTAAAATTTCCTTTTATTGGCATTGTTGTCTAGGTGAACTTTCCAATGTGCAAGTGTTATAGAATAGCAAAGTTTAATCGATATTATCTAAAATTCATGTGTAGCTTTTACTCATATTTTGGCAAATATAGCACTGGATAACATCAGGAAAGTATTAAAGTTTTAGGCTTTTGTTCTCAAAAATTAGCAAAAGAGTAAAAAAAAATCTATAAAAGTTGAATATCCTCATCACTCAACACCTACTCACATGGAAATGTGACTGTAGAATAAGGAGAGAACATAAAAAATTTTCCACCTCTAAATTACTTAGGTATAAAAGGAATTAGTATTGCTCATTGCATTCATATAAGTGTCCCCAAATATAGGCACCTCAGAAAAGTTTAGAGGCCTGTGATACAACATCATGGAATATTTCTAACTTTTAAATGCAGATCTACCGTAAAATGTGAAAAAAATACATATAACATATGATTTGTACTCTGTTGACAATTTACTATTGTTTAAAGTGTTTACTTTCGGGGTGCCTGGGAGGTGTAGTCCATTAAGCATCCAGCTCTTGGTCTCGGCTCAGGTTGTGATCTCATGGTCCTGAGATCCAGGCCCCACCACTTCATGCTCAGGTAGGGGTGTGCTTGAAATTCTCTCTCGCTCTCCCTCTGGCCCTCCTGCTCATGCTCGCTGTCTCTCTACAGCAAATAAATAAGTCTTAGAAAAAATGTTTACTTCTATGAACACACAGAGTTGATGGATACCTCCCTCCATGACAGCTTGCCAGCCTGGTTCCGCCGAACGTGAAGACGTGGTTGGCCCGTTGATACATGCACTTCCACAGCGCATCGTTCTTCGTTTACTTGATATTTCTACGCTGCTGACTTTACAGTGGTATTTCCCTTATTAAATGGTAGTCGGGAACCCGTGCTGCAAATGAGTGTGCACTGTTTGCAAGGTTGCAGGTCTGAGTGTAAGAGTACACGCACGCACACTCTCTTCTATTCAGAGTTGGTTCTGAAACTTCAGTTTGCATGACAATCTCATGGGGGCCTTGAAAATTCCTGGGCCTTACTACCTCAGTTTCTGAACTCCCTGGAGTGTGTTTAAGATTTGCTCATCTAGGGGATCCCTGGGTGGCTCAGCGGTTTGCACCTGCCTTTGGCCCAGGGCACAATCCTGGAGTCCTGGGATCGAGTCCCACATCGAGCTCCCTGCATGGAGCCTGCTTCTCCCTCTGCCTGTGTCTCTGCCTCTCTCCCTCTCTCTATGTCTATCATATAAAAAAAAATCTAAAAAAAAAAAAAAAGATTTGCTGATCTAACAATATTCCAGCTGATGCTGATGCTGTTAGTTTTGTGGTCCGCATTTTGAGAACCAGTGCTTTAGAGGGAAAAATATTGGACAGTGGCTAGAGGTTTGCAAAGTCCGTTTGATCCACGTTGTTTGTTGCTTTAGGAGGATTTTTAAAAATTCACATTTAAAAATTATTTATTCATATAGGACATTGAAAAAAATATGGTTGCTCTTTTTTGCTTATTGATAGATCCATTCGGAGGTGGGATGACAACTAGACCAGCATTTCGCACACTGGAAAATGATTTTCTTTTCATATTGTCATTCCCTTGGCAAGTATTTATTCATCAGAATATCATTAAGATTGTCGTTGGAGTCTCTGGTGGATTAAAACAGCCTGACTTAATTTCACACACGTGCACGCACACATTTTATATAGGAAAATAAATACATTGATGTGCCTAGGTTGGAGAAAAAGTTGTGAAATATTGCCTGTGTGCCTGACTTTTGAATTGCTGTGAATTTCTGGTCAATTCTGAATAACATGACTCACAGAGTATCTTGGTAAACGTTAAGTGGCTAAGACGAGTGACCTCTCTCCAGTGAGGCTGCTGACAGATGATGAAGATTACAACTTCTCGTGATTGAAACTGATTGAAAATTATTATCTTCCACTGAGAAAAATCCCAAGCTATTCTTTTTGATTTGTGCACATTCTATGAAAAAAAAAATGGCAAGAACAGGGATGATTTTTTTTTTCCTTCAGTGTGCACCAAATTTTGAAATTGGACATTTTCAAATTTTTAAAATTTCTAAATATGTAGTAGTTTTTGAAATATTAATGGGTATTAAGTCTTGAAACAAGATAGTTTCAATATTTGTATTGTTAGCTCTTGCAGATTAGGTAATAGACTTAATGGCCTTTTCACTTTTCCTCTAGGTTTTATTATATGATATTGAGAAAAATTAAGATCAGTATCTAAGAATTGCACATTATACATTTATAGAAGTATATTTGAGGCAACTAATGGCTATTAAAATATTACCTTATGTTCTGTTCACAACTACAAAGTCGTAACAGTGTTGAAATCCATCTTTCACTTTATGGATTTGTAAACTCTAAATAGAACTAGGCATAAGGTATTAAATGATGCTGAGCAAAGCACTAGGGAAAAGTCAATTGAATGAAATGGAGAAATAATCCAAGTTACAAGGTAGACTTGCTCCATAGCTATATTCTCTCATCTTATTATAATGAGGCCAAGTGGACAATATCAAACAGCTAAAAGAATATATGCAACAACATAAATTGTTCTAATAGCAGTAAATATAATTTTTGAGTACCTTTGAATACTTTGATAACCTTCGAGACTGATTTTCTAACTTTAAAATGGAAATTAAAGTTTGCGAGACATAAAACAAAATTTTAATGTGGCATGTATGTATAAAAGCCGTAAAATGAATAACCACTCGGATTTAACTTTCATGCTATTAAAATAACATAGGAATAGAAAAATAATAGCAAACAAAAATTAAATTGAGAGACCAGGTCATTAATATCTACGCTTCTTGCCGCCTGTTCTTTCCACCAAATATCTTGGTTTCTTTCTTTAGGAAAAGTGAAATCCAAAGTCTACAAGCCATCAAAGTTATAAGGCCAGGTATACAAAGGTAGCATACCCTGGGGTCTTGACTTTTTTTATATTAATCGATCTTATTTTGAAGTAGAATAATAGATTGTTTTTAAATTTAGCTATCTAATGATTTTCGGATGATTTTTGAGTCAGTGTAACTACGTATCTCACAGTTTTAAACAGAGATAAGAATTTTAAACGCGGGTTTATTGAGAGGGCATGGACTCCTGAGAGCGACCCCGTAAAATGTTGTGTCTGTCTGTTAGGAATCCTCTTGTAGGGTCGACTGCAGGTCTTATCTTGAAGCTAAGGAAAAACAAAACAGAATTCAAATTCTTGATTCAGTTAACATTGGGTTAACATTCCGTTAACATCCCAACTAACATGAAATAATTCCTTGAGTAAAAATAGAATAGAATTGACTTCCCTTTTCTCAAATCAGGCAGCCCTAGCAGTGAATTAAAACCATGGTAGTCAGACGGTCCTTAAACACACAACTGATAATACGCCTTAAAGACGTTGCATCCTGCGTCACTTCCAATGCTCTGTAACAAGTTACCTGGAACTTAGTGGTATAAAACAACACAGATGCATTATGTTGCATTTCTAGAAGAGAAAGTCTGAAATGGTTTTGTAAGGTTAAAATCAAGGAGTGTGTTTTATCCGGATGCTGTAGGGAAGATTCCGACCCTTGCCTTTTCCAGGTCCCAGAGGCTGCCTTCCGTCCCTGGTGTGTGCACCTGCCCCCCTCACCTCTGCTGTGTAGCCGCATCCTCCTTGACTCTGACCTTCCTGCTTCCCTCTTACACTGGTTCTTCTGATCATATAGGGTTTCCTGGAAAATCCAGGACAGTCTTCCCATCTCAGAATCCTTAACCCAATCACTTCTGCAGAAGCCTGTTTGCACGGCGATATGATATGTTCCAAGGGTGACAATGTGGACATCTTTCGGGGGCCAATATCTCTCTTACCTGAGACAGGAGCACAGTTTTTTATGTAATAATAATGTGTAGTTGCTGTGAAACGTCGAATGGTGTTCCCCCTGAAGGTACACCCAAGTCAAATCTCTGGAAACAGGACACGTCCGTCACCTTATTTGGAAGAAAGGATCTTTGCAGATGTTAGGTCAAAGGTCTTGAGAAGAAGCTTCTCACACCCTCTCCTGTCCTTGAAATGTGCTGCGAACTACTGTTCCCATGCTGGCAGCCCTTGTGGGGACGCAGTCTGATGAGAGTGAGGTGTTCTGGAGACAATTAAGGTGTTGTTGAGAGCAAATAACTAAACCCAGTTAAATCCTCTGGATAAGCTTTTTTTTTTTTTTTTTTTTTTTTTTTAATATGCACAGAGCCTGATGTGGGGCTCAATCTCACAACCCTGAGATTGTGACCTGACGTGAAATCAAGAGTCTAATGCTTCACGGACTGAGCCACCCAGGAGCCTCTAAACTGTTAAGTCCCAGTGGGTGGGTGTGGGAATCTCCTTGTCTTGGGGCCACTTAGGATAAGCCTCATATTCCTTCGTTTATTAAAACGGCCACCTGCCAATCTGGAATCCTCTGCTGCTGTCTCTGGGCTCTCCCAGCACCCTGTGTGTGGGGGCAGATTCAGATTTCACCTGGGGAGCCCTCAAGGTTGCAAACCAACATTACAGCCCGTCACAGGAAAATGACATAGTCTCTAAATGTGAAAACGTCTGAAAGGCATGTTTCAATTTCTGGGAATTTTTCAAAAAAAGATTAAAAATAACTTTAATAGTCATAATATTCATATGCTGTACCTTTATAATCTTAAAGATTTTCATATTTTTAAAAAAGATGTTATTTATTTGTTCCTTAGAGACCCAGACAGAGAGGCAGAGACCCAGGCAGAGGGAGAAGCAGGCTCCCTGCAGGGAGACCGATGTGGGACTCGATCCTGGGACTCCAGGGTCATGGCCTGGGCTAAAGGCAGACGCTGAACCCCTGAGCCCACTCAGGTGCCCAGATTTTAGTATGTTAAGACACATCTTTAAAGACTGTGTAGATGTGTCACCTGGCTGGCACAGCTGGTTAGGCATCCAAGTCTTGGTTTTGGCTCAAGTCGGGACCTCAGGGTCTTGAGATCAAGCCTCACGTTGGGCTCTGTGCTCAGTGTAGAGTCTGTTCTCTCTCTGTCTCCTGCTCATTCTCTCTCTAAAATAAATAAACCTTTAAAAAAAAGACTGTATAGAAATATCATATCTAGAGATACACCCAAGGGGGGTTTCTTGTTTTTGATAATTGAAAGATAAATACGTATCTCTGCTATGAACTCTTGTTTCAGGAGTTGAGTAAAATTTTACAGAATTGAAAAATGATGAATTAAGCAAAACCAACCTATAAATCCCTTTCCTTCATACTGGTCGACTAAAAATGGTTTGTAAGAAAAAGAATAGATTGTATATGACATTGTTACTCTGGGTGCCAAATATAAACTTGTAAATAGATTCACAATACGATGAGTCTTTAAGAGGATAGTTGATAGAGTGAGTCATTCTTTATTGGTGCCATTATTTACGTTTCTCATTTCCTACAAATTTTCTTGGCGAGATGCTAGATGGAAAAATAGATTTCAAATGTTACAACACCTGGGCTTCAGTAAAATTTTCTAAGGAGAAATTTTATGCTTACAGCTGTACTAAATATTGTAGGAAAACAAATTGCAGATGATCTTTCTTAGTTTTTGAGATTGATAGAGATAGATTGAATAGTGATTTTACACAGATGAAAGTGACATTTAATTGCAAATTTCTGGTGGGAAAAATATTGAAAGTATAAATACATCCAAATTACATACCTCTTTTATTTGAGGTTTCACAAAATTTACTTTAGGTTAAAATATTGAGAATGAGTGTGAACTATCAGAAATTTGTGGTATTATATGTCTAATGGTTTGACATCTTTGTTTTCTCTATACTGACTCTGCCTCCTATTTGTCATATTCTGATGTTTAATAGTAGTATATTAGATACTTTCCCCTAGTGAATAAAATAAGTTCCCAAATTTTGATGTGTAATTAAAATAAATTTAACTTTGTTACTAAAAAACTAGAACAATCTAATGATGACTTTATTTTTGAAAATCATATTTGGAAATATTCTTTATCCTTGATTAACTGCAGACACCGCTGAAACAACCCATATGACTAGATCCCTTCCAAATTTTCAATATGGAAGCCCAAATGATATGAAACCAAAACATCACAATTTGAGTTTAAGAAATCTCAGCACATGTTTTAAATAATATCTATTCTGAATGTCTATGCATTTTAAAAATCAATAGTTTTCCTCTTTCCATTATGGCAAATTTATATTTTATTTCTTATTCAGATTCTTCCATAGTGAAAAACAGACTTCTAAGTTTGTGAATCCTCAAGTCTATATTTTAAGTGTGTTTATCGACTGTGGGTTTTCTACATAGCAGTCTGTTCTCTATGGTATTTTAAAAATACCATTATATTTGGAATAACAAAAAGGAAGAGGTATTGCATTAAAAAGGAAAGAGAAGGGATGAGAATGGAAGGAAAAGGAAGGGAAAGAAGAAAGGGGAAAAAAGACTGCTCGGAATTACAGGTGGGATAGACGAGAGATGTATAAGGAAGGGGGGCTGCTCAAGCACTAAATGGGGTAGGATGAAGCAGATGTGGACCACCGGGCGGGAGGAGCTGCAGGGACTGAGAGCTGCACCCCCCTCCATCGGTGGACGGACGTTGGAGAGACGGGGGAGCAGCCAAGAGGGCCTTCTTGGAAGCACCCCGGAGCGCTGGACATAGCAGCCCGGAGCAGCCTGCGGACACTCAGTCCTGGCAGGAAACAGTCGTGTTTCCCAAATTCAGGCCCATCTTAGAATCATATGGTGGCTTAGTTAGGCTGTAGTTTTCTGGGGCCTGGCCCCGGAGCTTCTAAGTCAGTAGGCCTGGGGTGAGACTTGAGAACTTGAACTTCTAACATCTTCCCGGGTGATGCTGACCGAGCCGATCTGAATCAGTCCTTTGAAAATCACCACTGTGTCCGTTCTCCCTCTGATGACCCTCCTGCTCTGTTGGTCCTTAAGGACTGGTGACAGGGGGAAGGCAGCCGCCAAATAGTGGGTTTGGATCAAAGATGCAATAGGCTGTCGGGGTCATTCCTCAAGAATTCGTTTAACCCCTCAGTCCGGTGCCCTAATACCCACAAGAATCCGGGGAAGCCCAGGCCTCACACTTGAGTCCTCGATCCAGGATGGGTCTGAGGAATGACTGCTGGGTGGGGCAGGTGGGTGCTCCTGAGAGGTCGGGCACAGGAAGAGGCTCCGTATGCAGAATAGACTTCAGGCTCCCTCGTGACCGTGGCAGCTGCGAGGAGAACAAGCGCCCCATAAAATGCACCGCTGGCCCACGGTACGGGAGCTGGAGAGATGGACTTTGAGGAGGTGAGGCCACTACTCGGCCTACAGTGGGGTCAATGGTGGTGCCCCAAGAGCTCGCGTAGAGAAGAACCAGAAGTAAGATTTACAAAGTGAGATGGGACAGAGAGTCTCAGGCAGATAAGGGATTAAAAGTCTAGTTTGGGCAACAAGGGAACTAATGTTAGGAGAGTTTCGGTAAAGCCCCTGTGGTCCTGGTAGTAGCAGAGGAGCTTTAGGCTGAAGGAGGAACGGAGGGATAAGCGGACAGCTCTGCGGGGCGCTTGATTATGCCGGGGACCAGCTAGAGGAGCTAAGTGATTTTTGTAGTTTATGGAAGGAAGAGAAGCTTGGACAGTTTTATCTGCTGAAAGCAAAGATCTGGTAGAGTGAGAGTGTGAAGACCCAGGGGAAGGGGGTAATTAATTCCAGAAGAGGAAGGGGATAATTGATTTTGTTTAGGAAATGGGAGGGGTTCAATATTCAGAGCATCAAGGAGCTATTGAGTGTCAAATGCCGTTCCTAAGGTCTTTCTTGGGATTATTGTCACAGGTATGTGGTAATTCATTTTGATATTTTCATTTTGTCTCAGCTATAATGAGAAATTGAAGTTCGGAGGAGTTTAGGGCAAATTTTTATTTTCTTCTGAACTTACTCAAGGCATTGCTATTTATCATCACTCTCTTTTGTACACCTCCATTCAGTGAATAATTGGTCACCAACTAAGAAATTGCCCAACACAGACTCTTTTGTTTGTTCGCTTTTGTTCTTGTTGCCTCTTGGGTGGCCTGCTTGATTTTTTTTTTCCTATGATATAAAAAACAGTCTTGGAAGTACCTCAAAGTAAAAACGATCAGTTTGGTTCAATATAGTGTGTGTGTTTTGTTTGTATGTTTGTCTCTGCCTTTTTTGTTTTGTTTTGTTTTGTTTTGGTATCTTCTTTTTAAGTTAGGATATTGAACTTTAAAAAAATAGTATCTGCTAACACATTTCGTGTAAAAGAAAGTTCTAATACTTGATCATGGATCCAATGCTAGTTCTATCCTTCAGGAGCACTTTATTGGACCCCTTTATATCATGCCTCCTGTTAAGCTCATTCCCCACCTCCCACCCCCACCCCCGGACATAAATAATAAGCAAAGAAATTCTCTTCAACCACTTGACCATTTTGTAGATAGTTCGTGGAGGTCTGATCAGTCTATCAGATGGGCACGTCCTGGGTGTACCTTGCTTTGCAGGACCAGGGTTGAGTTGCTGCCAGAAAAAGAGAGAAGGGGCTCTATGGGCCCCGACACAGGCGATGTTGTTGTGCTTTGTTTTGTTTTTTTTCCACCTGAAATGGTGTGAGACTCTGGAAGGGGGAAGAGTCAGGGGTGAGAGAGAAACCAGGGGCTGAAAAAGGAAGCTGAAGTAGGTTTCTAATGCTCGGAACAGGTAAAAGCCAACGGGTTTTGTTGACTATATTGCATATGTGGCTTTTTTCATGAGCCATGTGACAGCTAGGAGTGGTTGGGGGGGTGGAAGTAGGCACAATGAGGCTCGCTGAGGTATGGGGACTCGGGAAGGAGATTGCTTGCCACTTGAAGGCTGTGTTTTTGAGTATCCCAAGAGGTGCCAACTCAAGGAAACGTCAAGCCTGTCAATGTGTCAGCAATAAGATTTCTTTGCAGACCCTCAGGGTGGACCGACAGGCTTTGTCGTAGGAGCCAATCATTGTACTTAAACGGGGTTGGGAGATAGAAGCTTGGACAACTTTTGCCTGTGTTATCAACACTTTCACCTTTTTTGTTCGTTTGCTTGCTTTTTAGCCAAGTATGTAGTAACTAAGGGTAACCAGTCTGCATTTCCAAACTTCTGCTGTGGTTAGATTTATTTTGACTGGGTTACCGCCAATGATATATAAGTGGAAGTAAGTAGTACAACGTCAGGCTTGGGCTCTGGAAGGGAAGGAGGATCACGCCCTCCACGTCTCGTTTCCTTTCCTCCCTGTAACTGAAAATCAGAAGTGATCATTGTGAGAGCATCTTAGACCATGAAATGAAGCCAAGGTGTCGGCGATGACGGGGCAATAGGTTAGAAGCCGCGTAAGTCATCATTGCTGCCCCAGACATACCAGGTCTGTGCTGCCTGCTTGGTCGTGCACATAAAAGAGATAGGTGTTTGGGTTTTTGTTGTTGTTGTTGTTTTGTCTTTTGTTTTTTTGTTTTGAAGTACTACATTTTGTCTTCTGTGACAGCAGTGTTTATCCTAATCAGCATATTTCTCAAGATCTCTCTCATCGATTCATTCAACAAACATTCATTCGGTGCTATATGTTTGGCCTTTTTCTTGCGACAGTAAATAATAGCACGAAGAAAATCCCTGCCTTCGCCACGGGTACATTCTAGTGAAGAGACTAACCAGCCAAAGGATAGATTGGGTGAAATAGATAGTCTTTAATTTAGTACTGTGGATAAAATACAGTAGGAGTAAAAGAATATTATGAAAGACAGTATGCTAATAAATTGGAGAATGTAGAAGAAAGGCATAAATTCCTAGAGACATGTGAACTACCAAAACTGAAGCAGGAAGAAACAGAAAATTTGAATACACCAATTAATGGCAATAAAATTGAATCAGTAACCAAAAAAAAAAAAAAAAAAATCCCAACAAAAAAAGTTCAGAACCAGATGACTTCACAGGTGACGTCCACCAAACATTTAAAAAAGAGTTTAATAGCTATGCTTCTCAAACTATTAAAAAAAAATATAGAAAAGAAAGGAAAAGGGGCGCCTGGGTAGCTTAGTCCATTAAGCCTCTGCTTTTGGCTCAGGTCATGATCCTGGGGTCCTGAGGTTGACCTCTGCAGAGCCTGCCTCTCCTTCTCCTGCTGCACCCTCTCCCCCACCCTGCTTATGCACACACCCTGTCTCCTCTCTCTCAATCCCAAATGAATAAATAAAATCTTAAAAGAAAAAATGAAAGGGGGGAAAACCTCCAGATTCATTCTATGCAGCCAGCATTATCTTGATATCACCTGGATAAAGACACCAGTAAATAAAGAACCACAGTCCAATGTCCCTAATGAACAGAGACGCAAAAATCCTAAATTAAATGCTAGCAAACTGGGATCCCTGGGCGGCTCAGTGGCTTAGCATCAGCCTTCAGTCCAGGGCGTGACCCCGGGGTCCTGGGATCGAGTCCTGCATCGGGCTCCTGGCATGGAGCCTGCTTCTCCCTCTGCCTGGGTCTCTGCCTCTCTCTCTGGGTGTCTCATGAATAAATAAATAAAATATTTAAAATAAATAAATAAATACTAGCAAACCTGAATCCAACAATAAATTTTTAAAGAATCATTCACCTTGATCAAGTGGAATTTATTCCCAGTTTGCAAGGCGGTTGGTTCAGTGCTCACAAATCAATCGACATGGTATAGGGCACGGATGAAAGAAAGGATAAGAACTATATGATCCTGTCAGGTGGTGTAGAGAAGATGTTTGGCAAAGTAAAATATTCATTCATGATAAAAACTCCCAACAAAGTAGGTTTAGAGGGAACACACCTCAATATTAAAAAGGCCATCTATGAAAAACCCACAGCTAACCCATCCTCAATGGGGAAAACTGACAGCTTTTCTCCTGGGATCAAGACAAAGATGTCCACTCTCACCATTTTTTTTTCTTTTTTTAAAAAGATTTTATTTATTCATGAGAGACACACAGAGAGAGGCGGAGACACAGGCAGAGGGAGAAGCAGGCTCCATGCAGGGAGCCCGATGTGGGACTCGATTCCGGGACCCGGGGTCATGGCCTGGGCCCAAGGCAGGTGGCCAAGCGCTGAGCCCCCAGGCACCCCTACGCCGCCCTCTCCTCCCTTCCCCTTCGTGTTACCTTTCCAACGCCAGCCTTAATGAGAGCATTTTCTAAAAGCTCTTGTGCTGGTGGTAGGGGTGGTTTTCGCCGTCCCCCCTTCCTAACCCCAAGTGTCTCCGTCAGTTACTTGGTGCCTGACCGAGCCCGGGGGTCGCCCTGCAGGTGCTGGTGCTGCCAGTGTGGGACACAAGGGGATGGTGTCTGCAGAACGGCCTGCCACGCGGCCACGTGTCAGCGACCTGGTCGTCGTCCTGTAGCACGGCCGGTGTGAAAACACTAAGAATGTCTTCTTTTTTTTTTTTTTTTTTTTAATGTTCTCCAAAAATTGTAAGGAGTCTCGCTGTAGCTGTGAGTGCCATGCATGTATCTCATCACAGCGGTCACATCCCTGTATGATGCCCGCTCAGAGACGGGGGGCCTGGTGGGAATGGGTGTTCTCCAGCGGCGCACCTCACGGCTGCATTTTATTCAACACAGTCATAATATCTTTATTAAGAAGATAGGAATTTGTATGTTTTAACTGGGCATATCAGTATCCCACAGGGCGCGACTCCTTTGTTCTCTGGATCCGCATGTTCCAGGTCCTCCAATGGGTCCACTTGGGCCGAGTCCCTCGGGAGCAGGAGCCTGGCTGTTAGGTGTCCCCTCTCTAACGAGGAGGATGTGTGGGGCCATAGGTGGACGTGCACCCACCAATGCCATTTACCCCAGGCGGGAAATATGCAGCCTGAGGTTGGGTCGCTCAGTCACCGAGGGCGAGGAGTCGGTCACCCTCTGCCCCCACCACCTCTTCCAGGGTTCCCTTCTTACTCTTACTGTTGCTGCTTCTCTCTCCTTTAGCTCTAACGTACAAAATTTAATCTCATCCAATCCTTTTTTTTTTTTTTTTTACTTTCTTAAAAATATTAAACCCGGAAAAAAATCTGGGAGAGTCACGAGGCACTAACACAGCCTGGCCCCCCTGCCCCAGCACCGGGATGTGAAACCCGAGGGGAAAACATTGTGCGGTGCTGACAGGAAGCAGGACGAGGATCGGCTGCAAGACGTCTCTATGGGGAGGTGACCATCACCCGCCCTGTGATCGCAAGGGAGAAACATACTATTTACATGAAAAGCATGAGCTTCTTGAGCCTAGAGAAGTCTTGGGCACTAAATGTCAGTATTCCAGAAAAGCACTTTAGGTGTTCATGTATTCATACAACTTGTATATTGCTTAGATATATTCTTAGATTTAGGTATGAGGGTCTTTGATTCATTGTTAAATTCATTTAAATTTTGGGGATCCCTGGGTGGCTCAGCGGTTTGGCGCCTGCCTTTGGCTCAGGGTGTGATCCTGGGGTCCTGGGATCGAGTCCCGCATCGGGCTCCCGGTGCATGGAGCCTGCTTCTCCCTCTGCCTGTGTCTCTGCCTCTCTCTCTCTCTCTCTCTCTCTCTCTCTGTCTATCATAAATAAATAAATATTTAAAAAATAAATAAATTCATTTAAATTTTATTTTTTTTTATTTTTTATTTTTTATTTTTTTTAATTCATTTAAATTTTAAAAATCCAACTCTGTTGAACTAGTCTATAGTAGTATGGATGTGGGACCTGTGTGAGGGGTACCACAAATCCTGGGGAGAGAGGACTTTTAACATTTGAGAAAAAAAATAAGATTTGTTACAGTTATGTATTCATCATGGAAATGATCTTCATATGACCTAAGTCGTTCGTCTGCTGAGATCAATCCAGACGGCAACACTAAGTTCAACAACTCTACACTCCATAGGGCGTGAATTAAAATAACAGAAATGAACCTTTTCCTTCATGTTTAGCATTCGATTTTTTTTTAATGCATTTGTGTTAAAATGAAAGCAAGTACGACCATATAAAACCACGTTTGGTATTACGTCGTAGGACGATACCCATTAAAATGTAGAGCTGATTAGCTGATACTAAACTTAGTCACCAATTCTGAACATCAGGGTGCAAAAAAAAAAAAAAAAGAAAATCTTTATTTTAAAGGTTGATTTATTTATTTGAGAGAGACAAAGAGAGAGAGAGGGGGAGGGAGTGGGCAGGGGAGACGGAGGGCAGCAGGGTCTCTGCAGAGCAGGGACTGACCGTGAGGATGGGGGGCTCGGGCCTAGGCCTCACCTGAGGTCCTCACCTGAGCCAACAACAAGAGTCAGGTACCCCGCTGACAGACCCCTCGGCACCCCCAAGGCTCTTGTGCATTATTCCCGGCCCCGGTGTGCTAACAGAAATCACGACGCACAGCGGCACAGGCCTTGAGAGTGATTGTGTTACTTGTCTTCAAAGATCATTTTAACAATTGACGTCTGATTGTCAATCCATTATCGTTCTACCAAGACAGCCAGAGGCCCCGATGTGGCTTTCCTTGTTTTGATAAATGCTCTTTGGGCATCGGTCTTGCTACCGAGTGCACCATCTGAAGTCTGTGTAACCAGGCTGCCCGGGGGGCTCAGCGGGTGAGTGTCTGCCTTTGATCCAGGTCGTGACCCCGGGGCCTGGGTTGAGTCCCTCATCGAGGTCCCCATGGGGAGCCTGCTTCTCCCTCTGCCTGTGTCTCTGCCTCTCTCTGTGTCTCTCGTGAATAAATAAATAAAATCATAAATAAATAAATAAATAAATAAATAAATAAATAAATAAATTCAAAAATATAAATAAAAAAAATAAAGTCTGTGTAACGGAATCAGATGC
This sequence comes from Canis aureus, assembly GCF_053574225.1. NCBI lineage: Eukaryota > Metazoa > Chordata > Mammalia > Carnivora > Canidae > Canis > Canis aureus. Next base: position 69,411,704 of record NC_135623.1, on the reverse strand, counting down.
TGTGCTGTGCCCCTGCCAGAGACTGACCAATGTCTTTCCCCAGAACAAACGTCTCAGAACAAAATCGCATCAGCATTTCATACTTAAGGGAATTGAAGCACGATCGCGGATTCCTCTTCAAAGTCACTCACAGCCAGAAGCCGATGGAACAGGAATCTAAACTGCGGCCTCCTGCTTGCAGTCGTTTTTGTTCAGCCCTTTGCTTGGTGTCCCTCTTAGAACTGGGTGTGACGTGCCTCTTACTGTGCCCGGAGGCCTGTGCACACCTGCCCGAGACCTGGCCCAGAGCCCCCAGGTGCACTCAGAGCAGCCGGCACCCCTCCAGGCCGCGGCCCCTGCGTCCCGGCAGCCAGGCCTGCGTCCTGTCTATGCCTGGCTGTTGGCTAAGCCACCGTTTGCCACAAGACCAACAGGAGGGCTACTTGAGCCTGGCCCCAGGGTTGCCGTTCCGCATCATTCTCGTGGCCTCCACCATCCCCTCCCTCCCCGCTGGTTCACAACACGACCCTGCAGCCACCTGCCTCTTGTGCAGTGTAGACCATGGCGCCCACTTGCTGGGTGGCCTGCCCAGCTTCCCTCTTCCGTCCTGACTGCCGGCCTGTGGGTTAATCCACGGGCTGAGCCTGGCAGCAGAGAGGCCAGGGAGGACCTGCCACCATCTAAGGGTACGCAGCAAGGACCGGGCCTGGGGCAGCAGCAAATGCGTGACACCGACTGGAGAGTCGCTGCGGATCATTTTAAATCCCTCCCCCTAGGTTTGCGGGTGACATCTGAGCATTTAGGATGCAAAAGCACAGAAAAAAGAAAAAAAAAAAAAAGAAGAAGAAGACAGTGCAGAGAAACCTGCATTTCTGCTTTCTGGGCAGTGAATGCCGAGTGATCTTTCCAGGTTGGAAGGAAAAAGAGCTTCACGTACTTGTGAAACAGGACAGAAAGCCACCCCGACGAGGCTTTGACAGAAGTCACCGGTACCTGAGACATGAGTGATTTGTCTACTTGAGACTCAACTAGGGTGGCGCCTGGTGTTCAGAAGGGCTCGGTGATGGGGTCGTAATGAGAACGCTGCATAAGCAGGTACGACGGGGACTCGGTCACGGGGGGACAGTCTCTGAAGGTTGAGCCACTCACAGGAGCACGTCCCCCGTGCCGCAGCCTTTCAAAGGGAGTCACATGGGATTTCTGAGTCTCATTACAATGAATTTATTAAAAAAAAAAAAAAAGAAAAAAAAAAGAAGAAGAAGAAAAAAAATAGAATGAATTTACTTAATTAAGAACAAACTTCAGTTATGGGCATTCTCTGCAATCTGAGAGCACAGCAACCAAAAAAAAGCAAGGAAATAATCCCGCTGCCTTTACAGGGGATTACAGAGATGCTCCGACCCAAGCCTTTAACCCCCTCCGGACGCGCCTCCTGTCCTGCAGGCCTTAAGACCCCTTTGAGCAGCTCCTTCCACCCGTCCATGTTTCCGACGAACTGTGATCACATAGATGCAAAAAGGACGCTTCACACCCAGATATGTCCCCACTTAGCAGCGTCCAGAAAGGCGGGAGCCAGGCTGCTGCATGTCAGGGCTGGTTCCCCCTGTGGCCAGGCCGGTGGTGCAGCCAGGCCCGGGGCCCCGAGAGCACGGTGTGGGCAGCTCAGGGTGCAGGTTGAAGGGGGTGCTGTGGTGTCCGGGGGTCGGGGGCTCCCACCTCCTCCCGGCCCCATGTTCTGCTCAAAGGCTTCGGCTACTGGGCTCCAGCCTGATGACGCCTCCCCTAAGCCTGTGTCTCCCTTCCTGCGGGAGTCAGGGCACAGCCAGGCTTCGGGGCAGCCCTGGACCCCTGACACGCTGCGGGGGGTGGGTCCCCAGGGGTCCCTCAGCCCGGCACTCCAGGCCAGCCAGCCCGCGGCCTCCCTACCAGGATGCTCCCAGGGAAGGACACAGGACAGGGCCCCGGGAGGGCCCCCCATGCCGGGGGAAGGGTGCTTCTGTGACCCAGCCATCCCTCCTCCCCATCCCCGGGGAGGGTGCTCCTGTGACCCGGCCCTCGTCCCCATCCCTGGGGGAGGGTGCTCCTTTGACCTGGCCCTCCCTCCTCTCCATCCCCGGGAAGGGTGATCCTGTGACCCGGCCCTGCTCCCCATCCCCGGGGGAGGGTGCTCACAGTGACTGACCCTCCTCCCCAGTCCCAGCCCCTCTGCCCTGGGAAACGTTTGTCTTCATGTCAGTTGACACCTTGAGCCTTCCTGAGACCTTTGCCTCTAAAACGGGCTTAAAAACACAAAGAGTTTTACAGTTTGACTCCTTCTCGCTCTTAAAGTGCAATGATGGTCTCTTGCTGTTCTCGACATCTTACCTGTAATTAGTAGTGCTCTGAAGGTGCATTTACATTGTTTTCAATTATTAGAAAGTTAAAATTATTATTATTATTTTACTTATTATTTTAATAAACTTGATTATCCCTGTCTTTTGGGCTGTGTGTGTAAATGCCCTCAGCGTGGACCTTTAGGGATGGAGTTCTGGATCATAGGCTCTATGTAGTTCGTGTATTTTAATTTTACATGCATTTTATACTCCGTGAGCTATTGTTTCTGCTTTTAGGGTCATAATTTACTTATATTTGCCCACATATTTTTTCTTTCCATTACTCTATTCCGTAATGATTTTAGTGTTTCTCTCTGTTATCGTATTTTTGTCCTGGAAGAAGTAATTTTAGTAATTCTTTCAAATGAGAGTGTGCTGCTGATGAATTCACTCCATTTTATTTTGGTTCGAGATATTTATTTCGATTCTTCAGTCCAAAAGATACGGATATAGAATTCTGTTTGGCAGTCATGTTCTTTCTGGAATTTAAAGGTTATTCCTTTGCCTTCTGGCTTTCATCATTTAAGATGATAATAGTTAACTGGCAATTTTACTGTTACTCCACGAAGGCTAAACTTCGCTTAATGCTCCCCGCCCCTGGCTGCTTTTCAGGTGTTTAATTTTTAACTTATATTTTAATATGCTCAGATTCAGATGTCTTATGCTTATTTGCTTGTTTGTGTTTACCTGCCTGGGATCTATCATTCTTGAATCTATAGATGATGCGTTTTATCACTTTTAGAAAATCTCAGCCATTATTTTTTCAAGTATTATGGTAGCATCACCTTCTCTCTTCTGTGTTTCTTCATTTGCAATTACATAAATTAGACTTTATTCCCTATACACACATTTTATCTTTTACTTCCTTCTCCTTGTTCACTTGTAAAAACTCTTCTGGTGCTCTATTCTGGACATTTTCTCCCGAACTTTATTCCAATTCTCCATTCTTCTTTACCTAATCCATGGATGAGTGAATTTATTTATTTATTTATTTATTTATTTATTTATTTATTTATTTTTATTTATTTATTTTTGGGGGGGGGTAAAAGGCTAGATAGGAAATCTCTTATGCTTTGTAGGACATACAGGTTAGAAAACTGGGCATCCTAATACACAGAGAGTCAGACACATCATGTAACCACGGGGCTATGACCTGTTCCTCTACAAAATCCGTTATCAAGTATGCCGCATTTGGACCGTAGGCTGACATTTGCCAATCCTATGTCTAATAGGACCTTTAGATTTCATAATTTCATTCCTGTATTTTTTTATGTCTAGAGTTTACACTTAACCATTTTCATAGCCTCTAGTTCTCTGGTGAAATTTAACATATCCCCAGCTCTTTCCTGAGCACCTTAGTTGTCATTATTTTGTCATTTGTGTCTGATAATTCCAACGTCTGAATCAACTCTGAGTCTACTTCTACTGCTGTTTTTTGCTCTTAGCCGTATCTCTCGCCGTGTCTGTTAACATCTTATGAAGCCGGAGTCTTAATTAATATGAAAAACTCTCAGAGCTCTAGATGGTACATTATCTTCAGCCTGTGGTCAGCGTATGGACGTATCACCTTAATACAAGTCAGGTCAAGCTCGATCAAGGGTGAGTTTTAGTGCTTTTAAGACCCGGTGTATTTCTGCTTCTCCCTTACTCCCGTGGTTACTTGTTTTCAGAAGTCCTACATGAAGTTCTTGGGAATTTGTGAGGAGCCCTACTCAGTGGCAAGCCCTGCATGCTGCCCCGGGGCTGGAGCTGCCCACTGCTGCAGGGCCCCCGCCCTCCGGCCTGCGCGGCCTCGGGGTCGCTGGGCTCCTGGAGGAGGCAGCTGTGCTCCCTTGCCCATGGCTGTCTTGCAGGGAGGTCTTGTCACTCAGGCATGGCGGGCTTAGCATCCTGGGCATCTGGGTTGCACCTACCGGTCTTCAGAAATGGGGAGAAACTCCATTTAGGGCCTCCGTCCCTTAGCAGCCATCCTGCTCAGCTTCTCAGTTTTGCCCTCTCATCTTAGAAATGGATGTTTGCTTGTCAAGAAGAGCGGCGTGTGGCACCAGGTCCTCCCCTCCGAGCTTCTCTTTTCCTGCCATCATCACCTTTCAAGCACACACTTACTTGCTAATTTTTGATTGCCTTTATTATTTTTTATTTTTTTTGATTGCCTTTAAATAGATGGTTGATTTTCGTTGTCTCCTTGTCTGAATAATTTCTAGTTTTTTACTTAGTTTTTTTTGTTTCGTTTTGAGAGGATGTTATATGGTTTGCTACGAGCTAGTCCATCATTAACGGGGAAATGAAAATTTACCTATTATTTTTTTAATCTCTCGAAAATAATTCAATGTGATGTTTTCCCCTCTTTTTTTATCACTTTGAGTTTGCTGTATCGAAGTCATGCGCTGCATGTTTCCTCTCTGCTCCGTGTCTGAGGAGATCCCTCAACCTATGTTACCCACACTCCCTTGCTGCCTGGCTTCCTATTGGGTTTGGGGGGAAGGGAGTCCAAGCACGGCAGCTCAGAGGCTGAAGAATTCGTTCCCTTTCTTCATGGAAGGAAGCATTCTCCCCCTTTGGCCACAGATTCTTTGCAGAGGCTGCTCTCACACGGGTCTAGCTTCCATTTGGCTAGACCGCCATCCTGCTTTGCCCTTTCCGTGCACTTTGGGCCTAAGGGTAGGTGATGGGGTTTCTTGCTTTTGCTGGAAATGTGGTGTTTAACTTGACCTTGGTTATTCCCTTAATAGCCCCTTAGTTACGATTTTTTTAGTTAATCTTTTGAATAGGCCATCTGCTCTGCTTGGACCTCGACTGATATACATTCACATTCTTCATCAGGGTAACGGGAGGGTCTTTTGGGGATTTATAGCTAGGATGGTTCAGATTTTGCCCCAAACTATGGACCTCTTAACAAAGGTAGCCTTGTATTCAACAGAGTCAAACCTAAAAGAACAAATAGTGGTAATTTCATAAAAAAGAACTCTCCAAATGCACGCGTACACTAATGTAATTTGTGCACCTACAAAACACAAGATTAAAAAACAAAATGTTAGTTGTTAAGTAGAACAAGATACATAGAGTTGTTAAGTGAGATTCCAGCTGGCAATGTGCTACAAAGGTAAGTCAGTAATTAAAATGCATTGGGCTGGACAAAAAAGGGTCTATAGACAAAGCTCAACTGGCTTTAGTTTGTCAGTGTCACTGACACTGAGTATTTTTCATTACTACAACAATTAGTCTAAGATTTGCAGTTCTTCCCTTGACATGCTGACCTTTTCACATTGATTCTTTCTACCTGCTGCTAAGATGCAAAATCAATATAATCAAGCAGGCAAATCACTTGATACTGAAATTGCCTGATAATAGAGGAGACAATCTTGTTACCCAGTGTCCTTGGATGTGCTTATGCATCTATAAAGACAGGCCCAGAGGCCTACCTTGAAGGAGACCTGTTACACTCCCACATCCAACATATGACCTTGGTGTTTAAAGGTGTGCTGTTGAACAGAATCCAGTGGGCGGACGTGCCCGCTGATGCTTGATGCCGTCTCCCCTTATGATATCCTATGGTATTTCTTTCTCTTTTACTTTTATGGTAGCTTTGTTAGCTCTCCTCCCATCCCCATTTCTCTCCTGTTTTTCTGCACCTCATCTGACATGGAGCTCGTGGAAACCAGACCTGTACTGGAACAGTTTTAAAGAGGTGATGCAAAGGGATTGTGGACCCTGGTCGTTTTTCTTCCTTCCCCATCCTGTCCTTCCCCTCCTTTGAGAAACATGCTGGTCATTTGAAATATTAACAGCAGCCCCTTCAGCCCTTGTTTTTTTTTTTTTTTTTTTTTTTTTTTTTACCCTGCCAGAGTCCTGGATCTTGTTCACAAAAACCCAAAGCAAATTGCTTCCTTAGTGGGGTTACCCTGACACAATTCCTTAAATCATAGTTTGTCAGTAGTCATCCACGTATCAGTTAGCTTTAATATACTACTAATTAATCTGTATTAAAAAACTAACTGTAGTGCTTATAAAATTTGTAAAAAGTTGTTTTTAGAGCATCTTGCTCTGTTTGGAAAGTTTTTACTATTAACTATTACCCCCTGAGAAAGAAAATCCTATAGGGAGTCCTATGATTCAGGTATTTGCTGGAAATGATATTTTATTTAGCTGTGCTATGTGCTCATCATTGTCAAGAGTGGCAAAGCATATATGCTGATTTAAGGGCACAGTGCATGTCCTTTTGAATATTTTATCAAAGTTAAGTTTCTTAGTTACTTTTTTAAAAGAGTGGTAATGTATTTTATGACCCATTAGTTTGAATCTAAGAATCAACCTGGTAGCAGGATAATTTTAAAGAATCTACAACACGTTTTTCCCTTTGGAAGCAATCTTCACATAACACATCTATGATAATGATATTACGTATTCTCCAAATGTAATGCATTCACGTTAACTGGTGATAAGTTGAGATGTTCATTCTTAATGTCTGGTTGGAAACTAGTCCCAATTTTTAAAAATTGCTGTTTAAAGAAATAAACAAGTCATATATAGAGAAGTGTATTTTTATAGCTTACTTGTAAGTCATTCCATGAATGGGGCAGATGGGGCTAGTTGGAATCATCATCTCAACTAAGTGCCTTTTATTTGCTTGAGATTGGGTCTCATGTCTATAATGTAAAAATGCGTTCTGCCAAAGAACAGTTGTTTATCCCAACTTTTACTGAAAAAAACAAAAGTGATCGGTGTTGGGTTTAAATAATGAAAACATTTCAGAATTAGGGATCCCTGAGTGGCGCAGCGGTTTGGCGCCTGCCTTTGGCCCAGGGCATGATCCTGGAGACCCGGGATCGAATCCCAAATCAGGCTCCCGGTGCATGGAGCCTGCTTCTCCCTCTGCCTGTGTCTCTGCCTCTCTCTCTCTCTCTGTGACTATCATAAATAAATAAAAATTAAAAAAAATTTTTTTGAAAACATTTCAGAATTAAACTGCAATTGAAAAATATATTCTGTTTTTAAACTTTATTTTTTAGAGTAATGTAAGCTTCACAGCAGGACTGGGAAGATCATGGAGATTTTCCACGCCTTGCCCACTGCCACACGTGCGTGGCCTCCTGCATTATCAGCATCACTCACTAGGTAGTGCATTTGTTACCAATGATCAATCTACATTGAACATCAAAATCACCCAAAGTCCAGAATTAACCTCGGGGTTCATGCTTGCTGTTGTGCATTCCATGGGCTTAGACAATCATATAATGACACTTATCCATCATTCTAATATCATATAGAGTAGTTCCACCACCCAAAACCTGTGCCCTGTACATTTATCCCTTTTTCTGCCATCATTGATATTTTTACTATCTCTATATTTTTACTTTTTCCAGAATATCATGTAGTCGTAATCACGTAGTCTATAATCTTTTCAATTGGCGTCATTCACTTCGTAACATGTACTTAGGGTCTCTCCTTGTCTTTTCATGGCTTGATAGCTGATTTCCTCTTAGCACTGAATAAAATTCCCTTGTTGGATGTACCATAGTTATTTTTCCATTTACCTACTGAAGAATAGATTTAAAAAAAAATGATGGATATCTTGGTTGTTACCAAGTTTTGGCAATTATGACTTAAAAATCCATGTGTATGTTTTTGTGTGGACACATTTAAAACTTTTTTGAGTAAGTGCCAGGAAGAGTGGTTGCTGGATCAAATGGTGCCTTTAGTTTTATAAGAACCTGTCAAATTGCCTTCCAATATGGCTAGACCATTTTGCATGTCATCAGCAGCGTATGAGCGTGTTCCCATTGCTTCACAGCCTCAGCAGCAATTGGTGTTGCCAGTGTTCCAGATTTTAGGAATTCTACTAGGTATGTTGTGGTATCTTATGCATTTTTCTGTGGGCATATGATGTGGAATATTTTCCATATGCTTGTTTTATATCCATATATATCTTAAGGTCTTTGGCCCATTATTTTAAATGGGTTATTTTCTTAATTTTATATTTTTATGAGTTCTTTGCATATTTTGGATAGCATCTCTTATCAGATATATTTTTTGCAAATATTTTCTCCTGGTCTATAGCTTGTCTTCTGATTCCCTTGATATTGAATTTCACTGAGAAAAAAAAAAAAAAAGAAAGAAAAAGAATTTCACTGAGCAAAAGCTTTTAATTTTAATAAAGTTCAGCTTATCAATTATTTCTTTCATGGGTTGTGTCTTGTGTTATATCAAAAAGGCATCACCATACCCAAGATTATCTAGGTGTTCTATATTGTCTTCTAGTTCTATGACCCAGTTTTTTCTTTGTTTAAGAATTATTCTAGCTACAGGTTTTATATAACCACTTTTTAAAAATATACCATTTATATAAGAGAAAAATGAATGACATATTGTTTTTATATTAGATTATATTTAGATTTTTTGACTGTATAAGTGGCCAGTTTCATATAAAATAAATTTGCATTTTTTTATATTTGCATTTTCATATTTGTCATTCTGAAAAAATGGTTATTATAGCTATTTTTAAATGAAAAAAATGATCTCATCTAATACAGTAAGTTATGCAGTACCATTGATAACACTGATCGAATCATCTTCATTTGGGGGAATAATTACTAATAATTCATAATCTTATGTTGGAATAGCTCTCTTAGAAAAAATGATTATTTAGCTATTTTATTAAAGGTTTCCTGGTCAAATGATGAGAGACTCTTTAACTCCGGGAAACAAACTGAGGGTTGCTGAAGGAAAATGGGGGGGGATAGGGTAACTGGGTGATGGGGATTAAGGAGGGCATGGGATGTGATGAGCATTGCATGTTATACTAGATGTCGCAAATTTAATTCGTTTATTTTTAAGATTTTATTTATTTACTGAGAGAGGGAGAGAGAGAGAGAGAGAGAGAGAGAGAGAGAATGAGCAGAGGGAAGAGGCAGAGAGTGAGAAGCAGGCTCCTTGCTTGAGCAGGAATCTCTGATGTAGGGCTCAATCCCAGGGTCCCAGGATCATGACCTGAGCCTACCCAGACACCCCAGCAAATTTAATTTAAATTAAAAAAATCAAATAAAAGCTTCCTGGAATTTTGTGCTATGTTTTAGAAACTCCTCCTCCTGCCTCCCTATCAATGCATTCATTTATTCATCCAGCAAATATTTACTCAGTACTTTCATAGACACAACAGGAGTTTAATGGATATTTGTATTATGGATAAATGATTAAGTAGAACACAAATAAGAGTGACATGCATTCTTTCTTTGATAAATACTTACCTATCATCTTTTATTTTTTGGCTCACTGATCCTTCATTTATGAAGTCTTTCATTTATTTAGCCCTTACACTGGAATCTTGACCTGTAAGTTTTAGATACTGGATTTATATAAATAAGAGATAAGTATCCATTCTGTATATGGGTATTTTTTAAATAAAATAAAATTTTAAAAGACAATTTTGTGCCCAAATCCCTTTCTATACTAATGGGGGGGGGGCGCAAATATGGTGGCAGGAGTTGATGGAACATCTCTTATTTCTTTCCATTTGTTTGTTTTCTCTGGGAAATAGGGAAGAATAAGAAGTCATAAACTCAGTAAGGATGGATGAGGATGCATTATTAATTTGAGAAGAGGTCTGGCCTAGTCTTCCAGGAATGAAGAAGAATGAATGGAATAGAAAAAAAGATATTGGGTACCATTAAAATCTTACTTGTGGTGAGACTCAAATTATCGCAGAACTCACATGGTGTGTGTTTTTCTTTAGCTGCATGAAACTTTGTGAGTTCAGATCCCAAGGAGGAGGAAATTTGTCTTAAACTAGGATTGTGACTTATTCAAGCAAATGCTCTGACAGGAGCATTGCATAATGGAGTTACGGGTACATGCCTGAAAGAAATTAAACCTTCCATGGAATTTAAGCTAGTAATACTGAAAAGGAAAGCACAAGGATGAGGTCCTAAAGAACATTGAAAATGCAGTAGAAATGATGGACCGAAAGTCCAAGTGGGTCTGTGGCATTCTTGGAATTAGAGTACTAGAGGAAGTAAGCTGGAAAGATAGGAGCTGGTGATTGGTGAGTTGGGTTCTTAAGGCAGTGGAAATTAGTAATTACAAACATAAGCATGATTATGTGAGTAGCTGAAGCATGCGGAGGGCCAAAGCCACTGTGGAGAAGGATACGGAGTTGGTGAGTGAGACACCAGGATCAAAAGTCGTCAATGTAGATAATAAAATTATCAAGGATTTTGATAAGAGTTGTGGTGGTCAGGCTTCAAGGAATAAGAGGAAACACAAAGGAATAATGAAAGGCTTATAAGTAGGGAGGAGGATAGTGAGTGCGATACGGATGGGTAATTCTTCAAGATTATTATCAAAACCATGAAATTTTAGAAAGGAGGAGAGAGAGAGCCTGGTCACAGCAATGATTAGCAGGTCTTGTGACAATTCCTGAGCCTCCAGAGGAACAACGACGCCCCCAGCCCCACCCACCTCTCCCCACCTCCTGCCTCCTGCCTCTTGCCATCCAGGCATTTGTGGGAAGAATGCACTGGAGGAAATAGCCTTCACTTGAGAGGACTATAGGGGAAGTGATGTCCTGAGTGGGGAGACAGTTTCAAGTAGGGAAAAATACTGATAAGAATGTTGGGGTAGCGGTTAGAGATACAGGCAGTTTTAGCAAAGCCTGATCACGAATTCTGAACATCACTGTGCAACAGTGTCAGGAGATAGACGTAGGAGTATCACCTAACAGAACGGGAATTTGAGACTGATGTTAACATATTTGGGGATTAGATCCTAGAAAGTCATTATGCAAATGTAAGAAACTAGGAAGATTTGCTTAATGCTGCAGCATGCTCTGTTTCTCAGAAATAAATTTTAGAAATAAATTCCATTGGTTACTTGTTTGGAAATAATTTGGGTTGGGAATAAAATGATTTGATTGATGAATATGTTGCCTAACTGAGATCATCTCTTTATAAACTAACAAACATTTAAATAATTAGTGTGAATAAATAGAAACATTTAAACTGTTTTGAGAATATTTTCATTTTTCTCTACCAGGGGTACGCTTACTGCTTTTGAGTTTATATATCTTTTTTTAATATATTCTAATTATTGCTGCAGACTCTCAGTGCAGAAGGATTGGGATGGGTGGGAGGGGACATAAGGTTGAATTGACATTACCTCTTTATTAAATCCAAGAAATAATTTCTTGAGTAGAGAATGAGGCAGTGTTTGTGTGAGAGAGAGAGACAGAGAAGTAGGGAGGCAGAGAAGTGGAGCGAGATGGCACAGGTAATCTTTCAGAATATTTTTTGGTCACTGAGCTAAGCACGCAGTAGGAAAAGCACTTTTAGCAACAGAGAAGAGAAAGTTGGCAGCTACTTAATAGAAGAAGCTGGTAGGAGGAGGTCAGTAGTCAGAAAGAGAACATCTAACAATAACTTACCCAAGTTAAATGGCATTTGAAATTACTGAGATAAGAGACCTTGGTAACAGTACACTTTGGGTCACATTATTTATTGATGGAAATAGAATATTTTATAAGAAGTAAGTTGAGAGTGGGACCTTGGGATTCACTACTTTGAAAAGGACGAGCTTATGTTTCAATAGCACCAGCATTAATTGATAGAAAATGTGAGAATAAATGAACTTCCAAACACATAATAAGACAGAAAGTAAGTACTGGGTGATGCTCGTTTATGCTTATTTTGAGAGCTGAGACCAAACTACGTAATTGAGTGCGATGTAGAAAGAAATTAATACGTTAAATTGTTCTTCAATTTTGACAAGATCTTCAACTCTTTTCCAAAGTGATTTTGAATATACTATTTAATATCATCTTCTCTGTGAAGTAATACGTGAATAAATCAAAAAGGGGGAAAAAATAAACCAAGAGAAGAAAATAAATCGCCGGCATTGAGCAGATGTGATTTTGAGTCCATTAAATGTTGTTCAAGATGTTTCTACATTAAAAGAAAAGAGTAGACGATATAACACTTTTTAATGACCCATGTTTTTTGCAACACTCTGTTGGCTTTAGAGGGCAAGGGTAGGACAAGCCGTGATCAGGAGAAGCTTTAAACTCATGGTGCAAATGCAGAGATGAACCTGAAGTGGTGTTTTTGCGTGTGTGCCATTGATGCCGAGCCCCACAAGGTCCTGTCGGGCAAATATGCACGCTCCCCTTAGGCTCCCCCTCTGCGGGCTAAGGTCCCCCTACCTGTGGTCGGCTGGGTCAGTGCACGCATGCGTCCCATTCTCAACGACAGAAGTTCTGTTGATACATCTTTTTTTTGTTCTCCTCTGCATTACATGTGCCCTTGTATGCGTATATTTTTGTGCCTTTCCAATCACTTCGGTAGGAAATCAGGAAACATATGCTCTGTGAAGGTTATGATATTTAATTCCGAGTGGTTTTTAAATATATAAGTAAAAAGGAATTGAAAATCATAAACCTATTTACTGACAAATTAGGGAAATATTGAAATGTTTCAGTTTGCCGTGGTTTCAAGACCTTAACCAAGATTCACATTCATAATTGTTTATATTAACTATGGCAGGCAGAATGAAAATAAATGGAAACATTCTCTAAAAAGAATCAAGACCAATTATATTTTTACTCTTTCAGAACATAATTATTACAGATATTCTATGTGAATAACTTTACTTGATGATTCGGAGATTATAGAAATGGATTAGACACTGATCCCTAACGTATAGGGGCATACAACTGAGCAAAAGAAATAATTCATGGCATAAATAACCCCAACATTTGATAGGAGAGGACCACCCATGCATCAGAGTTATGGATAAAATGTCCTGGGCATTAAAAAAAAAAAAAAAAAAAAGAATAAAGCTTTTATTTTCGTTTCTTTGCTTTTTTTTCTGAGAGATTTGAAAAGACTCTATGAAAAAGTTGGAACGAGGTTGGTCATCAAAGGACAGCTAAAATACGCAGTTGGTGAGTAGCAAGGGTAGGAATGGACCTACCAAGAAAAAGACAAGGACGTGAATGCATTAAAATCCTGAAACAGGAGGGCCAGCTGAGTCAGAGGGTCACAGATGTAAAACTGAGTGAAAAAATGATGTGGGAAATTGGTTAAACTTGTTATTTTCTTCTGTAGGCAGTGAGGAGCTTTAAAGATTTAAACAAGGCTATGAGGTGATGACAGCTGTGCACCAAGATTAGTCCTGTAACTGTGGAATGCTTTTTTTAAATATATATTTTATTTATTTATTCATAAGAGACACAGAGGCAGAGACACAGGCAGAGGGAGAAGCAGGCTCCGTGCAGGGAGTCCGATGAGGGACTCGATCCCAGGACCCCGGGGTCATGCCCTGAGCCAAAGGCAGGCACTAAACTGCTGAGCCACCCAGGCGTCCCTGTTGAATGTTTTAGTAGAGAATTGTTATCCAAAAAATCTGGATAATAAACATAAAAATTTCCTTAAAACAATAAATTTAGTAAGTAAATTTATTTTTAAATAAATTTATTGATTTAAATACACAACAATTTATCTTCTTACCTGGAGAGAAGCCAGTGAGCCATTAACCAGTAGGAGCACTAATAGTAATTGAGACAAAAAAATAAAAAAAATTAAAAAAAATAGTAATTGAGATAGATTCCTGGAGACTGAGTGAAGACTAGCATAAGGATGTGGTAACACCTATGGGTAGGCTGTCTTAGCAGGAACAAAGGTTTTTTTTTTTTTTAATTTTTTTTTTTTACTTATACATCCAGAGTATTCTAACAAAGACATAGTCTTTTTATTTATTTACTTATTATTTATTTGTTTGTTTGTTTATTTATTTTTATTGGAGTTTGATTTGCCAACATATAGTGTTAACACCAGTGCTCATCCTGCCAAGTGCCCACCTCAGTCCCATCACCCCAACCCCACCACCCACCTCCCCTTCCACCATCCCTTGTTCATTTCCTAGAGTTAGGAGTCTCTCATGTTGTGTCACCTTCACTGATATTTTCACTCATTTTCTCCCCTTTCCCCTTTATTCCCTTTCACTATTTCTTATATTCCCCATATTAGTGAGACCATATGTTTGTCCTTCTCCAGTTGACTTACTTCACTCAGCATAATACCCTCCAGGTCATCCTCATCGAAGCAAATGGCGGGTATTTGTCGTTTCTAATGGCTGAGGAATGTCCCACTGTAGGCACAGACCACAGCTTCTCTATCCATCATCTGTCCATGGACCCCGAGGCTCCTTCCACAGGGTGGCTACTGTGGACATTGCTGCTATAAACATCAGGGTGCAGGGGTCCTGGCGTTTCACTGCATCTGAATCTTTGGGGTAAATCCCCAGCAGGGCAATTGCTGGGTCGTAGGGCAGGTCTATTTTTAACTCTTTGAGGAACCTCCACACAGTTTTCCAGAGTGGCTGCACCAGGTCACATTCCCACCAACAGTGCAGGAGGGTTCCCCTTTCTTCACATCCTCTCCAACATTTGGGGTTTCCTGCCTTGTTAATGTTCCCCATTCTCACTGGGGTGAGGTGGGATCTCATGGTGGTTTGGATCTGTATTTCCCTGATGGCCAGTGATGCGGAGCATTTTCTCATGTGCTTGTTGGCCATGTCTGTGTCCTCCTCTGTGAGATTTCTTTTCATGTCTTTTGCCCATTTCAGGATTGGATTGTTTGTTTTTTGGGTGTTGAGTTTACGAAGTTCTTTATAGATCTTGGATACTAGCCCTTTATCTGATATGTCATTTGCAAATACCTTCTCCCATTCTGTAGGTTGTCTTGTAGTTTTGTTGACTGTTTCCTTTTGCTGTGCACAAGTTTTTTATCCTGATTATGTCCCAATAGTTCATTTTTGCTTTTGTTTCTCTTACCTTCGTGGATGTATCTTGCAAGAAATTGCTGTGGCCAAGTTCCAAAAAGGTGTTGCCTGTGTTCTCCTCTAGGATTTTGATGGAATCTTGCCTCACATTTAGATCTTTCATCCATTTTGAGTTTATCTTTGTGTCTGGTGTAAGAGAGTGGTCTAGTTTCATTCTTCTGCATGTGGCTGTCCAATTTTCCCAGCACCATTAATGAAGAGACTCTCGTTTTTTCAGTGGATAGTCTTTCCTTTTTTGTCGAATATTAGTTGACCATAGAGTTGAGGGCCCATTTCTGGATTCTCTATCCTGTTCCATTATCTCTGTGTCTTTTTCTGTGCCAGACCCATACTGTCTTGATGGCCACAGCTTTGTAGGACAACTTGAAATCCGGCATTGTGATGCTCCCGGCTCTGGTTTTCTTTTTCAATATTCCCCTAGCTTTCTGATTCCACACAAATCTGTAGTCTTAAGAGAAAAAGGTTTTACAGATTCTCCTTCCTAGAGCTCTAGGATAAGGCCCTATCTCCTACTAATGGATACTTTAGCTTTCCCATGATTTCCTGAAAGGAGAAGAAAAACTACTAGAGAAACGTTTATGAATGTCACAGACTAGAGACACAGGCCCACTGAACGTCTGAGATTACATCATAAGGTAATAGAATACATCCCCTCACCGACATTTTACTGACACAGGAACAAGGTTGATACAATAGTAATTCATTATAATAGAAGGAGGTGTAAGACATGGACACCGAGGAGGTGAATGGGAGGAGCTGATAGTCAACAGGGAAAGAACAGCAAGGACACGAGAGGAGAAGTATCACTGATATGCAAGAAAAGGGGGGAGAAAAAGGAATGATTTAGGTGCCCATGTAAAATTGGGCAGAGAAAGAGGTGTTAAAGAACAAATGTGGGGCACCTGGGTGGATCACTGGTTAATCTCCTGCCTTCTGCTCGGGCCCTGCTCCCTGCAGGGAGCCTCTGTCTCTGCCTCTCTTTCTGTATCTTTCATGAATAAATATGTAAAATCTACAAAAAAAGTTAAAAAATGAAGAACAAATGTAGCAAATAGGTATCATTAGCATAAAATAAAATAGAAACATTAGGACAGTTTTGAGAATATCTTCCTTTATCAGAAGTAAATGTATTGCTTTTGAATTGAAATATATATCCTATTAATTCTGTTCCTTTAAAGAACACTAATACACTGTGTGCGTTCATAGAGGCAACGTTGTCTAAGTAGAAAATCCCAATAAATGGACAAGAAGATTTCCAGCACTGTAAGCAAAGGTACGAGACGATGTAGATTACAAGAATCATACACAAAAGTTAGCTGCTTTCTCCTCTACCTCAAGGAGCAACTACAATTTGACTTCAAAGAAACAAAGTCATCTACAGTCTGCAGACATATCAAACACTTACGCATGAATCTAACAAAATATTTACAGAATCGATGTAAGTGAAAAGAATACAACTTAAATGGAAACAACAAAGTGATCTCAATAAATGGAGGAGGCCAGGTAGCTAGGAAGACTCCATATTGTTTAGGTGTTACTCTTAGTTTTATCTACAGATTCATTGTAAACCCAATCAAAATCTAAGCAACCTGTTGTTGTTGGTGGTGGTGGTGGTGATGGTGGTGGTTTTTTTATTTTTATTTTATTATTATTTTTTTAATAGAGTTCATTTTCTGGAGAAGTTGAAGGTTCCCAGAAAAATTTAGCAGAAGATACTGAGACCTCTCATATACCCTTTGCCTTCACACATGCAGAGCCTCCCCCATTGTTAAAGTCCTGGACGACAGTGGCACATGTGTCATAATGGATGAACCTACCTTGACTCATCGTAATCACCTAAAATCCATAGTTTACACTCCTGACTCTGCACATCCTATAGGTGTGGACAAATGTGTAATTTCCCTGTGTCTACCACTAGCGTATCACACAGAATAGTTCTGATGACCTAAAGATGATCTCTGCCCATTCATCCTCCCTTCCCACTCACCCTGGTTGCCCAAAGACGTTCTTTATTAATTCCGTAGTTTGTCTTCTTACAGGATATCCTATAGCTGGAATCATACGGTAGAAGCCTTTTCAGGTCGGCTTCTTTCACTTAGTGACGTGCATTTAAGACTGTCCCGTGTATGTTTATAGCTTGATAACGCATCTCTTTTTAGTGCCGAATAATACGCAGTTATCTAGATGCACCACAGTTTATTCACCTGCTAAAGGACATCTTGGTTGGTTCTAAGTTGTCACCAGTATGAATACATTTCCCATAAACAGTCATGTGTAGTTTTCTTTGTGTGGATATGAATTTTCAACTCCTTTGGGTACATCCCAAGGACAGCAGTTGCTGGATCACAGGTAAAAATGTATTTAGTTTTGTATAAAACTGACACATTCTCTGCCAAAATGTCTCTACCATTTTGCATTCCGGTCGGCAGGGAAGGAGAGTTCCTGTTGCTTCACAGTCTTGCCAGCAGGTGATGTTGTCAGTGTTTTGGGCTTTGGCCATTATGATGGATTTGTAGTGGTATCTGGTTTTAACCTGTAATTCTCTGACTACAAATGATGTGGAGCAGTTTTTCATTTGCTTATTTCCTGACTACATACCCTTTTCAGTGATATGTCTATTCAGATCTTTTGCCCATTTAAAAAAAAAAAAAAGATTTTATTTATTGATTCATGAGAGACACACGGAGAGAGAGGCAGAGACACAGGCAGAGGGAGGAGCAGGCTCCCTGCAGGGAGCCTGATGTGGGACTTGATCCCAGGACCCCAGGATCATGCCCTGAGCCGAAGGCAAAGGCTCAACCGCCGAGCCACCCAGGCGTCCCTCTTTTGCCCACTTTTAAATTAGTTTCTTATTGAGTCTTAAGAGATTTCTTCCCCCCCCCTTTTTTTTTGGATATGTTTTGGATATAGCCCTTTGCCAGATATGTATTTTGCAAGTATGTTCTTCCAGGCTGTGGCTTGTTTTCTCATTTCCTTAAGAAAACTTTTTTTTTTTTTTTTACTATATAGAAAAACTGATTCTAAACTTCTAAGCTTCTAAGCTTTATAAAGAAAGGTAAAGCACATAAAAGGGTCAACACAATACTGAAGAAGGAGAACAAACTCGGAAGACTTCCACCACCATAGTAGAGGAATTGCTGCATCGCCCGTGTAGCGAAGACAGTGTGATAGTGGCTAAACAGGACATCCCTAGGGGTCTCCCTGCACGCTGGCTGCTGTAACAAGCAGACCAGGGAGGTGGTAAACAACAGAAATTCGTTTCTGCCAGTTCTGGAAGTCCAAGACCAGGGTGCCATTCTGCGGAGCACCCCCTTCCGGCTTCAGAGCTGGTGCCTTTTCTCCACGTCACCACATAATGAAAGGAGGCAAAGCATCTTCCCGGACCATTTTTGATGAGGAACTAACCCTACTCATGAGGGCTCCACTTTCATCACCTAAGCAACTCCCAACACTCCACCTTCTGATACCATAGTTTTGTGGGGTTAGGATTCCAGCGTATGAATGTGGGAGTGAGAAACATTCAGAACATTGCAGTAGGTCAAGGAAATGCAATAGAGAGTCGGGAAGCAGAGCAACACAAATATAACCAGCTGATCTATGACAAAGTGACAAAGGAACAGAGTCAGTTTAATGGAGAAAGGAATAGTATTTTCAACAAATAATGCTGGAGCAATTGGATGCTTAAGCGCAAAAAGTAAAGAACAAAAAAATTTAACTATTAACCATTAACAATTAACTATTAAATTTAACTATTTAAGTATTTACAATTTACTTGAAAGGGATCATAGGCCTAAATGCAAAAGCACAACTATAAAGCTTCTTAAAGATATTGTAGGAAAAAACAGACCTTGGGCTTGGTGATCAAGTTTTAAATACAACACTGAAAACAATCTATGAAAGAAAAAAAAATGATAAAATGCACTCTACTAAAATGAGAAAAAACACTGCCCTGTCAAACACACTAAGAAGAAAAAGGATAAGCTGCACATTAGTAGGAAATATTATAAAACCTATATCTACTAAAGGACTTGTATCCATAATTAACAAAGGACTATTAAAACTCAACTGTTAGAAAACAGATCCGCTTAAAAAATGAACAAAAAATGTGAACAGACACTTCAGCAAAAATGATGAAGAGATGCCAATTAATCATAGGAAAAGAAGCTCAACATCATTTGTCGGTAGGTAATTTAAAATTAAATGAGCAATTAAATACCATCTATACGCCTATTGGAATGGCTGAGGTTTGAAATAACTGACATCAACTGTTGGTAAGGGTGCAGAGAATAATAATAGTAATTCTCATCCATTTGCCGTTGGGAATGCAAAGTGTTGCAGCCACTTTGAGGGAGCGTTGGGCGCTTCTTACTAAGTGAACCGTATCGTGGGATCCCATCAGTCACATCCCCAGGGATTCACTCAACTTATTTGAAAACATATCTCCACAAAAACACTGTACATGAATGTTTATGGCAGCTCTATTCATAATCATCAAAAGCCAAAAAAAAAAAAGCCAGAAAAAACCATGATGTCCTTCAATAGATGAATGTATAAATAAAGAGTGTGCACATATATAGTGGAATATTATTCAGCAATAAAAGGAATTGGACCATCAAAGCAAGACATAGGCGATTTGAAATGCGTAGCGCTGAGGCTCTGTGAGATGTTAAAGATAATGGTAACTAGATATGGGGTGGACAGGGACGATCTGTACTAGGTGTTTGATTTTCTATGAATCTAAAACTATTTTATAATAAAAAATTTATTTATTTGTTTAGTTTTAAATATTTTGTTTATTTATTCATAAGAGACACAGAGAAAGAGGCAGAGACACAGGCAGAGGGAGAAGCAGGCTCCATGCAGGGAGCCCGACGTGGGACTCGATCCCAGGACCCCGGGGTCACGCCCTAGGCCAAAGGCAGACGCTCAACCGCTGAGCCACCCAAGCATCCCAGAAATTTTATTTTAAAAGTTAAAAATAGTAGAGGCTATCTGAGTATATTTTGGAATCATGAGTTAGGTCTAACCATAGAAATTTCATGATGTATTGTCCTCTGTTTCCCTCAAAATTAAAAGAAGAAAGTAAAAACAGAAATTAGCATAATATCCAGATTCTTCGCATCATCATGTCGCTGAAGTCCCCATGCTTCTCAGGCTCATCTTGTGAATTAAGTGGAGAAAACTCACATAGTTATTGAAGTCTAAGTTTTTCAACTTTTCATGGTGTCCTGATAGCTTACCTTTCTAAGCAGAATTTTCAGAAGCAGAATTATCTTCACTATGAAGAGGGTTTTTTGTTTTTTTTTTTTTCCATATTTGGTCAGATCAGCAAAACTTCCCTGGTTTCAAATCTGGTAAGTTGAATTATCTGATAATTATACACATATTAATATTACACAGAAACAATTTAAATAAGTACCTCTTGTGTCTTCATGAGGTATAATATGGTATCTAATAGTTGAAGGGGCGGATGGGTGTTATTCTTTGAGTTCCTGTAATCATATGCTCCATTGATTGAGGAGGATGATAGCCTAGATTCATATTTCAGGGCAATAAATATTGCTAATTGTTGCTTTTCCTCTATACTGTCTGTGTTCTGTCAAGGAGAATAGTTGATCCAGTTTATATTCGAGATTTACAATGAGTGATGATGTGACATCTCACGAGTCAGTCACTCAGACTGATTATGACTTCGGTGTTTGCATTTTTTATGGATGCTTAAAACGAAGTGCTTTCATTTCTGTGGAATTTTGAAGATTTTTTTCAGATTTTTCCTTGTTTATTGCACTACTCTTATAGCTGTTATTAAGCAGAATCCAGGAGCTGACAATTTTATTGTGACTATTGATTATATATATATTTTTTTCTGAGCTTTAAAATTAATGCTATAAACATTATATTTCAAGCCCAAGTTTTGCATTTATATTAACACTATTTGAAGAAAATACATATTTACTGCCTATTTTGTTACTAGAAAATTCAGGGTAAAACTTCCTTTTCAGCAGGGTGTGTTATGTTCTTTATTCATTTTCCAAATATATTTTTGTGGAAAATAATTGAGGAGAAATTGAAAAAGGGATAATGTCTTGGTTAGTCTGTTTATAATTACATTTGAATATACTTAATACCGTAAGAAATTCATCACAATTTTTTTCACACATGTCATAGATCAAACTTTTACTTATTTTAAGACTATGGTGAATAAATGTACATAATTTTGCTTATGTAAATAATCACTTTTGATTATAATTTACAAAGAGAAAAGTAGAAATGAAGAGTTCCCATTTTATGGAATCTGTATAATCTCTAACCTTAAGGGGTTTCCCCCGTAGTATCATACGCAGATCCCCTTTTTTTTTTTTTTTTTGCAGATCCCCTTTGATGTGCCTTCTGGGTCATTTCCTTCTATTTTCCTTGTGTAACAGTCCCCGGCTCTTCCCTGATCCTCACATGCTCCTGGGAAGCATTCTCTTTATTTTAATGGCTTCCAGTGACTTATCCTCAAAATTACTGCATTGATCTTACTTGCTAAAGTGCTTTTGAAACCTTCAGTGATTTGGTTTTGATCTTCCTTTTAATTTAGATAGCTCTTAATTCTTCATGGAAATGGGACCAGTGATAGCTTGGAGAATAAATTACCAGAATATTCTAAAGACTAACTTTAGCCAGATCTTTCAATGTCTTTGTCACTAGTTTTGTAAACTTCCTATTCTGTTCTATGCAGTTGGTGAAGTTCTGCATCTTTTTTTACTTCATTTTTCTACACACTGAGGGAGATGCTGATAAGCAGTACAATGTCCAACAGTGAAGAATACTGGAGAGACTTTTTCATTCAAAAGCTTGAGTAATTCATATAGTTAATGGCCAACTCCTAAAATGATTACCTTTACCAACCCTGAAGATTTCTCCAGTCCATAACATGGTCTCTTTTTCAATTTTCATAGTCCTCATGATGTCAAGTACACAATCGGAGTTTTTGTTTGTGCATTTTTTTTTACCTTGCCAAATAATTTGTAAGTTTTATAAAATCTTATATATAAATGATAGAGATAGTCCAAAAGATATTGATTTGGTGGTTATGATTCTGCTCAATATTTCAGTATTTTTCTACCATCAACATCATCCATCTTAGTTCTTAAGTCCTAAAACGCTGAGACGTTGCCTATCACAATGGAAAAATGTGTTATTCACTTTGTTTTATTGCACCTGCCTAATGGTATCATAATCATATTAAAAATCTGAGATGGGATATTTTTTGTTTGTTCCGGTGATTGGGTCCAATTTGTATTGTGAATCATCAGCGAATACTATAAGCAGTTAAAATAATATATTCTTCACTTTTATGTCTATTTTATTTTATTACATCCTAAAGGCCAAGTAAATAAATATGTAATATAATTTTAAGTATAAATACTGTCTGGAAAATGAAATCAGTCTAACTGTGTAGAGTGATGGGACAGTTCCGTAAGGGTGGGAGAAAGTACATTCTGAGATGACACTTTAGTGAGGTCTAATCAAGGAGCGCAAAGCTCTGGAATAGGAACAATTATAATTTGGTCACGAGTGTCTCCAGTGTGGATGAAGAAGAAAATGAATAGAGATGAGCTCCAAAAGGAAGGCAAGGGGCAGACTATTTAGGACCTGGTACAACAGGTATAGACCATTCATAGAAACCATTGAATAATAAAACCAATGAAAATCCACTTCTCACATGACATCAAGGACAGTTTCTGGTGAATGGGAATTTATAAATGAAATGTTTAAGAAT
The DNA here is from genome assembly GCF_053574225.1 of Canis aureus. Lineage (NCBI taxonomy): Eukaryota > Metazoa > Chordata > Mammalia > Carnivora > Canidae > Canis > Canis aureus. Next base: position 69,388,757 of record NC_135623.1, on the reverse strand, counting down.
TCAATAAATTAGTGACAGTACATAAAAGGGGGGGATAATCCTTGAGAATCATTTCAAGCACTCCCTCTCTCCCTCCTGCTACTGCTGCTCCTTTTTCTCCTCCTGCTCCTCCTCCTTTTTCTTCTTCGCTAAGTAAGAAGATGAAAGCTCTTAAAGTTTTGAGGTTATTTTCACTTACTTGTAGGTTCCCAAATTCAGTGCACTCTCTAATTTACAACTACAAACTCAAATGGAAATTTATAGTTGGAAAATTATTTGTAGGACCTAAAACCTCATGTGATCGATCCCACTTAACACCTCAAAAACCCTTAGATAACCAAGTCTTCCAATGAACACATTTTACTTTCACTTATATTGTTTTTCTAATGGAGCATACGTATCTTCAGGTTTTCCTGCTATCCAGGGTCTGAGGCGCTGAATATTAATGATTCATTTTAAACATATTTTGTGGAGGTTCAAGTGGTTAGAATAGAATAAGAAGCTTGAAACTTAGATACTTATACTTTTTAAAAATATGTTTGATGTCTGAGTAATTTGTCTTAATCGATAACAATGCAGCTCAAGAACATACAGAATGACACTGAATATTGAAGAAATGGTCTAAATCAGCAATCCCATATCTTATGAGTGCACCTGGTGTCTACAAACTCCCATCCTGCAAACAGTTGTCCTCTCGGCATTCACGATCCCCTTGGCCTGCTCCTATATTTCATGCTTCTCATTACCTCCTAGCAGAGGCCTACTGTGATCCTGTAACTAATCTAGTGGAAAAAACTTTGTAGCTTTGTAGTCTGTCTCATTCCCACCATAATAGAGGCTCCACAAAGGTAAGAAGGTCTGTCTGTAACGTTCCATGATGTACACCCTTCACAAAGAAAAGTGCTACTCAGTAGTTAATAAATGTTTGGATGAATAAAAAAGTGAACATATACATGAAATTATTGCTTGAATTTTCAAGTAGTAGTGAAAATTAAAAAAAAAACCTTTGCATATTCTAGAGACATAATTCTAGTAAATCTATTAGTAGGAATTATCATATTTTATATTCTATACTGTAGTATGGTGAAGTATTCATTCACTAAAACACCATACATCCATGATAAGTAATAAAAAAAAACCCATTGTATCTCATGGAATGTGCATATCATCACATTTAAAAATGTGACAGCCCTGAATAATGAGAATTCTATGTCTATCCCAACACTTGGCGTTATCAACATAAATCAATAAAAGCCAGTTTACTGGGCTTCCACTGGTATATCATGTGGTTTGTGTTTTCCCGATTTAATGACTTTGACATTTTTTTATGAAGATTGATTTTTGGCCACTGGTACATTCTGTTCCCTGAAATACCTATTTGTATTAAGTTATTTTATTTATTTTTTTTATTTTCTGGTTTTCTTAAGTTGTCACTTATAAAAAAATTAAGTAGTCACTTTATAAAAAAATTAATATCCTTTTGTTGCTCTTAACTTTATATTTCACAAATCATTTCTCTTGCTCAGTGGCTGCTTTTTATACTTTTATTAATGGGTGACTTTGATGACATAGCTTTGAATTTTTAATGTGTTTAAATTAGTAAATATACCTTTTTGGTGGGGATTTCTTCTCTCTGATTAAATAAATTTTACCCAGTTTTGGGGTCACAGTTGACAGTCTTCTAAATGCAGTACAAAATTTTTCAATATTTGCTTTTAACTTAGAAAGTATTTTTGGTGTATGTAAAATATGAGATCATGATTCAATTTGATTTACTTCTTTATGGAGAACCTGTTCTGAAGCCTATTTACATAGTAATGTATTGAAAAGCAATCTTGAGTGAACAACCTGTCTTCTATAAAGTTTCCTTATATGTGTGTATCTGTTTCTGGGCTCTCTAATCTCTTCAAATTATCTGTTCCTACTAACATCAAACTACTTAATTACTGTGTGCTTAAAAGCCTTTATAATAAATCTTGATATCCATCAAGATAAATCGTTCCCACTTGGTTCTTAGATACTCTTGATTTTTCTACTTCCAGATTTTTGATATCAAACTGTTAAATTTCATCAATAAATCATGTTGGGGCTTTAGAAGTTGAACTATCAATTTAGAAAGAACTGATATATTACTCCAAGTTTTATTTCATTTTCTTTCCTCTAAATATATTGTAGTTACCCATCTATTGAGGTTTCCTGAATGGCCTGTAGTTTACTAATTTTTGCTGAAGTGTTTCTAATCAGTTATTTAACATATTCTATCAGATTTTAATGTTCACAATTACTTATTTCAAGAAATCCTATTGGTTCTTTTTCAATCTTTGTAACCCTCCTTAGTTGCTTGTATTTTGTATATTTATCTTTACTTCTTTAATACATAGAAATTTTGTATTATTAATCTCATAACCTAATATGTGAAACTTTGGGTCTTGAAGACTTTTAAACTCTATTGTTAGTTATTAATTATATTTCATTTGTCTTAGCCTTGCTTGGCTTTTTTGGATTGTTTCTTCATGATTGGTTATGTAATTATGAATTTGTTAAACCTAGTTTCCGGAATACTGAGGAACTTGCTGTGGTCATGCTTTTATCTTCAAGAAGATTTCCTGCAGATTCACTATGTGAATCTACTTTAATTGGCTATCTCAGTTTAGGGGTTCCTAGGAAGTGTTAGTAGGATCTATTAATGTGTGGGGTTCTTAGGGCCCATGTGAGAGAAGCTCTATGGTAACAAATTACAGCAGAGACTATTACTATTGCTGTTTTTTAATATTTTTTAATAAAGGGTATTTCTTATTGGTTCTTTTTGCCTGTAACTAGAGTCTTTATAGCTCAACCTTTGATAATATGTAATCACTCAATTTAAATATCTTGACTTTTTTTTTTTTTTTTTTTTTTAAGAACCTTTAGTGCAACTGCTCTAAATAATGCAAACACAGAGTTTAGATTACTATATCCCTATGTGGCCAAAAAATCCTGAGATTCTGGGCTCCCAATACTTGTCAATTCCTCCAAAGTAGCCTAAATTTAGTGTTTTCCTTCAGTGTATTGATTTAACATTGTGTGTGTGTGTGTGTGTGTGTGTATTTGCCTTTGGAGATTTCTTGCAAACAGTAATACGTTTAACAGTATGTTGCTTATGGTTTATCCATCAACTGGATATTTTATGGAAACAAGATCTCTCAGACTATCTGGTGTTCTCATAGATACATGCAGGTTTTATCATGTTAATTCCTATTACCTTTAAAGTTGATGGCTCATAATTAGTATTTGATGAATGTTTACTGTAACAGGATAAGTTTAAGATTTTAAATATTTTCAGTAACTTTTTGTAGAAAAATTTTCTAATCCCTTCTTTGGTCTCTTACTCTATCATTTTGTTCTTCAAATTCATCCTTCCTCTTACTGCCTTACTATTCTCATTAGAGGGAAAATTTTATATAATTTCATTTTGTAATTATTCAGCAAAACATGAGGTTAGAAATTGTCACTCATAAGAACATAAGTAATTAGGAAATGGGAAAGGAGAAATGGATAGATGGAAGATTTTCATACATTTATTCCTTAGATTTTCATTATTATTTGCCCATAGTATCACAAAAATTAGTGCTTTTATGTTATTCTCTGTGATTCATAAGACAGTGCATGTGTTCCTGATGGAAATGCTGTGTGTAACTCACAGAACTTTGTGTCCACTATTCCATCAAACAAAACTACATCCTAGTGAGGGATGTGAATTTCATACTTTTAATAATATATGAATAGAAATAGTATTAATATTTAAGTATCAATATTTAGTCTAGAGAGTGATTTTATGTTTTAAATAACCCTATGAGGTAGATATTTATGTAAATATTTGGCAAATGAAGAAATCAAGCCCTGAGAGTCTATGTAAGCTTATCACATAATTAATAATTTACAAGGGCATAATTCCATGCTGACTTTCAATATCTCTGATTCTATAGACATTTAGTATTTGATATCAAATAATAACTTGGTATCTGATTATTGCTTGTAATCAGTTCATGGCCAATAATATATTTTTTATTTGTGATATTATGTAGGTATTTAAAAATTTCAGTATTTAATAAGAGTGGAATACATTTTTTTAGCTGTTTGGGGAGAAAGAAAGTGAGAGAGGCTTTCCAGGTCAGTCCCTGAGGGAACAGTTGTAGCAGTTTAGTGTGAAATGCTTGAAACACATGATGTTTTTAACTGTCATATTTAATTCTTATACATGTTTGACCAAGTATGAAGTAATAGAAGTTGGAGGCATTTTTATGTGGTTGGAAACTGGCTGATTTTTATTCGTCATGAAAGTTTTAAAGGTAGTGACTCTTGATCTCTGAGATATATCTTCATTTCTACTTTAACCTTTTAAACTTATTTAGATACGAATTATTTGTTGCAAAAATGTAATGTCAATTATGAGGTTATTACTTTTGGATTTTAAAACACTGGAGTTTACTTATACTCCAGTGTAAAAAACATTTAAAGTGTTTTTTAAAATATCCATATCTACTTATAATTCCTCAGGAATTAAAAATATTACATGATAAAATGTGCTTAACAGAGATTTCATCAAAGAGGAGTTATGGATAGCAAATAAGCACGTGAAAAGTTGATTGGCTTTATTAGTCCTTATGGATATGCAAATTATAACTAAAATTAAATACCATTATATACCATTGAGTACCATTAAATACCGTTAAATATTATTATTAGAGTAACAAGGAAAAAACATCCTAAGTGCTGATGAAAATGCAAAACAACTGTAACTCTCATACATTGCTAGTGGGAATATAAAATGGTTCAACCAACATGGAAAACAATTTCTCAGTTTCTTTTTTTCTTTTTTTTTTTAGATTTTATTTATTTATTCCTGAGAGACACAGAAACACAGAGAGAGGCAGAGACACAGGCAGAGGGAGAAGCAGGCCCCCTGCTGGGAGCCTGACGTGGGACTCGATCCCGCATCTCCAGGATCACACCCTGGTCCGAAGGCAAATGCTAAACCACTGAGCCACCTGGGGATCCCTTTTTTTTTTCTTTTTTTCACTCAATAAACATTCATTGACCATTTACAATGTGCCAGACACTAGGTACTGTGCACACAGACAAAAGGCGCACTGACTACCCCCAAGGAGTTCATTACCTAGTTGGGGCCACAGCTAAATAAATAGTTAAAATACGATGCGACCAAAGCCATTCACCATGAAGGAGCCCCTTTACCTCAGTCTTGGAAGACTTTACTGTATGATTATGAAGAACTTTTTAGTCAAATACATCAAATCTCAGCTCAATCACTTGTCTAACATTGTATCTTTAGGCAAATCAGTCATTGCTCTAAGCCTCAGTTCCCTTGTCTATAAAATAGGGATAATAATATTTCCCAGTTCACTTATGCATAGTCTTATTTTTATCGAAGTATAATTGACCTACAATAGTATATTGGTTCATGCCTACAACCCACTGGTTTCATATTTGCGTACACTGCAAGATGGTTACCACAGGCCTGGTTACCGTGGGTCACCATATGAAATTAAACACAATAATATCAGTTGTATCCCACGCTGTACTTTGCATCCCGATGACTTACTTATTTTATAACTGGACGTTTGTGCCTCTTGATCCCCTTCACCCATCCCAACTGTCTTCCCCTCTGACAATCACCACTCTGTTCTTGGATCTATGAGTCTGGGTTTCATTTTCGTTTTCTTTTGTTTATTGTTTTTTCACACAAAAGTGCAATCACTTAGTATTTGTCCCAATCTAACATATCTCAGAAGGTCCATCATGTTGTTATAAGTGGCAAGATCATTTATGTTTATATGCCTGAGTAGTGTGTGTGTATATATATTTATATATATATCACATTTTCTTTGTCCATTCATCTATCAGTGGACAGGTAGGTTGGTTCCATATCTTGGTTATTATAAATAATGCTGCGATGAACATAGGGATCCCTGCATCTTTTTGATTTAATGTTTGTTTTCTTTGGATAGATATCTAGAAGTGTGATTGCTGCCTCATATGGTAGTTCTAAACTGATGTTTTTAAAAAATCAGAAAAAAAATATTGGCAAACTAAAATTCAAAAAGTAAGATGAAACTCATGAGGCCTTAACTCATCACTTTTTGTGGAAAGCCTTCCCTAGACATCTTATCTGAAATTGCGACATCCCAGACATTTATTTCCTTTCTGTTTTTTTAATCTGCTTTACCAAATATGCTTTCTCAAATATTATATTATATTATATTATATTATATTATATTATATTATATCATATTTTTAAGATTGTACTTATTTATGAGAGAAAGCGAGTGCAATGGGCAGGAGGAGGGGCAGAGGGAGAAGCAGACTCCTTGGTGAGGAGGGAACCCAAAGCCCCAGGGCTCCATCCCAGGAGCCTTGAGATCATGACCTGAGCTAAAGGCAGATGCTTAATGGACTGAGCCACCCAGGCACTATTCAAATATATTTTCAAGTTATTTTTAATCTTTATTGTAAATTACACTTGAAAAAGTTTTATTTATTATTTGGTGACTCCTATGACACTAGCACCTAATAACTAAGTACAAGATTAATTTGTATTTATTGAATGAATTAAGCAAATCATTGAACAGAATTAATAAGCTTGGCTTTTGAGATACAAATAATAACTACAAAAACAAACAATTCATACTTTAGTGCATTGGAACATATTTAAATGACCAAAACTAAACCGAATATTTACAACCTGCTTCATACAACTGCAAGAGCTGTGAAGGCATGAATTTATCAAATGTAGTTAACAGCTACTATAAAATGAAATTTTTTTTTAAAAAATGTGAAGAATTATAATGCCTGAATTGACCTTAAAAATGCAAATGATTCACTCAGATAATATAAATATTTCAAAGGTCTTATTTGCAAGACAGCCTACATGGTTTCCTTCATAGTAATTTTTTTTTTTTTTTTTTTTAGTTTTCTGGTCTTTCCTCATCAGAGTTTCAAGATAAGATTAAGCTCTAAAATCTTAAAGCAGTGACTCTCAAAGTGAGATCACAGACAGGAGCATCAGCATCACCTGGAAACTTACAAGAAATATAAATTGTCAAGCCCCACCCAAGACCGGTTTAATCTGAACCATCGAGGGTTGACACCAGAAATTTGTTATACTATAAATTATAGTATATATAATACTATGTATACTATATATATATATATATATACTATATAAAATATAGTATACAAATTATAACTATAATCCTCCAGGTGATTTCATATGAGCTAAAGTTCATGAATGTCTTAAGGTACCCACCCCACTGCATGTTAATTTTCCTGCAACACATTTTGAATGATACTTGTTATATGTCATCCTTAGGGGAAAGTAAGAAAACAGTCACCTTTCATTTTGCTTCTGGAATAGATCTTTTGGAACAAAATTGCCTTCCTCTCGATTGACATCATTCAAAAATGCCCTTAGTGCCTCTGTGTTGGTGGTATGTAGTATGTGCCTTTGATGCCATAAAAATCCAACAGAAATGAGAAAAAAAGAAAAAAGAAAAAGAGACAATGTATATTTACATCACTGATTTTACTAAGTGCCGTTGTGGTAGCTAAAAACATAAAGCTTTTATTTGGATTATAAGTAAGTAATGTTCTGAAGCAGGTGTTCCAGGATCCTATCCTGAAACACCAGTTAGCTTCCTAGTATGTGGAAAGTAAATGAAACATGAGACAATGAAGTATCTCCCATGTCAATAATGGTGTTTACTTTATATAGGATAACTTGAAATAAAGTCAATAACCCGGGGCGACCTACGGCCGGCGCCAGCTCAGGTGGCCTGTTCTCACCATTGAGCAGTTCTAATGAGACCGAATGGTTCCCAACATGGATTTTGTGAGAAACGTTGTAAGATTTGTTTAAGCACCAAAGGGAAAAGAAACAGGGATGTTCTTGGGATAAGATTTGTGGATGGAGTATGTCCTATTGCCACCAGAAGTGGAAAAAGTAAATTTCCTTATTATATGTATTCCAGATATCCGAAGAATGATGCTCTGTAGTTTGAGAGGGTAGTGATGATACATTTATTTTGAAATATTGCATCAAAATATAACGGTTAGGAAAGCAGAAACCGAAGATCCTCTGCCTAAATTTGGATTCCAGCCCCGAAATAAAGCTCTGTGATCTTGGGAATGATATTTATTTAATCTCTATGTTACAGTTTTCTCATCCATAGAACAGCAATAATAGTAACACCCATACCTTCTAGGTTTGTTATGATTACTAGATGAGTTAAAATATTAAGTCAAAATATTAAGTTAAAACTTAAAATGGTAAGTTACTTCAAATACCCTTGGGTCAGAGTAGGCATTACGTGAGAAATAAACAAAATGATGTGTAAATAGCTTCCCTAGATGAATTTGTTTAAGATGTCTCTTAACTGTATACCTGTATATGCAAGTAGGTCAAATATTTTGTCCTTGTTGCATCGTTATTATAATCTGGGTAGTTTTATTTCAACAGTGAACATTTATTATTAAGCACTCACAACATCTATCAATTTCTGAGGTTGTTAAAAGTCATCCCGGATACGGTTTCTATTTGTTATACCTTTCCCTAACTCGGCGATCAAATATCTCTTAATCAACCGTGTGTGTATGACATTATGAATGTAGAGGCTATGAAAATGTGTTAGTCTTTAGGGGCTTTTCATTTGATAAATTAGATACAGATGCAACATAGCAGATGACTAACAACGTGCGGAAGGTGGGTCCTTCCATCTTAAACAGGAATAATAGTAACGATTTTCATGACATTTCCTCAGTGCTTGGGAGAAAAAAAGACAATCGATTCTCACAAAAACCCTGTGGTATAAAAAAAGGGGGGTTGTTATTCCCATTTAATGGTTGTAAGCATGACAGATCAGAAATTGTAAGGGAACTTCCCAAGTTACAGAGCCTGGCACAGTTGACAAAACTCAGGACTGTGTCCAGACTGATTTGATTCCAAAGCCAGATCCTTTTCTGTCTACTTTGCGTAAAAGAGGATGAGAGAAATAAAATCAGTTTCAACTTTCACTGTGTCATCCTCTTCCTTTAACCTCTGTTACATCTTATTGGATGATCTTCAGTGACTGGAGAGAACTAAGGTCTCACTTCAGTAAATGAAAGTATTATGTGGAACTGTGATGCAATTAATGTCGCTCATTTTGAAATGACAAAGCAAAAACTTAAATTAAATTCTTCTGACGTACTTTTAGGGTAAAGTGTTTTATTTCCTATGCGCAGGGCACCTGAGTGGCTCAGTCAGTTAAACATCTGTTTGCTCAGGTCATGATCCCAGGGTTCTGGGATCGAGCCCCACGTGAGGCTACGAGTCTAGTGGGGAGTCTGCTTCTCCCTCCCCCTCTGCTCCTCCCCCTGCTTGTGTGCTCTCTCTCTCTCCTAATCTGTGTCAAATAAATAAAATCTTTTAAGAAAGTATCTTATTTCCCATAGTCTTTGAGAATCAAATATTAAAAACAGAGAGCTACATATTAACTTTACCATTTTATTATAATTTTTAAAGAAGAGGTAAAATGAGATTTAAAAAAATTCTCTTAAATGCATTGGTGAAGAAATGTAAAAATAAAGTTGCCAATGAGAATTTAAATACTTTCTAATAAAAAATAAATAAATACTTTCTAACATCCAGGAAGGCCAAATATCCTCTTCTGTCCTTCCTTTCTGCATTATCATTGTAATCAGAATAGTTTATTTATCCTAACAATAGATTTTTTTTTATTAAGCGTCTGTAGTATGTTGCATGTCATGACATATTTGACATAAATATCTACATTATAATGAGATGTAGTTTGTGTTCTGGGAATATACTAGAGAAATATATCAGATCTACTTTGATGTAGTATGGACTTAGCATGATGCCAAAGGAGTCGGGATGTCCCCGAGTAAGAGAAGGCTTTTTTGGGACTCAGTACGACACACAATGAAAGTCCACGCTGTGCGCTGGCATTTCTATACGTATTCCTTCTTTTCTGACAATGACACACTGATTTATCTTTGTAAAGCGTGAATTTCACCATATTTCTTTTTGTCCATTATGAGAAAAAATAACCTCTAATTAGATAAAAAATAAAATCCACAGCTTTAGAATTGTGACCAAGATAATATTAGCTCTGAAGGTTTAGAAAAGTCTCCCATGCACGAAACAAAAAGTTGGCCTGTAACGTCTGGGATATCCTAGTTCTGGACCATAGACTGATGTGGTGATCGTTGAGTCGTTATCATCATCATCGGTAACTATAATTAAAGAATTCTACTCTCTGCCATGCCTTGGAATTGGAATTTTACATAAATCATTCTATCCCATTTAATCCTTACCTCCATCTTCCAGGTTGGCTATCACACTTTTCGGCAAATGAGGAAATTGATATACAGTGATTAAGTCCTCATCTAGAGTCCAATCGCTGTTAAGTTAGGATGCATTTATTTCAATTTAGGATTGCTTGATTTTATTTATTTATTTACTTATTTATAGATTTTATTTGAATTCAGTAAATTAATATATAATGTATTTATTGGTTTCAGAGGTAGAGCTCAGTGATTCATCAGTCTTATATAACACCCAGTGCTCATTACATCAATACCCTCCTTCATATCCATCACCCGGTTACCCCACCCTGCTAAGTCTTCCCCTCCAGTGACCCTCAATTTGTTTCCTATGATTAAGAGTCTCTTATGGTTTAATTTTAAAACCATCATACATCTTGGATATGGCAGCAGGAAGAACATTGAAACTGAATATAGAAGTCTTGGTCTAAATTTAACTCTTGCCTTTTAATAGTTAATACAACCTTTCTGGGTACTTGTCATAGTTTTATGCAGTTTGATAAGCAATTTAAGAATGAATGAAACTGTCTTTTGGGTGTTTTCTTTCTTTTTTTAAAGATGTATTGATTTGAGAGATAGAGTGCGTGCAAGAGGGAGGGAGGGACAGAGGGAGAGGGGGACAGAAACTCAAGCAGACTCCATACTGAGCCTGGAGCCCAACATAGAGCTCGTCTCAAGGCCCTGAGTTCAGACCTGAGCCAAAATCAAGAGCCAGTCACTTTAACGGACTGAGCCACCCAAGGGCTCCTCCTTCTCTTTCAAAGCCTTTTTTTCTTTCAAGATAAGCATCCAAATTCATAGTGTCATTCTTCAAAGGACACGTTTTTCTGGATTCTACAATGAGACCAGGAAAGAAGGAACTGTGGCTATTACTTCCGTTAATCCTGACAGTTTGCTTCCTGGCATTAGATGGCATTTGAGTTTTTACTGAGGTTGGCTTATATAAGCTTACAGTCAAGGAAACTAATCACCCTGGATGGACCCCCCTGGACAAAAGCAATGGAAGAGAGGCAAAAAAGCGTTCTTTAATCTATAAGGCCCTCACTGCCCAGCCAAATGCCCAAGGGCTATTGTACCTACAAGATATCACTATGTAATAGGCTCCTATTCATGATTATCCTCATTGTTGATCTATTTATAACTCCACTATCACAATTTAACATTTTAGTATGAGACTTTAAAAAATATTATTTTTGCTTATTACAGCTAATAAATGTGTAATATATATATATATATTCTATATATATATATTCTATATATGTATTTTATTCTGACTTTCCCCAAAGACACCAGGACCTGGAGAGAATTATCAGGAGGGTAGGCATTTCAAGGCAGTTCGTATGCTGCTTTAATATGGGTCACCGTAAGATTTCCTGCTTCCTATGAAAGGCAATTTAGGACAATTTCAAGACCAAAATCCATACTAGTAATTATTATGACATTTTTGGCTACACAGTCCATATAGGTAAAGGTGATTGTAAAAGCAGCTGTCAAGATAATCCTTCTGGACTGTGCAAGTTCTACACAGATTTGAGTTGACATCAGTGTACTAACCTCAGGCTGTGCAGTGAGACAGTACCAATAGTGGGCTTTTTCTCAGAGAGGGAAGACATATAAATGAGAGAGAGAGAGATAAAAAAAAAGGGAAGTATTACAAAAAAAACAAAATTAAAAGGGAGGAAAATGACAGGGAATGGTCAATATATAGTAGTTTCTCATGATAGGACCAACTTTATCGGTCTCTCCCATCGGAGGTGGGTAGAGATCGTAATTTCCAACATATTCAAATAATTCTTGCCTGTATCTTTTAACAACTTTTAGTTAAACTGAAAATTTAGAAGCCTAACATTGAGGTCTTGTGCAAGTGTATTAGCAGCACATGAGACTCGAACCCAGTGATCAGACCATGATAATCTTCATAAGCTCCAAATTTGGGGGAGATTTGTTCTCCATACTTGAGGTGACCTTGGAATACATCAGACTCCCCCTGTTGAATAAGTCACCCAAGTTATAGACCTTTCATATCAATAGAAAACTCAGCCTCACGTGATGTATTATTATTTAATATTTAATGCTTTTAGCTGAAAAAAAACAATGTAGCAATTTAGATTTAAATGCCCTGCAGTGAAAGAAATTAATCTCTGGGACCCCAGTATTATAACTGATAATCAGAAAAATATGAACAAGGAAAACCACAAATTTGTATGCATTATTATTATTCTTTTTTATTATTGCTCTCTTTCTGAAATCAATGTTCATTTTGTTAATGGCTCTTCACGTCATTCATGCAGACTCATTAATACTTGGCTGAATCATATAACTCAGTTTGACTAGAGCGTTTCAAGTAGGCAGCTCAGCTAACGGGAGCCCTAAGCTAGGCCTGCCTTGCAAACAAGTATACGATGGATTTGAAATGAAGGGCTTGTCTTATCATATAAAGAAAATGGTCCTACAGGGCTTCCCTGAGTTTAACAGGGTCTGCAGGACAGAGACCAGGTCGTAAGCTTAACCACCCTGCAGAGGGGGGTACGGAGAACACACTGGCAGGGGGCTTCGTCCATGTACCGTCAGGGACGCCAGCAGTTGAGCAGGTTGGGTTGATTAGTCATTACAGCCAGGGGGCATTCACACCCTGAGGAACCCTTGGCTATTTCAGTAAAGGGGTGTCATAGGCTACTGGTCAGGATTTGACTTTGATCAGCGATCTTAGGATCTAAGGAAGGGGAGATTCACTTTGGATTGGGTATCCTCAGGAGGTCGGGGTGGCTCTGTGGTTGTCCACCTCAACAGATCTTACTACAGGGAGAATCCTGTAGTCTCTTCCCTTCCCTTCCCTTCCCTTCCCTTCCCTTCCCTTCCCTTCCCTTCCCTTCCCTTCTTTTCCCTTCTCTTCTTCTCCTCTCCTCTCCTCTCCTCTCCTCTCCTCTCCTCTCCTCTCCTCTCCTCTCCTCTCCTCTCCTCTCTCTCTCTGTCTCTCTCCTTCCTTCCTTCCTTTCTTCCTCTCACCCTCTCTTCCTTTCTCTCTCTTTACCTCTCTTAATGGAAGAAAAAAAAAAAAAAAAAAAAAAAAGCTGTGCTAGTCTGGTACTCTTTTGGGCTTGGTGTTTCTACTGTTAAAAACTTGTTATAGGGCAATATAGGCCCCTGCTCCCTCAACATCACCAAGATGTGAGAACAAAAAAGTCTTAAGTGATAATCTGCCAAATGCACCAAATTCATCTTAGTCAGCAGGCACAGAAACTGTCATACAACCTGTTAGGTGCTTGGAAAACCTTTGCCTCCTCAGTCCTCAGGATCTGACCGGCTCCTTACAGGAGAGGGTCCCAGTGAGGGGAACACAGTGATGTAAAACACAGCTCAGAAAACTTTTATGTTAGGTTTTCTGGGCTATGTGGTCTCTTTCACAACAACCAAACTCCGACGTTGACATCCCCAAAGATGCCATCAGACAATATGTAAGCAGATGAGCTGCGTTCCAATATAACTTGAGTCACAAAACAGTCCTGGGACCTTTTTTTGTGGCCTGTGGACCATAGTTTTCAGAACCCTCAGGAAGAGGCGAGGTCAGCCCGTCTTCAGGTTGTATGGTGCTGCTTCCTGTGTGAAAAGAGATGATACAGAACCAAACAGACCTCACAAGGGCTTTAGAGCTCATGCACTTAAAATATATTTGAGAGAGAAAGAGAGAGAATGAGTGTGGGGAGGGGCAGGGCAGAGGAAAAAGGAATCTACAAGCAGACTCCCTGCTACGCACGGAGCTGGATCCGGGCTGAATTTTAGGATCATGACCCGAGCAGAAATCAAGAGTCAGGGCCTTAACGGACTGAGCCACTCAAACACCTCTCTTTTTTCAAATGTTTATTTACTTATTTGAGAGAGAGAGAGAGAGAAAGAAAGAGAGTGAGCAGTGGGGAGGGACCAAGGGAGAAAAAGAGAGAAACACAAACACCACTGAGCACAGAGCCTGATGCAGGGCTGGATCCCACGACCCCTAGACCATGACCTGAGCTGAAACCAAGAGTAGGACGCTCTACCCACCTGACCTGCGCCACCCAGGTGCCCCAGGGCTCTTCACTGCCTATCTGCCATATGAATATCTCATGGTAATTAATGAACTATCTTGTGTAGATTTTCACCACGGAATCTCTGGTGACTCCACAGCAATGTTGATTCTTGTTTGAGGTGATTCCAATTCTAACTAATCATCTCCAGGGTTTAGGCAAGAGTTATCTGTGATTCAGATTGTTCTTACCAAAGAATCTTAAATACGTTCCATTCACATGATTTATCTATTAGACTTGTTAGGATGGAACTTTCAGACTTCAAGTATTAGAAGTTGAGTGTAGAGATGCACATATCGATGAGAGAGACACACAGGGAGTTCCTGGGAGGAGCAAGACCTGGACGACATTTGTCTTTAGGAGGCTGGTTGGAAAGAAAGGAGTGTCGTTCAGGATGAGACCGGAGCTGGTCCATTTGTCTGTTTCCTATCATTTAATAGGATTCAGTTCTGCTCTTCTCTGATCGTACTGCTTTGTCTATTGAGCACATACCCTTTGGCCTCGTTACATCAGCCACAGGGTTTGCTTATGTGTCCTTCTGGCTTTCTCTTAACTTCGGCTCTGTCTTTCCTCTGTCAGGATTCCCGCTGCTGTCCCTGCCTCCAAATGTTTAGTTCTCCACACAGTTCCCATTCGTAGTCTCCAATGTGCAGTTGTGTTGAAAGAACTTTTCTGTTCTTATTTTTTTTAACGTTTTAAACGTTTAAAACGTTTTTAACGTTTTTTTTTAAAGTTTTTTGGGGGATGGAGGCTCCATATATATAATGTTATATATAGTAACATATATGTATATGTTATATACATATTTAATATAATATATAATGTATTTTTCTCATATTAACTAATCTTTCACATCTTACATATTAATAAACCAAATTACAATTTCATAGATGAGTGAATGAGTGAGTGAGCCAGTGAGTGAATGAATGAAGTGTGAGTTGAAGCTATGAAAAGTATTAACTTTCATATTCAGGGGAGTGCTGACAATTTTTAAGTTAAAATTATTTGGGAGTCCAAAAGAAAGCAGCAAAGCTTTGTTCATTGGAGAGCTCATTAAATGCAGGGGCTGAGCTTGGTATATTTTCAGGTTCCCTCATTTAACATCCACAAAGCCCCGTAAAGGTGATATGATCCAGAGTTTTTCACTTGAAGACATCGAAGCTAATAGTGCATAGCTTTTTCAGTGTCCTTCACTAGTTCATTGTGGAACTAGACATTTTATCCACATCCATGTTATTCCTGAACCTTCCACCATGTTGCCGCAAAAGCCAGAACTGGTGGTGGAAACGGGGATCTACGGGATGAGCTTCAGAATATTGCCCTAGAACACGGGGCGGGCTCCTCAAGACGAGACCCGACTGGCACGGAGCACAGCCACACCAGAGCTCTCCACTTCCCACCGCCTGCTGCTGCCTCTCCTTGCTGACGGAAGTGATCACAGCTCAGTTTTCAGTGTCCGGTAGGAGGAGGTAAATGGCCTGGTTTTGTTCCCAAATCCTGAGATAAAATCGCATGGCCGATGATAAGATTTTTTTGCCATTTCACTTAGGCTTCTACATCTGTTTAAGCCAAGCCCCTCATGCTGCCCTGTGGATCTCCACACACTCTGCTTAGGCTCTGCTCTCCTAGAATGACTCATGAAATCCCCTTGCCCTTTTTATTTCTATTTGTTGCCTGCATGGGAGGAAAGGTCATCCCCATTACTGAGAATCCAGGACTACTAAACTACTGTAATTGCTTTGGGGGAATGACTGATTGAGTGCGCTCAGGGCACATTTGCAATATAAAAGGAGACTTTATCAGTCCAAGTAGCAAATGACTGGGAGTGCTAGGAACTTGTTTGCAGGTGGCATTCCCAGGGTCAGCTGACCTCCTTAGACCCTCTCACCCTCCTAACTCCTTGCAGGTCACTAGATCGGGGCCATATGGGTAGGAAACTGCCTTTGCCCACTTAGGAATGTGGAATATCTTACATTAAGGAGTTGAGTATTAGGGATAAGTACGGTCATCGCTAAGGGGAAACACATGAGTAATAGTCTGGTTTAGGAAATTGTAGGAGTGTAGAGGAGAATTTGCCATCGATGGGCTTCGAGAGAGCTCTTCTAGGTGAGGGATTACCTGCTCCCCCACAAGGGTTGTCTTACATTATTAATTACAGTGACTTTTAACTATTCACTGCGTTTTCAACCATCTGGATCCTCCTGTCTTTGTAGCACATGTGTCCCCCACCCTGAAGCTGACCCAGCTCTGACCTAGGTCAGTACCTACACTAGAGCGTGCTTTAGGCGTCAGGCCACGAGGCCCACGACCACCTGTGCGCCTGCACGAAGTCGCTCGGCGCTGCTCAGGACACACCACTGGGCCAACACCGGGAGACCCTCGTTACTTCGGCTTAAAAGTGTTTGACACAGAGTTCGCCTTCCCCTGGACTGTGATTAACAGCATTCTCAACCCCTTCCAAGACCCGATTGACTGGCGATATTAATCACACAACACAGAGAAATTGGCTATTGCATTTGATTTTCTTTTTTCTTATGTGTTCTTGGCATCTAATCACTGATTAAAGCCGAGGAAATGGCTCTTTTCCCCGTGCTCTGTGGACATTTATTTTCTTGGTTTGTTAAGTCTGTGAAGATCTCCCCTCCCTCCGTGTTGGATCTTGCTTCTAGATTTCTATAGACATGGAATAAAACCAAGAAACAGTATTTCTTGTCAAGAGGAACAGTTTATTCCAGATAATTAAATCCAAGCATGTTCAAAGAAAACGCAGCAAGGAGCATAAATTAGGTTCCATCAAGGGATATAGGTCGTTCCTCATGAATGGATACTGACAAAACAATTTTGTGGGAAGCTTTGAAAAGTCATTAATAGTTTTGAAACTTTTGAAAACTAGCACATTTTGTAGAAGAAAACGACAGGGTTTAGTTTTGTGTTTTTAAAATGTGCTTCAGACATTCACAGATGTTTCTTCTTTACATTTGACAGTATTTCTCAGCTTGCATCTGAGATTTCTGCACATACACTCTCAGGAAACCTAGGGTAGATTTTTCTTTTTCTTTTCTTTTTCTTTTTCTTTTTCTTTTTCTTTTTCTTTTTCTTTTTCTTTTTCTTTTTCTTTTTCTTTTTCTTTTTCTTTTCTTTTTCTTTTTCTTTTTCTTTCTTTTTCTTTTTTTCATTTATCCTCGCATTTGCCCAAATGCCATTTGGAGAAACAAAAAATACAGTGTAAATATCAAAATAGAATAAATTTAGAAAAACAAAACGTATCTTTCCAATGATTATACGACCTCTCTGTTACTCATGAATATCATATAGACCTGAACCGCGTCATAGCACCAGCGTCAGACTCTATAAACTCCGGGAAGACAATGACACTTATATTTATTCACTGCTATTACCTTCTTCCTTAGAACTGGAGAATAATAAATATGTCAGGGACCAAAATAATTCAGACTGGAATTCCTAAATTATTTTTCTCCCTGATTTATTTATTATTAAGTTGGAATTCCTTAATTATTTTGCATAGAAGATTGCTCTTTGCATTTGGAAATGAAGTAACAGAACCAAAACTTAGGAAATTGAAGCATAATAAAAATGATTTAGAGAATGGACTTGAGAAGCAGGCGGTTTGAGCTTGAGGCTCATGTCTGATGGTCCCTGGATGGGAGACTGATCTCATGGCCTTTCCTTCTCTGTAAATTGAAGTAGAGAATTATACCTATATCACGGGGTAATTACAGTGTTTGAAAAGTGACTGATATAGAGATGGTGCTGAACAGCATTGTCATTGTTCTATGATTCTGGACTCTATGTGGGTATTGAGGGTTCTTGCTCATAACCCAACCTCTTAACGTCTCTAGAAGCCATGTGACAGTAAGACATTTGGAACAGCTTTGGGTCTCCAAGTAAAGGGAAGCATATTTTCTTGCAGCAGCACATCTGGTTTTGAGGGTGCCTCCCTGCCCCGCCACCTTACTTATCACTGCGACCACCACCCTCATCACCATTCCTTTCTAACGTACTTGACCCTCCTGTACCCGTGTGTGCGCACACTCACACACACACTCACAGAGTGATGATTGAGTGACTCTGGCACACGTGCACGTACACTTTCATTATGATCCCATGTTCTGAATGACTTGTAGTCTGTGCTCTCTTGTGCCTACCTGCATGTCATTTAATTTGCTGGAGGGCTCAGCGGTTGAGCCTCTGCCTTTGGTCCAGGGCCTGATCCCGGGGTCCCAGGATTGAGTCCCATGTCGGGCTCCCTGCACGGAGCCTGCTTCTCCCTCTGCCTGGGTCTCTGCCTCTCTCTCTGGGTCTCTCATAAGTAAATAAATAAAATCTTAAAAAAATAATTTGCTGGTGCTTCTGCATGAAACACCTCTCTTGCCATTTCTCAAGGTAGTTTTTAGGCTATGTACTCTGACTCCGATTATGGCAGGATGAGGCAGGTACCACTCAGTATGTGCCTCCATTATGCTCCTGCCCTGACTGTGTCTCTATAGACTGTAAATTGCATGAGAAGAGAGACGGTGTGCATGTACTTTCATCTGCTCGTGGCCAGAGTCTAACACGGGACCCGGCAAATAGAAAGCATTACAAGAATACTTGCCTAAAAGTGCACATCCTCCCCTCCCTTATTTCCTTACTTCCTCTGCTTTCCATTTTTCCCCCTCTCTTCCTTCTGTAAGTGGACTCAATACAATAATTAAGTGCAGTAAAAAATGAAAACAAATACATGAATATATTTCAGTGGTTACTAGTACTAATCATTTCTTCCATAATACTTAAAACTTACTAACATTCAGACCTTATCAAAGGGCAAATGAGGAGCACAGAGCACCAATAAAACTAGATATTATATGTTTAACATTACCATTGAGCCAAATTAAAAAAAAAGTTCACTTTTGCATACATTCAGAATGAAAAAGGAAGCAGAATTGTATGTTCTGTATCTTAGATATGTGGAACTTTCTCTTTTTTTCAACTTAAAACACGTGTAATATGATATTTCTTGCTTTGCATCAGATTATTCTAAGTGGAATCTTGTTCCCTTAAAAATGTTCTGGTAATTTCCGCTGCAGGGTGCAATTAGGTGAGAACATCTTGTGCATTTACTTGAGTTTCATTTCTGTACTCCTTACTCGAGCGATAGCTCTTTGTGTCTTTTTTTTTTTTTTAAGGATGAGATAGCTATAGTGAAAAATAGTAGGCATTGGAGGATTATTTGCAAATCTGAAGAACTGTGAAAAGTGTCTGTGTGTTTGTGCATAATATATTCATACTTCTGGAGAATGGTTCTCATTTCAGAATTTATTTTTGTCGGGTCATAAAATAAATACAGAGGATCATCCTATTTTATTATTTAAGTGCATATATTATTTAGGGACTCGCTTAATATAAAATACAGCAGGTGAATTTCAACCATAGAACTTTTTGGTTTTTCTTTTGATTTCGGTGGATACATTTTAATGCGATTTCCTGACTATCGAGTCCATTTCATGAATACTTTCACATGTAAGTGTCAGATTTTCCTTTGCTCTGTTATGTGGACTTGCTATAACTGTGGTAAATTGATCTTACTGGTATGGTTCTAAAAGGGTGTGAAATGGCAAATCTAAGTTATTAAAAGACTCTAAGTTTAACGTTTTTAAGTTTTGGCTGCTGGTATCTGAAGTCAGCTTTCTCTGACTTCCTAATTATATATTTTGTTTATTATATTGTTTAATGGAAAAAAAGTCTCACGGTGAAGCATGAGCTTAATCAATTAGCAGATACTTCATAAGAGCAGTTTGCACTGTTTTAAAAATTTGTTTATTCTGCAGATTGCTTATGGTACAAGAGTCTATTAGCAGGCATGCAGATTATAATTTTTGCATTGGTTTCTTTTATGTGTAGTTTAAGAGTGATTTAAAGTTTTCTATTGTGTGTAGCTTATTTTAATTTGAGCTATAAAAGACACAACTCTTTATATGATTACCTGTGTCATAAAATTCGACTGTGATTTATTTTAATGTAAGTTTTAGTGTGCAAACACATTTTCCCATGGTTACGTTTGTTGATAGTTCTTGCTTTTTGACAATTACAGTATAAGGGAAGAGAGAAGGAACTGATGTGTGTCCTAAATCATATGCAAAGTAGGAGCAAAATATTGTTATTGCTTTTATCTCTCTCCTTTGTCATAAGGAAAATACTATTTTAATATGATCTTTATGACTACCAAAGTAGCTAGAAATTTTCAAGCATTTGGAGTTGTGACATTTTATTATTCCTTGGATTCACGCCATTTTTGCAGAAAAATACTGCAAACAGGGATGCGTGAAGTTTGGGAGGTGTGTCTAAGTACATCCCCCCTATGATATCGACCACTGTGGTTCAAGGTGAGGTCCACAGGTGGATGCTGACCTACAACCTGTGTGCAAGAGGTACAGACATTGGGAGTGAGGATTGAAAAAAATTGCCATAGCAAATTGAGAGAGAAAAAAATCATAAAGATGAACTCTAGTAGTAATGAATTTGGGTTTGCATTTTTTGAGTCTGTTTTTATTTCATTTTTCAAATAATTCATCTTATTGACTTTTACAGAAGGTTTGCTGTGCAGTAGATTTCGAAAAGTAAAACATTCTTAAGTCCAGATAGTTTTTGAAGCACTGCTCTGTAGCACAGGCATACACAGCGAGGTTTACTGAATCCTGAAACTAAAGAACGATTTGAATTACCCTTTCTTGAAAATTTTGACAATAGAATAATGAAATGTCACTTGAGGAGAAGAGTTTCCAGCACCCTGTTGTGGTATAGCACCTCTGCGATGGCCTCCAGCGACTTCCCGTAGCCGATACTCATGCCTGCGTGCTTACGTTTGGGCTGGGCTTGGTGACTCACGTCCAAGAAATGAAACAGCACAACAGTGAGGGGGCACCACCCTGAAATGAGCTTTAAAGAGGCCACTTTCTCTATTAGGTGTCTTCGTTCATTCTCTGAGTGAGTCCTCAGTGCAAGGGAAGCCCTGGTGTGAGCTGCCCGGTGGAGAGGCCCGTGTGCCCAGAACTGGACTGAGCCAGGCCGTGACTGAGGCTCTCAGCCTGAAAGTTAGGAAAGAAAGAAAATTTGGTAGAAAATCACGTGGTAGATCAGATGATCCCGCCTCGGTCAAACCTTCAGAAGAGAATGCGGCCCTGGTTTGCATCCTGACTGCACCTTGGGACGGATTCTTGACCTTTGGAAATTGTCAGAATCAACAGCCGCTAAACTGTGGTAGGCAGCCGTAGACAGCTCAGATTCCTGTCTTAAAGAAGATGGGAGTGAGCCTGGGTGACTCTGTTAATCATGTGTCTTCAGTTCAGGTCATGGTTCTGGGTCCTGGGGTCCTGGGTCCGGGATCCTGGGGTCCTGGGGTCCTGGGTCCTGGGTGCTGGGATTCTGAGTCCCAGGGTCCTGGGATTCTGGGTCCCGGGGTCCTGGGGTCCTGGGATCCTGGGGTCCTGGGTCCTGGGATTGAGTCCTACTTTGGCTTCATGTTCCGTGCAGGGAGGAGTGAAGGATCTGCTTCTCCCTCTACCTTGCTCATACTTACTCTCTCTCTCTCAGGTAAATAAATAAAATCTTTAAAGGAAAATAAAAGAAGCCAGGAAGTGTCTCACTCACTACCAGTGCACAGAGAATCAAGTAGTTCCCTAAGGACTGTGTTTTGGCCGCTATCTCCATATAATCAGTTACTACTAACTGTAAATACCTATGGGCTAGGGTAGTTTTTCAAAAATGACTGTGTTGATGTTTTTGATGCTATTATCGTTAGATCAGTCTTTTAAGACACCTGAAATCTGAAACTTAAATATTGGGACAAACCCAAAGATAGATACATTACACTAAACTTTGAAATTGAACCAAAGAATCTTTTTTCCAGAAAGTTTTCTATCTCTGTAATGCTGAAAAAGAAAGAAGATAATAGTCACAAAGCAAAGCTGGTAGGGCCAGAATAAATCGTATTTTAGATCAAAGATTTTGCAAACCAGCGAGCTATGAATATAAACACTTTTACCATAAATAATAGCAACTGTGCAGTAGAATCTCCATGTATATATGACAACATCAAATGATAATAATAATTGTAAAAACAAATAACAAATCGCCTTCAAAACAAAAATGAAGGGGTGCCTGGGTGGCTCAGTAGGTTACGCTCAGGTCACGATCACAGGATGATCACATGAATAAATAAAGAAATAAAATATTTTAAAAATAGGTATTTTCAGAAAGGTATTCACAGGTATTAACCGTGATAAAGGACATGGTTGAAATATTTGCAGTTAGGTTACAAAAATTACAAACTCCCTATTATTTAGTCTGAAGAGCATATTTTTACTGTGAAAGAAAAAACACAGAAATAGATTCTTGACTCAATAATAACTAACATTTCTGTTTCTTAAGATAGCACATTCTATAAATAATCTGTTTTCACTTATGATTAACATATATTTTATGCAGTGTTTTGCCTATATTTTGAGTAATTCTACATTTTCATTGACTCGATGCTAAGGATTCATAACAGACTGATAATGTGTTTAACATATTCATATTGTATAAATTTATTTTTTATCTCTTTTAAAGATTTATTTAATTTATTTATTCATGAGTGAGAGAAAGGCAGAGACACAGACAGAGGGAAAAGCAGGCTCCATGCGGGGAGCCTGACGCGGGACTCGATCCTGGGACCCCCAGGTCATGACCTGAGCTGAAGGCAGATGCTCAACCGCTGAGCCTCCTGGGTGTACAGGATAAACTTATTTTTATTTACATTTGATATGATGAACCATTCTCATATTTTTACTATAGTCAGTATTTAGTTAAGTAGTTTTTTACTCACAAATTACAGACACTCAGA
This sequence comes from Canis aureus, assembly GCF_053574225.1. NCBI lineage: Eukaryota > Metazoa > Chordata > Mammalia > Carnivora > Canidae > Canis > Canis aureus. The sequence goes on along the minus strand of NC_135623.1, from coordinate 69,365,459 downwards.
AAATGCTGTTATAAATACCAAAAGTATATGAATTAAGTAGGGAAATATTAAATTTTTAAATTTTTTATATGAATTATTGTTTTATTATTATTTTACTATCTTGATCCAATAAGCAAACAATAACTATAGTTTTGATTTAATCTGAGAAATGTTCTATTATTAGAAGCACTGTTACAATACCTACAGGCATTTTACCTTTATCCCTTTGTTTTCACTCTAAATTGAAGATCACAATATCACATCTATTACACATTTGCAACCTGCTCCTAAAACCCTTTTTTTTAGATAACGTACCATCATGATTTTGAGAGTCACATCCTTACTTGGTTCCAAATTATCTATCTTGATTTCTTGTGCTGAAAGTTTGGAACAGTCACCCGTGGATTACACGCAAAGCCAGATTATGTGTTTATGGTCAGAAGGAGGAATCAAATACTTGGAAAACTTAGGAGCTTTAAGATGTGAGGATCGAATCACACAGATTCAGAACGCTAAACGCCATAAATACGTTTTCTTCCTTCAAAACATTTTATTTCCCTACGTGGAAGTAGATATCCCGTTAAATATTGTTTCCTCATTTTTATTTTATTCATTATTTATTTGTTATTTATTTTTTTTAAAGATTCTATTTATTTATTCTTGAGAGAGGCAGAGACACAGGCAGAGGGAGAAGCAGGCTCCCACTAGGGAGCCAGACGTGGGACTCGATCCTGGGACCCCAGGGTCACGACCTGGCCCAAGGGAAGACACTCAACCACTGAGCCCCCCTGGCATCCCTGTTCCCTCACATTTAAGTGGCTGTTTTGGGTTGGAGGCAAGCACAGAATGGGGTGTGGTGTGGGGTCTTTCCCGGTGTGTGAGCAACTCGACATGACCTCACAGGCTTTGGCCTCTGGTCCACACTGGGCCTGGCGTGCGCTGGGGTCCACAGACAGTGTGGACCAGGATGTGTGCAGGGTGGTCAGGGCCGGCTTCCCAGGACACTTGGTATAGACCAGCTGGGCCTGGCCCACGGCCGCCGCGGTTGGTCTGGGGGGGGGTGAGGTGTCCAAGTGTGCGGCCTCCAGGCCCTACTTCTGGGCTTCAGGTCCCCCCTCTGCTTCTCACCTGCTGAGTAAGACTTCGGGGATACTTCCTCCATCCACCATCATTTTCCTTATCTGCCACATAGGAGTGATGTTAGAAACACCTCCCACGGGGCCCGGAGGCCAGCGCCCGCCACAGCTCTCGGTGCAGTGACGCCAGGTGCTGTTGGACTCCATCCCTCCCGTGCGCTAGTGTCCTCAGGGCTACATGGGGTCCCCAGCACTCAACTGCCCTTATTTTCTTTAGTAAGACAAAGTATGTTCTGTGTCTTTCCCTGATATCTGTGGATCACAAGTTTTGTTTATTGATGTAGAAGTGACTATATATATACATACATATACATATGGAAGGAGTTTGACATCAACTTGTAGAGATTTCAGGGACAGTTGAGGGATTCAGTCCACGGCTCTGCCCTTTGACACAATTCATTTTATTTATGTGTTTAATCTGTGGTGAGTCCGGAAACATAAAGTGCTTTCTAAGAAATAAAGGGTTCACCAAAGTGTTAAAAATGAATTCTTTCAGGGTCCTATGACATCGCTTGGAAAAAATGAGTGGTGCTTGGGGAATAAATGTGACATTTGGGGGCCTGAAGCAGATAGGTCGTCTCAAATAGATAATTCCTTTATATCTAGACAAAGCTTACTTACTCTCTCTTGTAATCAAATCAAGTGCTAAGTATGTCTATACTTTGTGAAATATAGTGGCTTAACCATGAGACAAGGCATTCTTCCCATTATACGGTGAGATGTGTGAATCAGTCGTAATATATAACATATATTTAAAGAGTCAGATTTCCATTGTTATTTTTAAAATATTTTTATATTTATATATTATATATAATATATTAATATCAATATTAATTATATATATTTTCAGATATATATCTTTATATTTTTATGAATGTATTTATATATTTATATATAATTAATATTTATATATTATATATATAAAGTATATGTGTAATTTTATATATGTTATATAATATATATAATATATAATATATTTCTCATTGCTTATAGAAGTCGCAGTGCCTCCTGATTCAGCTGAGCTATTGAAACACGTAGGCAACACGAGTTAATGCTCGTGGGGAAATTCTGAAGTTTTGTACAAGAGGGTTTCAGAACATACAAAATACCAAAATCCTAGGAAATGTATCTTTTACTCCTTAACATAGATTCACGTGGTTGTCATCAGAGTGCCTTCAATTCTGTGGACATGTAAAAAGGCTCACCAAGTTTTTGTTAGTAAGTGGAGCTTATTATACTTACTTTTGCTTTGATTCTAGAGATTTGAAACAAACAACAAAATCGTTGTGAAAAGGTTAAAAGTCAGGGATCTTCCTGTCTTTTGTATTTCCCCTATATATAGACATTTTGCTGATTTACTTGCTCCTTGGGAATAAATGGAGTCTTTCAGTGGGACTTTTGGCCCAGGCTCTCCTCCCACGAAAAGTTCTAGGGGCGGGAGACACTCTAATTCCCGATGTGATTTTGTCACCTGAACCTGAATTTTTCCAACTGCAGGCGTTTCTTGTTGTTTTCTGAATCCCAGGTTGGCTTTTTTTTGTTTTTTGTTTTTTTTTTTTGTTTGTTTTTTTTTTTTGTTATCCAAATTGAAGCTTGAGAACAACCAACATTCACACAAAGCTTTTTGAGGCAAAAGAAATTGTGCCTGAATGAACACTTATGTGAAAATACTTTTATTCTGGCAAAATTCCTCTAATAAGGTGAAACCATTTTCAGAAAAAAAAAAAAAAAAAAAAAAAGCCTAGTGATGTGAGAACACAAAGAAAAATATCTAAAAATAGTTAATCGGCTACTTTGTTTCACTATCAGAGTCAGATCCCCACAGTGGCCAGAGAAGGACTTAACCAGAACAACCAGGTCATGTTTTGCATTGATTACACGTTCTCAGACAGCTACGGCCCCAAACCAGCCCAACCTGATCGTGTGGTTCTTTTCCCCCACAAGATTTAGATTTCTTATTTGGAAAGCAATCTTAGAAAATCAAGATTGGTCACTTCCAATAAGATAAAACCTGTTACTTTTCAATGTCTTGATTGCAGTGTCGCTAACACAGAGTGACATGTTGCTTTCGGGTGTGCAATACAGGGATTCAACAGTTTCACCCGCTGCCCCTGTGCTCATCCTGAGGTCACTCAGTCCCCTTCACCTGCCCCCACCGCCCACTCCAGAACCATCCTTTTGTTCTCTGGAGTGAAGACTCTGTTTTTTGGTTGTTGTTTTGTTTTGTTTTGTTTTGTTTTTTGTTTTTTTTCTCTTTTTCCCTTCATTCATTTGTTTTGTTTTTTAAATCATACATATGAGTGGAATCCTATGGTATTCGTCTCTCTCTCTGACTTATTTTGCTTCGCCTTATACTGTCTGGCTCCACCCGTGTCGTAAATGGCAAGAGTTCACGCTTCCCTGTGGCTGAGCGCTACTCCTCTGCACACACGCACCCGCTGCTCCCCTAAGTTGGCTGCCGTAAATGCTTCTGCAATAAACATAGGGGGGCATCGATCCTTTCCCATTGGCGTTTTTGTATTATTTGGGTAAACACCCGGGAGTGCAATTAGTGAATCATAGGGTAGTTGTGTTCTTAGATCTTCCTGCAGTGGCTGCACCAACACTGTGAGCATTCCTGGCGGGCAGGAGGGTGCCCTCTCCTTCACAGCCTCGCTCACACTTGTTGTTTGAGGCCTTGATTTTAGCCAACGCGACAGGTGTGATGGGTGTGTTATTCTGAAGGAAGTTATTTAATATGGTTGAGGTCATGTTGTCTGTCTGTCTACCCACCTCCACTTGATCCCTGCCTGTCTGTCTAGAGGCTGGTGTTTCAAGCACTGCGTGTTGCATGACACATGTTGCTTTCAGGGGCGCCCGGGGGGCCCAGCGGGTGAGCACCTGCCTTGGGCCCAGGCCATGACCCCGGGTCTTGGGATCGAGTTCTGCGTTGGGCTCCCCACAGGGAGCCTGCTTCTCCCTCTGCCTGGGTCTCTGCCTCTCTCTCTGGGGCTCCCCTGAATGAATAATAAAATCCTAAACAACCCCAAGCACATTGCTTCGCCGTGGCTGAGTGTCAGTGCTGAAGGTGCCAGGAGCTCAGCGCGGCTCCTGTCCTCCCGCCGTCGCCTGAGTGCAGGGAGCCTGATGCCGGGGCGCCGGCGGCCGCGCTGCACAAGAGGCCCAGCTGGAAGTGGAGCCCTGGCCTCCTGGCTTGGCCTCCTGGCAGTGATCCCGGTGATGAGTGGCCGGCTTTCGGGGAGCTCGCCATGTCTGTTGCTGGGTATTTTGGGGGGCACTCGCAGTCCAGGCGTCCCAGGGTGCTCAGGCCGGTGCCTCTGTGGAGCAGGGAGGCCTTGGCAGCCCCTTCGTGCACACATGGCCAGACCCCATCTACACTGTCTGCAACTAACCGCAGGCACCTTGCTCAGAGGCGCCGGTATTTTTTCCCAACTTCAGTCCAGGATCTGAGGTCTACATAATTTTCTTTCTTTTCTTTTCTTTTTTTAAGACTTTAATTATTTATTTGAGAGAGGTGGGGGTGGAGAGAGACAGAGGGGAGAGCACAGGGGCCCGGGAGCAGGGAGGGGGCAGAGGGAAAGGGGGAAGCAGAGCAGCCTCCCTACAGAGCCCAGCAGGTGCCACAGCAGGTGCCTGGTTGCACCACTTGCGAAAGGGATGCACCCACCACGTGGTAAAGTCAGCCTTAAATTTACATTTTCCTTTCTCCAGATCCACCATGTATTCTCATCATCTAAGTCAGTTTTCTTGTGCTTCACGTTTTGTTTTGTTTGGTCATGCTTCACGAGAAATCCCGACTCCTCTCCTTGCTGGGAGTGAGCGCTTCTAGGGTGGTAAAACAGCAAATACAATAGTCAGTAATTTTTTTTTCTTTTTTTTTTCTTTCTAAAAAATCTTTTCAGTTTACATGGCCCCTCCGTAGTGTCGTATACTCATATTTATTAAGCATATATCTAGTAAGTATATTGTAATGATTCTTTTCAATATTAAAGAGTTAAACTTCAGGCAAGATTTAATTAGGTCTGTATTTTTTTTTTCAAGCTTCCAATTGCATTTTGATGAACTCCTTAGATATTCAATTATCATGTGACTGATTTGCAAAGTCTATTTATACTGTATGGGCTAGTGCAGACCCCTTGGTATTTCGCTGCCGTGTTATACCAGTGGAAAATGAAGTTGTGTAACTAGACACTGGTGACATACTTTTGTAGCTTATTAGCTTAGGGTAATTACCTGCATGTTCTACTGCACATTGAATTGCAATTGAAGGTGTTGCATTATAATATTTAGGTGACGCGGCAACCAAATATAATTGAATTATCATAGTAAACTTTGACTTGCAATGAAAATGAACACATTTATTGAAAAACATTTCTATGACATGTAAGCAATGTGTTCCCTTTTGATAACTATTGTTTTTCTCTTGTTCCTTTTTTTTTTATTTTTTTTTATTTATTTATTTTTATAATTCGCTGCTTGCCATTGCAGGAAGTAGAGGTTTGTATTCGGCTTCTGTATTTCATATTTTATTCTAGATTTTATATGAATCTTTACAATCAAATTATTCACATCCACTCAATTCACATTATTTTCCTCCTTAGGATGATTATTTCCACACTTGGAGTCCAGGAAAGGCCTTCGATCAGGGTAAGAATCTATTTTAAATAAAAATCTTTACATGTTTTATAATCACTGTATTTTAAGTTGGTATTTATTGTTTGTTAGATTCTTCTGATACTAAATAGGAGAGCTTAGATCATGGAAATGTTCATACAACAATTAATTTCATTACCAGAATAGCGTAGTCAGGAATAAGCAAATTAGATGCCTTGATTATGTCAGGACGTCTTTCATTTTTAGATACATATCTTAGATTGCCTGATCTGGGCTTCCGAGCTTCATCTTGCCCATTTTTATTACCTGATACAAATCACTTCATCCAGGTCTCAAGTACACTCAGGCGCATTCACTAGGAAATAGACTCATTTGTGCAAAATTTCAAAACAAATGACTTTGCAGTCTGTGTTTCAGTTAATAAAAGCTTTCATTTAAAACAGTGCAGACTGGTAATTAGACTCAGTTGGGGTCTTAGTAAGACCCCAAAGGAGAAGTCGTGGATGAAACCAAGGTTCTCTCACCTCCATGCACGGTTTGCGCTTGAGAAGGGAAAGCAGAAAAGATGCTCAGGAAAGGAAAATTCTCATGAGAATAGAAACATCCAGCACAATGCAATCATAATGATGGGGACAGTTAAGCACACTTGTTTGTGAAATTCTACAGCATTAGGGACTCCTCCTTCTAGAGACTAGTACAAAAAAATTTTCTACTTTACGTTAACTATGGCAAACCTTACAGAAGATAGGTCTTCCTGAAGTGGGACCATTTAAAAATGGAAGCTTTTAAGTATGACTTGTAATAAGTCCTTAGAGGAATCTTAGCGGATTTTGCTGTGTCTCCCAATTTTTTTTTTTTTTTTTTTTTTGGTGTGTGTGTCTCCCAGTTTTTGACTTCACATGCTCAAGGTCTGCTGCAACAGCCAACCTTGCCAAGTGAGACCGACCTGAGCGGCCCTAGCTAGGGACGCCCATCAACACTGATGTTGGTGTGAGCTCTCAGTCGCTCACACCCAGTGCCCTCGTTCATATTAGTTTCTCTCTGCTATCCTTCACCCGATTTCACTAGTAATATCTAGAGTGTTTGTGGAATCTGCATTTTATAATTCTGAAAGGTATTTTTGATTTTGCTAACAATATATAAATCAAGTCCAAATGTACTAAAAGACAGGTAATACGGAAATAATGAGATATAGGCTGAGATACATTTGCAAACTTTCTTGGGAAGTGAATTTTTATGATGGAATGATAAACCTCGGAAAAACCAGAATTATCCATGAAATGGATCTTAACACTTAAATTTGCCATACTGGATGCATCCAATTACGATAAGATTATTTGTGGGGTGTGTGTGTGTGTGTGTGTGTGTGTGTGTGTGATAATTTGTTGAATTACGATTTATCTCCTGTTTAAAAAAGAAAAAAAAAGAGGAAAAAAAAAGATTATTATAAGGAGGCTTCCAAACCCTGGTGAGATTGATTTACTTTAATTTTTCAAAGATGATTTTAACCTACTAATTTGCCAAAAATATCCTGTTTATTGGGCAGAGAGAAGCTCCCGACATAATAATAGCTAATAGTTGCGTCCAGTCGCTATTCTAAGTACTCAGTATACGAGTCCATTGAATCTCGGCGGGAACCCTGTCAAGTAGAGGAGGAAAGTGAGGCACTTAAGAGGCTTAAGCTCCTGCTCAAGTTCATAGTCCCGCAAAGTGGCAGAGTCAGGATTTGGGTCCAGGCAACCCGACCCCTGAGCCCCATTTCCTAACTACTGTGTGACACCGTCACTCCTACGATAGCCTTAAAATGAAATAATGACATCCTGATGGTATTTTGAGGTTTATGCTTTAAAAATGAGTATCTGCTTGAGTGAACATTAGAAATAGAGCTAGTGGCTGTGTTTCTATATTTTAAAAGAATATTTTTGGATTTTCAGGCCCGGGGTTCTGATTGATTGAACATGCATAGTTGATAAACATAGATGGGGAAGGTTTTTTTTGTATCAAAAGAAAAAAAAAGAAAAATGCAAAAAAACTAGATTGATATAAATATATTTGTTTTGGTTTTGAGTCATATTAACCCGTTGGTAGACCCTGGGTTACTCCCTGAGGGGTGAGACAAATTGTCTTCTTCTCATCTGTCTCTGACTAAGAGAGATGGCGGGCATCACTTGGATAGGAGAGGCTTGAGATTTGATGATTTGTAATGTATCTTGTGTTTTTATGATGAAAGAATCTTGCTAAGTACCATTTTCAAAATCTGAACTTTTGGACATAAAATAATTTATGACTTTTTAGAGGTATTTATAATTTTTAATATACTCTCATGGTATGTGGACATCCATGTCACATCTCAATATCAGTTGATTTTCTCCAGTCTCTTGGGGACTGTTTGCATATTTCTTTTTTTTTTTTTTTTTAAGAATTTATTTATTCATGAGAGACACAGAGAGAGAGTCAGAGATGCAGGCAGAGGGAGAAGCAGGCTCTACCCAGGGAACCCGACGTGGGACTCGATCCCAGGTCTCCAGAATCATGCCCCAGACTGAAGGCGACGCTAAACCGCTGAGCCCCCGGGGCTGCCCTGCCTGCATATTTCTTGAAAGAAATGAAGAAAATATTGCCTTAGCATAACATTTTTTTAGCATTACATTTTTTCATGCCGATATTTATACCATTTTAGCCATCCACATTGTGAATTATATCTTCCTTTTCTACAGAATGGTCCACAAAATATGCAGAAAATTTTTTTTAATTTTTATTTGTTTATGATAGTCACACACAGAGAGAGAGAGAGAGAGAGGCAGAGACACAGGCAGAGGGAGAAGCAGGCTCCATGCACCGGGAGCCCGATGTGGGATTCGGTCCCGGGTCTCCAGGATCGCGCCCTGGGCCAAAGGCAGGCGCCAAACTGCTGCGCCACCCAGGGATCCCAAAATATGCAGAAATTAAAATATTACTAATGGAAAAAATAATTTTCATGACAAATGGTGCAATTTCTCATCACCAAATCCTTTCTACATATATGCATAAGTATGCGCAAGTGTACATACGTAAGCATATGCATCATTTACACATGTGTAGACACACACGTATTTGCCTCTATAAACTCTCTTCTATCTGACTAGGACCCAACTGATTGTTCCTATAGAGCTTATCTACCTCGCGGTTTACCTGTGAAAAAAGTTTTTCCTCTTCTGAGTTACTTTTCATAAATCACAATATATCAGCATTGGTTTTTTGTTGTTGTTGTTGTTGTTGCTGTTTTACCAGTAAGAGTTTTAGTAAGTTTTAGGAAAATATAATAGTCTCAAATAAATTCAAGTAAAACTATTTTGGGGTGATAAAATCTGCTTTATAATAAAGGAAAGCATACTGATGCCAAAAATAGACTCTTTGTATCTCCCCACGTAGGATCTTCTGTGCCACTGCTTCTGTTCATTAGTGCGGCTAATCATGAGTTGACACAACAGAAATTGACTGAAAGAGAGTTTTAATGAGGACATGCATCTTCTTGAATATGACATGAAAATTTAATGTTTACTATGACAAATTTAGAGGGTAGATGCACGAATGAAACTATACAGTGGTGGCATGATCAAGATTTTAAACAATTTGATGAGCTTTAGATAGGCTGTAACTTTGGAAAAAATCACTTTTTGGGCACCTGGGTCTGTTAGGGGTCTGACCTTGGCTCAGATCGTGATCCCAGGTCCTGGGATGGAGCCCCAGGTCAGGCTCCCCGCTCAGCTGGGAGCCGCCGTCTCCCTCTGCCTGCCACCCCCCTGCTTATTATACTCTCTCAAATAAATGAGTATCTTTGTAAAAAAATTAAAAATAAATTTAAAAAAAATCACTGTTTTCCTTTTCATTGCATTAACCCTGCCTTGTTTTAAGTCATGGACTTTTTTTTAAAGATTTTATTTATTCATGAGACACAGAGAGAGAGAGGCAGAGACACAGGCAGAGGGAGAAGCAGGCTCCCTGCAGGGAGCCCGACGTGGGACTCGATCCCAGGACCCCGGGGTCACGGCCTGAGCCCAAGGCAGGTGCTCAACCGCTGAGCCACCCAGGCGTGCAGGTCATGGATTAATTTGGGTTTATAACAGATAAGGCATTGACATTCCTAGCAGGAATTCCTATCAGCTGTTTAGATAGTCTGCAGGTGCTGCAGTGCTACGTGTACAAGGAATACCTTCTATTGAAAAGTTCTCATCCCCAGGGTGTGATCTCCAGGCCCCCAGACGACATGGTTGGGGGCAGCGAGGGCTCTGTCCGCATCTCCCTGATCGTGCTGTGCCCCCGGGACCTCCCATGGCAGTGGATCAGTCAGCGGCCTAGTGATAATGAAGCTGCATCTAAACAGATGCTGAGAGGTCACGGCAGGTCCACCCGGCAGTGCTGGTGTGTCCCGCGGGTGTGCTGGGGACACCGCAGGACTCGGCTGGCCGTGGCCACGAAGGCAGGTGCGTGCTGGCCGTGGGCCCAGGGTGGCGGCCCTGAGGCCGGGGCTGCACCTGCAAGGACGGTAGAGCCCCAGGCTGGGCTGAGTCACCCCCCACCTCTGTGGGGCCCCGGGCCGACCCCGCCAGCCCCCCTCTGCCGCACACCCCTCACCACCAGCAGGCCTGTGGGCCCTGGCTGTGACCTCTGGCCATGACCTCTGGCCGTGACCTCTGGCTGCCGGGGAGGAGCTGAGCAGGCCCCTCCGGAGCCTGTGCTCCCCATTGAGCAGAGCTGCTTGCTGCTCCCGCCTCTGTTCATTCTCGAAACTGAAAAGGACCAGGGTTGAGCACACACAGCCCTAACTTCGCTTTCCCTTCGAGCAACCAGGCGCCGCCTGTCCCGTGCATGACTTGGATCCCCACTTGTTGACGGGGGTGGGGGGGCCTTATGAATTTCTTCCTGTCCTTAGAGGGTGGCGATGGTAGCGGGGGGACAGAGGTCGGGGCTGTGCCTGCTCCACAGCAGGGGCGCGGGCTCCCACAGCGCTGCCCTGGGCCGGTGCTGGGCCTCCCGGCGCCTCTGCAGTGGGAAACCGGGGTTCTCCCAACTGAAGCTCAGTGAGGACATGTGCAAAGATAGGAGGTGATCCCAGTATTCTCTAAAAATGCTTTCAACCACTCAAAATGTAAATTCTGACCCCTCATGTGATTTGAACTATCATCTGATCAACTCACAAGAATGGATTTCGTATTTTTGTATCATTTGGGATAAATTACTTGTCGGGTATTCAGATGACACCAGCCATGTCAGTTTGCACCGTACATTAGTTAGACCATCCGGGGTGGCAACCTCGGCACTAGAAAGCGTGCAAAAAATAGCATTCAACTTAGAATCGAATGGCGCGTGCTAATTTATTCCATGTCAAGTTTAGTGCACAAGAACTATCTAGGGTTTATACATGGGAAATGTATTTTCCCTTCCTATCCAATTCTGATTTCTTATACAAGAATGATATTTAATTTGTTTTATCCCACAATCTAGAAAAATAAATATAGGAGTATTCCATAAAATGCAGGAATCAGAAATCTTGCATTGCCCTATTTTATGTCAGTGCTACTTCTTCCATTGAGTAATAAATATTGGATAAAGGTTTGCATTTTTAATATAAGAGTTAAAATCAAGATTAACAATGCTTCATTTGGTGCGTATCACGGTAGCGCACATACACGTGTAGGAAGGCAAATTATATTTATTTCCTTTCAGTGACCTTGTGTGTTACTAAATTGTGAATCAAATTTATAGAGCAAGAGGTTGATTAAATATGCTTCAAAGGTCTTCAGATTTCAAGACGTAAGATTCTTATCTCAGACTTTGATAACCTAATGTAGTAATACGATGCAAAGATCGAAAATAAAATGTAGATGGATATCTAGGAAGTCATAGTTTTTAATAGGAATCCTCCACTGCTTGCAGAGGTGACGTCCAGTCCTGCCTACACGTGAAACTTCCTACGCATTCATGTTAAAAGCACAGTTGCTAATCTGGGCTAGATTCTGGGCACTTGTGTGTGTGTGTCTGTGTGTGTTTTAATTTTTAAGAGTTGTGGTAAAATTCACATAGCATGAAATTTCACTATTTTAACCATTTTTATGTATATGGTTCAATGGTATTAATTCACATTGTCGTGAGATTTCCACCCTCTCTCTCCGCAGAACTCTCTTTTATCTTCCAAAACTGAAATACCATAGCCCTGAAACCCAGATTCCCTACTTCCCAGTTCTTGGCAAACAGCATCCTGTGTTCCACCTCCATGAATTTGAGTATTGGAAGTATGTCACATAAGTGGAATCATACAGAATTGGTCCTTTTGCGGCTGGCTTATTGCACTTGGCATTGTGACCGTGTTGTCGCGTGTGTCACAATTCCTTTTCTTCTTAAAGGCTGAATCACGTTCTAGCGTGTGTATACACTACATTTTTTTCAACTCATACGTTGATGGGTACTTGGGTTGCTTCCACACTTTGGTTACTCGAGAAACGAATACTGGCTCACAGATGTCTGAATCTAGGTTTTCAGTTCTCCTAAATACACGCTCATGAGTGGAATTGTTGGATCACCTAGTAATTCTGCGTTTAATTATTTGAGAAACCATCATATTATTCTCCATAGAGTCCGTACCATTTTACATCCCCACCGGCGATACGGAAAAGTTCCAATTTCTCCACATCGTCACAACACTTGTCACTTTGATGTGTGTGTGTTAATAATATCCATCCCGATGGGTGTGAATGTGTTTGTCTTTTAAACTACAGTTTATTATTTATGCAGATACAGTTGAAAATCATAGAGAATAAGCAATGACTTATCAAAATAATTCTCCTCGGTGGTGCTGTCTTGCAATGCAAATAGCTTTTTGTTGCTGTTGTTCAGATAGTTGTTTTTCTAATGCAACCACAAATCTCAGGGAATTTTAAATAACCTATTCACCTTTTTAGATTTGATTCCAGAAACAGGTGCTAAAAGGGTTTGAGAATGGATTGTGAGAATCAAGGAAACTCCCCAGAGATTAAACAACAACAACAACAACAAACATCATTTCTATTGAACAAGTACTTCTGTGTGTCAGGTATTATGAATAAGCCAATCATCGTACTAATCTTAAGTAGGTTTATTCCTTAATTTGCGACAGAAATTGAAACTGAGGGATGTCGATACAGGTGACGGGGCCAGCAAGTGTTGAAGCTAGGTTCGAAATCTTGTTATTAGTGGGTTAGAAGTCCATTTGCTCTTTCGTTACACAATGTGGTTTTAGATTTAGCTCATCTGTATGCACATTTTTGGTCTGTTTCTCAACTCAGAGATCCATCTTTTGATGAAAAGACATGGGAGGAATGACACAGGGGGACATAGGTAGCTAAAGGTCGACATCAGGCACACGTTGGATCACATTTAGAATTGCTCCACTACCGCGGTAAGGAAGTGTTTGCAACCTGTATTCTCATTTTCGGGATGGAGGGATATAGATTTTTAAACTCAGTTGTATAACCGTCATCTAATAAGTACAAGGGTTGTTGCATTGAGTTGTGTTTCCATCGCTTGGGAGTAACTCACAGCATATCTGTGAGACAAGAAAGTGTTTCAAGGATGAACACGAGCTTCTGAGGAATACCTTCTCGGAAGCTACTTTTCACTGGAGTGTCCTGGCCACAGTTCTCACCCTCACTTCCTTATATGAAATGTGGAAAAAAAATATACATGTCTTAGTATATTAAGGTATTGGCATTCAAACCCGGAGGCAGTTTTGACCCAGCCGCTAATACATTCAAGGGACTTTGGCCTCTTACCTGTCTCCAAGGTCCAGGCTTGACTTTCTACTTGGCTACGCTATTCCATCTTCACATGGCACTTACTGTTCGAATAACTGCTTCTTAAAGTACAATCTGTTTTCTCGTACCTACTTCTTGGTCCTATATCCCTGGTCAACAGTGAGTAAATTCATCCTTCTACATGAAAATTGTGTGAATATTTAAAACTAGCTAGTATGGTACTCTTCCCGGAAGATTTTTAAATTAATCATTTAATTTTAAAATAAGTGAAAGACTTTAATTAGAATACTCTGCTGCTCATCATACAGACAACTGGGATGTCCTGAACACATTCTCTTCTAGTTCTAACATCTCACATTTTTTAAAGAAGATTGCTAATTTTGCTATTTAGCACTAGATATTTGTTTTTTCTTTCCTCTTGGTATATTTCTTGATGATTCTACCAAGATCTCCTCATCTGTGCTTAAATATTGTATTGAGATAGCTCAATTAAATGGTTAATCGATGGGATAGTTAAGTAGGCATTTGGTTGGATCGTCTAGACAGGAGTTTAAATCACAATTATGGCCATACCGACTGTATTGCCCCACGCAAGTAACGTAACCATTCTAGAGTTGTTTTCAACTAAATATGAATAAGTTCCAAATTTACTAAGTTGTGAGACTGAGTAAAAAAGTATATAAAACCTATGCACATTATTTGAAATGTTCAGGGATGATTTTCTCTCTCATATTTCTTCTGAAGACAATTAGTGAGCTTCCACTACTCATATGTATTTGAATGCAATGTTTTAGTCCTGGCATAATAATTTGTTCTTTCTACTCAATATTTCAATAATCAGAGTGGCCATGCAAATTGTTGGACTTAATACTGTTAAACAACAGTTATTTTGAGAGTTTCTTTTTTTTATTTTGAGAGTTTTTATGAAAAATCATCTTCCTTGACACATTTGAAGAAATTTGTAATTTTCGAGACTTTGAGTTGAACAAATTGTTACTCTATTACATTAAAGCAACATACATCACAATGTTGTCATTAATACAATGGGAAGTCTTAGGTTTATAAAGCCCATATGGTATGGTAAAAAAGAATACCAGTGTTGGGGTCTATAAGTCAGGTTTTGTTTTTCCAGCTTTCCTAGTTGTTAACATAAAAATCAATTTTATACAATTTAAAAAATAGACTTTTTAGAGAGTAATATTGGAAAAGCTCCCCTGCCTTACGACTTTTCTTTAACTTTAAATAGTACAGGTATTACTAAGCCTCTTTTTAATAGACTCTATTTTTCAGAGCCATTTTAAATTGATAGCAAAATTGAGCAGAAGGTGCAGCAACTCCCACACACATGCACAGTCTCCCCCATCGTCAGCATCTCCCACCAGCATGATGCACCTACACAGACGCAGCATCATCACCCGGTGTCCCCAGTTGACATCATGGTTCACTCTTGGTGTTGTACAGCTTATAGGTTTGGATGGACATATAAAGACCACAGGCTATCATTATGGGATCCTATAGAGAACATTTCCTGCCCTGCCTGTTCATCTCCCCTCCCCTAACCTCCAGCAATCACTGATATTTTTATTGTTTCTATAATTTTGCCTGGTCTAGGATGTTATATTGTTGGAGCCATGCAACAATGCAGTGTGTAGCCTTTTCAGGTCGACTTAATTCACTTCCAGTTTGCACTTAAGTTTCCTCCATGTGTTTCCCTGGCTTGATAATCCGTTTCATTTTAGCATTGGATAATATTCCCTTATCTGGATGTACCACAGTTTATTTACTCAGGCACCTACTGGAAGACTTCTGGGTTTTCCCTAAGTCTTGGCAATTATGAATAAAGCTGCTATAAACAACCGTGTGCAGGTTTTTTTTTTTTTTTGGACATAAGTTTTCAACTCAATTGGATAAATACCGAGAAGTGTGATTGCTGAAACATATGGTAAGAGTATGTTTATTTATGTAAGAAACCGCCAAAGTGTCTTCCAAAGTGGCTGTACCATTTTGCATTCCCTCTAGCAGTAAATGAGAATTCCTGTTGCTCCACATCCTCACACCATTTATTTGCATAATTTACTTGCCCCTTAGGTATTGCAGAGTGTAGCCCTTTCAAAGCATCTGGAAATAGACGATCAACGATTTTTCTATTTTATCTAGTAAAGCTGTGTACACCTTCAGAGCCACTTGATTATTTTTGATTATATGATAGCCTAAGTCTTTCTAATCTTAAGAATTTATTATTTTACTTTATGGAAGGGGTTTCAAGCATGAAAAGCTCTTGAGGATGGATTATTTTCCTTCCTACATATTAATTTTCAGTATGTTGGTAGATCAGGGATCTTAAAATCAAGCTACTCGTCAAACTCACGTGGGCAGTGTTTGTATACATGGCCCCATACCCTACCCGCCGCAGCATCAACTCAGGGCATGGAGTCCTCTACTTTCTACTTTTCACAAACTCTCCAACAAATGCATCTGTCCTAGACCTGTTCGAGCTTAAGTTTAAAAAAAAAAGAAAAGAAAAGAAAAGAGAAAAGAAAAGAAGAAAAGAAAAGAAAAGAAAAGAAAAGAAAAGAAAAGAAAAGAAAAGAAAAAAAAAGAAAAGAAAAGAAAAGTTACCTGACTCCTTACTCTACTTTTTTCATTCTTTTAACTCAATGCTCTATGCAGCAAATACACTGCATTATCTGTTATTTTGGTATATTTCTTACCACATTTGACATATCTAATTAAAGGACTGAATAAAAGCCTCAACGAGTAGAAGAATAGAATTTTGAGTGTGATTTTGCTTCCTTCAAATACAAGCAGATGAATTTGACTATTTGATACAATGCTGAGGAAGTTATGCTTTATTGTATTTAAGTTATAATTTACATTTACTCTTTTGTTTATTGATAGTAATTTGGCTTCTCTATGGAGGAACATTTTCCTAGCATTTTCACATATGTTGCTTCATTTGACCTTCACATACACCAAATCTTTCAAAGTTTTATTTAAGGGGAGTGAGATTGTTGTTCATTGCAACATATGAAGAAACAATAATTTGGATTTTGATTTGCTCACAAATACTGATAAATGCAATTGAAATTAGTAGTCAGATTTCCTAGATACTGACCTTGATGTTTTCCAAGATATAATGCAGCTTCTGTTAATTTACTAATGGTTTAAAAGCAAAACAACCTACTTATTTAGCTCATTTTGTTAAAGCATAATTTTTAAGAGTCCAGAAAAAATCTGTCATTTGTTGAATACTTACTATATACCATGAGCATTTAGCTTTTATCTCATTCAGTTCTCAATACCAACTTTCATCTTTCTTGCTTTTATTTTGCTCACATTTTTATTTCTTTCATTGCTCCCATTACAACGAGAAGGAAAATTGATGTTCAGTGAATGCAAATAATTTGCCTATGATCATGCAGCTATTTGGAGTAAGAACTAGAATTCGTATATATCTCATTTGATTCCAAATTCTGAGGCTTCTCCAAATCATGACCTGGGTCGGCATTTACGCTGGGGACCTGGCTATTTTCATAATCATTCATTGCAACTTCCAGGTAGACTTCTTAGGGAAGTTGTTGTTGCTACTAGGAAAAGGATGGAATTATTTCCACTTACTGTAACTTTGTCTAAAATCATTTAATCAAATGCATTTAGCTTCTAATTTCTGATCTTTAGAATGAGAAGTCTGCAGAGAATGCTTTCTAAACTTCCTATCTCCTCTTTTGTCCTTTGAGTGTTCTGCAAGCCCTGTGAATGGCAGGCTCTTGAATACATCTTTAATCATAAAGGTTGAAATATTGTTAACACTTAACTCTGCCAATAATTTTTATTTATATCATTTGAAAAAGAGCAGTAGTTTGTCATTAGAAGTTTGTCATTAGAAGGATGACTTTGATTTTCAGGAAGACTTCGCAAAAGTAACACTTTAAAATAATATTTGGAGAAAACTTTGTTAGCAACTTAGTTTATCAAATTTATTTTGAAATATTTTATCAACATCCATACAGTCGGCTGATCATCAGTTCCTATGCATTAGGTCTGTAATATTTCATGATATTCTTACAGGTTTAATATGATTCCGTTTCATATGATTGGAAGAGCAGGGCTTGCTCTTCCTTAACTTTGCAGCTACTCAGTCAGACGGTTAAGGGACTTGCCCAGAGTTATATTAAAGAGCCTATAATGCTAACTATTTATATTAAGTGGCACATCTGGAACTAGGCTTTATGTCATTTATCACCTAGCCCTGTGCCTTCTCACTACACTATATCCTCCACAATTCTTACCTGCTACTTTCAACCATCATCCTAAAGACAAGCCAGTTACGGCTGTACTGCAGTAGACGTGGTTGTCTCTTCAGGTAAGGACAGAGCATTTAGAAATTAAAATAAATTGTAGTGCTAGATGGGCAACAACATGTTTAAAATTTCAGACTTTAATGCAAGAAAGGAGGTAGCATTATTTTAGGAAATTTTGTGGGAATTTTCTTGAGAATCAGATAGTATGAGGTTTGAGTCTGCGCTGTATTATTTATTAGCCCTTCTAACTTGGAAAAATTAATTAACCCAAAGCCGAAGGTAATATTTGCAGATTAACAATTAACTAAAGCCCTGAGGGCTTTCAGGAGATAGTTAATAAAGAAGCAAGGGGAGAGATGTAGGAAAACTAATAGGCTGTCGTTTAGGGTCAAAGCATCTTACAGTTTTACACAGTATTGTCATATATATATATATATATTTCACACATTTAAAAATGTTTTTTTCAAGAGCACTTAAACTATGCACAGAAGCTTGTATTCTAAAATATTGATAATTCCTATCAAAAAAGAGACAAACAGACTCTTAAGTATAGAGAACAAACTAATGGTTATTAGAGGGGAAGTGCAGGGGGTGGGTGAAATAGGTGAAGGGGATTAAGAACACACGATGAGCACTGACTAATGTATGGAAGTGTTGAATCACTATATTATACACTTGAAGCTAGTATAACAGCTAACTATATGGGAATTAGTAAAAGAATTCCTATCAAAAAAGGAACTAAAGAACATATAGACTTCCACTTAGTTTTGACACACTATATTGTAAATTTTGTGTAGATTTTGAACACTCTTTCTTAGTAAATGGAGGTCGGAACTGCACCTATGCACAGACTTCTATTCCCTACCCATTTTAAATTGAAAACATTAGGAAATAAAATAGAGATTATATATAACTCAAAAAATGAAAGTTAAAAAAAAAAAAGACATGTATAGTCAGCTAAGTGTCAGTCCTGGATTTAAATTATTTCTATTAAATGGGCTCTAATTACTAGATTTTAATCACTATTTTCTCTTATAAGGTAAAAGGCAGTAGTATGGGTTGAATTGTGTCCCCAAAAAAGATACATGTTGAAATCCTAGCCCCTCACACTTGTATTTGTGACGTTATTTAAAAATAGGGTCTTCGTAGATATACTCAAATTAAGATGAGATCGTACCAGTTTCGGGGAAGCTGTAATCCAGTATGATTGGTGTGTTTATATAAAGAAGAACAAGGTGACAGATGGACATAAAGGAGAAGGCCACGCGGCCACGATGGCAGAGATGAGCGTCATGCTGCCACAAACCAAGGCGCACCCAGGATTCCAACAGTCTCAGAAGCTGGGAGAGAGCCTGGGGTAGGGTCTCCTCCTGAGTACGCAAGAAAGTCCCAGGACCCATTCTCCTTGATGGCACACTTCAAGTTTCGGAAACGTGAGAGGATACATTTCTGTTTGCTTAAGCCTCCCAGTTCGTAGTACCTTGTTATGGCAGCTCTAGGGAGTCAGTACAGTCAGTGTCATCAAAATGATGTTTAAATAATTCCTGTAGGGCCCTTGGGTGGCTCAGTCAGTTAAGCATCTGCCTTGGGCTCAGGTCACGATCTCAGGGTCCCCGGATCGAGCCCCTGTCGGGCTCCTCGCTCAGCAGGGAATCTGCTTCTCCCTCTCCTTCTGCTCCTGCTTTCTTGCTTTCTCTCTCTCTCAAAAAAAAAAAAAAAAAAACATAGATAAAATTAAAAAAATAATTCCTATGATTACTAAATTGATTTCATTTCATAAGCATAAGAGTTGATGTACAAAAAGACATAATGTCTTTCTTTAATCTAAATATTAAAAATACTATATATTAATTATAATTTAAACTCATGAATTTTTGAGTATATAACATTTTATATCAAGTGTGTGTGTGTGTGTGTGTGTGTGTGTTAGATGGATGTTCTTTTTTAAGCACCATCTGTTTTCTGGCTTCAGCACCCTGATTTTCTTTTAGAAAAACGTGCCTCACTCCACAGATTTTCATAGGTTGGTGTCATCCACAACCTGGAAGTACTTATGTGACCTACATCTGACTAAATAGAGTCTCCCTGGCCCCTGTTCTCAGCCAGTAGTTTAGGGATGAGAACGTGGCCCAAATCAGGCCACTTAGATTTGGGGGATATGCAGGGGAATTATTTTTTGTCATATTTATTTTTGTCACTTTATTTTTTTTTGTCATAGTTTGTTGTATTATGTATGTAGTTCCACCTGCAAAAAAAAAAAATATATATATATATATATATATATATATATATATATATATATATAGAGATAGAGAGAGAGAGAGAAAGAGATTCTCTTTCCTATAGTTCCCCCACACATCCCCCAAATCTGAGCAGCCTGATTTGGGTCATATTCTCATCCCTGAAATCTAGAAAGTCATATTGGTTTTTAGTAGACTATAGAATGATATAAACAATGTATGACTCCATTACTATGTTTAGGTCTTAGCTGTATATTTTCATTGCAATGGATTATACTTGGCAGAGAAGGGTAAAAAAGCAAATGTAATTTAAAAGTAGATACTTCTACTTAGGAAGTTTTGTATTTTAAAGGCCTTGTTTTGAAGGCATCACAAGTCTTTTGAGAGCCCATCTGAAATCATCCCAAATAACTGTATTAGCAAGAATATTTTAAAGTCTTTTTTTTTTTTTTTTGTATCTTCTTCTGCACCTGGCTTATAGTGGGACTGAAAATTATTTCTGGTTGAAGCTGGAGCTCGACACAGGACTCCAATAGGGATAAAAATAAAGAAATGAGGTCAAGGAAGACAAGTGGCATGCTTAAAGAAGAAACTCTCAAACTTTGGTTGCTTTCCACCTAATTTAGGACACAGTAGAAAAACAGATAAAGTCAACTGTGAAGCTGAACAATCGGCCCTAAATATCCAGGGATATTTGATATTTTGGTATATCATAAGGTATACTACAGAGAACTCAAATAGTTGAGGCAATTTGTCTTATTAGGAATTGTCATCTATCAGTGGGTATCAGGAGGGCGATTTTGACTGAAATTTTTTTGACAAGATATGTTAAATGGTCTTTTAAAATATTTAAAACATGAAGGTGAAAAACAGGATTATTTTATTGGGAGTTTCTTCAACAGAGGGTCAAATACAATAATCTTTAATGACGTTATTTAAGCTGTGGGGAGGAATTTAATTCAGTTCTAACCTATAAGAGATGGGGGAAGGGCCTTCATCACAATTGCCTACACAGAATGATGTGGGGTTGCAGAGATCTGGGGGAAAAAAGTTGTATTTGCAGAAATGCATATGTTTAAAGACAGGATGTCTAACCCATGGGGAAGAGAGTGAAGATTTGGCTTAAACTAGGAGAGATTCAGTTCTAGAGCCAGGAAACTAGGAAGCGTCTCATAATAAGGATTCTGGCAGAGAAAAAAGGAAAAAGGATGGAGAACTAATTACCAGGACAAAGGAAATTACCGCCTAGGCCTCAGGGTCATAGAGCGGGGTGATAGCGCATGAGAGACGCGGCCAGGTGGGTTTGCAGAAGTAGGTGTAGGTGGTGTTCACCTGGACCCCTAGGGAAGTATGTCCTATAGGGACGTCTGTTGAGCTGGCTGGCAGGTGATACTTCTATTTTATACCCTGTGATATATTTTTCATCATCTTCTACATAATTTCATCTGCTAATCATGATACTTAAACCTGCCGCTCTTCAGTCCAAACATGGAGTCACACTTAGGTGTCATGAAAACCATAACGGAAGGCGAAAGGCGCAACACCCCAAACAAAAATCTACTGATATATCAGGTCTATATCATAGGGATTTATAATGTGTATTAAAAATGGCTTTTTTGTGTGCCTTTTTTACCTTAATCCTCAAGACTTTACTCATTCTTGTATTTTTTTCTTTTTAATTTAAAGATGATCTGTGCTGAAGTTGACACTCAGCCCTCTCTCACTTAATAATCACTAGTTTATTTTTTAACCTACACTGAATGGGTTCCTACAGAGTATTAAACTAATTTATGGAAACAGTATATTTTATCAATAGGTAGATGTTAATTTGGAAATTAATACATTACTTAAAATATGCTTAAGTACAAATGTGCTTGTTGAGAAAATAATTGATTAATATATGAAGTTTCAAGATGTAAAAATTCTTTAAGGAGATAAATCACCTTTTTAGGCAAGTACCCTGACATTTTTTTTCACCCTGAAAACTACATTACTGTTGATTAGTTTAAAATATCTATACCTTTTCAAATAAATTCAGCATTGCTTTATATGCAGTATATTTAACACCAATATTTTTCTAGCTAGAGCATTATTAAGTTAAATTGAAATTCTCACCAGATTTAGATCTCACAGGCCATATTTTATCTTTATTAAAAAGTTTCCTATTGACAGCGCACATGTGAGAGCTATAGTTTTAATCACAGAACATGACTTAAGTCTTGCTGAGCTGATAAAATCCGAATCACCATGCTGCCAAGTTAGGTTCCATATTGCAGCCCTGTTTTTAATTAGAAGGCTAAATTGCTGTCAGACGGTGTTTTTGAACCTTATCTTCATCTTTCTATTAAGCAAAAGACATTCAGCATCTCATCCTGAGAAGTACAAGAATTATGTTTTTTTTTTTAAATCAGTTATTCCTTTTCCATACCTAATTTCTTTGTTTTTTAGCAGGTTTTGTTTGTTTTTTAGCATGTTTGTTGTTGTTGTTGATGTTGTTTTATTTTTTGGATAAAGCGTGAGTATTGGGATCCAAATTTCAGTCCTAATTTCTCAGTTGGTTATCTCTTTCAAGAATGACATTTTGGTCGTGAAATAAATAAATATTATTTTATATATGGATTATTCTGCCTCTTGATCCTTGGTTGATTATACTTTAATAGCTTTCTAGAATTCAAGAGAATTCAGAAGTTTTTCAGAATGTGGAAATCATTTAATTCTTATATTCAGATTCTTTCTTAAAGTTATCTCTTATAAGACCTTTCAGAAAGAAGATAGTAGCTACTTCTATTACTATTTACTCTTTTATATTGCATTAACTTCTGCTTGGATGGAAGGGAATTCTGAAGTCTAGTAGTATATAGTTCAGGAGTATGTAATAAAATTATGATTAATATATGACTTTTATTGAGCTGGAAAAGCTGATGAATATGAAATAAAATTATTGGAAGAAAACAAAGAATTGATTGTAATTTTATACAGGACAGACTTCAGATAAGTAAGTTTCAATAGAGAATTAAAAGTTTACTGATAACAGCAACCGTAAATTCATCTTAAATTCATATAAATATTTTTGGTAATATGGACAGAAGCAGGCAAGGGATATTCCATTAGCATCCTTGGTTATATTGTGCCATCATGTTGAGGATTACTCTGAGACATCCAATGAATGGGGCGAGGACCTACATGCCGTGCGTTTGCAGATTCACCTTATGTTTTTCAGTTTATAAGGGTTTGCTTCTTCCCACTCAATTTCACTTTCCCGTTCCTATCTGAAAATGAGCAATAACTCTTCTGTCATAAGTCTTGTGTGAGGATTAAATCATATGTATGAAGGTTTGAGGACTGTACTTAGCCCATATAAACATTTTTAATAATAATAGCAATAATATAATATAATTATAATAAGATGGCTAATTATATAATTATAATGGCTAATAACATATGTTAGTAGGTAATTATAGCTCTTGACTTACAATTTCAAAGTACAAATATATCTTTTTTTTTTTTTCCAAACATCAAGTTACCTTGAGCATTTTGTAATAATATAAACCCTCAAAAATACCCAAAGGTAAATAACTTTAGCAGTAGGCAAGGATTCTTTTTAGTTTTAAAAAGTCATGTATTAAAGCTTGGCACTCCAGATTTCCTACTGCTAAATTAGCGGGAATGTTTATGATGATGATGATGTCATGATACCATGATATTATGACTAACACATCCTGCCAATGACTCTGAACTAAATTGAATCACAGTGGTAATAATGGGTAATCCTGCTGAGTATCTCTGCTAAGCATGGACAATTAAGAAAGAAAACCATTAGTTGTAATTGAAGAATTCATGTTTGTATCTAGTAGTTTTTCACAGGAAACTAAAGAAGATGAATCCAAATAAGCCCCAAATAATGCAATAATCAGTCCTCGTTGCCTCATTAGCATTTTAAGAGATAATGACAATTGAGCCCTTTAGTGTGTTTTCCAGAACCTAATTAAAAATGCAATTTATAATTTTTAGAATTGGACGTGGAACCAAGTATTCGTCAAAATGTCATTTAAGTAGAGCTCTTTTCTTCTAAGTTTTTTTTTTTTAATTTTTCCCTATGATAATTAATATAATTTGGATGAAATAAACTCCTGTCTCTTACACTATTTTCCTTCTTTCTCAAGCTGGGCTGTTTCACAAGTATGTTTGTACGTGGTAAGGTCTCAACAATCAGCAAGCGTTGACGGGCCATACAGTACTTGTTGTGGGTCATATGATATAGTCTGTATGGCCTTAGGAGCTGTACAAATCAATTCTATGGCTTTATGATGAGGAAGCCCGAGTCCCTCACTGCTGTGCCATGTTAACCTCGAGCCCTGTGAACCACCTTTTCTGAAGGCTTCATTCCTCAGTTTCCTTCGTCCTCAGTGCTAGGCCTGAAGTACTGTCCCTTTCACTTTTGCCTCTGAAACTCCCGCCCATAATTGAACATCAGTAGGTTAAATAATTAAATCACATATCAAAATCAGACGCTTTACGTTTGCCTCACATACTCGCCCCACCCCCAACAAGGGCCCAACCTCTTGAGTAATAAATAGTATTTAGGTTATTGATTTCCCAGTCTTTTAAG
Source organism: Canis aureus (assembly GCF_053574225.1). NCBI lineage: Eukaryota > Metazoa > Chordata > Mammalia > Carnivora > Canidae > Canis > Canis aureus. The sequence goes on along the minus strand of NC_135623.1, from coordinate 69,340,811 downwards.
CTTGGACTGTCTCTCAGCCCTTCCCTTTTCACTCAGGTTCGCCATTAATTTGTTGAAGTGATTTAGCCAATTCTGCCCCTATAGTAAGTTTATATAAATTTCTATCTTTTATTTATTTAGTTTTGGAGAAGGAGGGGGAGGCTAGGGTGGGGGGGCAGAGGGAGAGGACGAGGGAGTCTCACCCGGTCTCCCCTCAGTGCCCAAGGCAGGGCTCAGTCTCACAACCTACAGATGGAGACTTAGCCAAGGTCAGGAGTCCTAGCTGGGACCGTGTCCGGCCAGGTGGCCCAGTTTTATCTCAGTGGCAGGTGAGACGAACCAGCGCTGGCTAAGAGCTGTGCAAAGGCCTGGCTAGAGGGGGTCTGAAGATGAAGGTGAGGGCTCGGGTCAGCAGCCTCACGTGAGGCCCCGAGACAAGGCCCTGAGACAGCAGGTCGCTGAAGGTCAAGGTGAGGGCTCAGGTCAGCAGCCCATGTGAGGCCCCAAGACAAGGCCCTGAGACAGCAGGTCACTGAAGGTCAAGGCAAGGGCTCGGGTCAGCAGCCTCATGTGAGGCCCCGAGACAAGGCCCTGAGACAGCAGGTCGCTGAAGGTCAAGGCGAGGGCTCAGGTCAGCAGCCTCATGTGTGGCCCCGAGACAAGGCCCTGAGACAGCAGGTCACTGGCCAAGGTTGGGTCGGGGCTCCCCTCCTGGTCCGGGACCCGCGGCTCTCCGCTGGTGGGGCCACCCTGGCCCGGGCACCCCCCCCCCCAGGAGGAGGGCACTGTGGGCTGATGCACAGGCAGAGGCTTTTGCCTTCTCGCTTCATTCTTCCATGATAATACTGAGCTTCGGTCTAATCTCTGTGTCTGGGCTGTTTCTGCTCCGATCTGCAACCCGCGGAGGGGAGCAGCCATCGCCAGGCTAAGGTGACGGATCTCTGAACTACCTGCCTCCTGCTCTTTCTTCTCTGCCACACTTTCTCTTAAAGTGTGTGACCCTCTCGTGTCACTCATCACTGGTGATAGCAATATTATGAAGTGTTCCTAAGTACCTTGGTACGGAAACTGATTTTCATGACCCTATATTGTTGGTAGAGAATAAAATACTTTAGTGAAGGGAAGGCGTGCTTATATTTGCTGAAGATAATAATAGATCAGATTTATCCCCTCCATCCTCAGAGAATGTGAATATCCCTTTGGTAAAATAGTCATAGAATAAAATAATTTAAAATATTTAGAATACTGTAAATGTGTCTATTCTATTCATCTTTGCTTTTTTTTAAGACCTCTAATAGAATCCATATGTTTTGACAGAATAGGAGTCGATAAATATGAAAATATTTTTAGACCAGATGTTGATCAAACAGGTTCTACTAATATGAATCTTTTTTTTTTTTTTTTTTTTTTTTAAATTTTATTTATGATAGTCACAGAGAGAGAGAGAGAGAGGGGCAGAGACACAGGCAGAAGGAGAAGCAGGCTCCATGCACCAGGAGCCCGATGTGGGATTCGATCCTGGGTCTCCAGGATCGCGCCCTAGGCCAAAGGCAGGCGCCAAACCGCTGCGCCACCCAGGGATCCCCTAATATGAATCTTAAAACATATGGATAGATACATTCATAGAGGTATGAACATATAAATTCATAAGGATAAACAGGTAAAGGTGAAAATTATGCTCAAATTAATGTTTTATGGTGTTTACTTTTAAAATGTATTTTGTTAATCATGCTTCAAAAATTCTACAAATAAAATGTGGAAAAAGAAAAATAAAAGAGACGCAGTCTTATTGAATACAAGACAAACATCTCATGGACGAAAATGGAGCCATGAGCCTGGTGGGAGCTCTAGGCTCCTGGACTTTAGGTCTGACATTGCGCAGAGCAGGTCAGGAGTTCAATTTATTGGGTAAATGGCATAAAAGTGTCCTTGCACAGAACTTTATTTAACTATTAAAATTATTATTTGGAAACAGGGGTGAGAATAGGATTCCTTCCTACAAGGTAGGGGGTGGATGGAGGGATTGAGCGTCTCTTTGCAACTACCTCATGCTTGAAGCTCAGGATGACCTAAAGCTGCAGATTTAATCAAGAAAGAGACTTGTGGCCAGGATGGGAGCAACACTTCCGGGGCTGCGAACTCAGGGACTAGATTGGTTCTACCACTAATAGTAGCACTGGATGGAAGCTGGACCAGCAATTTTAACTATGATTCTTGTTTGGGAGTCTTGGAAGTCCAAATGGAAACGATTGCTCAAAGAATAAAGGAAAGCAGGGAAGGAGATAGAATGACAGAGATTTTTACCAGACAAGATAAACCTCAAAGATCTAAAGGATATTTGGAAAAAAATAAAGCAGAGAGACACTAACAAAGTTAATTAGCAAAATTAGATACTGAAATACATGCTTCAAAAGAATAATCAAAATCTGGGAATAGAATAGAATGCAAAAGTGAATGAATTTGGAGAGATTGTCAGAAATTGATAAACTGTGCTGGTAAATTGGACTCTAAAGATAAAAGGTCAGGGACGCCTGGGTGGCTCTGAGGTTGAGCATCAACCTGACCCCGGGGTCCTGGGATGGAGTCCCACATCGCTCCCTGCATGGAGCCTGCTTCTCCCTCTGCCTGTGTCTCTCATGGATAAATAAATAAAATCTTAAAAAAAAAAAAAGGTCAGAGACTAATTTTATATTGCTTAAATTTTTGACCAAAATGTTAGAAAACAATAATTAGTTTAGATGGTGGTGGTTGGTAAGTGATTAGAGATTGCTAAGAGCCTAGTGTTGTTTGGGACAATAGTTAACGAAAACTTAGTTTTTTGTCAATGGAAATGTGGAGTCAACTCAGTTTGTGACGCGTGGGGACCGTCTGTGACGGAAGCTGCCACGGCCAGCACTGCTTGTGCCCCGTTCCCTTGTGGCAGCCTTCCATGGTGCTGGAACCTCATGTGCCTGCCGGGCACGTCACAGCCCAAACTGCAGATGACATCTCGCCACGTCCTGGGAAGCTGGGTCTGGCTGCATGGCTGAGCTCGGTCCCAATGCAAAAGTATTGAAAATGGCATAGGTGACATTTGGAACTTGCACGCGGATAGGCCTGAGGAGGTCACGGTGGAGGAGGAGCAGAGAGCCAGGTGCCAGGGGCCACGGACAGCAGCGCAGACCAGCTTGGTCGGTCCCCCTGGAGCATCGGGAGTGGCCCAGGCCGCTTGGGGAGCGCGTGGGCTTCTCTGCTTCAGCCACTGTTGGTTTGTGTTTCAACCATACGTGGGCAGATTTTCTCTTAAGTGATGCATCTTATTAGAGAAATGCAAAGCGAGGGAAGAACAAAGAGATCATCGCCAGCCCAACAGAAAGTGCAGAGAAAAACAGAGGCCTGGGAAAGCAACAGCAACTAGGAAGATGAGGAGGTCGAGCTTGTCAGGGGTGACGATAAACATGAAGGTAGGAACGTCACCGTGACACTGAAGCAACCAGAGGACAAAATCTGAATATGTTAAAAGCAAAATCATGTCACGTTTTATTTATTTATTTATTTATTTATTTATTTATTTATTTATTTATTCATTTATTTATTTATTTATTTTCATGCCACGTTTTGAAAAGCAATACAGCACTTTTTGTAACAGAGGGGTGACATATACATCCCAGGCCAAAAAATAATAATAATAAGAAGAAACAACAAAAACAAAAAAAGAAACAAAGCACAAGACAAAGGACACTGCCTAATGATAAAGGGAATTTTGCTGGAGGAGACATCAGGTGTCAGTGTGTTGCATGCACCAAGCCTCACAGCCCTTAACAGGCACCCATTGGTGGGATTAGTAGAAAAATGCATGAAAGCTGCGAGTATGGGAGAGAATGTAACACGTTCCTACGAGAAATGGCTCAGAGCAAGTGGGTGACCGGCCAAAAGCTGCCAAAGACCGTATTATAAAGGAAGTTTTTCAGGATGCGAGGGCTCCTATAAGAAGGAAATCTGATCTACTCTCTCTGGCAGTTGCTAAAGACTTCTCTGAAGACTGACGTCTCAAAAAATCCGTCAAGAATGATTAAGAACTAATCAAGGTGACAGGATGGCCAAATTCCAGGCAAAGGAAGCACGAAAGAAAAGGTGTGGAGACCTCCTCTCTGAATGAGAGCCTGAGGGAGAAAGTGATGGGATGGGGGGTGGAAAATGCTGCACAGACCATAGTACACAAAGTCTTCTCTGATTTTCTCCAGATCACCTCATGATGCCACGTTGTGCGAAGGAAGATACCCTTCCGTTTAAGACTAAAGGCCAGGAAATTTGAAGGAAAAAAAAAAAAAAAACCTGCACATGCAAGAATTCATTTTCAATTAGTACTGTGCATTTCAAATGAAAATAATAAATTTAAACTTAGTAAACGGTATGAATTACATGCATAGTGCATACAACATCTAAATGTAAAAATAATGCATTGTCATGAGGTGTTTGCACCTTAACAATTCAGAGAAAATCTTATAGTAAAAAAAAAAAAAAAAAAAAAAAAGGAAAAAAAAAGAAAATCTTATAGTTTGCTTTCGTGTCATCATCAACGGTAGCAAACCGCTGATTTCAGAATTTAACGAGCCATTTGCTACTGTATATGGATATTTGCAGTGTGTCTAGAGGTATTATCAGAATTGTTCAGAGATCTAGTCCAAATATTTTTATGTGCCAAAGGGACCACTTCGATGATTATTTCTCTGTCTCAGGTGGAATTTCCAATGGTCAGAAAAACTGCAGATTTTTTCCCTTGTGTTGTAGTCTTTTTTTTTTTTTTTTTTTTTTTTTTTTTTAGCTAGAGAGTGAGCACACGCATGTGGAGGAGGAGTGGAGGGAGAGGGAGACAGAGAATCCCAAGGGGGCTCAACGCCCAGCTCAGGGAGCAGCTTCTTCTTCTTCTTCTTCTTCTTCTTCTTCTTCTTCTTCTTCTTCTTCTTCTTCTTCTTTTCTTTTCTTCTTCTTCTTCTTCTTCTTCTTCTTCTTCTTCTTCTTCTTCTTCTTCTTCTTCTTCTTCTCCTTCTTCTTCTCTCTTCCTCTTCCTCCTCCTCTTCTTCCTCCCCTCCTCCTCCTCTTCTTCCTCCCCTCCTCCTCCTCCTTCTTCCTCCTCCTTCTTCTTCTTCCTCCTCCTCCTCCTCCTCCTTCTTTCTTCCTCCTCCTCCTCCTTCTTTCTTCTTCCTCCTCCTCCTCCTCCTTCTTTCTTCTTCTTCCTCCTCCTCCTCCTCCTCCTCCTCTCTGGTGGGGTGACGCAAATCTCAATTCCCACAGGATCTAAATCATCACACCCTCCTTTATTTGGTACTTTCAATATACGAGTGACCGATGCTGTCAGACATAGGAGTACAGAGAGGCACCCAAATGGATTTTCTGGTTTTCAGGCACAGTCTCCTGGACATAAATAAGATCCTTTTTATTAGTTTATGAAACATAGTCAAGGAGAAGCATTTTGGGTTCACAGGAGCCAAATGGTTCTCCTGAAGAATGGTACCGTATTGAGGCCTTAGCAGTGACTTCTGCTCCAGGCAGTTTCTGCAGATGGCAGTGATAGTAGCCAAGAAATCCTTATGAGAGAAAGACTTAATCAACATGGACTAAATGTAATCCCAGTTAGTCCAGAACTTTCCTGTGCATAGTCCCTATGCATGTTACCATGGCCATTTTGTATACATGGGATTCTTGAACAAAAAGTGGGAAGGATGGAGGAAAAATCTCGAGAGGCTAGAGGAATGGCTGGCTGACATCACAGAATGGAGAGCTTCCTCCGGGTGGCACTGATAAGGAGCATCTGTATCTATTACTCTGTGTCTACTCCTAAGACTATTGATTTGTCTCTTCCACTGACCTCTTGCCACCATCCATTCAGTCTTGTTCTTTCCATATCTATAACCAAATACCCAGCATATTAGCCACTCCTCATGATTCAGTATCTAATTGTAACTAAATCTGTCCCTTCCCTCACATGATGTAGGTAATGTGATGCTCTACTGCCGAATGGGATTTGCCCTTATCACTGTATTTCAAGGTTCTCCCCAAATAGGACTATAGTGCTTGAAATTCACGTCTGACCTATCCATAAACCTGAGCCATACTCTGATCTTATCTTTATCATCACACGAAGTTATGGTTGGGGGTTGGAAGAAATTTGGTGCAGCAATAAGGCCAAGTACCACGGGTATCCGAGTCACTCCCTCACTTAGCTTATTTTGTTATCCTACTCAGGCCTGCCCTCATATTTTCAATTTTTATTTAATAACAGAATGTGGCTACACATTAGAAATTATCCATTTTATAAAGGGCCAATCGGGCTACCTTGTTGTTTGGTTTCTTCTAATCAGGCCTTGGCGATAGGCTATAGAATATTTTTCAAGTGGAGAATAGTTGACTGCAAAAGATTTGCCTCCTGTGAAAATCCTAGGGTCTTGTACGATTCTCCTATTTGATCTTACAAGGCTCAGTACAATACTGCTTGACCTGGGTCTGATACAGATCCTTCCTTTGCTCCAGGTCCTCTGAAGACAAGCAGTGTTGTGGGTTATTCAGTATACGGATAGGGACAGCACACTCAGATGATGTGGGGATAGCACACTGTGCTCCCAACTGCTAGAACCATAACTTTGACCAATCTGAGAAGCCCCAGAACGTCTGCAGCATTTATCTCCTGTCCTCTGACAACTAAACGGATGACTAAGATCTAAAGATAGTGTTGCAGTAGTCCAGGTATTATTTCTGATTTTCTGTGGGAAAGCCCCTCCATATAACAAGTGGGGTCCAAAATACGTAAAATGTCCTCTTTTTTTTTTGGTATCATTTAAAGGATTAAGGAACTACCTAGGCTTGTCTGAGTGTCTGGTTATCTGGTGGCTGGTGGGCCTATCTGCATAGAGCTGATGGATCATTCTGGATCACGTGGCTTGTTGAGGTTCTGGGACAGTGATTGTAATTCTAGGAATCTCCCGGTTAGTTGGTGCCAATTTTGTCATCCTCATCTGGGGAAATGGAGCTGAGCGAGTAGTGGGGATGTGAGAGCTCCCTTGCTTCTTGACATTTATTTCCCTGCTTTGGCTTTCTTCCCTAAGTTCGCTTCCCTAGTTAAGAATTTTAGGAACCCGCTTTGGAAATCTTGACTGAGGAGAAATAAGTGTAAAATGCCTGTCACTGTTTATGTCTACACTGAAAGGATGGATAGGTGGGCTACAAAGAGATTTTAGTAGAATTGTTTTTCCTAATATTTTTCTCCCATTAGGACCAACTAGCAAGAAATGGCAGCAATGAAATTTGGGTGACTTTCTTTAAAAGTAAATTATTTAAGATGACTTAAATAAATAAAAAAAAAACAGTGACTAAGAATATGTTAATTTTTAAAATGTTTCTGGAATACTGTTTGCTCTTAAAAATAAAATATTTGATTTATTATTTCAAAACTCATTTTTCCTCTAAATATTTGTTTTGAGATGAATCTTTTTCAAGCTCCAACATTCTTACCACTTACACTTCATAAACTACATAGGGTTTTAATATTTTATTAATCTGGTTTTTATGTAACCCAATTTAACAAATGTTTCTTCAATTACGTGTTCAAGAGTAGTCATTAGTTTAATGAATCTAACAAATTGTGAGATGTTTTCAATTAGGATTCAGAACTGACTTTTCCTCTCTTTTTATTCCGACTCAAGAAACTGATGCATTCCAACTTATTCCACTCTTCTTCTCCACACTTCCAGAACCAATTTTGCTTTGATTGTTGTTTTGCTTGTTTTAGTGGTTATTAGAGATGAGATTGTTTTTCCTAATGGGATGCAGGGAGGTGATTATTTTTGTGGAAAAACAACTTAAACAATGCCATTAAAAACAATGTGCCTTAAAGTCACTTTTCATATTCCTGCAAACTTGGAGACTGGGATGTGCTAGAGAAACTTGGAAACTGTGTAGTTATTATTTTTAGAAAACTGGGAAAAAAAAGAAAAGAAAACTGTAAGTGCTCATCCAAAAGCTCCCCTTAGAGGCTAAGGAAACATTTTATTTGCCTTGAAAGTCATAACATATGACTTGTACAAAATGTTTTCTTACTGGCATGACGTGGGTCTCCATTTTCCAAATGACTATATTTCCAAACTACCTGGTACCTGACCAATAAGGTGATGCCACCCATTTTAGTTTTTGTTGGGTTGGCACCCCACTTTGATATATCAAGATCTATGTCAGGGAGGTTATTCTAGGCTGTGGTAGCAAACGGTAAGAGAGTTAATATCTCCATTTAATTAAAGTTCCACTCGTGTAATATCCAGAAGCATTTCCAGGTTGTGGGGACTTGTGCTCCAATTAGTGATACGGGACTTACACAGGCAGCATTGCCCTCTTCTGTGTCTGATTTTCCAAAACCATGGGAAGTAACCATCTCAGTTGTGATGGAAATATGCCATGGAGGACGGTGAATGAGATTTATTTGTGGGAGAACGCTGAGATTCATACACATGTCTTTCCTTCATATTCTACTGATTAAATTCAGTCACACGGTTACAATTATGGAGTAGAGAAAATAAAAGAATGAGGTTGAATGATGTATTCAGGAGAGGAAGAAATGGAATTTGGAGAATGGCTACTATTCCCTAACATGTATATTTTAATAGTGTGTGGATCAATAACTTTTCTGTCTGTAAGTACAAAGAAGTGAAGAATACATGGATTTTTTTTTTTTATGTAATGTTTTTCTATTTAAAACATTAGGACAAAAACCCAAACGCAAATTATTTAAAAAAGAAATTAACATACCGTTAATATATATTAACTATTAAATATATAGTGATATAATTGTATACATTTAACACTATATAAATGATGCACAAATATAAATGTTGACATGATTTATACATATTAAATATGTATGTAGAAGTAGAAAAATCACAGGAACCATGTACTTGGGTCATTTTACCACAACCCTGAAACTTTTCTGAAAACTTAAGCTTTTTGTTCCTAAAAAGATATAACAGAAGTTAGTTTCATCTCTTCTTCTTGTTCAGGGGTTTCATTGGAGGCCCCGAAGGCCATACACAGTAGAAGGGGTGATAAAGACTCAGAAGATTTAAAGAATGATCCGAGTGTGACACTACTTATTTGGGAGGTGCAAAGGGATTATGAGACGGGTTTTGTCAACCTCGGTTCAACGTGTTAAATGGGAAGGGAAGGTTGTCAGAAAGAGTCGCATCCCCCTGGGAAGAGCTGCTAGTGTGTGGCCCACCCCTACCCTACCCCCACCCCCACGCCCCACGCCTGGTGGAGAGAGAGAGAGCAATTCCTGTCGGTTGAAGTGGCTCCATAGTGACAATGCGAAGGGCCTCCTGTTCTTTAGTTTATCCTGAGGGATTTGAGGCCTGGCATTAACCTGGACCTGAGTATTTTAATGATGAAATCCCTGGGAGTTGCTGCTCCTGTTCATCATAGGGTCACACGGAGGTGGCTCCACTGGGAGGAGCAGCTGTTCCACCAAAGTCAGGGCTAATGCTTGTATGTGCGGGTCACTCTGCTGACAAGAGTCCATCTTAAAGATGTTTGAAAAGGACTAAACAGACCACCTGAAGAGGGGTGGGATCGAAACAGGGAGACAGAGTCATCCCAGCTTCTGGCAACCACCAATCTGTTCTCTGGATCTATGAGCTTATTTTAGTTTTCTTTGTTGTTGTTGTTGTTGTTGTTTTTAAGATTCCACATATGAGTAACATCATCCGATATTTGTCTTTATCTGCCTGATTTTATTTCACTTAGCAGAATGCCCTCTAGTTGCAGTCATGTGGTCAAAATATTAAGATCTCATTCTTCTTTCTATGGCTGAAGGGTATTCCATTGCATATCTATCTATCATCTATCCATCCTGATATTTCTATATGTATGTGTGTATTTATATGTGTATCTGTATACATATATATCTGCGGGTGTCTATATATGTGTATATATTTGTATTTGTATATATATATATACACACACACACACACACACACACATTTATGTGCCTTTTCTTTATCCATTCATCCATCAGTGGACACTTAAGATTGTTCCCATATCTTGACCATTGTAAGTAATATTACAGTGAACATGGGGGTGCATGTATCTTATTGAATTAATGTCCTTGTTTTCCTTAAATACCCAGAAGTAGAATGGCTACATCGTATGGTATCCCTATTTTTAATTTTTTAAAGGAATCTCCATACTCTTTTCCACATTACATTCCTACCAACATTGCACAAGATCTCTCTTCCTTCCATACCCTCCCGACACTCCTTTCATATCTTTTTGGTCATGGCCATTCTAAAAGAGGTGAGATGATATCTCATTGTGATTTTGACTTGATTTCCCTGAAGACTAGTGATTTGGTCATCTTTTTATGTACCTGTTGGCCCATGTTCTTTCGGAAAATGTTTATTCACATCCTCTGTCCATTTTTAAATCAGCTTCTTAGAGTTTCTTTTCTGCCATTGACTTGTATGAGTTCTTCACATATTTTGGGTATTAACCACTCAGATATATCATTTGTAAATATTGCTTCCCATTCCGCAGGCTGCCTTTCCATTTTGTTCATGGCTTCTTTCGTTATGTAGAAACTTTTTAGTTTGACATGCTCTCACTTCTTTATTATTGCTTTTGGAGTCAGATCCAAAAAATCATCACCAGGACCAATATCAAGGAGTTTACTACCTATGTCTTCTAAGAATTTTATGGTTTCAGGTCTTGTATTCATGTTTTTAATCCATGTTGAATTGCTGTTCATATGTGGTACAATAGTAGTCTAGCTTCATTCCTGCACATGTGGCTGTCCAGTTTTCTTCACACCATTCATTGAAAACACTATCCTTTCCCCATTATATATCCTAGACTTCTTTATTATAAATCATAAATTTATAAAGCTTATAAATTTATTATAAATTATAAACCCACCATATATGCTTTTTTTTTAAATGAGCTCTTTATTCTGTTCCATGGATCCATGTGTCTATTATTGTTTTAATATTTTATTCTCTTAAGTAATCTCTACCCCCAGTGTGGGGCTCAGACTTAAAGTCCCAGATCAAGAGTTGTGTGCGCCACTGACTGAGCCAGCTGAGAGCCCCTGATGAGCCTTTTTATGCCAAAATCATACCGTTTTGATTACTATAGCTTTGTAGTATAGTGTGAAATCAGGGAGCATGATATTTCCAATTTTGGCCTTCTTTCTCAAGATTTCTTTGGCTATTTGGGATTTTTTTTTCTGGTTCTATGCAAATTTTAGGATTATTTGTTGTATTAATGTGAAAAATGTCATTGGCTTTTGACAGGGATTACATTGAAGCTATGGATTGATTTGAGTATTAGTATGGAAATTAACAATATTAATTCTTCCAGTCCATGAGCATAGAATATCTTCCACATTTTGTGTCTTTAATTTCATTTTTTAAATATTTTATTTATTTATTCATGAGAGACACACAGAGAGAAAGAGGCAGAGATGCAGGCAGAGGGAGAAGCAGGATCCATGCAGGGAGCCCGATGCGGAACTTGATCCCAGGACTCCGGGGTCACACCCTGGGCCCAAGGCCGATGCTCAACCACGGAGCCCCCCAGGTGCCCCATGAACCCTTTATATACTATGTTTTTTTTTCCTATACATACATACATATGATAAAGTTTAATTTATAAATTAGACACAGGAAGAGAGATTAACAACAGTAATTACTAATAAAGTAGAACAATTATAATAATATACTATAATAAAAGTTCTGTGGATATGGTCCTTTCCCTCCCTCTGTTTCTCAAAATATATTATTCAACTGAGCTCACATTCTTGTGATGATGTGAGATGATAAACTAATAAGAGGAAGTGAGGTGAAAGACGTGGCATTATGATGTAGCTTTAGGATATTATTGGCCTTCCGATGCCTGAAGGGAGATCACTGCTTCCAGACTTCGGTTGACATGAGTAGTAATTAAAACTGCAGAAAGTGAATCCATAGCTAAGGGTTGGTTACTACTGCACCATCATATTGCAGGTGAAGATTTCAAAAAATGAATTTTTGGAAGACACAAACATTTATTTATTTATTTATTTATTTATTTATTTATTTATTTATAGATTGTATTTATTTATTCATGAAACACACACACAGGCAGAGGGAGAAGCAGGTTCCCTGCAGGGGGCCTGAGGCAAGATTTGAACCCAGGACCAGGGTTCACAACCTGAGCCAAAGGCAGATGCTCAACTGTTGAGCCACCCAGGCGTCCCAGGACACAAACATTTAGTCCACAACAAATGAGAAGGCTCTTCTTTCGTTGCCCCCTTATTTAAGAACTTTTCTTTACAACGTGGTTAGTCTAAAGAGATCCATTCCATATCAGGATAATCCTATGATCTTAGTCCTTCAGACAATTGTGAATATGCTTAAGTAGGGAGGGCAATGGTGTAATTAGAATCTGGAAAATGCTCTCCCCTAACCGTTTTCTCACAAATAATTAACTTTACGAGTGTAAACTTTTTTCTAGATTCTTCTTGCATCTCACAGTGACATATCCCAGTTTTTTCATGGGAACACTAACACACAATAGAGTGGAGTTTTTATATTCAAAAAAATAATATTAACAATTTTCAAATTATTTTATCTATCATGTAAATTTCAAAGTTGAGTAACGATATACAGCAACACGTGTCCTTTTTACTTTTACCTTATTTCCCCGCGGATCAATCACGGAGTCCTCTAGAACTCACTGTGCTTCAGTTACATTATCGCTGTTCTGTATGTTCTTTTTCTTTTTTTTTTCTTTTTTTTACATGTTATTTTTCTAATCACATTCTTTTTATTTTAAATAGCTTCATAAGAAAAATATATTTCTAATATTTAGTATCAAAAAGTACTTACAGAGTTAACCTCACGGCCACTTGTGTCCACTGGTCCTGTCATGTTTGATATGGAGCCACACCTTGTAATTCCACGGCATTTCCCCCAGTCCCTGGGATTGCACTCTGCTCTAATGATTTGGGTCAGGCCCTATTGGAACCTCCTGCATTGTCGATTTGCAACCCTAAGACTCTGACTAAAGATACTTCTTGAATATTTTGGATATTTGGACAAATACTTCAGGCAACAAAAATTCCCAGAGTTTTTGGATGTGTGAGTTAGACATTTCGTGATACTAAATTGCCAGACATTGCAAACCATTAATTGGATAGGTGAGTGTTAAAGATGCAGTCCTTCAGTAAATAGCAATTAGACAGTTTCGTTTGCACCAGGGTAGAGTACAGATTAAACTGTCTAACAAAATAAGCGACCGAAAGGGCTGCATCAGAAAGTGCACCCTGGTTTGATTCAGTCATCCGAGCAACCAAGAGGTTTTAATCCAATCACACCCAGGTAGGTGGCAGCCAGCGAAAGCTTCACTGAACAATAGTCAGATCCGTACTTTGCAAAGGACTATTTGTGTGTGCGTGAGCCATGGTCGTAATTAGAAATGACAGACTGAAGGCTATGAGAGACCCATAAGGTTTACTTACCTGCCAGGGTAATTATCGCCATCACTTTACTGTAGTTCCGTTTAAGCAGCATCAATCTCCTGAAATAAGGAATATTCGAAAAAAGATTTTTAACAATTTTAATTCATAGGGGCACCCGGGTGGCTCAGTCAGTTGAGCATCCACCTGACTCCTGGCTCAGTTCAAGTCATGATCTCAGGCTCTGCGCTCAGCATGGAGTCTGCTTGGGACTCTTTCCCTCTGCTTCTCCCTCTGCTTCTCCCCCCATCCCTCGCTTAATAATGCACGTGGTCTCTAAAAAACATAAATAAATCATTACAAAAAAAACATTCTTAGTAATAAATTCTATTAACTTGTTGCTTCACCCAGTATTCTCACTGGTACTAAAAGATTTGGGCATATATAAAAGCTCTTTTTCTAGGATAGTTAAATTCTGGTGGTTATATCTAAAGTCTTTTATAGACATTTTCAATAGTATTTGAATGAAGATTTGAGAAAATGAGATCCAATTCTGCATTCTCTTTCCTATTATGACTTGTTTTTTTTTTCATTAATTTAACCTATCTGCATTGTGCAGTATTTATTACAAAAGAACATACTCCATTGATGCAGAATTGATTTTTAGTATGTAACTTTCCACGGTAAATTCATCACCTTTGATTTTTTATTGTATGCTCTGCTGCCCTGAGGTAGATTGAGAAGACTTTAAATATTCTCATGGAGAATGGAGATTTAAAAAAAAAATGCCTCAGTCTAAAAAAAGACAAAAGCAGAAGTTGGTTCTTTAAAATGCATAATTTATATACAATAAAATGCAATAATTTACAAGGTCCATCTTGATGCATTATATGAATGCAAATAATTGAATTCACATTACATCAATTCAGATCAAGATTTCCAGACAGCCCTCACACTACTTACTCTGCCCCCACTCTTCCCAGTTTCCTGCCCCCAATCCAGGCAGTCCCTGTTCTGAACTGTTCTGATTTATTTCATTTTAATTTAGTTTAGCTCATTCTATACCTTGATACAAATGGAACCACATTACACTCACACTTTCATTTATGCCATTTTTGTTTGATGTAATGATGTAATGTTTTTGAGATTCACCTAACATTATTGCATGTTTCAGGGTTTTGTTTTGTTTTGTTTTTTGTTTTTTTTTTTTTTTTTTTTTTGCTTCACTGCTGAGAAGAAATCTCTTTGTGGGACCACAATCACCCATTGATGGATATTTGGGTTAGCTCTTCTAACTAAATATGCATGGAGGCTTTGGTCGTAGTTTCTTTGTGAACATTCAAAATAGTCTCTTGGATGAACTCAAAGATGCAGTATTGCTTAATTATATAACAAACTGCCAAAAAATTCTCCAAAGAGATTGCACAAGGTATCAATTTACCGTCTCTTCTCCCTTAGTTCACTTTTTGTTGTCTGTGCTGTAGTAATAGAACCGGCTCCTGGAAGCATGTCCTGTAACAAACAGAACGCTGAGCTTTGTTGGTCCAGGGCACTGCAAGGGCCCCGCAGAGTGAAGACTTCCCCTTCTGGTCTGGAGCACCTCCTACTTCAGTGGTGCGTGCAGGAGAGACATGCAGGGGTGCCCACCACGGATCGTGACTAGTGTGTTCAGTCCCATGGCAAGCTCACGTGCTGGTTTTGTGGGAACTGGGCACCTCAGGTGTTGCACTCGCACATGGACCCCCCAATGCCCCAACTCCCCCGTTCACGTACTTGGTAGCTTTACCCACTTGCATACTGGAGGGGTGTTGTCTGCTTGCCAGTCCCGGCTGTGATCCCCTTCCTTCCAGCCTCTGTCCTCCTACACCAGACAGGTGGGAATAGGTGCCGTGGTGCCTACTTTGCCAGTGACTATGGGCCAGCGGGCTCTGGCCCTGTCAACCAAGTAGACATCTGAGCTGTCCCATGCACTGCAGCCTTCTCCAAGAACTGAATCCCAAATTCGGGGAGGAAGCACACCTTTCTAGTTTGGCTCTTTCGTTGATACTCTGTCTCATTATTATTCTTTACTCCTTTGCAGTAATTCTGGTATAAGTATTCATCCCTTGTTTGAAACTTTCCCTATTTGAGTTATTATGTCTTTTGTCTCCTAACTGGACCTTTGCCTAATAACAATGATGCAACCATTGTAAACTCCCACCAGCCACGTGTCAGGGTTAGTTGACCTACATTCTTGCCAAAACTTCTGTGTTCCAGTTTTTGACTTTAACATTTCTTCCAGTGGTGAAGTGGCAATTTACTCTACTTTTAATTTTATATCGAATAGATGATTTCAGGGGAATATCTCCCGATTCACCCCCCAAGGTTTAGTGGCCATTGATACAATTCCTTTTTTATATATATGCATCTCTGTGTGTGTGCACCCAGGTGTGTAAACGATCTAATGGTAGCAGTGCTGGACACAGCTTTCAGAGGAAACAAATCTGTGCTTAGAAGTCTTGTTTTGGTCTTTTCAGTATTAGCTTCATTGTTCTTTAGAAGGAGTTTATGTAGAAATTATTATTTTTACTTCTAAGGCAAAAATAGAAGAGTAAACTTTGTTTAGGAAAACAGCAGGTTTAGAGTCAGTGGCTTTTATTGGACAGAGGTAATTCTGTGCCTTAATAGAGACGTGAGAAAAACAGAGCATCACTTCATGGGCTGCATATCCTCCCATGGGGTGGTTGGAAAAGCTGTAGAGCAAATTAGAAAGAATTTTTTAGGATCTTAATAGCTATCGATAAAAATACAAATGATAATGCCAAATAGGGTGCTTTCAGTAAGTCTGGAGATATATAAGACACTGAACATACATTCACACACAGTCATGTAAACATTTTTTTTCCAACTCAGTGCTAATGTTTAAAAATATTTCTTCCTTTTTACATAACAGCTCCCAAGTAAGTTAAAACACACAATCATAGAATATGTCATTTTGTATTTTAGAATTTGCCTAATTTCTTTAATTTCTAGACGAAGGGATTGGGATATAGACATCATCAAGGAACTACAGGTAAACATTATTTCGATAAACCAAGACATTTCCCTATTTGAAGGGACTTTATTTTTATGATTCTATTTTATGCATCCTCTTAGGGAGTATTAACTGACTCATAGATACATTTAGTATCTTAGTTTAGATATTAGAAAGAAAATCCTAAACATAAATTTTTATGATAGGGATTTGGTATCATCATTTTATGTATCAAATAATGTTTTGAAGACAGAAACATATTTTTTACTATAGGAAATAGTAAAAAAATAATAGTTTTTTACAAATAATCAAGTATTCTGGAACACATCTCTTATATAAAAGAAACCCTATGAACATTTATCACTCTAAGAAGTTTGAAAGATGATATGATATGTTGACCATGTAAAAGAATGATGACAGAAGAGAGTGATATTTTTAAATTGTCCTCAAGGGATCCCTGGGTGGCGCAGCGGTTTGGCGCCTGCCTTTGGCCCAGGGCGCGATTCTGGAGACCCGGGATCGAATCCCACATCGGGCTCCTGGTGCATGGAGCCTGCTTCTCCCTCTGCCTGTGTCTCTGCCTCTCTCTCTTTCTCTCTGTGTGACTATCATAAATAAATAAAAATAAAAAAATAAATTAAAAAAATTGTCCTCAATGCTTTAATATGAGAGTAGAATGACTGGTGGATGAAATTCTGTCTTGTGATAGTATCTAGAGTTTTTATTAACTTTGGGTGATCAGTGTAGTCGTCAGTTGCATGTCATACGAGTGTAACATAGGATATGATTGAAATAAACAATGATATTTTGATGTATATTTATAACAAAATAAATTAATCCAGCTGTCACGCCAAAACCTACTAATTGTGTAGACTTCCACATTTAATGTGTGTAATGGGGAGACCAGAGTTAGTGTGGACGGATTTTATGGAACTAAAGTATTATTAAGGTTTAAAACTAAGAAAAGTCATTCCAAAGACTTGCAGCCACATTTAATCACATTTAGCACCACAAAATTGGCTGTCAAAAGTCTAATTAACTATCAGGCATTAGTTCTATTTTCCATGCCGCTCACTTGCACAGCCTTTCATTATAACATCTGGCAAGTTTTAAAAAATTCCCTAGAAAACGACTTCTTCCTAGAGTTTTACAGCATAGAGTTTTAGTGAAGCGAATTGTTAAAACAGCAACAAAAGCATATTCAGTGCTTCCTTGTTGGACTGTGAAAGTTTTTAAAACGTGTTTGAGTCACTGGTCACTTCATTTTATGTAAAAACACACAATTAAGCTTAAAGGGATATCTCACCAACTGAATGCTGATGTGTACTTTGATTTCACTATTTAGTGATGCAATTTTTCCAAAATCGAAACCCAGCCTTCAATGGCACATGATGAATGTTTAACTTAGATTTGTTTTCTTGATTTTTTTTTTCAAATGGTTGAAGTGTTCCTTCATTACCTAAGTATACTTATTTACTAGTTGAAATGCAAAGAGAAGGACATTTTTGCTTATGCGTTTGCTATAATAGTTGGAGATAAGCATTTCACAACATGAAGTTTTGATGGTAAGAAAATATTATAACATCCAGGGAGTAAAGGCTGACTGCTTACAGACTACTGCAGATGAAAAATAGACTTAGTCACTAGTGGCAACTGCTGGCAAAATAACACGACATAATATTTTTTTATTGTGGCTAGAAAAAAAGTAATTATCAAGTAAGAATTCCAGACACAGATAAATTATTGTTTAAAAGTAATTGAGGGGGAATGAATGAATGAATGAATGAGTAAATAAATAAATGTAATCGAGGGGCGTGTGCGGGCCTCAGTCATTAAGTGTCTGCTTTTGGCTCCGGTCATGATCCCAGGGTCCAGGCATCCAGCCCTGTGTCAGGCTCTGGCCTCTGCTTCTCCTTCGCTCACACTCTCCCTCTCTCACTGTCTTTCTCAAATAAAAAATTAAATCTTTATCTACATTTTCAAAAAATTAAAATTATTGGGAAATAAAGGTACATTCAGAAAAACACATAAAAGCATAAACTGGAAGAAATATAAAACGATAGACTTCTACTTCCACGTATAAAATTACACGAGAGAACCCAAAAGGAAGTGTGAATCACAAGACACAATGACGGGCAAATAACCTGTTAGATTTGATGATTTTAAATGAGATAATGACTAAATGAGATAATAATTGAAATAGCGACTACTTTGCAGAGGTTGGATGGTAAAGTGAAGTGTAACTCATGGAAAATCATGCGGAAGTTGAATGTTAAAGATTGGATGTGAACACGTTCTAAGACCTTGGTACTTCTCTGGAGGAGGAGGGCCTGCTTATTACAGGGCGAATCCCCTCCAGTGATGCCAGTTGCATGTAAGTATCTCAAGGAAATTAGTAAAAGAGATTCCATAACTTCCAAACAGCAGAAGGAAAAGGGCGCTAAATAAAATATAATTAATACACTATGAAGCAGGAGAGACGAAAGAAAAGCAAAGAAGAAAAGAAACATTGCAAGATAGAAAGCGTGAAATAAAATGATAGAAAAGAGTACAATTACCTAAAAAGTCCCGTTTGAAACAGAGGAAGAGCTAGATTACCTTATGTTGGGTTTTTGAATCCATCTAAGGGATCATAAGAGCATCCTTAAAATATAAAAATTAAGAATTAAAAATAAAGGAATTCAGATAAAAGTTCTCCAATTACTAACCAAAAGAAATTTAGTTACAGCAATATTTTATCAGAAAAAGTCCAAAGTGGCGGAAGTGAGGAGCTAGACATTCATTTGATTCATTTGATTGATTCAGCTGTGGTCGCCTCAGTACCTATTCCAAGAGATCAATGCTTGACTTCGACCTTCTCAAAATCATATATTTTTTTTTCCTGCTCCATAGGCAGGTTGTTCCATGCCCATGTCCACACTCAGTCCCTTTCTCTCCTGGATGATCGTACGTCTCCTGGTCTAGACCAAATACTCTTCAGAGCGTAATGAAAATTCTGTGAGTGATCGCCGGACCATACGAGCCCATTTATGTCACTCTCCTGGTTGGAATCACTCGGTGGCAGGGCTTTCCCTCTGCGGGGGCAGCGACTCCACGAGGGGGTCCCTGCAGCTACCTCCCCAGCCGAGCCCCGCAGTACTTGCGGGCCACATGCACCGCTTCAGTCCTCAGCCACCTGTCCTCCCAGGGATGGGGCACCCTCCTTACGCTTGTATGCACTTCAGACCGTCGCCTTCTATGGGGGGTGCTTTGCTCGCTGTACATGTTTCAAAACCTACCTAAGTTCGCATTCACTCTAATTATCGCCCATCCACCCTATAGGACTCCTTCAGCTGTGTGTGGATATGTGGTTTCACGTGGCTAAATACATTGTACTCGTGTACGTTTGTATCCTAATTTTTTTCTTACATGTCTCTTTTCCAATTAACATGGTGAGTCTGTTGAGGACAGGAACCATTCCACGTAGGATAGCTGGTGCCAAAAATGTATGCTGAAATCTAATTAACATGTTTTTTTTTAATTTTTTTTAATTATTTTTTTAAATTTTTTTTTCTAATTAACATGTTTTGAAAGAGGAATGTGAATTTCGAGATCATCTACTCCAAAAGGTCGATTTTTCTAAAGATGTTATTTGTTTATTCATGAGAGAGTGAGAGGCAGAGACACAGGCAGAGGCAGAGGGAGAAGCAGGCTCCATGCAGGGAGCCCGACGTGGGATTCGATCCCAGGTCTCCAGGATCATGCCCTGGGCCCAAGGCAGACACTCAACTGCTGAGCCACCCAGGGATCCCCCAAAAGGTCGATTTTATAGGTGAACCTATCCGGCTATATAGAGATTACTAGTGGTTTTTTTTTTAATTTTTATTTATTTATGATAGTCACAGAGAGAGAGAGAGAGAGGCAGAGACATAGGCAGAGGGAGAAGCAGGCTCCAGGCACCGGGAGCCCGACGTGGGATTCGATCCTGGGTCTCCAGGATCGTGCCCTCGGCCAAAGGCAGGCGCCAAACTGCTGCGCCATCCAGGGATCCCAGATTACTAGTTTTTACTACATTTATCTTTGAAAAATTTGAATCAATATGGAGAAGGCTAAGTTTTCATTATATTTGTCAATTGTCTAAGAAATCTATTCTTTGGCACTGGCTTAGCTAAGGTAACCGGTTCATCCTTAATCCCACTAAAAATAAAATGCAGAATTATTTAAGAGCGCGTTAGCCTAGAATCATTGAGACTTAATCTTCTAAAAATCTAGGCTTTTTGTGGATAAACATTGCTAAATTCCAGAAGTGAGTTTGTGCAGCTTAGGGGCTCTGCTCCTCCTTGTTAAAGATTATTCCATTCTTGATGCTAACAGTCATACCTATTTCAACCCGGCCTCTGCATTGTGTGTCCTTACTTTTCAGTTCCACTTATGCAAGGACCTGTCCTCAAGGATTAGCTCTTGTTTAGCTGACGTGCCTGTCTACACTCACATTCGCTTTCTGCTTTCAGTCCCCCTTGTTGGCTCAGGGGCTTCCACTGTCAGCAGCGGGGCAGGCTGGACACGTGCTAGGTGACCTGGGCTAGCAATGA
Organism: Canis aureus; assembly: GCF_053574225.1. NCBI lineage: Eukaryota > Metazoa > Chordata > Mammalia > Carnivora > Canidae > Canis > Canis aureus. The sequence continues at coordinate 69,319,795 of NC_135623.1, read as the reverse complement.
GTCGGGGGTTGTGGTCAAAGAGTGAGGGAAATCCTCTATCACAAATGAAATGAAACCACATCACAACTGAAAGCATAAGGCAATTGTTCGGAATTCAGACTGCCTGTTTTTGTTTTTGTTTTTTTGAAATGAAGCAAAACCAAAACCAGTCTTAGTTAGGTCCCCAGGTTCATTGGCATCACTCAGAAAGACGATGAAGGACTAAGACAGAAAGAACACGGCCGGAGGAACTCAAGTGTGCTAGCTGGAGTCTTTCTAGGGATCATTTTACTGGATGCTTGAGAAAAACTTAAATATGATAATACAGAAGAGGATAGGAGATGTTAATTTGCAAAAGATGGGAAGAAGAGGATAGGAACAGAGGGAGGTGCTGAATTTACGCCAGGCTTTTTTTTTTTTTTTTTTTAATGCCAGGCTTTTTAAAAATACAAGATTGCTTCTAATCCATGGGCTTCAGCCAAGAGGATGATGGCTGCATGATTGTTGTGATTTCAAGAATAAAATCCCAAGCATCTGTATTTACAGTGTGTGATGTTTTATAATTTTTAAACTGCCAACAATGTAAATTCTACTCAAAAATACAGATGGTTAAAATTACATGCACGGTTAAAAGATCTCTTCCTTATGGCAGATCCTATGTATCTGATTCTTCATGTTCACTTTCTATTATATTTTCCGTCTCCTGACAAATACTACTACTCTTTTACTTGATCATTGAGGTAGAATTTTACGTAAAATTTTATTAAATTAAGTTTCCTGTACTATATTTGTTCTGATGATTTCCATCTCATACACTGACTTTTGAGTTCTGGCTACTTTTATTAAGTAGATATAATGTAAAAGGTGTCATGGAACTTTAGAAAATTATTTAATGTAAGCTGCATAAGGTAAATAAAATCAGAAGAAACAAGTAAAGGTAACTATTAATTGCCTGCATTCGGTGGCTAACCACGATAGTTTCACATGCACCACACTATTTTATTTTGAAACAAAAACACTAAAAAAATTTAAAAATAAAAAAAAAGAAACAAAAACACTCCCTTTTCAGAATAATATGTCCCAGATTACATATATTTGAAAATGAGTATAGGACATACGAATATAAGGTTTATTGTTTTTAGCCAGAATTGTTTAATTTTAATCAATATTTAAAAGTAAAGTAACAATTAAAAATCAAAATAGACTAAGGATTTTAGAAATAGCACAAAGCATTTTAATGCCTTCTAACTTACCGTATGTTTTTATTTTATGTTGTCTAACAAGAAATCATGCAGGTCTAAAGTGCAATCGTTTCATGGTACAGTTTTCTAGTTACTGATGGTTTAAACTGTGAGAGTATAATGAGAATGTTCCAGCAACTTGCATTTGCATGGTAAACAAAGGATGCTCAACATTTCATAGAGAATAAAATAACTAATATAGCTTATCTTAAATTTTGAGATTACTCAGAAACTGATCTAAATCATTGGCTGTTAAATTTTTTTCTTAGTATAGAGGAAACTGAAGCATTTATGTTCCAAATGGATGCATTTATTATATTAACTATTTTATTATGGTATAATATGTCTGCTATGAAGATGTCATCAACTATAGGTGTTAAACTATTTTTAACTTTAAACCTCATGAGTACTTGAAATCTCAAGAGTTTTGTAGAAATATGTATTTTTGAAAAAAAATATGTGAGTTTTTAAAATATTTATTTTAGAGAGAGAGATAGAGAATGGGGGGGAGGGGATAGGATCTCAAGCAGACTCCCTACTGAGTGTGGAGCTTGACACAGGGCTTGATCCCACGACCCCAAGATCATGACTTGAGCTGAAATCAAGAGATGGACGCTCAACCTACTGAGCCACGGAGGTGCCCCCAAATAAGTGTTTGTATATATATGCATTTATATATGTAATTTATGACTATTTTATTGAAAGTGGTTTTATTTATTGTTTATCAAAATGTATTGACTTTAGTTAGATTATTGACTTAACACATTCATAAACTAAACTCATTAACACTGAATTTGATTTGTACACCAGATGTTAGCTCTAGTTTACTGTAGGTTTAAGATTTGAAAAGATTGGCCCAAATCCACATTTGAAAAGATTGGCCCAAATCCACTTCTTCATATTCTAAATACACATTTTTGGGGGACACCTTGGCTCTATTTTTCTACATGCATTAGAATTTTATTTTCAGTTTCCATCTTGCATTATGTTTTTATTTTTTCCAATTGTAACATGTACCCAAAGTGGACACTCAGTGCCTCTTTCTTTCTTTCTTTCTTTCTTTCTTTCTTTCTTTCTTTCTTTCTTCCTTCCTTCCTTCCTTCCTTCCTTCCTTCCTTCCTTCCTTTCTTTCTTTCTTTCTTTCTTTCTTTCTTTCTTTCTTCTTTCTTTCTTCTTTCTTTCTTTCTCTCTCTCTTTCTTTCTTTCTTTCTTTCTTTCTTTCTTTCTTTCTTTCTCTTTCTTTCTTTCTTTCTTTCTTTCTTTCTTTCTTTCTTCTTTCTTTCTCTTTCTTTCTTTCTAATTTCTTTCTTTCTTTCTTTCTTTCTTTCTTTCTTTCTTTCTTTCTTTCTTCTTTCTTTCTTTCTTTCTTTCTTTTTCTTTCTTTCCCTCTTTCTTATTTGTGCCAACTCTCTCCCTGGCTTTACACCCACAAGGTGTCACCAAACACCACCCATAGTGATTACCAATGGCAGCATTATTTGGAATAAACAAAAGGCAGAAGCAACCAAAATTCCCCTTAACTAGTAAATGGATAAATAAAATATGTCTTGGAATACAATGGAATGATACTCAGCAATACGAAGGAATGAAGTAGTGATGCATGCCAGGACATGGTTGGACCTTGAAACTGTTGCCCCAAACAAAGGAAGCCAGTCACAGAAGACCACATACTGTATAATTTTATTGACATAAAATGTTTGGAATGGGCAAATCTGTGGAGGCAGAAACTAGATTAGTAGATGCTACTGTTAGAGGTTGTGAGGGAGGTGAGGGAGTTGGGGTCGAAAGATGATAACTAAAGTGCGTCATTTCTTTAGGCAATAAAAATGTTCTAAAATTGTGATAATAGTTTCACAGCTGTGAATATAGTGAAAACCACTGAATTTTAAACATTAAAAGAATGAACTGTACGCAAATTATATCTTAATAAAACTGTTATTTAAAATGTCACCAAGGAGTCGCACAGTCTTTGTGTTGGCATCCACCGAGACCGTCCTTGTCTAGAGAAATGGTGGTTCAAACATCAGGCACAATTTAAAAATGAAAACACAGTGTCTCAGTTATTATCATGATTTACTCAGCCAGTCCCTAGTACAGCTGTAGACATTCCTTGCATATCCAAAGACTCATTAATGCCCACTAACATCTTTTGGGTTTAATTCTTTATCTCTACCCATCTGCATCTATCTAGGGAAAGCATAAGTAGGAATTACAATTCTCCACTGACAGATGTATTACAGTAACGCACCCCAACTTTATTTCTGCACCTTGCTGCTTGGAAAACAGTAACAACTAGAGAAAATTTTGCTCTTAAAGTTTGTTTTGACTACACATTTTTTGGTCATAGAGGTGTGTGTATTTCAGCTTCCAAATAGAATAAGTAAGACTAAGCTGCAGCCATCCATTAACTCTGAGTTATGTGAGTAGAAATAGAAGTATTTCTTAAGAGAGGGAGAATGTGAAGAAAATTTAGAGCTAAACTGCTATGTAAATTTCTTGATCAAATTGTTTGATGGGATTAGATGCCTCCATTTTTCAGAAGCATATCTTAATATTTTCCAAACAATTTTTTTTTAGCTTTAGATCCAGCTAAAGATCCATGCCTGAAGATGAAATGTAGTCGCCATAAAGTATGCATTGCTCAAGATTCTCAGACTGCAGTCTGCATTAGTCACCGGAGGCTTACACACAGGTAAACATTATTAAATTAAATTCCAGTGATTGAACAGTACTCCTTACTATGAATAACTACAGAGTGTAAATATTTGGCAACGTCTGCTAAGCTTTTAGCCAGAGTTTTATTAAAACAATTTCGGAAGTTTGGTTACTACAGCTGTGATTCACTTGGGTTAAACATTGTAATCTATCAGAAATACTATGGATTATAGAATTTGTGGATTATAGAATTTAATTTATATTTTATTAAATAAAGAGGATTTTGTGAAGATTGGATTAAGGTGTTACATATGCATAGTTATACTTTTTCCATTTTAAGGAATAAGTACAATTTTGGTGCCTTCTAAATGTTTATGTTTGTGCCTTTCAAACATCATATTTTCTTCAGGGAAGAATTAGAAACAAGGTTAAAGGGGAAAAAATAAGGGACGCTCATAAAAAAAGGAAATGAAAGTCACAAGATAGAAACATGGACTTAGAACCCGTAAGGACGTTGTCCTCTAAGGAAACGCTCATACTGGTGGAGTCCTTGTAGTCTGGAAGCTGATGCAACATTTCAAAAGAAGAAAGGGTTTAATTTAATTTTTTTTGGAATGATATCACTACTTCTGTCAGATAGGCTCTATTTTGAGAAGAATCAGTAACTCAGAAGTAGCTGTGTAGTTTCATGCTGAGTCCTGAAGATTGAAGCATGTCACAACCAAAAGTGAAATCACTGGGTAACTGACTGAAGCAAACAGGTATATTCATTCCCTTTATTACTTTTAGAAGAATTCTTTTTATGCAAGCACTCTTTTTTGTGTGTGATATTGGGGCTGCATTGCTTTTACATCCAATGAGCAAGGGAATTTCACTCTTCGAATATGTTCAGAGATTGATTGCATTTTGACTTCAGTGTACTCATTCTAAAGTTTATTATTCAAACATACCGACAGAGAATAAAAACATTAGAGAATAAGAATGGAAGTAACATTTCTAGAAAATGGCAAAATTTAAGTTCTGTTGACTTTTCTTGTTGATATAAAAACATACATGCCTAAAACCCTTTATTACATGCTGAATGAAGTAGAAGAAGAGTTTATTAATTAATGTCATATCTACAGTAGCAGATTTCAAGTACCAAGGCAAGCTGATGCAGCCAAGATAAAGAGCTTAGGAATGAGTTCACTTGGGACAAAAGAATGATGGCATACCGATAATGTACTGCAGAAGTAAGAGAGAGGAAGAAAAAGGGCAACAGTCTAGGACATAGTGTTGATATAAAATCGATGTACTGTGGGAGGGCACAGAACTGGAAAGCAGAGTTATCAGCAATACATACCCCCACTCAATCATGTCCTCTACGCTAATTTTATCAAGGGATACCAAAACTCTGAGCCAAAATTTTATTTTTTCTATTTATTTCCTTAGGATTCCAAAAAGCTTCCTAATTTCTTGGACTCATATTAATTAAACATAAAAAAATTTAAATATGAATGTGCAAATGTATATAGGGCCGAGATGAGGAAGAGTTGCTTTTACTTGAGGAATCAATAGGAGGATGGCATTGAAATGAACTCCTGTATAATCCCTCACCTAAATTGGAGAGATTTAGCTACTTCATTTCATATAAAAGCAAAAACTGTTTTATCACAAGTTTCAGAGACCCTGGGAAAGACCTTCATCTACCCACATTTAACACCTCATTGCTCATTTCACCCCTGGCCCCCTGAACCAAATCAAAGAGCAAGTAAAGACCTCACAGTCAATCTGATGCCTGGGGCAGAGACTCTTTCCTTTTCACAATTGCTTAACACAAGCTTGGAGAGATAAAGTAACTGATTCAAGATCACAGAGCTGGGAATTTTCAGAGCATTGATTCCAATCTATATTTACTGACACCAAAATCTATGCTTTTTACAACTATGCTGTCTCACTTCTTCTCTAACTTATTAAACAAACATGCAACTACAGACAAAAAGAAACTTCCTTAACATGATAAAGGCTTAGAACCAATAGCTAGGATATTTCTTAATATAAACAGGTGAAGTGTCTTGAATAGAGAATCATTGCCAGTTCTGCCCTTGGTATAGTGGGGGGGCTGGGGCAGTAGGGGAGATGACTATGTTTTAAGTAAGTGGACTTTGAAGTGTTTTATGTAAGTAGTATTTAGCCCCGCTCTATTTCTGATAGACACTATTATAAAATTTGCACTCAATACACACTATATTCAATAAATAAATAACCAGTTTCCAAAGAATTGATTTTAAGATTAATATTTGATATGCTTTATTTGCCTTGAGGATGTTGGTACATAGTGAATGTTTATACAACACTTAGGGAAGGAGAGTCTTGCCAACCAGTTTGATCAATAAAGGTGGCTAATGTAAATAAAGCAGGTCTTAAATCTGGGGATTGTTTGTGTGATATGGGGATGAGGTACAGAAAACAAGGAAAACAGGTTTAATTCACTAGTTTGGCCACTTACATAGTGTAGATTTGAAAACACTACTGTTTTTATTTAAAGGAACAACTTATTCTTTTTCTTTTTCTTTTTTTTTTTTCTTTTCTTGATCTCATAAAAGAGAAAATGGAATTTCCTATTTGCTTAGATAGGGAGAATCATATATTTCAAAGAGTTTCTCCTAATTCCCCCTCCCCTCCCAAAGTAGATGATACATCTGTTTTTCCATTACCTTAGAACCTTGACGTTTTCATTTTAAAATACTCATTGGATTTGTAATACATTATCTAACATTAGTCTCCTTCAACTGACAGGAAGTTTCATGAAGATAGTCTAGTCTTATTTACTACTTTCTACTCAACTTGACATACTGGCTAGTATATATTTTCTTTGAAGAATGAATTAAAGTAGCTTTTATTTTTTAATGCTTAGAGAAGAAAATTGAGTAGTTTGATCAATTGAAATGATCAACCTAGATAATCTAAGTCTGAAGTTTTTTGCATTTGTGCTTTGTGCTTATTGGTCGAAGATATTCTTAGAAGGCAATAGGAGTCAATCAAAAAATATCTTTTTTTTTAATGATTTTATTTATTCATTCATGAGAGACACAAAGAGAGATGCAGAGACATAGGCAGAGGGAGAAGCAGGCTCCCTGCAGGGCCCGTAATGCAGGACTTGATCCCAGGACCCCAGGATCATGACCTGAAGCAAAGGAGACACTCAATCACTGAGCCACCAAGGCACCCCTCAACAAATATCTTTAAATAAATTAATTGAAAAAGAAGCAATGTGGCAGTGTCGGAAAATCCTGGACTTACCTCCTCCTCTCGTGAACACAACAAATTTACAACTACATGTGGATTGATTTCCTCTGAAAAGACCTAAAAACTGAATGAACAGAGCCTCTACAGCAAAGGAGAAAAAGGCACATTGAGGGAAAAAGAAAAAACAACAACAGGAACAGGAACAGCAATCCATAATCAGGATGGATCTCAAAAATACAGAACTTTTCCCTAAGAAGTGAAGAGTCTATGCTCTACATCATGTACTCCAAACCCTAGATCCTTCACAGGACAAATGGGGGTCCAAAATGCCTTACTTTGTAAACCAATGGGAATTACATACAGGAAAGCCATAGAACTGTAGGGAACAGAGAACACGCTCTTAAGGGGCCTGTGCACAGAGTCACTTACCCCGGGACCCAGCACAAAATCAGCTGCTTGAAAAGTATCTAGAACATATCTGAAGGAGATGCAATTACTGATCTTAAAGTATCTTCTGGAAAGACAAGAACTTATTGGGACTCTCTCTCTGGGGACAAAGGTATTGTCAAGTGCCATTTTTGCAAATTCATTGCAGATTCAGTCACTGAGGGTATCATCTTGGAACTCTCCCTCTAGCATGTTAGCACTAGAGGGTGTGCTCTCCTGAGGGCCCCACCAACTCTCATTGCTGCAGCCATACATCACATGTGAGAGCCATGCCCACCCCTGTTCCACACATGCTACAACTGGGCAAGGTGAGATCCCTGTCCACTTCCATCCTACAGCTGCAGCCTCACAATAGCAGGTGGATGCACTCAGCTCACATAGGGGATGAGTCTGGCTGCCAGGGAAGAGAGCACTTCTGAGCCCCGCAGGATATCTCCTACATTAGGCCACTTCTTTAAGATGGGAAGAGGTAGCTGATTTGCCTAATATATAGAAACAAACACAGAGAGTCAGGCAAAAATGAGGAATGACTTTTCCAAACAGACAAAAAAAAAAAAAACAAAAAACTCAGACAACTCAGATAAAGACTTTAATGAAATAGAGATAAACATTTTACCTGACAAAAAGTTCAAAGTAATGGTCATAAAATGCTCTCTGAACTAAGAAGAAAAATGGATGAACACAGTGAGAACTTCAACAGAGATGGAAAACATCAGGAAGTGCCAAACAAAAAAAATTACAAAGCTGAAGAATATGATAACTAAACTAAAAAGTTATCTTAGAGTGGCTCAACAGGAGACTGGATGAAGCAGAAGAATGGATCAGTGAGCTGGAAAACAAATCAACAGAACTCACCCAGATAAAGCAGCAGAAAGAAAACATAATTTTAAAAAGTAAAGATATTTTAAAAGGCCTTTGAGAAAGAATAAAGCAGAATTACACTTGCATTATAGGGGTGTAGGAAAGAGAAGAGAGAGAAAAGGCGAGAAAACTCATCTGAAAAAACTATGACAGAAAACTTCCCTAATCCAGGAAAGAAAATAGACATACAAGTCCAAGAGGCCCAGAGAGTTCTAAACAAGATGAACATAAAGAGAGCCACACTAAGACACATTATAGTTAAAATTTAAAAATTTTTTAAATATATAGAGAGAAAATCTTAAAAGCAAGAGAAAAATAGCTTGTTACATATAAGGGAAACACATAATGCTATCAGCAAATTTTCAACACAAACTTTGCTTGCTAGAGGGAGTGGCGTGATATTTTCAAAGTACTGAAAGAAAAAAAATAAACAACTTTCAACCAAGAATTCTTTACTCTGCAAGGTTATCATTCAGAATTGAAGGGGAAAATAAGAGTTTTCCAGACAAGCAAAAATTGAAGTTCATCATCACTAAACCAGCCTTATAAGAAATGTTAAAGGGACTTCCATGAGCAGAAAAGAAACATCACTAACTAATCACAAGAAAACATATGAAAGTAAAACATCTCACTGGAAAAGGTAAATATATGGTAAAGATAGTGAATCCATCAATTATTAAACAATTAAACAACGACAATTACAGATAAAAGTAGTAAAATTAACTAAAACTAAGTTAATTAAGAGATATATAATATAAAAAGGTCAATTTAAGCAATTGTACACACATGGGATGTCATATGTGAACCTCATAGTAACCACAAGGCAAGAATGTATAGTACAATACAAAAGAAAATGATAAAGGAATCTAAACATAACAGTAAAGAAAATCACCAAACCGCAAAGGAAGAGACAGGAGAAAAAGGAGCAGAGAGGAACTATAAGAAACAGCTAGAAGATCATTAATAAAATGGCAATAAGTGCATACCTATCAATAATTGTTATAGACATAAATGGACTAAACTCTAATCAAACAGAGTAGCCGAATGGATAAAAAACATTATCTAAAAACAAACAAACAAACAAACAAAAAAAACAAAAAACAAAAAATAAACATTATCTATATGCTGTCTACAAGAAACTAACTTTATATTTTTGTTTGTTTGTTTGTTTATTCATTTATTTATGTAATCTCTATACCAGTGTGGAGCTCATACTCATGACCCCAAGATCAAGAGTCACATGCTCTTTCAGCTGAACCAGCCACATGCCCAGAAACTCACTTTATTTTTTTATTTTTATTTATTTATTTTTTGAAACTCACTTTAGAAGTAGGGTCACACACGGTAGGAAAGAGAAGAGAAGATGGAAGGGATGGAAAGAGAAGGGATGGAAAAAGATGTTCCACTTACAAAGAAACAAAAAGAAGGCTTGTGTAGCTGTACCCATATCAGAAAAAAAATAGACTAAAATAAAGACTGTAATAACAGACAAAGAGAGTCATTACATTATGATAAAGAGGACATCCGATAAGAAGATATGACAATTTTAAATATTTATGCACTCAATATAGGAACACCTAAATATATAAAACAAATATTAATGTACTTAAAGGGAGAAATGAACAGTCATACAGTAATATTGAGATAGCTGACATCAGAATTACATCATTGCATATATTATTCAGACAAAAATGTCAATAAGGAAACATCAGACCTAAATGATACATTAGACCAGATGGACTTAATATACACAGAACATCCCATCCAAAAGCACCAGAATATATATGATTTTCAAGTTCACATGAAATATTCTCCAGAATAGATCACATATTAGAATGCAAAATAATTCTCAATAAGTTCAAGAAGGTTGAAATGATACCACAGATCTTTTCCAACTACAGTTAGATGAAACTTAAAATCAATTACAAGTTGAGAACTGGGGAAAATACATACAAATGTAGTGATTAAATAATGTACTGCTGAACAACCAATGGGTCATTGAAAAAATTGAAGGAGAAATTAAAAGATACCTAGAGACAAATGAAAACAGAAGTAGGACATAACAAAATCTAAGGGTTACAGCAAATGCAGTTCTAAGAGGGAAGTTCATAGTAATAAAGGCTTACTTAAAAAAATATTCAAGTAAACAAATCTAACTTGACACCTAAAGGAATTAGAAAAAGAAGAAAAAATGAAGGCCAAAGTTAATAGAAGGAAGTTATTAATAAGGATCAGAATAGAAATACATAAATTAGAGAATAAAAAGACAATTGTAAAGATCAGTGAACTAAGAACTGTTCTCTTTCTTTCTTTTTTCTTCTTTTTTTTTTTTTTTTTTTGGAAAGACAAAGTTGACAAAGCATTTGCTAGACTAAGAAATAAAAGAGAGAGGGTCCAAACAAAATCAGAAATAAAAAAGAAGTTACAGTTGATGCCATTGAAATACAAAAGTTCATATAAAATACAATTATATACCAACAAATTGGACAACCCAGATGAAATAGATAAATTCCTAGAAACACAGAATCCCGGGATCGCTGGGTGGCTCAGCAGTTTAGTGCCTGCCTTAGGTCCTGGGATCGAGTCCTGCGTCGGGATTCCCGCATGGAACCAACTTCTCCCTCTGCCTGTGTCTCTGCCTCTCTCTCTCTCTCTCTCTCTGTGTCTCTCATGAATAAATAAAATGTAAAAAAAAAAAAGAACATGAAACAGAGAAAGGAGAATGTGTTTGACAAACGGTGCTGAGAAAACTGGAGAGCTCATGCAAAAGAATGAAACTAGAGATGACTATCATACACCATATACAAAAATTAACTCAAAATAGATTAATGACTTGAATGTAAGAATTGAAATCATAAAATTCCCAGAAGAAAACATGGTGGAAAGTTCCTTGACATTGATCTTAGCAGTTTGTGGTTCTGACTCCAAAGGCAGGAGAAACAAAAACGAAAATAAAGAAATGAGACTCCATCAAATTGAAAAGCTTCTGCACAGCAAAGGAAATCACCATCAAAATGAAAAGGCAACCTACTACACGGAAGAAGGCTCTTGGAAGAAATTTATCCTAAAGGGATTGATGTCCAAAATGCACAAAAAAACTCACATAACTAAAAACAAAACAAAACAAAAAACTTAAAAATGGGCAGAGGACCTGAACAGACACTTTTTTTTCAAAGAAGACATTCAGTTGGCCAACAGACACATGACAAAATTTCCATCGTCACTAATTATTAGGGAAATGCAAATCAAAATCACAATGAGGTAACACCCCACCCTATTATCAAAAACACAAGAAATAACAGGTGTTAGAGAAAAGGGAGCCATTAAACACAGTGAGTGGGAATATAAATTGTTGCAGCCTCCGTGGGAAACAGTATGGAAATTCTGCAAATAGTTAAGAACATACGGAAATTGTTCAAATAATTAAGATCGACCCACCACATGATCCGTCTCTCCCACTTCTGGGTGTTTATCCGAGGAGCATGAAGACGTCTGTGTTCACTGCAGCGTTTACAACAGCCAAGGTACGGACACAGCCTAAGTGTGCACCCACGGGTGGGCGGATAAGAACAGGTGGAGCACACGCGCACACACGCGCACACTCGCGCACAGAGGAGTGTTGCTCGTCCATAGAGATGAATGGGGCCTTGCTGTTGCGACAGGACGAGTGAAATGAGGGGACGATGCTACACTTGATCTTAGCCAAAAGGCCGAGAGGCGATGAGTATGACGCTAAGTGAAAGAAGCCAGATGGCGAAAGACAGATAATGTAGGATCCACTCATATGTGGAATCTAAAAAAAAAAAAAAAAAAGGAACCAATGAATAAACAAAACAGCACAGAACCAGACGCGTGGATAGGAGAGCAGACTGCTGGTGACCTAGAGGGTGAGCGGGGTCTGCGGGGTCACGGGGGCCACCTCGACTTCGGCGTGTTGGCTCTGTGGTGTGTACAGGTACCAAGGCAGGACTTCATGAACCTGAGAGTTGCGTGGCGTATTGCCCATTTTACCTCCATAAAAATGAATGTATCGATTGTGTGAATAAGCAAATAATTGCCAACAACAACAGCAACAACAGCAAAAAGTGAGAAGGGATATAAGACTCTGAAGGAGAGGAGTGTGCCTGCCGGTTGGTTTTAGGAAACTGGTAGATCCAGGCCTTGGACTCGTAGGTCCCTGAAACAGTTGCTCGTGCCCTAAATAACCCGGCGTGGCTTTCAAAGCCGAGAAGCACCTGGTCCCTGGTCACTGGTCCCTGGTCCGGAGGCCCGGGCCGCGTCCTACACCAGCCTGAGTACCCCTGCCCGAGCCGAGGGCTGCGGAGCCTCCAGGAAGGCCGGGGGCACCGCCCTGCGCTTGGCTGTGTGGCTCCCAACGCCTTGTCCCGGGAGGAACTGGCCTCACAGGAGCGGGACAGCCACGGGCTTGCGCTGGCTTTCTTTCTTTTTCTTTTCTTTCTTTCTTTCTTTCTTTCTTTTTTTTTTTTTTTTGTTTTTTTTTTTTGTTTTCGGTGGAGACTTTCCTTTCTTTAGGTGAAACAATATAGAAATACAGAACAACAGTTTCTTTGAGAGCTGAAAGCATGTGTTGATGCCTTGCCAAGAGTTACCATATGACGGGGAAGGGGTCCAGGACAGGTCCCACGTGGAACCTGACTCCCCGAGACCTTCCACGGGTCCCGGAAATCATGCTCTGCACCCCTGAACTAAGGGCTGCCTCAGTTTCTCTCTCAAATCCTCCTGCTCTTTGTTCCCTGTGCAAGACATTTCATAACCTGGAGGACTGCCTGAGCCAAGAGTAAAGTTCACATCCTAACTCAGTCATCCGCCTCCTGGTTTCTCTTTTCTTTTCCTTCTTTTCTTTTCTTTTCTTTTCTTTTCTTTTCTTTTCTTTTCTTTTCTTTTCTTTTCTTTTCTTTTCTTTTTTCTTTTCTTTTCTTTTCTTTCTTTTCTTTTCTTCTTTTCTTTTCTTTTCTTTCTTCTTTCTTTCTTCTCTTTTCTTTTTCTTTTATTTTCTTTTCTTTCTTTTCTTTTCTTTTCTTTCTTTTTTTCTTTTCTTTTCTTTTCTTTTCTTTTTTCTTTTCTTTCTTTTCTTTTTTCTTCTTTTCTTTTCTTTTCTTTCTTTTCTTTTCTTTCTTTCTCTTCTTTTTTCTTTTTTTCTTTTCTTTTTCTTTTTTCTTTTCTTTCTTTTCTTACTTTTCTTTTTTTCTTCTTTTTTCTTTTCTTTTCTAATAAATTTATTTTTATTGGTGTTCCATTTGCCAACATATAGCATAACACCCAATGCTCATCCCCAAATGCCCCCCTCAGTGCCCATCACCCAATCACCCCCACCTCCCCACCCCCCTCCCCTTCCACTACCCTTAGTTCGTTTCCCAGAGTTAGGAGTCTCTCATGGTCTGTCTCCCTCTCTGATATTTCCCACTCATTTTCTCTCCTTTCCCCTTTATTCCCTTTCACTATTTTTTATATTCCCCAAATGGTTCCTCAAAGAGTTAAAAATAGAGCTGCCCTACGACCCAGCAATTGCACTGCTGGGGATTTACCCCAAAGACACAGATGCAGGGAAACGCAGGGACACCTGCACCCCAGTGTTCACAGCAGCAATGTCCACAATAGCCAACCTGTGGAAGGAGCCTCGGGGTCCATGGACAGATGATGGACAGAGAAGCTGTGGTCTGCGTCTACAGTGGGATATTCCTCAGCCATTAGAAACGACAAATACCCACCATTTGCTTCGACGTGGATGGACCTGGAGGGGATGATGCTGAGTGAAGTAAGTCAATCGGAGAAGGACAAACACTATATGGTTGCGCTGGTTTTCTGTCCCCGTCCTCGTGACTGGCTGAAACAACAGAGTTTTGGGGACAGTTCAGAAACAAACTGCATCATGTTTTCTAAAATTTAGATGTTTAATATGAAATATAAGTTGGGTTCGCCAGGCTTTGAATATGACCCACTTTATATTGTTTTGTTGCAGCAGAGCCCTGGGGGGACTCGCAGCTGAGGGGTTGTTTCATTGTTGTTGTACATTGCAAGCAAGAAGCCTAGTGTTTTACGGCCCCTTCGCAGCCTGTGCAGCTGCAGATGATTAACACTATTTCTAGATCCGTGTCTCAGGCACCAATCAATGGATGCTGCTGATATTAAAAAAAACGAATAAATAAATAAAAGTTGTGGCATAGCACAACCGAGTAAGGTTGAAGAAGTTATTGTAGGACAAAACTAGCTCTGTTGGTTTCTGCTTCATTTACACCAAAGGTTGAAAAAGAATCGATAAGGAAATGTTTTGGGCTTTGTAGGAAGGCATTGTATAAAAGAATGATGAGACTAATTTAAAATGCTATTTATTAAACATAGATAGTAAAAGAATGTGAGTCCTAAAATCCCTCTATTTAAACTGTGCACTTTTAGAATTAATAATTCTTTTTAAAGATTTTGTTTATTTATTTATGAGAGACCCAGAGAGAGAGGCAGAGACACAGGCAGAGGGAGAAGCAGGCTCCATGCCGGGAGCCCGATGCGGAACTCGATCTCGGGACCCCGGGGCGACGCCCTGGGCCAAAGGCAGGCGCTCAACCACTGAGCCACCCAGGTGCCCAGAATTAATGATTTTTAATGGCCATTTTTGAAGGAAGACCTGAATTTCCTTATATGATTATTAAATGTATGATTGTGGTATTTATATTTCCAGTGCTGTAGTGATGGAAATATTCAATTACAGGGTGTAATTTATAGTAGAGTCTCAAAAATGTTTGTTGAATGAAATTGAACTCATAGCTATTTAAAAAAATACTCTTTTGTCGTTGTGTAAGATTTAGCCTGTATGCCGTGTGAGTGCACTGACAACTGCCCTCAGGGAGAATGACATCAGCATTTATCGCACACTTAATACGTGCAAAGTTTTTTTACTAAGACCTTACATTTTTATATATTTTACAACATCCCAAAGCTTTTATACTAAAAACTATCATGCCCATTTTATAGAAGCAAAAACTGAAGCCCAAAGATTCTGGGCACTGAGCTTGAGATTATTTTACAGAAAGATGGTAGCTAGCTGGCTAGATTAAAGGGGCAGATTAGGATTTGGGATCAAATTATATTTTTATGCATGCATTCTTTTTTATTATTATAAGTTATTTATGTGTTTATGAACATATAATCGTATACTTATGAACAGATGTTTATATGACTTTTAAAGTACTTAACTATCCATAGATCTTTTAGTTTATATATATATATATTTATTAGTTTATTAGATATTTAGCTTACATATATATATTTATATATTTATTAATATGTATATTTTGCAACACTTTTTAAAAATATTTATTAGAGCAGTTTTGGGTTTGTAGCAAAAGTGACAGAAAATTCCCATACACCCTCTGTCCCCACATATGCATAATCTCATAATCAGTCATAATCTCTCATAATCAATTACCAACCACTCCCACCAGGATGGTGCATCTGTTGTATTTGATAAGCCTGCACTGTCAAATCAAAAGTCCACGGTTTATTATCCAAAGTCCATGATTTACATTATTTTTTTTCAAATATCAATTGCATTTAAATACAGGTCACAGTATTTTGGATGGCAAATTAGTGTAACCCTTTTTAAAACACAGATAACACCTGAAGTTAATCATATTTCATTCATTTCTTGGACCTTCCTAATGTCACATGTATATGCAGACGTATGTGTACATGCATGTGCATAGACACAGATATATCGATACGGACGTGCCTGCGTATATAGGCCTAACCAACCTCCCAGCAATGTGAGGTGCAACGGGCCACAGTTATTACCCCCATTTCCCCAATGATGAAAGCTGAGGCCTAGATTTTAATCTGCTCAAGTGGAAGACTTGGACGTGTTTACCCTGGCTATCGAGGTTCCAGAACGTGTTCTTTTAATTATTATATTCTAATATCTTTTGATACCTAATATTTAATCATTATAAACCATGTTATATAAGTGAGGCACTCGTCTATAGATTTTATTGATGTTAAATCATCTTATCTTATAACAACTCTCTATGCCTTTTAAAAATCGCCGAGTAACTCTTGCGTGGTGTGAAATTTCCCAGCATATTTTAATCCACATTCTTTTTTTTTACGGAACGTACAACTGTTAGATTCTCTATCCTGCATCACCTTCAGGAGGGCATAATCCCTAGATACTTGAGAACTGCTTGTAAAGAAGAAACTTTAAATTCATTAGACTGAACATTTCGATGAGTCATGATGTGTTCAAAATTTTATTTCGGGTGCTCTGCGTTGCAAAAACAAAAGAGCATGTTTCTCAAATATTAGGATATGACAACCCCGATAACAGTTTTAGGTACACGGCATGTCTTATCATTGCTATCATATCCCCACTCTTGTTGATTAAAGTGCCAGATCCTGGGCCTCGTTCCTTAAAGCCGGAGCCAGGTGGCTTTGCAGCATCCTCCGTGGCTTTCTTGGTGGCACATGGCAGCACATGGCAGCTTTATCACAGTAGGAGATGCGGCGGTGGAGGCACGTAGCAGAGCACAGAGGCCGGAGCTGGCCCGCCTGGCCTCACAGTCCGGCCCCACTCCGCTGGCTCTGTGAGCTTGAGCAGCTTAGTTAAATTATCTGTGCTTCCCTTGTCTACAAAGTAGTGACAAAAATGGTACTTTCTAATGATGCCGATTTATTGGTTACGGAGTCCATACACAAGAGCAATTGTAACACTACCTGACCCATAGCCGGCACTGCGTGGGGCTACTTACTGCTATTTTTCTCTGTATGTTTTATGTATTTTATAATCACAGATTTCTGTTATGTCTGAGATTTTTTTTCCCCCCTAGGGAAATGCTTTGTCCAATTATTCCCTTGTTCTGGCAAATACTCCATTTCCGGAGGCTTTTAGCATGATGGCTTCTGGTATGTCATTTGGAGTGACTGGCTGCCTTTGAAGTTTGTCTCCATCTCTTGGTAGCAGGATGATTTTGAGCTTATTAAACTCTCCAAGACTCGGTTTTCTTGTTTATAAAATAGAGATGGTAATTGTACTATCTCCCTTTGTGAAGATTAAAGACATAATTTGTGTAAAGCTCTTTGCGCAACGTAAGCACTCAATAAACATTAATTATTGAGAAATCTCTATCCAGCCTTCCCCGACACATCTCCTAGCCCAAGGTAGAATTAAATTCTCCTTTATCGTTATGCCCCTAGCACAAGAAAAACAAGTATTATCTACTTGTATTGTAATAATTCGCTTATATACTTAATAGCTTCAAGTTGAGCTGTAGCTCACAGTACTTTTTTTTTTTTAAGGTTACATCTGACATGATTATAGGAGATGAAATTTCAAGTTACTTTGTTTTTGAAGTGAAAGGAGTTACATGGTTTTGCTAGCTGAGAATGGAAAGGATGGAAAAAAACGCGTCATATTTATTTTGGGGGAAAATGTAAGGGAGGGACAGCTACTTCAGGGAAATAATAAGGATGCAAACATATTTTTGCTCTCCTGGAGGTTATTAAGGTGCTATATTTTGAACAAATTTACTTCCTTTAACGGTTTCCTAGTTTATACAATTTACCACTGCCTGTATTTTATGCCTAGAAATAGGGGCTTCAGAACAAATCGCCCAAAATGTATGAGAAGTATTCACATGTACCAAACGCCTCCTCTAATACTGTGATTTATAATGGGCTCTAGATAAGTCCTTGCCTGACTTTTCAGAAAGCTCTGAATCCCCTCGTTGGCCCAGAGGGAGCTAACTAGCTTAGCTTAACTCCGCCTTCTACTTAGCTTAACTCCACCTTGTGTCTGGAGGAAGGAAATGCCCAGTTGGGATGGAGATTTTTTTCTAGCTCTTCTTCCCATACAGACTTTGAAGTTTGCAAAGAAGATCTTAATTAATGTACTTCTGGGTATAGTTCTAAGTCTCCTGATACCTAGATTTCATCTGTGAGAACAGTGTTTGAATTATGCTGGTTAATAGAGAAGGGCAATGTGAGCCCCCGGCCACAAGGAGCCCACACGACGATGACACAGGAAATAAAGCCCATTTGATTGCATATCTGGAACAACGATCGTAGGGCATTCAGCCACACGTAAGCCGTTTTCTCCGCCGTCCTATTCTTGCTTTATGAATGTCTGCTATGCGGGAAAGACGGTGAGAATTAGAAAATAAATACAATAAAAGGGGGATTCAAATATTGCTTAATGAAGCACAGTTTCAAAAGAAACAAGAAGACAGTGACCTTGGAAGAAAGGACAAATTGGATAATGTATGAAGAAGGTAACTTTTTAAAATTTAAATTCAATTAACATATAGTCTGTTATTAGTTTCAAAGGTATAATTTAGTGATTCACCAATCATATACACCCAGTGCTCATTCCATTAAATGGCTTCCTTAAGGCCTGTCACCCAGTTAGTTACCCACCACCCCCATTCCCTTCAGCAGATCCCAGTGTTTTTCCTAGAGTTAAGAGTTTCTTTCTTTTTTTTTTCTCCCCGAGTTAAGAGTTTCTTATGGTTTGTCTCCCTCTCTGATTTGGTTTGGTTTTATTTTTCCTTCCCTCCCCTCGTGATCATCTGTTTTGTTTTTTAAATTAAGAAATTAGCTTTTTTTTTTTAAGATTTTATTTATTTACTCCTGAGAGACACAGAGAGAGAGGCAGAGACACAGGCTCCATGCAGGGAGCCCGACACAGGGCTTGATCCCGCGACTCCAGGATCAGGCCTTGGGCCGAAGGCAGGTGCTAAACCGCTGAGCCACCTGGGCTGCCCAAGAAGTTAGCTTTTAAAGAGGTATTTTAGATGGGACTTAATGTCTCCTACATCAACATCTTTAAATGCTGAAGTCTAAAATACTCTGGTTCAAAGTCCAATTACATTACTTAAATTTCTGATTTATAGAAAGAGAGATAATTACATGGGTTAAATAGATGCTTTTTATGGTAAAAGAATATCCCATGCTTTTGTCTCTAAGGAAGTTAAAACTAATTGCCTATTAAGAGAAAGGATCATTCTTGCTTTTCTAAATATAAATCTGTTCCATATTGTTATAATTTACTATTTCAAAGGAACTGAGGAGAAAAAACATTTTTATAACTAAATGTGAGAAGGTAGGAAAACATTATAGAAAGATGCTATAAATCAGATCAATTTTTAATATTTTCTTTATTTTTAAAATTTAAGATCTTATGAAAATAACATGTGGGTAAGAGAACAACTTCATATTATAGAAAAGGGAGCATATATTGTGTTCCTCCCTTCACTGGCCACTCAGTTTCTACTTTTGCAGAAATTTGTTCCATGCACACATTCATACAAACAGAATTATCTCCTACTGGGAGTAATTTATTCATGTTTTTGTGCTTTGTTTAATTACCCTTATTTTTCTTTATATTTTTGATTCAGCACATACATTTATCATACCTCTTTAAATGGCCATAAAAATACCTGTAACATATATGTACCATAATTTATAACCATGTCTCATTAACAAGCGTTAAGGTTATTTCTAGTTTTTCATCTTATACTGTTACTACAACACTCTTGAGCATGCCTCTTTGCATATGTTTATGTGTATATTTTTACCATAAATTCCTAGCAGTTGAGTTCCTAAACAGAATGGAAATATGTATTTAAATGTTGATAGATACTGTCAAATACCTCTAAGTAGAGTGTACCAATTTCTCTACAAGCCGTGTATCTTGATGCCTGTATGATCACACCTTTGCCAGTAAGAAATACTGTTTAGATATCAGTAGCTTTGAATTATCAATATTACATCTTGTTCTTGATTTAAAATTAGTATATATAATTACATGATCATATCAATAAATGCAAAAAAAAAAAGCATTTGGCAAAATCCAACACCCATTCATGATTCAAAAAAAAAAAAAACTCAGTAAATTGGCAATGGGAGGAACTTCCTCTACTTGATAAACGAGATCTACAAAAAACCTGCAGCTGATATCATGCTTATTGGTGAGAAACTCAAAGCTTGTCCAGTAAAGATCTGGTACGATGCAAGGATACCCCCTCTTAACAGTCTTTTTCAACATCATATTTGTAAGTTCTGGCTAATGCAAAAAACAAGAAAAGGAAATAAAAATACACACATTTAAGGAAAAAGAAAACTGTCTCTGTGTGGTAGTGACATGACCATCTATGAAGAAAATCTGAAAGAATGGACAAGCCAACTCCCAGAACTAATAGGCAATTACAACAAGATTGCAGGGCAAAAAGGTAACGTGCAAAGATTAATTTAATACCCAAATACCAGTGATGAACACATGGAATTTGAAATTCAAAATACAGTATCTTTTTTACAATATTAATTCTTCCAGTTCTTGGATAGGAAAATTTGATATTGCTAATATGACTGTACAACCCAAAGCCATCTAGAAATTCAGTGTAATCCCTAACAAAATTCCAATGTCATCTTTTACAGAAATAGAAAGAAAATCCTACAATTTGTATGGAGCCACAAAAGGCTCCAATGAGCTAAAGCAATCCTGAGAAAGAACAGAGCCAGAGTCATCACACTTCTTTATTGTGAAATCTACTATAGCTCTGTAAAAAGTAAGCATCATGATACTGACATACAAGGAAACACATAAACCGATAGAACAGAATAGAAAACCCTGCATATATGGTCAACTAATACTTGACAGGGGAGCCAAGAATATGCAGTGGAGGAAGGATAGTCTCTTCAACAAATGGTGCTAGGAAAACTGGATAATCATATGCAGAAAAATGAAATTGGACCACTGTCTTACACCACTCATGAAAAATAAACTCAAAATAGAATAAAGACATAAATATAAGATCTGATACTATAAAGTTCTGGAAGAAAACTTAAGGAAGAAGTTCCTTGACACTGACCTTGGCAATGATTTTTTGGATAGGACACGAAAAGCGCAAAAACAAAAGCAGAAATCAGTAGGTGGGACTACATCAAACTAAAAATTCTCTGTGTAGCGGATGAAACAACGAACAAAGTGAAAAGGCAACCTTAGAAATGGGAAAAACATTTGCAAACCATATATCAGTAAGTGGTTAGTATCCAAATATAAAAGGAACTCAGACAACTCAATAACAGCAATAACAAAAATCTGATTTTAAAATGATCAGAAGAACTGAATAGACATTTTCCTTCTTCAAAGAAGACATCCACATGGCCAACATGTACAGAAGACAATGCTCGACATCGCTTAAAATCATCCGGGGAGTTCAGATTAAAACCTCAATGAGGTATTGCCTCACACCTGTTAGAATGGCTGTCATCAAGGAGAGATAGCAGGTGTAGGTGAAGGTATGAAGAAAAAGGGACACTCATGCACTGTTGATGGGAATGCTGCTGGGAAGCTGCAGTTACTGTGTAGAACAGTAAGGAGGTTCCTCGAAAAATCAAAAACAGACCTAGCATAGGATGCAGCAGTCAGATCTTTGGGTATACATCTAAAGGAACTGTAAACAAGGTACTGTAAAGATATCTCCACTCCCGTGTTTAGTGCAGCATTATTGACAATAATCAAAATGTGGAAATAACCTAAGTATCTATCAACAGATAAATGGTAAAGAGGGTGTAATGTGTATGTATTTATACAGGCACACACGCACACAATGGAATATTTTTCAGCCATGATAGAGCAGGAAATCCTGCCATTCCTGACAACCCGGATGGACCTCGAAGACATCATGCTTACTGAGATAAAGCAGGCAGTGGAAAACAAATATTCTACGGCATCACTTCTATGTAGAATCTAAAACGGCCACACTTGGAGAAACAGGAGAACAGTGGTTGCCAGGAGCTGGGGGTTAGGGAACTGGGCAGATGTTGTTAAAGGGCATAAACTTGTAACTAGAAAATAAACACATTTTGAAGAGTTAATGTACAGCAACGCGATTACGATCAACAATACTGTAGTACATCACAGTTGCTAAGAAACTAGATCTTAAATGTTCTTACCACACACAAAAAAAAAAGGATAATAATTAGCGACATGAGACAGGTGTTAATTAAATCTAAGTTTACAGTCATATCCCCAAAAGTCACTTGGTAGACACCAACAAACTAAAGTTGGCATGAAAAAGCAAAAGACACAATTTCGAAGAAGAGCAAAGTTGGGAAACTGATGCTACCTGACATCAAGATTTAGAATAAAGCTACGGTAGTCAAGATAGCATGGTATTGGCAAAAGAATACACACATAGATAAGTGAAATTCAAAAGATTGCCCAGAAAGACCCAGATAAATGTAGTCAAGCAAAGGCAATGGAGCAAAGGTAATCTTTTCAACTGCTGGTGCTGGAATAACTGGACATCTACATGCAAAAAAAAAAAAAAAAAAAAAAAAAGAAAAGAAAAGAAAAAAGAAAAGAAAAGAAAAGAAAAGAAAAATCTAAACACAGATCTTGCATCTGTCACAATAATTAACTCAAAACAATTCCAGACCTAAATGTAAAACACAAAACTATAAAATTCCTAGAAGACGACATAAGAAAAAAACCTAGATGACCTTGGGCATTGCTGAATTTTTATATATGACTATGAAACAAAAAGCACCATCCAGGAAATACATAATTAATAAGCTAAACTTTAAATTTAAAAACTTCTGCTCTGTGAAAAACAATAGGAAGAGAAATAGAAGACAAACCACAGAGCAGGAGAAAATATTTGCAAAAGACACATCTGATAAAGGGACGTTACCCAAAATATACAAAGAATTCTTAAAACTAAATAATAGCAAATCAAACAACACAATATTTTAAAATGTAGCAGAGACTGTACCAATAACGTTTTTGGAGCTGCAAATCATCTCTATTCAGACAATCGGGTAGTTTTATTACAAGATAAGGAGGTTTAATTAAGGAGTCCTCACACTGGGAAAGATGTGCTAGATATTTAAACTGTAATAGAATGTGCCTGATTTACTTATTTTTACTATTATTCAGACCTATTATTTTTAAAGCAGTTGATGTTTGATGGACAGCTGCTGTAATGAACCTAATTATTGTTTAACGTGTTTTGTTTTTGGTAATATTATCAAATTCTTTTTTCCTGCTCTAAATACTTCCTTCTCTAGGTAATCAATTTTATTTCCTAGCAGTTTAGAAAATGTAATATTACTATCCTTAAACTGATTTCTAATGATTAATTCTGCTATGCATTCATTTAACTTTAATCATGACATTTAAAATATTAAACCCAAAGTTTCTGTTACCAAGTTTTTATTAAAGAATCCAACATTCTGGATACATTATGGCTGAACCTCCTGCTAGCAAAATGTTGGCAGAGAGACAATAGTATTTCTGGGTAATGGATATTAAAGGCCAGAGCATATAAATTTTTAAAGTTAGTAAAAAGCCTTTTTTTCATACAGCTGACTAATGTAGATAAATAATTAGGGGATTTAGAGTCATGTGCTGCTATGTTTCAGTGACTCATTTGCCTTTCTATTTTCTAGATTCCTGCTTTATTTTATTTAGTTATTTTAAAATTTTTTTAAAAATATTTTTTTAATGTTGGGCTTCTCTAGTGTCAAAATATGGTATTCAGTACTTCCTATCTATTCTCTATTCACATTGTGATTGTGAATATGGAACTTATATTCATCGATACCCACCTATTGGCAAAGCCAGCGTGCCTTACAGGACCATGTTCCTCTTCTACATGGTGGACTCATTGCTGGGAGGCATTTTGGCATCCCCGTCCATCAGGGGTGTTGGTCTGTAACTCTCCTTTATGGTGGGATCTTTGGTTTGGGGATCAAGGTCCTGCTGGCCTCATAGAACAAGTTTGGAAGTGTTCCTTCCATTTCTACCTTTTGAAACAGCTTCAAGAGAATAGGTATTATTTCTTCTTTAAATGTTTGGTAGAGTTCCCATGGGAAGCCATCTGGCCCTGGACTCTTGTTCCTTGGGAGGCTTATTCTTTTTTTCTTTTAAATATCTATTTATTCATGAGAGACACAGAGAGAGGCAGAGACACAGGCAGAGGGAGAAGCAGGCTCCATGCAGGGAACCCAATGGTGGTACTTGATCCCCAGACCCGGGATCACCCCCTGGGCCGAAAGCAGACATTCAACTGCTGAACCACCCAGGTGTCCCTCTTGGGAGGTTTTTGATGGCTGCTTTGATTTCCTTGCTGGTTATTGCTCTGTTCCGGTTTTCTATAATGTCCTGTCTTAGTTTGGGTAGTTTATAAGTTTCCATGCAAATGGTCCTCAAAAGAAAGCTGGGATATCAATCCTCATATCAGATAAATTACATTTTAAACCAAAGACTCTATTTAAGAGATGAAGAGGGACACTATATCTTACTTACCGGGTCTGTCCGACAAGCAGACCTAACAATTATAAATATTTAAGCTCCTAATTTGAGAGCAGCCAATTATATCAACCAATTAATAACCAAAGTAAAGAGACACACAGTAATGCATTAATAGTAGGAGACTTTAGCACCCCACTCGCAGCAATGGGCAGGTCCTCCAAGCAGAAGATCAATAAAGAAACAAGGGCTTTGAATGACACATTAGACCCAGTGTATATCACAGATATCTACAGAACTTTGCATCTGAACGCAACTGAATACACATTCTTCTCAAGTGCACATGGAACTTTCTCCAGAACAGACCACATACTGGGCCACAACTCAGGTCTCAATTGATACCAAAAGATTGGGATCGTCCCCTGCATATTTTCAGACCACAATGCTTTGAGACTTGAACTCAATCACAAGAGGAAATTTAGAAGGAATTCAAATACTTGGAGGTTAAAGAGATTCCTGCTGAAAGATGAATGGGTCAGCCAGGAAATTAAAGAAGAATTAAAGAGATTCATGTACACTAAGGAAAATGAAAATACAACCGTTCAAAACCTTTGGGATAAGGCAAAGGCGGTCCTAAGAGGGAAATACCTTTCAATACAGGCCCTCTCCAAAAATTAGAAAAATCTCAAATACACAAGCTAACGTTACACATAAAGAAGCTGGAGAAAGAAGAGCAAATAAAGCCTAAAACAGGCAGGAGAAGAAAAGTAATAAAGATTAGAGCAGAACTCAATGAATAGAAACAAGAAGAACAGTAGAACAGATCAATGAAAATAGGCACTGGTTCTTTGAAAGAATTAATAGGATAGATAAGCCCCTAGCCAGACTTATTAGAAAGAACAAAGAAGAGACCCAAGTTAATAAAATCATAAGTGAAAGATGAGAGATCATGACCAACACCAAGGAAATAACAATTTTAAAAACATATTAGAAACAACCATATGCCAGCAAATTAGGCAATCTGGAAGAAATGGATGCATTCCTGGTTTTTGCCTCTTTTGTATTCAAATAGTATATAAATTATATTAATTTGAGCCTGCAATCCCAGTTTTTGGTTCAAAACTTAATTATTTGAAGTGGTTATATTTGAATGACAAATATAAATGACCAACACCTTTAGTAGGCACTGTTAGCAGTCACTTTCCTAGATCCCTTTCTTGTTTTAGCCTTGACATCCCTGATACCTATGTAAGGTGTGTAGCTAGAATGACGTGGTTTTGCATATAAAGCTCTTTAGAGATGGTTTAATTCCAATCTGCATCCTAAGTATAAGGCAATGATTGTTATGATTAAGAAAATTATGATAATGATGAAAATGAGGTTGAAAGTCACACACAAAGCAAACCCAATGACTAAATATTTATTGCTAACAGATTACTAGGAAATTTGTAGACATTTCACAGGTTACTTCTAATTTGTTAGTTACTACCTTTATCTTCGTTTTATAGATTAAGGTGTTAAAACTCAGATTGATTATAGGAATCGAAAAAAGCCACTGACGTACTAAGTGACAGAGTAAAGAATTGAATTCAGGCCTGTTGGACGTCCAAGCCTCCATTATTTGCTGTCTTATTGTTGCTTATTTTTTTTTTAAGATTGATTGATTGATTTATGAGAGAGAGAGAGAGAGAGAGAGAGGCAGAGGGAGGAGCAGGCTCCGTGCAGGGAGCCCGACGCGGGACTCGATCCCGGGACTCCAGGATGGCACCCCGGGCCTAAGGCAGGCGCTAAACCTCTGAGGCACCCAGGGATCCCCATACTTGCTGCTTGTTAACTGACTTGCCCAGACTCACACAGCTCTCTATTCATTAATATATTTAAAGCAAAAATCTGGGCCTTCTATCTACAGACATTATTATTGAGACTTGTGTGGTTGTAAGAAGTGATGTCACTGTAGATGGTGTCCACCCCAGTTAGACCATGTGCACCTTCTGGTGTTCATTCAGTGTGTCCTGAGTCAGATTTCATCTCTACTCCTGTAAACCGCTGTTATAAAAGTGTCTATCTTTCTAAGCTTCATATTTTACTATTTGTTTTTATGTTCTCATTGGGTGAGCTCATTGTCTGGCTCACAAAGATAATAACAGCCATAAGATTGTGTCCCCAGGGGCGCATCCTCTGACATTCAGTTTACTAACTTATAGACTTATTAGCTTGATAATAGTTGTGAAACACACTAGGAACCGTGTTATTATTATTGCTTTTATTTATTATTATTATTATTATTATTGGCAACTTTCATCAGTCTTTCCTGTACAACTCTAATCCCTCTATTTGTATTCTAGACCTTGGATCTGTTTATTTCCTGTCTCTTTAATCCTTGTTCTAGTAATTATCCTTCCATATAATGTCTTTAATATTTCTAAATCTAACTTAGGTATTTGATCATATAAACAGATTCAAGTTTCTATTATCTAAGAAACAAAAGCATGAAAAAACTCCATATCCTTCCTGTTTACGTGCAGTCCCCCTGCTAATTCATACTGTGCAATTTTATTATCTTTGCAGGCAAATCTCTTAAAAGCATTTTATTTTTATTTCACTGTCTCTTGTTTCCTTATCTACTGTACATGATCATAAAAACTCCTGTAGGTCATGTAATTTTTCTATAGAGA
Organism: Canis aureus; assembly: GCF_053574225.1. Taxonomy (NCBI): domain Eukaryota; kingdom Metazoa; phylum Chordata; class Mammalia; order Carnivora; family Canidae; genus Canis; species Canis aureus. The sequence continues at coordinate 69,292,451 of NC_135623.1, read as the reverse complement.
CTTTATCTCACTTCCAATTATTTCACTTACTGAACTTATGATTCTTACGCAGCTAAAGCAATGAAAGTATTTTTCGTAAAGCGTTGGTAATTTCTACGTTGCTGAATTCATTGTGTTTTTATCTTATTGGAGCTTCCCGCTCTGCCCGCAGTCATCATCCCTTCATCATTGGACACACCTACGGAGCACATATCAGGAGCCAATCGTTTGCATAGGTGCTTGGATTATGTGTTCTAAGGACCGAGAAAACCCCTAGTTTCACCACTTCCACATTTTGGAGTGAAAGAAAGAAAATAAAGACATAAAACTACACCCAATGTCCCCTAAGATAGCGATAAATGAGAAAGTGAGACTAGAGCTGACAAGGGAGAGACGCAGGGTGGTGGAAGGAAGTCTTCTCAGAACAGACCATGGAAAACCCACCCGAGGAAAGTGCATCCAGGAGCTCTAGGGATAGAGGCCGGTGGTGTGGGGAGGAGAGAGGTGGTGCTCACACCGTGTACGTGGGAAGCAAAACTACAGGAACCTGTGAATGGACTAGACGTTTTGTTTTGAAGTGTGTGTGTAGGGTAGTAGGTTGGGGTGGTGTGTATTTTGAAAGAAAATTGTGAATCTGTGATAAATAATTACAAGTAGCCCTACGTGTGTTGCCATTACTATGTAAAATCATAGAACAGAGCCATACGGCTTATCGTATCACCCCAGAACACATTCCCTCATTTACCTTCGTGGGGATTACAGCCCTTTCCACTGCTCAGGTTTTCCCAGCTCAGTTGCTGGCGGTGATCACAGGCTGTGAGCCTGCTGTGTGAGGACACACCATACGTGACCCTTACGCCTAAAGCATTAGAACCCAGTGCTGGCGAGACGCAGATTTCTCCACCATCCACCTCGGCTGGGCTGTGAGATGCTGTGACTAGGGAATCTGTACGGTATCTGCTCCCCCGGGGCCGAGATGCCTGGTGCTATAGTTGGGGTCCCACTGGAATCACACAGAAAGTGAGAAGGACGGTTACAAGAAATGCGTGTGCGTGCGTGTGCATGGGGGGGCACGTGTGCAAGGAGAATAAAACCATATTCAATATGAGCAAAAAAATCACTCTGGGAGATTTGAGAAAAAAAAAATTTCCCCAGGATTTTAAATTGTTTCCCAGAATTTTACTTTGGTTCTGAACAAGTGAGGATTTATAGGAATGATAGGTGCAGAAGTTCAGGAAATTTGGAAAAGTTAACTTAGAAGTAAAATTATTTCATTTGTAGATTTTCCTTGTGATTCAAATCCCGTACATTTTGATGTACTATATAGTAAAAAAGGGAAGGTATGTTAAACTTTTAGAGCCTAAGGAAAGAAAGTATAATAACAGCTTAACTTCACCCATTCCTTTTGAGTGAATGCACAAAATCAGCTCAGAAATTTTGATGTTCTAGTGTTTGCAAGATTAAAATTTTCCATTGAGAGATAAGAAGTATCTCCTTTTCCCATTTAGCTTCACCGGATACATAAGTCTCACTACAAGTCTTTATATATTTTAATGTGAACATAAAATTGTCTGTTTTTCACCTGACTCTATTATTCTCATGTGAATCTGAGTGCCCGAAAATGTGGTGCATTACGACTATTTTATGCTCACGCAGCATGTTGGAACTTCAGAGCTTTGGTTTCCAAGGATTATGATTATTACAGGTGTTTTTCTATTTATAAAATTTTAATATTGAGACGACATTAAGTCTTGAATGCTTTCTAAAAACAGAAAAATGAGTTTATATTGACGTATATTCTGCGAGCAGTTTTCATCCAAGGGCGTCGTGCAGTACAATGGAAGGTGCCAGCCCACCTTAATACAGTGGTTTGATGCAAATACAGGTTTCCACTGGATCCTTGATGTGTTCCAAATACTGAGTCCTGAAGATGAGAGGACTTGTGGCCACCTTGCCTGGTCGCACTAGTCTAAATGATAGCAAGCTGGTGACCTTTGCAAGAATTTTATTTATTTATTTTTATTAGAGTTGACACACAGCGTTCCATCGGGTTCAGGTGTAATACACAGTAGTTTGGGACGTGTACACATTGTGCTTTGCTCACTGAGGTGCGGCCGCCACCTGTCCCCACGCCGAGCTAGAGGATCCTTGACTCATCACTTTCATGCTGCGCCTTTTACCCCATAACTCACTCATCCCATAAACGGAAGCCGACGTCCCTTGCTCCCCTTCGTTCATTTTGCCCATCCCTCCACTTCCTGGCAACCACTAGTTTGTTCTCTGTATTTATAGATCTGATTCTGCTGTTTGTTCATTTATCTATTTAGATCATTTTTTTTTTAGAGATTTTATTTATTTATTCATGAGAGACACAGAGAGAGAGAGAGGCAGAGACACAGGCAGAGGGAGAAGCAGGCTCCAGGCAGGGAGCCCGACGTGGGACTCCATCCCAGGACCCCGGGGTCACGCCCTGAGCCGAAGGCAGACACTCAACCGCTGAGCCTCCAGGCGTCCTAGTTTTTTAGACTCCACAATGAGTAAGACCATACAGTATTTGGAGCCCTCAGGCTGACTCATTTCTCTTAGCATAGTACCTTCCAGGTCTGTCTGCGTTGTCACGGATGCCACAATCTCATCCTTTTCTATGCCTGAGTCACATTCCAGCGTGTGTACGTGTGTGTATCCCATCTTCCTTACCCACTCATCTATCAACGAACACTTACGCTGCGTCCATATCTTGCCTATTATAAATAATGCCGCAGTAAGCATAGGGATGCATAGAGCTTTCTTGACGCTGGTTTCCAGGTTGAATTCTCATTGTGAAGGATTTATTAGATCTTTGGTTTCAAACAATCCAAAGCTACCCTGTGAGAAAATAGGCTGGAGCATGTCTATCAGTTGCCTCATCTCTGTAGTGACTCAAAAAGCTAATGAATATAAATAATGAATTTGTTGATTATAAAGAATATTATGCTTGGACCTTCTCTTCTGGAAGTTAAAGTGACTATTTTTTTTTTTAATGTAGACAATCTTCAGTCTATATTCTGTAATGTTTATGGTCTTAGAATAGAAAAGGATCTTAAATATCTACTCCATCTTCGCCCTTGGGAAATTAATTATTTTACATCGTTCCTGTTCATCTAGTTTAAGCTATTTTGACGATCAGAAATCTCCCCCTCATATCGAGGTCCATCTAGCTGCACCATCAATCTCGTTGATCCTTATACCAAGACATTTTAAAAGGGGAGAGAGCTATACTGATACTTACGTTGAGCACAGCATGATGTATAAACTTGTTGAATCACCATATGGTACACCTGAAACTAACATAAGATTGTGTGTCAACTAATTCAAATAAAAACATAAAAAAATAAAAATTAAAGATGAAGATGTCAACAAAATAAAAAGAACTCAGTATTTTGTAATGAATTTAATACAAAGTGTTTTGCACTTCCAAGTTCCATAGTGATGTTTGAACAATTTAGCAGCTGATTAAAATGCACAGCCCCAGGAGGGCCAGAAGGCTATTTATGTTGGAATTGAATTATACAATTTATCAAATTATGTATTTGACCTTCTCTCACTTAGAATTATTTTCTATAACTTGTAGAACAGCTTATCAGAGAATGGTGAAAGCAGTTATTTTTATTAAAAAGTATTTTAGTAACCCAGTTCTCTAGTTTGCATTATGTGGCATGGAGTGGAAAGGCTGCTTTGGGGCAATCTTTATCTGCATCTACCGAAAAGTTCTGTCTTCTCTGTTTCGCCGTCAGTGTTTTAGATCCTCGTGTCCAGTCCTTCTCAGATTTTAATGGCTCCTGAAAAGCCATTTAAACTTATTGTTCAATCTAGCATATTATCAAAAGAAAGATGAATAAATAATTGAGAAAAAATATGAGCCTAACAATAATTAAAAATAAATTTAAATGTATTTGTAGTATTAGATTTATAAGAAGTACCATTTTCTAGGTGGAAGTACAGCTGCTTTGGTTAGCTTGAATTATTCTTTTTAAACATAATTGTCTGAAGACTGATTAACATATTGCTGAAAGGGGATACTATTTCTTAGGTTTTCTGCTATTTTCCTAAGAGAAATTATCACTGCATTACAAATATGTCTGTGATGCATGGCCTTTTCTTCCTGTTGCTTTATTATAACCAAGTAAATGGGGAAATATATTTCCAACTCAGTGCATATTTATTAAGCACCTATAAATGTGTAAGGCATGGTGCTAGCCGCTGTTGGAAATCCAAATTAATAATAAAATATACTACACTCATGGCTTCAAATAGCATTAATTTAATGGAGATATAACTGCATAATTCCACAAAGAGACAATATGTATTTAAATATAAATGTAAAGCATTTGTGAAAGAATAATTGATATATATTTTAATCTCATACAATCCTGCACTTGCTGCACATTATTAGAACCGAATAATGATAATAATAAAAGTAGAAACTGGCAGAAATGGAATTAATGGTCATTAAAATAATCTCTTGTCTACTTTATTATTGTTATATTTTACTTTGTTGAGTATAGACTCATTCCAAATGGAAAAAGCCCTCCTAAGAGCTAATGACTGTATTATTAGAATAGAGATCCATTTTATGTATTTGTACAATTCTATCTTATTATTTATACTTACTGGACAATTACCAAAGGGAAAAACTTGGGAAAGAGGCGTCATAATAATATTGGGAAGAAGGTAAATAAAGAGGGGGAAATAATAAAGATCAGTTATCTTTATCAATAATTGGCTACTATCCTGGCTCCTAGGAATGCATTATTAGAGTGCAGATATGAGTTCCCTAAATATGGGGATGCCACATTCTTAATAAAATGTCTAAAAATATATGTGGCTTAAGTTTTACATCTTACATCTCTACTTGTTTTAACCTTGTAATTCTAGTGGCTAAAATTTATAGTCCTCCTATATTGTGAATGGAAATTTAATCATAATAATTCCAAACTGCATTTTCTCCAATTTGTATAATTCAGAGCTAATGTAAAATCACTTATTTGGATGAACCTAAAAGTTGATATTTTCCTCTGCAAGGGTTATTATTTAATGTGTTTACTGTTATGTGAAACTGCAAAAAACATGGCTCTGATTTTTCTACATAAATGAGAGAAGAAAAACAAATAGCAAATCATGGAAGGAAGCTTTATATTATAAAGTGTAATTAGTGTAAACTGCACATTAAGGACATGAAACATCTTCCACAGCAATGAGGTCTCTGTTGACCTGTTGAAATAAATACTTAGGGATGATAATGGAGGAAGGCTAAAGAAGATATTACTGTGTGTGTTTGTTCATTCACTCATTCATTCACTTATTCTTCTAGCCATTATTTATTATCAACAACATGCCAGCACTTCGCGGCACGAATTATATATTTGTGAATAAAAGCAATATATATTTTGCCCTTGTTGAAAGCTAAAATTTAATATGATATTTTAATATAATATTAATTGAATATGAGTAAAGAATGGGAATGTAAATACAGTATGAGGTCAGTACTGTGCAAGGTGGAATTGGTGTGATGCCCTAATAGGGTTGTCAGACTTCTTGAAGGTATGACATCAAGTCGTGGACATGAGGGTTAAATGGAGGCCATCAGGCAGGTGCAGGAAAAAGAGTGAGGCAGAGGAAAGGCCCTGAGGAAGGACAGAATGTGACATGTTTGAAAAACATAAGGGAAGACAGTGGGACTCTCCTGGACTCTCCTGGACTAGGATGGTAGCCAGACATAGATGGAGAGAAGTCGAGATGTCAGTGTAACATTTTGAAGTCAGAAACAACAGGGCTCCCTGATGAATTGCACATGAAGAGCAAAGACCATGTAATAATCAGTGATTTCCAATTTTCTGTGTGAATTATCATCTGCATAGATCGCAACATCACTGTAAGCATTAGATAAGCCTAGAAAGGGAGAAGGAACAATAATCTGGCGCTCCATTTTGAATCTGTTAAATTTAAAAGGAGATGTGAATTAAGCAGTGACTTTCACAAAGTCAGAGAAGTTTTCTATTCATGAGAAGAGAGAGAGAGACGCAGAGACATAGGCAGAGGGAGAAGCAGGAGCCCGATGCAGGACTCGATCCCAGGATCCCAGAATCAGGACCTGAACCCAAGTCAGATGCTCAACCACTGAGACACCCAGGCGACCCAAAGTCAGAGAAGTTTGGTGAAGAGTTAGACTTCTACGTATAAATGATAGTATAACTCACAGAAATGGATAGGAGAGAGCCTGATGACAAAGAGGAAAAGGAAATAGACCCTGGGGAGTTCCAGTATCTAGAGGCAGGCCTTGAGAAAGAGTGTGCGGAGGAGAACTGAGAGGGAGAAACTAATGAAGTCGGAAGACAAGCAGGACTTCACGGTGAAACAGAAGGCAAGGAGACATTTTTAGAGGGAGGAAACTGTTGACTGTGTCTTTTCTCCCCAGAAGATGAGTGAGATATTTATAGAAAAGTGACTATTGAATTTGACATTTTGGGGTTGGAATTCATAGCAGAATAGATGTGGCATGCAGGAAAATAAGGACATAGAAAATATGTTCTGGGGAAAAATCTATGGGAAAATCTCATTAAAGACCAAGGGATTTTTGTACTGTTGAGTTTTGGTTATTTTCAGGGTAGGAGCTTAACCATCAGAAGACTGTTTGATATCAGTGGGGAATTCAGTAAACCAGGAGAGATTTAGTAATAATATATATTATTAATAATAACATACAAGTTTAAATATGTATTATATAATAATATATATTATATAATAATTATATATATAATGTATATTATAATAACATACAAGTTTAAATATATATTATACATAATATATTATATATTATATATAAAATATATATTATATATTTAAACTTGTATGTTATATATATGTGTGTGTGTGTGTATATATATATTTAATTTTTAAAAAAAGGTAGTGGAAAAAAAGAATTAAGACTTTTGGAGAATAAGTTTCAACTGTCTTAACTTGAGAAACTGCCACTCCTAGTATTATAATGTGGTTTTTGGCCCAGGGTTAGTGGAAACATTCTTATAATGTACTTCATGATAGACTAAATCAGAAACCCCGGATCAATATCTGCTTCCTCTATAATGGAAGCCTTGTCCTTTGTTTTAAAAGAGTCAATGGAAGACTTTTAAGGAGATTTGTAGCAATAACTTTGAATCATGGCTAGACGCGAGTCAAAAGCTTGTGTTACTAATAGGAATGCAAAATCTTGGAGCATATGCATTTGCAGTCTTGCCACGAGAGAGAAAACTGATGTAATGCTGTACTGATTCAAATCTATTTTACATCCTTCTTCTTAAAAGAGAAGAGCTTTGGCAGCCTTCCCAACTAATGGAAGGTTTCCAGAGCAAAAGTTAGTAACTATCAGGTTCTGGCTTCACTATCAATGGAACAATCACTTAAGAAGCATTAAGTTTAAATGACTTACTCCAGAATTTTCATTCAGACTTATCTGATACCAAAACCCTCCAAATATCCTTGAAAGTGTATATGATGAAATTGAAAACGTGAGCATTCAGAATCAATCCATTGCACATAACTATGAAAGTAATAGGGGAAAAAAGCAACACTGGAATTTCTGTAATTTAAAATGATAGTCATTTTAAGGATTGGCAAAGAAAAAAATATAATATTGTTGGGGAATGCTATGCTTATAAACTTTCACAAGTCATCCTCGCTTCCCTATTTAATCATCATAATGAATGTTTTAAAGCATTCATGAGATTTACAACACTTCATACATTTTTGGTCTTCATCATTCTATCTAAAGTTTCATAACTGAAGTTACATATGAATAACCATGAGTTAGTTTACCTGACTCCACAAAAATAAGGCTTTTTAAAACAAATGAATCAACCCCTACCTTGTACATTTCTAGTAAATACATGATTATAAAGAGGTTAAAAATCTATAATGTGAAAAAAAAACCCTCATATTTAATAGAAGCTTTATTTTGAGTAAAATGTCTGGAAATAACAACAACAATCCACATTTGAGTGCATTTAAAAAGTAGAGAAGGGTCATCAGATCCCTTGTATTATTGTGAAGATCAGTTGCCAAAACAACCGTTAAGAAGAATTTGGCCCGGATTTCTGCTTTGCTTCTTAGTAACTCTGTGAACTTGGGCATACTGCTCAATCTTTCTGAAGCTCAGTCTCCTGACATAGGAAAATTGGCTAATTTTTCATAATAGTTTAAAATTTATAAGACAGATGATATAATAAGAGAATCGGGTAACATATTCACAATATCTGGGATGCCTTGCTGGTGAATGTTAGCTTTCTAAAAAGGGCAGGTTTAGAGATAGTAAAACAAGTGGCTCAAACATTGAGTGTTTAATGGCTCAGGTGAGTTCTCAAAACTACAAGTAATAGTGCCAGTCTGTTCCTTCAGTCAATATTTATTAAGCAATTCTTTATTTCTTGTTCCTTACTAGACAGCACAAGTATACAAACTAGTTTTATGGATGAAAGGAAAGTAAGGCAGGAGGACGGAGTGTGTTTGTTAAATGAGAGAGACTGTCACGAGGCTAAATAGTGCGACGAGGAATAGCTGCATTAAGAAGATGATAACCTAAAGGCCATGAGAGGTTGCATCACGTGGTGTAGCTAGATCCTAATCTGAATATCAAATTTTATTATTTATTTATTTATTTGTTTGTTTGTTTATTTATTTATTTATTTAGAATAGCAAATTTTAAGGTAGGAATGAGTGTTCCAGCAGCCGCGAATTTCACGGTCACAATTAGATTAGATTTTACTTAAGCTTTTCAGCTCGGCTGAGACCAGCAAGTGGAACGGCAAGTATAGAGCAATGGGGAGGCCCAAGACTGAGAGGTGTGAGCAAGGTCGAAGGCCAAGGCATACTGGGAAGGAGTAGCCACCCAGATCACATAAAAGCCAAGGAGCATTGTGTCATAGACTCTAAGCAAGTGTTTCAGTGAGTATTTCACTGAATTGTATCCGATGTTACTGACCCGTTGGATTAAGGACTGAGAATTTACCATTTGGGGTTTCAGGGACGCAAAGTCATTTGTAAACTCGACAAGAGCAATTTTGGTACGGTGAAGGTTAGAGAAAACTTGGTGAGAAAGAGATTCGAATTTAACTATTTTGAGGAACTTTGCGGTAAAGGAAAAGAGAAATGGTACACGTATCATGATTTATTATTGACTTTAAAACCTTTAGCTCTGAAGATTAGTTTGTAAATGTTTTAATTAATCTAAATAAATAATATTCAAGTAGATACGGATGGTTTGATTGTAAATGAATTTTACATGTTTTTTTTTTTGCAAATGATCTCACGTATTTTGATGTTGTTTTAACATTAATGATTTAAGAGCTAGAATTACAACCCACGCCCCCAACCTGCACTTAACTCCAAATTCAGTCTTAGTAGCTTGAAAGTATTTCATAACTAAAAAGTAGACGTTGGTGGATATTTGATAACTATGTTTTAGTGGAGTTGGCACGACCCCTGTAAAATTAATATTCTATTTATTCACAATCTTACCTGTTTTAAAACTATATTAAAGAATTACTAAGGCTTTGATGAGAGTCTTCAAAATAAGACTTTTCAAATCTGTCTCCTGAAGAAGACAAGCGAGGAGGCTCTGACTTTGATAATACTTTTCAGTTTACTACTTAACCCATTGAATTCTTCTTATGCGGTAGTTTGATATTTTAAAGAACTGTTAAATGTATGAATAGAAATAAGCAGTATTTGCTTATCAGCTATATTTCTTGGCTACCACTATACTATTTTCATAGTTAAGAGTATTTAAAACTGTATTTATATATTGTGTAGATTCCAAAGGCTTGTGTTATAATTTTCTTTGGTAAAATTTGTTTCATTCACTCTCTGAATTTAAAAATAACTTGTATTTCCATGGAAGTTATCCCTTTTCACTCTTAAATCCATCTTTTTTAAGTGGTAATTAAGCTGGTGATCAAACCACTTTTGTTCCACCTTATCATCCTATGATAATATATTTTAGGACACATACATAGTTCGTGAAATTTAATCCAGGAGTAATGGGCAAGTATTTTCCCTTACTTGTATGATGTTAGTCATACTTCCATTAAGTTCTTTGATAATATTTAAGAATTTAATTTAGGCAATTTCTTCCAGTAACAACAACCTATAATGAAGTAAATTACTACTTTCTACATAGCAAAGAATACCTCCCTGTGAAAATCTTGAGTGTATTTTGGAGATACTTCCTAAATCACAGGTATTTGTGTCATGGAAATAATAATGTATATCTGAAGGTGCCTACACTATTGTTTGTTTAAAAAAGGGGAAATAGGGGCACCTGGATGGCTCAGTTGGAAGAGCTTATGACTCTTGATCTCGGGGTCATGAGTTTGAGCCCCATGTTGGGTGTAGAGATTACTCAAATGAATAAATTAAAACTAAAAAAGAAATAAATAAAATAGGGAAAACATACTCTTTCCAGGCAGAGTTTACTCTAGCAATGGAATTATTTTTAGTGTGATTGAAATCAAGTGTAATGTGATTCATTTATGAATATATCACATATTTAGCATTTATTTTATATACTATTAAAACCATTCTCCATATTGTTATACATTTTGAAGTATTTCATATAGTTTAATATATTGCTAAGACTTTAATGTAGCTGGTTCCATTGTTGATCAACAATTAAAAGAACAATAAAAGTCCACGTGTACTTACTTCAAAATGAACACCTTCAAAGCAATGTTGACGCATAACTGGGCAAAATTTAGTGTGTATCAAGCAAGTCATACATTTTTTGAAATAGGATTAAAGAGCTTTTTTATTAAGTATAATTGATATGCAATATCCTATTCGTTTCAGGTGCACACCATAGCGATAGAATATTTTTAAACGTTATGCAATGATCTCCACAATAAGTCTAGTTACCATCTGCCATCGGACAAAGTTATTATAGGATTATTGACTGTTTCCTATGACTTATTTATATTAAAGCTAGAAGCTTGTAGCTCCTATTCCTTTTTATTTTAATACTGTTTTAGAATTTTAAGAGCTATCATTATGGAAAAATCATCATTTATGCTTTTGTTTTTCCCTCTCAGAGTGTTAAAAAATGGTTGATGTTCTTTTGATTTGTCAGTTTTTCTTTATGATGTGCTTGTCAAAACAGGGAGCTAACTTGAGACAGAGTAATCCGAAGCTGCCAACACTGCCATTTAGAATGTCATCATTTTACATTGTAATGTTGCTGTGTGATGAAGGCCAGCTGGTGCATTTAAGTCGCTTATTGGAAAATTTCATCTGATTCGTTATTGTGATTTGTGGTTTTGTACAGAAACACTTCATCATTCTTATGTAGCGAGCACTTCTGAAGCTGCTGAAGGCTTTCTCTTTAGCTGAGTAATGTGTGCTATCAATCTGCTAGTTTGGAAGAGTTTTCAACTTGTATTATCCGTGTTTGTTTGCACAGGAAGCGATGTACTGCAGAGGCTGAATTCATAGTGATGGCCTGGAACGGACTAATGAGCGGCACCGCGCACTTCGTGATTATATTATTATATAACTTAGATTAGCACAATTATTGTGTACCTACCCAGTCATAATTCTCTCTTGTACCATCTCGAGATCCAACAGGGTACTGAACCACTTGTTTTCATGAAAAGTTGCATTCCTTTACTCCAAAGATACTGAACCATCATAATTTGGCATGTTCCTTTAGAAGTTACGACTTACCACTAGTAATTAGTGATCACACAGATTAATTCTGCATTTGTGTTCAGTTGTAAGCTGAGGCTACAGGAAAATACAGGAATATACAGGAAATACAGGGAAATACTTATATGCAAAATATATCACTTTTATTGCATTTTTGAAGCGTTAGCTTAATTTCAGGGGTTATATTCTCAACCACTGTATGTTTTGGGTTATATCTTTTTTTCACATTCACTTTTAGAAGTTTGGGGAAAATGAAAAGGATTTGCAGAAAATCAAGAATGATTCAATGAAGGTTCAATGAAGGCTTTAAAATTGATGGTTCAATGAAGGCTTTAAAAATATCTTTCATCATCGGGACACCTGGGTGGCTCCATCAGTGAGTGTCTGACTCTTGATTTCAGTTTAGGTCATGATTTCGGGGCCGTGGGATGGAGCCCCACGTGAGGCCCTGCATTCAGCAGGGAGTGTGCTTGAGTTTCTCTCTCATCCTCTCCATCTGCCCCTCCCTCTGCTCACACACTCAATCGCTCTTCTCTCTCTCTCTCATAAATCAATCATCAATCAATCAATCAATCAATCAATACCTTTAAAATATTTATTGTTATTATTTAAGAGAAACTCTTCCTGTGAAAAGAGAAAACATATGACTACTTTTTTTTTTAACTAATTGGGAAAAAGAGGGACACTTTAAACACGTGAATGAAAGTACAAAATGTCAGGTAATCCCCAAATACCTGTTAAAGACATGTTTTTTTTTGTTTGTTTGTTTGTTTTTTTTTTTAATTTTTATTTATTTATGATAGTCACACAGAGAGAGCGAGAGAGGCAGAGACACAGGCAGAGGGAGAAACAGGCTCCATGCACCGGGAGCCCGATGTGGGATTCGATCCCGGGTCTCCAGGATCGCGCCCTGGGCCAAAGGCAGGCGCTAAACCGCTGCGCCACCCAGGGATCCCAAGACATGTTTTTTTCTCTTTTTCCTTACATCTGCCTCCTAAAATCATCAAGCACTTTAAAAAACAAAATATTTTTTTTCTTAATCTGCTAACCATTCCCCAAATGTTACTAAGGCAGAAGGACACCGAAGACAAAATAAAAATCCACATTAGTGAAATTCTTGACCCATTTATGAAAATTCTAGGGAAAAAATCTGCAAAAATATTTATGTATCAAAAAAAACCTATGGATCTTTTACCCTTCTCTGTGTCACATCTTATAGACACCATGATCTTTCTTTTGAATTGTGTGAAATGCACACAGAAATCTAATGCTAGAAAGTGTCTATACCCATGATCTATTTCAAGTTTTCTTTCTCAGTTTAAGAAGTCATAGGACTGAAACTGAGACTGTAGCAGACTTTGATGTATTTTGTAGGATTAGAATTATGTAACCTTTAAGACATACCACAAATTCTCTATTTTCTGAAATCTATACAGATATTATAGATTTACAGATATAGAAATATCTGTAGACTTTTGTGAGCATGGCAGGAATTTCGGAGACCGTAACCGTACATGGATATTGCAGTCCCAGGGATTCAGAGGAGGTGTAGACATTCTACAGTTAAGTCCCAACCCTAAATATTAAAGGGAAGGACCTAATGAATGTCAGGCTGAAGGCCTGTGTAACTGAGAACTGACCCGAAAAGGTAAATGCCCATTTCATAATATATATATATATAAATGAAAAAGGTCAATGAACTCAAACCAGAATCCAGCAAGATGATGAAGATACACAGCTTCTTCCACATATTGGACTAAGGCCGTACAGAGCTCTAATCCTGCGGGAAGTGGGATCACATTTGCTGGGCATCAGACAACTATACAGATAGAACCCAAGCGGGTTGGTCTGGCTAAGCTGGGGAAGGAGAGACCAGGATTTGGGGCTGATGGGGCAGCTAAAGTGTGAATCCTGGGCGATGAGAGAGAAGGGAACTGTGTAGAGGAGGAGCCTCATAAATCTGCATTTGGATCTCTTTTCACTGTTGGCCAAATACACAAGATTGACAAGTTTAGAGCAAGACATGGCTCGTGGGGAGCCGTGAACTGAATAGTTTCTGGAGGCTGTACCATGCTGCGAGGCATCCGGTAAACCACAGTGCCCAGAGCTTTCTGTGGAATCTGTGGCGGTTCAGTTGACCCTCTAGGTGAGTCAGGCTTGGGAATTAGGGGTAATTTAACTTTTGTTGTACTTTCCAAGTATAATTCATGAGCTCTTGGGGATCTCTCAGACCCTTCTAGGGTTCAGTGAGGTCAGACTATTTCCCCACTTTGTTAACATCTGCAGTTATATTGTCAAAGCCTGGGGAGTAAAACTTCAGGTATTTTAGCATGAATAAATACAATAACAGTGAAATTTAATAGTACTTATTTTATTCTTCACTGCCTTGGGATTGCAGTAGAAAATATCAGTTTCACTTAAGAGTCTCCTTGATGAAGTAGTAAAGTAGTAAAACATGTTATTTTTATTAGCCTCGACCTGAGGATTTTAAAAAATAATCCGTATGATGAAATTGGAAGTATGTGTAAAAAAATGTTCTGCAGCAAAACGAAGCAAAATGGGTATCTCAGAGGAAAGCACTTACATGATAAGTGGCAAAAAGGACTTTTTTTCACAGAATAATAATTTTATATGAAATGATGACTAACAGAAAACCTTGTTTATTCTGACTTAAGTATTATTAATAATGAATGAAATGTACTTGTTACTTTAAAGGAGGCACCTGACAGAAACAGCTGACAGGAAAAAAAAATTTGAATTAATAGTACCAAAAATTTTCCAAAATTGGTGAAATACAAAACTTGCTGATTCCAGAAGTCCAGAAAATGTCCAACAAGGGAAGAAGTATATGTCCACAAGGGGGAACAATGATATAAAAAATGACTAACCTGGGATCCCTGGGGGGCTCAGTGGTTGAGCGTCGCCTTCAGCCCAGGGCGTGACCCCGGGGTCCTGGGATCGAGTCCCGCATCGGGCTTCCTGCATGGAGCCTGCTTCTCCCTCTGCCTGGGTCTCTGCCTCTCTCTCCTTCTGTGTCTCTCATGAATAAATAAATAGAATCTTAAAAAAACAACAGACTAACCTGTCATCAGAAACAATGGAGGCATGAAGACGATGGAATGACATTTCAAGTGCTCAAAAGAAAAAAAAAAAGTCAAACCAGAAATATTCTATAAAAGTATCCTTTAAAATTAAAGATGAAATAAAGACATTTTCAGAAAAACAGGAACAGAAGCTTCTTTGCCAACAGAGCTTTCCCTATAAAAAATCCCTAAAGGACCTTCTTCAAGTTGAAAGGAACTCAACCACATTAAATCGGATTTGCAGGAAGGAACGGAGCACACTGTGTATAGTCTGTATGCAGGTAGATCCACGTATGTAAATGTGTAGGTTTTCTTGATGTGTTTAAAGAGACATATGAGTTGAGGCACTGGGTGGCTCAGTCTGGCCCAGGTCATGATGCTGGGGTCCTGGGATTGAGCCCCGTGTCAGGCTCTCTGCTCCGTGGACCGTCTCCTTCTCCCTCTGCCCCTCCCCGAACCTCATGCGTGCTCTCTCTCCCTTTCTCTCAAATAGATAAATAAATATTTTTTTAAAAAGACATGAGTTTAAAATACAAATTACAATGTTCATTGTGGGGTTTATGCATGTGTATGTCTATGTGTAAAATTTTGGTGTATCTTTCATATATGTATGTATATATGCATAAACATATATACTTATAGGTATTTGGGGATTTAAAGTCTGCCTATTGAATACTATAGCCTGTGCTTTAACTTTTTGCTCCTATTTTTAGTTAGCTTTTTTTCTTTCCTCTGAAACTATTGACCAATGAATACTGATAGGAAGAAAGGAAATGTTTATGTGCGGGCAAGTTTTTAGGATTAATCTAAATTATTTAGGAAATAATATGTTTAAGAAGACAAGCTGATGTTTATTTTTAATTCATGTATTCATTCAAAATTCATTCAAAACTTAGTACATGTAAACCATAATACAATATAGTACTTTGATCTCAAAGAGTATACATTCTAATTTGGGCATAGAAAATAAGGATAGAGTGGGTTATTATGTAAAAGGTGAGTGTAGATGCTGTGGAAACAGAGAGAAACATAACACACGGGCATATATTTCCATCCTGAGGGTCTCATGACAAGAAAATTCATTCATAACTTAAAATATATTGCTAACCAAGATGTTTTATCCAGTGACATATGGTATCTAATACTTAATACAACACCGAACTATTTCTCCTTTATGTTTTTGAAAGTCAGGAGAAACCATCTGATCCTGGATGAAAAGGAAGTTGCAAAGTATCCCACTATTGTACTCTCATTCGTGTCCTTCCACAGAAAAATGGAGAATGTTTGCCAAGAGCTTTGTATCAAAAGGAAACCAACATTTTGTGTCCAGAATATTTAATAGCACGTTTTAATTTGTTTTTTTTAAAAACTGAATTTAAACAGTGTCAGTTTTGCATGAATCTTAACTGAATATAGTATTATCTCTTAGGGTTTAAGTCAATGAATTTGATTGTCAGAATTTTTTGACTAGAAGACCTTAAAAAAATCTTAGTATTATGGTGGTAGCATTATCACCAACAATGATGATTCACGTATAAAATTCAGGAAGGATATAATGTTCACTCCTTATAATGAGCACAGAAGACACATTTGTGTCATCCTGGTGGTGCTGACATCTCAATTTCCAAATAACAAGAATGCAAAATAATATGTTTACTAATAATACGTTTACTCATATTTCTGTTTATCTGTCCAAATCATCTGTATTTTTAGCCACCGTATGGACAAGATGGTCCTGCCTATTTTTAGAAATGATAGTAAAGATACAAGACAATTAAAAAAAAAAAGGTTAATCAGGGAGAGGGCTGGGAGGTCTTATCTCAAAGGGGCACAGAAGTAGTAAGACTAAGATTTGGAAAAGCCAGTAATTAAGATCTGATAATGCAAAAAAAATAATAATTATTAATTAATTTTTAAAAAGATTTGATAATAATAATAAGTAATTAATTAATTTAAAAAAGATTTGATAATAAGTAATTAATTAATTTAAAAAAGATTTGATAATAATAATAATAAGTAACTAATTAAAAAAAAAAGATTTGATAATGCATGTTGCTTGGGCAAGAGGCAGGGACATATACTGGAGAGATTTAACCTGCAGCAAAGTGGAGGCAAACTGCACCTGTCGTGAAGTAGGCATTTATGGCTGAATGACCAAAGGAGGGATAACTATCCAATTATGGGCCTAAACTGACTATACTAATAGCATAGAGCAAATTTTGAAGCTGGCCACCCTGAGATGCTTACATGTTGGGATTCTCATGCCGTAATGAACTGGTATTTTCTATTTTAAAATGCGACTATAGTCACTGGAGTCCTGTGGAGTCTCATCTGGTGATTCAACGTGACATTACCCACAGGTAGATTTCAACAATGATTTGTTTTTTGATTGGAAATAGAGGATGTCATTTTCAACAGCTCCCTAGGGCTGGCCCTCTGCATCTGTGAGATTCCAGGAACTACGACAGTCTTGACAATATCTTCTTACATAACTGACCTTGGAGCATTTTCATGCAGTCCAAGATAATATCTTTTCATTTATATACAAATTCAAAGAAAATAGGTTTTCACCGTAACACTTTTCTTCTTACCTTCCCCTTGCTACATCAGTCTTCCCTAATGCATTTCTAGTTGGAAGTGACATCTGTGTTGCCGACAGAAGAGTCTCTAATGCTGCCGGAAATCACGATGCAAACAATGCTCTGAAAAAAGTCATAGTTTAGCAATTTAGTTTACCTGATGACATGAACAATGTGGTGTCTAAGAATGAGCAGTGATTGCAGGCTGGCTAGTTAGCCTGCCACATTCTCAGGGGTGCCAGAAGACGACACGGGACTACTAGTACCTCTTGTGCAGGTTCCCTGAGCCTTACTTTCCACAGGGTGACATAAAGGGCCATGTGGCACCTTATGCACAGTAGTTCCTATTATAGGAGAGGGAACCTCGATATCTTAGAAGGAGTGAGGTAGACAGAACAATGGCTTTCCAAGCATATCTGTATGCTAACCCATGAGCATGTGAATATGTCACATTACATGTGAAAGAGGAATTAAGGGGGCACCTGGGTGGCTCAGCGGTTGAGTATCCGTCTTTGGTTCAGAGCGTGACCCCGGGGTCCCGAGATTGAGTCCTGCATCGGGCTCCCTGCATGGAGCCTGCTTCTCCCTCTGCCTGTGTCTCTGCCTCTCTCTCTGTGTCTTTCATGAATAAATAAATATTTTTAAAAAGAGGAATTAAGGTAGGAGAGGGAGTTAAAGTTTCTAATCAGCTGACCTTATGATAGGATGAATTTCCTGGATTATTCAGGTGGGCCCAGTGTAATCATAAGGGTCCTTAAATGGGGGAAAGGGGGTCAGAAAAGTCAAATTCAGAAGTAATATGATGTCAGAAAGGCTGCGGGCCGTTGTTGGCTTTGTAGCGGGAGGGGGCCACAAACCAATGAATGTGGACAGCCTCCGGAAGCTGGAAGGACAAGGAACCAAATTTTCTCCTAGAGCCTTCAGAAGGAAAGTTCTGTTGACTGTTGATTTCAGCTCAGTGAGACCCATTTCAGATTTCTGACATCCAGAAATGACCTAATAATTTGTGTCGTTCTAAGCCACTAAAGTTCCAGGTAATTTGTTACAGGAGTAATAGAACACTAATATGTGAAGATTCATCAAATCTTCACATTTTCCCTGGAGTGTTTAATTTCTTCATTTCTTTCAAGCTCCCTTTCAATCTTTTCTGGGAAGACCTTATTTTCTTACCATCTCTGGTCAATCCATACAGGGATTCCATTCGGTGAATATGCTGCGGGACACGTGCAATGAGGCACGTATAATTGAGGTAGGAGCCAGTGAATTTCGCCTAGATCAGTGCTACTTCTGACCTTGGGGCCCAATAATAAACAAAATAGATAAATGAGATTTTATTCAATAGTCAAATTTTGAAGGAGTCCCTATTGGTAAAATCAGCAAGACACACATACACTTCGTCTGCTGAACAGAAAAGCTGCAGCGAAGTATATTGGATGAACGTAAAATAACAGAAAATGTCAAATGTCTGAACAAAGAATATTTTTAAACAAACTAAAGAACTCAAAATAACCTGCTACTTTTCACAGTCGTGTGGTGAGGAATACTGGTCTACCTTGACGTAACCGAATGCAGGCTGCAGGATAAAGAGCTGTTTGGACATTATCTCCCCGGTTGCATATTGATAGAACCAGTAGCACATACATTCCATTGATCTGTGGTGTTCATCTAAGTACGACCAAGTGTGATCTGTTCATCAGAACAGGCAAGAACATTAATCCATGAGTGTGTGCTGAACACGGGGCAGCAAGCAGTTCTCAAATAGTAACATAGTGCTCAAGAGCAATCGTGCAATTGAGATAAAAACTGGACATGAGACTTTTTAAGATTTAAATTCAATCAGCCACTGTCTAGTACGTGATTAGTTCCAGAGGTAGAGGTCGGTAATTCCTCAGTTGCACATAACACCCGGTGCTCATCACATCATGTGGCCTCCTTCATGCCCATCCCCCAGTGACCCCGCCCTCCACCTCCCCTCCAGAACCCCTCAGTCTATTTCATAGGGTTAAGAGTAAGTAATCAGAGAGAGAGAGAGAGAGAGAGAGAGAAATCATTGAAATCATGAGCAATTAACTATAAGAAGTGAGATATTTTATAACGAAGGACCTATATTGCTTCCGGGCCATTGTTTTGTAATAATGACAATAACTGCAACACGGCATGTTACATATTCAAGCGAACTCCCTTAATGCACAAAAAAACACTATCTGACATGGAGACCATCACAACTTTGATTTTCCTGGTGAGGATACTCAGGGTCAGAGGAGCTGTCAAGGGAGGAAGATGATTCTGAATACCATTACTCTTACCCAAGAGTTTATTTTCTTAACAATTATTTTATACTTGTTAAAATGATGGGCCTCATTTCTTCTTCATTGATTTTTTTTGTGTGTGTGTGTGTTGTTTCTGTTAATTACAACTACAGAAACCCTCTGAAACTGTCTTTTGAGACTTTGAGGGGAAGGTGATCTTTTATAAGGACTAAGGAATAACTCCCAAAACTCCAAAAGAAAAATTGATCCAGGCCTCAAGGATAAACTTAAGCCAGGCATTTGAATGGCATCAGAACTGCCATTGATTCTGCACAACCGTTTCAATTTTCTTTCTCAAAAGAGGATGGCATTTCTGTTTCTGTGCCCGTGTCTACAAGGTTTACATATATAGGACGGCAGGAGACTGACCGAATACAGTGTATATATATATACACACACACACATATATGATTGATTGATTGATTGATTGATTGATTTATGTTGTTCAATGTTGATTTCATACTCGTAAACTTACCTCCACAATCCAGTTAGACGTGAAGGGGGATAAGGAAAATATGGAACCCACAGGATTGCAGCAAGAGCACAAGGATTATATGGTGTTTCAAGCAGACGAGGGTACAGGGTGCTCTCTTGAGCCACAGAGGGAATGGTCTGGTGGTTAAGATAGAACATAAGTCAAATGTATTCGACTTGTCCACAGTCAGCAATGGTGCTCTTCCTGCTGGTCCTGCCATTCCTGGACCCAGAGCATCCTATGGCTTTCATGGTATTCATGCCCTCTCTCACCTTTCCTAAGACCACACGCTTGCCATCTAACCATCAATCTTGGCAGATGAAGACCTGGGAACCATTTGCGTTGGGTCTAGCATTTGTCATGGACAAGGTGCCAGGACCCTTGTGCTGCAGGATGGAATTCTCATCCCCAAATTCCTCCCCATAGATGGACTTGGAGTGTGAAGTCACCACTCTGGGACATAAATCTCGGAATAATCCTATAGAAGCTGGAAATTTTATAACCAAATGATGCTTTCCCAGTGCTCAAGGCAGGGAAGTTTGCTGCTGTCTTTGAAACTCTGTCTCCAGATGGCTCAAAGGAGATCCCAAAGGCCGAGAGCACAGGGTCAATCATGGCTAGGCAGGGCCGTTGGTTCTGGGGTAATGACATCTAAAAAAATCTCATGGATTTGTATTTTATTTTCAATGACTCCTGCTAAGCTATGATCCAGAAGTTTTCTTCAATTAATATTTCAGTCATAAAATTGTGAAAAGACCCAATTCTGTACTTTTATTTTATTTTATTTTATTTTATTGTGTTGTGTTTTGTTTTGTTTTGCTTTGTTTAGAGAGAGAGGCAGGGGAGAGGCTGAGGGAGAGTGAGAGGACCTAAAGCAGGCTTCATGCCCAGCATGGAGCTTAATGTGGGCTCGATCTCCATCCCTGAGATCATGACGTGATCCGAAATTAAGAGTCAAATGCTTAACCGACTGAGCCGCCTAGGCATCCCTGTACATCTTCATTTAGATTGTCTGTTTACATTTAATTTTTTTGCACATTTTTATTGGTGAAATATTTATGCATCCATGTGTAATTATTTTGTTTTGGTTTCTTTTTATTTCATAGGTGCAACTCACATATTTAATTTTTTTTAATATTAAAATATTTTTTAAATGTGAATTTCATGGGTATCAGTTTACTTTGTGCTACACGGAGGTTGGATAGATTTTCTTTTTATCTTCTTTCTTTTTATTGCTATTTCTATTTTTCCCCTATTGTTTGAGTATATCATTTGCCTATCTTTGTATTTTTGTTAATTTTTAAATTGTATTTTGGATACTCTATTCATGACTTCAATACATGCAAAACTCTAAATCTACAACCGTCAGATTAATCATTCTTTGGAATAAGATTGGCCATTTTGATCCCAGTTTTACAACCTTTGTTGAATCCAATTTCCTTACATGCAAAGAGTTCGTCTCTCGGCCTTTAGTCCCCCTACCTTGTGGAGCCCAGCCTCATTCCAACTACTGTGCCCTTAGACCCTTACCCAACGGACCAGACCAGATTTCTTAAAGCCGGATCACTCCCGTGCCTGCCCATAGGATTGTTTTCCTCCTGCTGTCACTTGCGTATAAATATTCACGCACAACTCTCCAGTTAGCAGTGTGTGTCCTACCCTGGATGCGGGCACAGTTTGTCACCCTCAGATCCAAACATTGATTTAGGTGACCTAGCTAATAACTGGCTAGGACCTCTTTTGTCTTTACAATTCCAAATGCAATTGTCATACTCGGTAAAGAAGTTGACCTGACAGAGACGTTCTTGTATTTCTATGGCATTGTTTGAGTAGCTGTCCTCCCCCTATCAAAGTCTCTGCCAAAGCTCTTAAGATTGATTATTTTATACTCTAGGGTAATGAATATTTTGAGATAACAGACTCACATATCCATCCTTCCCAGTAAATTCCAAGTGCTTTATATTCAGTGAATTTTTTATGATGTTTCCCTCCTCAAGTTATTTCTCCCTATTCTATATCTCATAGAAATTTATATGCCTCACTGTGGCTATTCACTATTATATGGGTTGTACCTACCATCTGCTAAAGTCTGCAAGTCTCTTTGTCTTTTTTTTATTTTTCTATTCTTCATATCCAACTTACGCAAAGCCTTGCTTTGATGTTAACACATTAAAAAAAAAAAGTTAATAAACTAAACTGTTAAGAGTAATCCTTGAGTTATCAAGGCATTTCACTTTTCAAATAAAACATTTTTATATTGCTTGATAATTGTACAATGAATATATGCTACTTTCATAATCAGAAAAATAAATAAATTTTGTGTGAAATTTCAGATTTGTACCCTAGCAGCAGCTTTATGAGTGTTCCAAAAATCAATAAACTTAATTAGACTAAAATGTTTCAATTATTATTCTAGTATGTTTTTATTGTGCTTCATTTTGAAGATAACCACAAAGGGGAAATAGAATTTTTAAAGTCTTTTTGTGTCTGTTCCCTTAATTAGAGTCTGTGTTTACTTCTCATCATGACCATTTCTTCCATTTTATCATACATTATAAATGGCATACTTGTAAAATGGATCTAATTTAATTATAATAGTGCTACTAATAATTAATAAATTACATCTCTAGGCCTATTTCTATAAGGTCTAAAAACTACAGTTATATTACTAAATAAAGATGGTATTTCATATTTTTATCTAATTAAGTTTCTTTTTTTCCTCATCCTCTAATAACTCAGTCTCTGCTTACTTCTTCAGTTAACCTATTTTTTTCTCATTTCTTTCATAGACATTAATTAGTTGGAAAAAGTCATAGGCTCTATTTTCTAACTTATGCATATCTTCCTTAATCAATCCTTATTTCATTTTCTATTTTTTGCTTCATTAATTTAACAAGAACCAGGTAAACAATGTCAAATGAGCAAACTATATTTTCAATGAGCACAACATTTCACACATTCTAAAATCATTAAAAAGTAATTAAGGTTATGCTTAAAGCATCAGGTGGATGCTTGTCCAATTTTTTAAATGAAAATTAATCGCTTTGAAACTACTTATGATTGAATATAAGATATTATCAAAGATTTAAGTAACATTACTTAAGCTTGTCATTCTTCTCTGTTTCCCAGTTTAGTGACTTTAAGTTCAAAATAGGAGAGAGGACATTTTTCTCTTGGTCATGCCTTTCATGTGCCTGTGCAAGTGTCCTTGATAAATATTTGTTGAAGGAATGAATTTCTCAGTTCTAGGGATACAGCAGTAAACAAAACAGTGATGCATTCTTGTCTTCATGGACTTTATCTGTTATCAAGAGGAAAAAAATAAGGGAAATAAGTAAATTTTCACTTAAATATTACCTTCTCAATTTGGACTTCCAAAAATCACTTTATTTCATTTGCAGCCTTTCTCCATGACCCACTGTACCCCTTATCCTCTTCCCTGATTATTCTCAATAGCACTCTATGCCTTCTCTATAGTATGTTATTAAGAAGAAAATAATGACAGTGGTTTCTTTTTTGAAAAAACATTTCAGGGTCATGGGCAAGAATTGAGGCAGGGACAGTTGTGAGGGAAGGTACAACAGTAATCCAGATGAGACATGATGATAGCTTGGTCCAGTTCAGTGGCAGGGGAGGTCATGATAAGTAGCTGAGTTTGGAAGGTATTTTGAAGAAAGAGCCAAACACTTTTGCTTCAGGTGGTAAGGACAAAGAGTCAATGATGACTCCAGAGTTTTTGCTTAACTGATTAGAATGATAGTGATGCGATTAATTGGGGTGGGGAAGACAGAATGAGAAACAGATTTATGGGTAAAGAAATCAGGAGTTCAGGTTAGGCCATGAAATTATGATTTTGTCCTTTAAGAAAGAGCAAAGGGTAATGTTCTAAAAAAATACTGCATGATTTCATGACCCACTTGCATTTATTTATTATTTATTAATGTAATTCAAAAAAAAGATTTATTTATTTGAGAGAGAGAGAGAAAGAGAGAGCAAGCATGAAAAGTTGGACAGAAGGAGAGAGAAACTCAAGCAGACTGCATACTGAATGTGGAGCGCGACAAGGAGCTCTGTCTCGGGACCTTGAGATCATGACTGACCCAAAACCCAGTTGGCCACTTAACTGACTGCACCACCCAGGTGCTCCCACTCTTGCATTTTAAAGACTGTTAGTTTAAATTGAGATGAAATATAGAGACTGTGTGTTTTCTTTCAAACATATACATCTGCATGAGTGCAAGGGCAGAACTGGGATTTTGCTAACTGTGTATGATAAAGTGAAGGAGTAGAGAGTGATTGTAGTAATCACTTATGGACTCTAAACTGGGTGCGTAGAGAAGGGAAGACATAAGCAGTGTGAGGAGTGAGGAAGACTGAGAAAATGGTGGTCAGGTGAAAATTGCTGGAGTTGGGACAAAAGAAAGAGGAGCTTGGATTTGAGGTTATTGGTGATGAGTAGTAACAGTTATTATAATAAAACAAACGGCCATATAACCGTAGAAGTAAATGGCTGAGGTTGGGTGGAGGAAAGGATCATTGTCATCAAGGGTATTGAAAGTGCCATCTCTATGGATATTACAGTCATCGAGAATATTGTTGGCTTGGGTGACAACGTGCCAGGAGCAAAGGCTATTGAGGAATAATTGAGATACAAGGTTCACAGATGACTGTATAAAGCAAGGATGGTAAAATCTGCTGATCTGAGATTCAAAACTGGGTGTTTCTAGGAGGAAGTGACAAAGAATGAAGAGGAAGGAAGACATCCGTATTGCTCATGGTAGGGGTCACATAAGAAAATTAAAAAGTTTGAGAGGGCTGAAGAAGCAGTGTCTTTAGGGGACATGCAAGTTTTCTTAGAGCAAGAATGTGAAGGAAATGAATAAACTGGTAGAAATTATACATTTGCAAACAAACAAACAACAAAAAAAAAACTATCCATTATTAGTTTGTATTTGCATGTTTTTTTTTGAAATATTGGAAATTATGCTTATGGGCTACTCAAATGTACTGAAATGCTTAGAGGTCTATCTGTGTTGTGCAGTGAAGCCTTTGGGCCTTGTTGAGGTGGCATGTCAGTGATGTAGCAGGCAGGCCAAGGAAGTGAGCGGGAATACTTGCACAAAGGAAATATAAGAATATGACAGTCCAATATTCTTTTAAAAATTTTGTATTACTTTCCAGACAAGATCATATATATTTTTTCTACTCAATATTATGAATATTAACAAAGGTTTTTGCATGTCAATATTTAAAAATATCTTTCATAATGGATTATGGGACTCATGAATTCATATGTGAGTGATTTTACTTAATAGTGGCCCAGACCAAAATCTTGGTTCAAGAGTTCACACTATGGAAATATTACTGTGAACATCTACATGGTAAATGTGCATTTTAACTATCTAGAAGTAGAAAAGACAACTTGGATGAACCTTAAAAATGATGCTAAGTGAGAGAAGCCAGATTGCAAAGATCACATATTAAATAATTCCATTTATGTCAAATGTCTAGAAAAGGAAAATCTACAGAGATAGGAAGTATGTGATTGGCTGCCTGGAGCTGGGATAGGGAATGATTGCCAAGGGCTGCTAAGAATGTTTTGGAATGATAGAAATGTTCTGAAATTGGACTACAGTGATGGTGGCCTAATTCTACAAATTTACTAAAGATCATTAAACTGTACAGTTAAGGGACACCTGGGTGGGTCAGGCAGTGATTCTGGGTCCTGGGTTCAAGCCCTGCCTTGGGCCCCCTGCTCAGAGAGGTGCCTGTTTCTCCTGTCTCCACCATCTCCCCCCCATGCTCATGCTCTCTCTCAAATAAATAAATAAAATCTTTTAAAAAATTGTGCAGTTAAGTTAATGAACTTTAAATAATGAATTAATGTATATGGATATAATACCTCATTAAAACTTTTTTTTTTTAAAGAAGCCATAGACAGAATATTTTATAATAACATGTAAGTAACAAAACCAGACCAAAAAGTAAATATAGTGCTGGTGAGTTTTAGTACGAAAAGTTACTACGGCTATTTGCTCTTTGTCAGTGATTTTGTAATTGACATAATAATACATTATATCCTTTGGTCCAATAATCTTATTTCTTAGAATATTTTCTAAGAAGATAATTCAAGGGATGCCTGGATGTCTCAGTCAATTAAGAGTGTCCCTTCAGCTCAGATAATGACGCTGGGATCCTGGGATTGGGCCCCTGATTGGGCGCCCAACTCTGCAGGGAGCCTCTCCGTCTCCCTCAGCCTGCTCCTCTGCCCCCTTGTGCTCCCTCTGTCTATCAAATAAGTAAAATCTAAAAGAAAAAGAAGAAAAAGAATTCAAAAGAAGGAAAGCTGTGTGCACAACTTTGCTTATAAAAGCATTTTCCTCTGTAGTGGTAGTATGAATAAATAAGGATACAAGGACAGTATCGTAATGACCGAAAGTTCAGTAAATTATGCAATATTTGTAGAGTGGAATGTTTTGCAACAAGATCACACCTAGAATTTAGAAAACATATGCAGTAGTAGAAAAGGTGGCGTGTCCCGTATGTTTAACTATGAAAATATGTTCACGGGCACAACAACTCAAAAATGAAAAGCGTAATAAGGTCCTGGGGAATTGGGTCAGGGAGACGCTATTAGTGGACTCATTTATATAATTGAAATACCATAATTTCTACTTAAAAGTGGTGCAGAGAAATAAGAGATAGAAATATTAGTGTCATATAAGTAATAACTTAATTCGAAAGTGTAAGTAAGTTAATATTAGGAAATAAAAGAGTATTTCTGATTTCTTTAAAAAATTTGGTCTTCATGGTAGAAAATCAGTTATGATATTCAGTGATATTTTAAAATAAATTTTAAGTACACCTGATATTTATATAACATTGTTGATCACAGATTATTAAAATTATCGTGCACTTTATTTTTTATTTTTATTTATTTATTTTTTTATCGTGCACTTTAAATCAAAATATTTGGGGACTTTTCAAAGGTGATACTGTCTTGTATTAAACGTTTTTACTTGTTTCTTCTTCAGCAGCTATTTATTGACCATCTACTAGGTGCCCCATAGTGTCGCAGGTGCTTAGGAGGTGTCTTGAACACAACAAGGAGTTCTGCCCACATCATGGCACTTACATAACAATGTAGAGGGAAAAGCTGCAATCATTTAAGATAATAAATAGAATGTTTTTTAAAGAGCTAAGTGCTATAAAAAACGAGGAGTCGGGTCAGGGGGATCTGGCTTGGCCAGGAGAAGGGCAAGTGTCAGGTTGTGCTGTAAGAGGGAAGGCCAGAGATGCACCACCGTGAAGGTGGTCGTAGAGCAAAGGTTGGAAGTAGGGAGGAGCTGTCACTCAGCTGTGTTGAGGAGTAGCTCAGGCAGGGGAGAAGCTAGAGGAAGGCCTTCTGGCAGCACGTGGAGACAGGAGCAGGCCCGCGTGCCCTGGCCCGTCGAGGAAGCCAGCATAACTGGAACAGGGGAGCCCGGGGCATGGAAGCGGGTCAGCCCAGAGAAGTAAGAGAGGACCTTATTGTACAAGACCTCGTGTGCTTTGTACGAATGTTAGCTTTCACTTTGAATGAAATGGGGGGGTCATCATGGGGTCCTGAGTATAGTACGCAGCCTGGGTTGGTTTGGAGATGGCTCCGGCAGCTGTACCGAGAGCACACCGACAGGTTTGGGAAGGGGAGGGCTGGGGGTGGGAGGATGGTGGAAGAGGAAGCGGGGTCCTGTGAAGAAATGTTGTAGGGATACAAATGTGACTTGGGTGAAGGTCCTGCCACGGGAATGGGAGGGACTGGTTAAGTTCTCGATGTGTGCTAAAGTTGAGGTTCCTCTTTGTATGCAGGTGAGATTGGCTGGTGGGCCCTGAGATACCTGAATCTGAAGTTTAGAGTAGAAATCTAGGCTAGAAAAGGTGCATTGGACAAGTGTCAGCACATAGATGGCTCTTCAAGGCCACTGCACCGAACGAGATTACCTGGGAGTGAGTGAAATGGAGGAGACAGGAGTCCTCCTGGGAGAGGGCCCTGGGCCCAACTCAGCCCTTGAATATACGAAAGAGGAGAAGAGAAGCTATTAAACCAGGGGGGTTGGAGAACCAGCAGGGTAGGAGAAACCAGGGAGGGTAGCTTTCCAGAAGCTAAAAGAAGCCGTCGCACCAGGGAGAGGCACTGGTCCAGGTGTTAACGCTGCTCAAAACGCAGGTTCAGAGGAGTGAGCACCGCTCCCTGGATTTAGGGCTCTGGGGGGCATAAGGAGCCTGTAATTTGCTTTCCAAACTGGAACAGATTTACAGGTGAGACCAAACGAAATGAACTTGTCCCGGATAAACAGGACGTATGGCTGTCGTGGTTATTGGTGGTGTCCATCAGCAAAACGCAAGGCTCTGTGCAGTGGTGAGGGCAAAGGCCCTACAGAAACCCGTTTCAGAGAGAACAGGGGGCCTGAGGGAACACTTCAGAACACCTCCACCCTAAGCCTCTGGGGAACCCGGTGCATGATCGGGGTTCAGGCCAGGTCGGTCCGCCGGGAAGGCCCAGAATGAGGCATCGGCTCCATCGGTTCCCTGGGGGTTGAGGAGGCATTCCCATGGGATCATGACTTTGCGGAGGTTCTGAAGCCTGAGCAGCAGGAACAGAGTCCGTTCACCCAGGGACACGTCCTGAGGTGTCAGCCGCTCCTATGGAGTCATGACCTGCAGGGTGAAGACGTGGGGTCAGCTGGACTGAGGGGGGCACCCACGAGGGGCACAGGGCGATCAGAGCAGTGTGGGGAGCTGGGCGACGAGAGCAGGGAGTGGATCTGTGGCACGTTGGGGGCAGAGTCTGTGATGAAAAGAATGATGACGATCGGGCACTTGTGCTGTAGACGATATGGAGGGAGGTTTCTTCTGTTAGGGCAGAGACAAGTATGGAAAGGGAAAAAATCAGGATAAATCCTGAAGTGTTGGATTAGAATCAAGTATCGCTGTAATTCCTGGTTTTGAATATCTATAGATAGTAATAAAAATAAATATGGATTTAAGGGTGGAGATACATATATCTTTTATTATATATATTATATATGATATATATCTTCTATTATATATATTATTATTATATATAATTTTTGTATATCTCCACATTTATAAATTTATCTCCACATAAAATTATGTGGAGATAAATATATAAATTTATATATATTATCTGTTCTCTATTATTATTATATATAATTTTTATATATCTCCACATTTATATATTTATCTCCGCATAATTTATATATAATTATATTGTTGTTATTATATATAATTTTATATATCTCCACATTTATATATTTATCTCCACATAATTTATTTATAATTATTATTATATATAATTTTTATATATCTCCACATTTATATATTTATCTCGACATAATTTATTTATAATTATATTATTATTATATATAATTTTTATATATCTCCACATTTATATATTTATCTCTGCATAATTTATATATATAATTATATTATATATAATATATTATTATTATATATGATTTTTATATATGTACACATTTATATATTTATCTCTGCATAATTTATATATAATTATATTTTTATTATTATATATAATCTTATATATCTCCACATTTATATATTTATCTCCACATGATTTATATATATAATTATATTATATAATATATTTATATATAATTTTATATATCTCCACATTTATATATTTATCTCCATATAATTTATATATAATTATATTATTATAATTATATAATGTTTATATATCTCCACATTTATATATTTATCTCCAAATAATTTATTTATAATTATATTATTATTATTATATATAATTTTTATATATCTCCACATTTATATATTTATCTCCAAATAATTTATTTATATATATATAATTACATGGTGTCAGATATAGATTTCCTAGATCCATTCACTGAGAGAGCCTGGGAGCAGTGACTCCTTAATTATAATGAGCCAACCTTGCACCTAGGTGATTTGAATATCATTCTCTGCCAAATATCAAGCCTCCTTGCAGTAATGATTGACTCCAAGCAGGAACAAAAAACAAAACCAGCCTGAAACATCATATTGTGCCAGAAAGGAAGGAAGAGATCAAAGAGTGGTGGGCTGTGTCAGAAGGAGACAGAAGCCAGTGTAAAGGGGCTGTGACAGGCCAAGTGCGGGGCAATTCAAACCTGCTCATAGTACAAAGCTATAACCCGCAGAATAAAATTGGAAATCATGACAACACAGTAATATAAATGAATTGAATAAAATGAAATCCTGATGAGCAATGGGCTATTTAATGTCAAAGCATTTCCCCCACAAATACTTACATAGAAAGGTTCAAGTGAACACGTTAAAATCACTATTAGTGGAACAAATTGAAATCATAGGCTGTATAATGTGATTTCACAATACTCCTCCCAAAGTTGTACAAGCTAAATCTAATCATGAGGAAACATCAGATAAACCCAAATGGAAAACACTCCACAACATACTTGGCCTCTAATGTTCAAAGATGTAAAAGTTATGAAATCCCAGAAAAGATTGAAGAACTGTTCCAGATTGAAGGAGACTTTTTCTTTTTTCTTTTTTTTTGGAAAGGTCAACCTAATGCAAAAAAAAAAAAAAAAAATGTAATTCTGGATTGCATTCATTTGCTGAAAAGGACATGCCTGGAACAATTACCAAAACCTGAATGGGCTTTGGGAGTAGATGGAAGCGATATGCCAATATTAACCTTCTCGTTTAGATGATTGCATTGTTGTTAGGTGGAAGATACGTGTTTGTAGCAAATACACACAAAAGTATTGGTGGGGTTGTGGGGTACCGTGTCCACAGCTGATTTCCCCCTGTGTGCAATCTCTCCTATTCAATATAGGAAAAAGGCTCTTCTACTGGAGAAGAAAACTTTCTAGGACAAAATAGTGAATTGATTTGTCTTTGTAACAGCTATAATGTCATAGTTATTTACACCGATATACAATAATTCTATACATTTTGGTGTTAAATAAAAAAAAAACTTCCATGCCTCTTATTTTATACCATTGTTATTGATTAACACTGAAATATTTCAAAATATCTAACAGAAGCAAAAAAGCAACACCTGTCATACATTTCGAATTAACTTTGATAAGTGCTTTTCCCCAATTTTGTCTTTTTTCATCTAATTGTCAAAAATTGAGAAGTTGAGGTTGAGGTTAGTCTAAGGTCTTTTTGTGGTTTCAAGTTGTGTCTTCACAAAATTTTAATACAGTTTTTCACTAAATGATATTACTGAGATTTAATACACTCTGACCTTTAGTTATTAAGGCTCCTTACAACTGGTTTTATGCTGGGAGATCTGCTCCCACTGGTCCAAAAAATAGATCTCTTTTATTAGTAGATGTGAGTGGCTGGCACTTGAGTCTTCATTCAGAGGTTAATATCATATCATGCCCTTGAATGGCAAACTGGAGAGAAAATCAAGTAGCATTTTTTTCTTTTTTTCCTTTTTTTAAAAAAGTAATCTCTACACCCACATTGGGTAAATTTCTTTTTTTTTTTTAAGTTTTGTTAAAATCACACCCAAATGGGGTGCCTGGGTGGGCTCAGTCAGTTGAGGGTCTGCCCTAGGCTCAGGTCATGATCCCGGGGTCCTAAGATAGAGCCCAGACTTGGGGTCCTGGCTCAGAAGAAGGGTCTGCTTCTCCCTCCCCACCCCCACTGCTCCTAATCTAACTCTCTCTCAAACAAATGGATAAAATCTTAAAAATAATCACACACACACACGCACACACACATGCACACTCACAAACTATTTAAATGGAACACAATCAATGTTTTCTTCTGTATGGAAAAAAAAAGAAAATGTGCACATATTTTTCTCACAGACTAACTGATATAAACAGCTTCCACATGTCAAAGTTTTACATAATGATGATTCTAAAATGGCTTAAAATTGCAACAAGTCCCTTTCATTAAGCCATGAATATTGAATAGCAATTATTGCTTAATAGGCTTTTTATAAGACACTATTTACAGTACAGCTGCTAAGTTGCTATAAATTCTGCTTGAATGTATCATGCAAATATCAACACCTGTGAAACCTTGGAAGTATTAAGTCAGATTCCATAGGGTATTCTTAGTCTAATCTTTCCTGCATGATAGCTTTTGAGTTTTTGCTTATTTACATTCTTTCTTTTACATTTTGCCTCAATAGAATAGCATCCATTTACTGCATATGCATTATTCAGCTTTCTATGAATGCTGGGGCTTGTTCTGAGGGAAAAAGATGTCTCAATATTTCAGAGATTATCCCCCTTCGCTTAACAGAACAATCCATTAATTTAAAAAAAAAAAAGTGTATTTCAAGAAATAACAAAATGAATCTAGAGTCAAACTATGGATTCGTTAGCTACATTTTAATGTGTGGTCATTTTGTTAGAAAGGCTAAAGATAACATTTAAATATTTTATAAACTATCTCAAACATGTCAAATGATTATATTACTTATTCGGTTTTGCAATTTATTTGAAAATTGAGTGGCATAGCACCTCGAACGCTCTCTGACTTAAGAGCTCTCTAGGTGGCCTCCGAGCTGCTGCCCTGAGCTGGAATCATCTCAAGACTTGCCTGGGGCTGAGACCCCCTTCCAGGCTCCCCCTGTGTCTCCTGGCAGGTGGCCTCCGGCCCCGTCGGATGTCAGAGCAAAGGCCTGGCTCTTACTGAGCCGGGTCAGCCTGGCCCTGGGACCTCCCTAGCACAGGGCCCCAGAGCACCTGGGTGGATGGAGCCACGCTCTCCTTGTAACCTCGCCCCTTCATTTTTGGGGTCTCTGTGTTAGCCACGAGGGGATGAGGGGAGCCCACGGGGACGGGGAAGCATGACGGGAGGGTGTGAACCAGGAGGCCAGGGTCAGTGAGGGCCATGCTGGAGGCTGCCCACCGCGGATACTGGCACCCTCACAGCATCACCCCCCCCCCCCCAGGGAGGCGGTCCATCTTCCAGCTGTGCACAGAGCCATGCCACAGCCGGCCACGCCGGAGGGTCCCAGCATGAGGGCAGCCAGCCCTCTTCCAAGGTTTCTGGGCTTTGGCTGCAGTTAGTGCAGGGCTTCGAACTTCACCTTTGCTAGCAGGACAAAAATCCCAACAAAACAAGATTTCTCTGTTTCTCTCATTCACAGATTATGGTTCCATATTCTCCCCATAGAGACTGATCAGTTTTCTCCGCATTCTCTGGAAGCATAAACTTGTTGCCTAACTTTTGTCTGTTGTCCATCCCGAATCCATTGTAACTGTGGCCAAGCATGACAGCAGGGCCCACGTCAGTTTGTGTAGGACGACCAGGTGGCTATTTTGAAGGTGGGCAAGGGCGACTATGATGACCGACTCTAGCCCAGATCATCTGACTGTCTGGAAAGGAAAATGAATGGGGATCCCTGGGTGGCTCAGCGGTTGAGCGCCTGCCTTCGGCCCAGGGCCTGATCCTGGAGACCCGGGATCGAGTCCCATGTCGGGCTCCCTGCCTGGAGCCTGCTTCTCCCTCTGCCTGTGTCTCTGCCTCTCTCTGTGTGTCTCTCATGAATAAACAAATAAAATCTAAAAAAAAAAAAAAAAAAAGAAAAAGAAAAGAAAAATAAATGTAATCTGGACACACACTCAAAAGATTATTCCTATAGATTATTGTGTTATAATGGTCAAAAGGATAATAGAGTCACCAGAAGGAAAATCCTGTTTTCTTGAAAATCATTTCTGGGTTGTTTGAGCAATTGCAGAAAAGATGCTATTGACCATTCTGACCACTCTCCATGCATGATACACAAGCGGCCATTTCATTCTTCCCATTTTTCTATTTCTTATTAATCTTGTTTTAAATATCTTTCCTTTAGAACTACAGGAAATGTAAAAATTTTGCATCACTCTTAAATCACTCTTTTTGTATCACCAAGTAAAATCTGGAAAAAGCAAAATCAACTAAGGGATTTTACCTTATGTGTTTATAGTTCACTGTAATTTCAGTAATTGGTAGCCTCTAGTAGCAGTGGCTTTTGCAAGAGAAAATAAATTGTATTTACAATTTTATTGGGGATGTATTTGTTGGGACATCTTTTTTCCCTATTAAACATAAAAATAAAATGGCCTATTATTTAGAATATTGTGAACAAGATTTGGGTTTGGGGATATTTTTAAAAATTGAGGGAATCGGATGCCTGGGTGGCTCAGTGGTTGAGCATCTGCCTTTGGCTCAAGTCGTGACCCCAGGGTCCTGGGATAGAGTCCTAGGATCAAGTCCCTGCAGGGAGTCTGCTTCTCTCTCTTCCTCTCTCTGGTCTCTCATGAATAAATAAAATCTTTTTAAAAATTGAGGGAATCATATAAGAGTAATTTAGAAGTCAATTGTCATTTATTGAGCTCCTACCTTATGTACTAGAGCCCCTCTCCCTCCATCCACAAACACAAGCACATTTTTTTCTAGTAAATAACTCCTCTTCCTTCAGATCCCAGCTCAGATACATTTTCTGCCGTGGAGATATTTTCTTCTAGCACTATCACAGTCACAATTTTACATTTATTTGGCTTTAATTATTTACTTACTTACTAAAGAGAGAGGAGAGACAGTGGGAGAGAGAATCTTAAGCAGGCTTTATACCCAATGCAGAGCCTGATGCAGGGCTCCATCTCACAACTCTGAGATCATGACCTGAGCTGAAATCAAGAGCCAGATGCTCACCTATCAGAGCCAGCCAGGTGCTGCTATTTCTCCTTTTCTAAAATTCACAATTCCTTTCCACTTTAGTGTTATCTTCCTAATAATAACATTCTTGCGATTTTTTTTGTTTCATTATTATTTTGCTTATGTTGACTTCTTTCATTCCCCCATCATCTTGCATAGTTCACTGTTCATGGTATTTATTGAAAAAAAAAGTGAATGAAAAAGAAAAAAAATCCATATTGTAGGTGTGCCATCAACTCCCCACCATATCTTCCAAGTAAGTTTTTGCAATCTATCTTCATTGCTACTTAAGTGTAGCAAACTATAATTTTCAATTATCTTGAATTATCAAATCTGTCTTGTCTGAGGGTAGGTTTGGAATCAGAAAAGGTCCAGGTTTTCTATACTCTACTAAGATTTGATAGGGCAGGCCTTTTAACTATAGAGAGCCGTTACCCCTACTTTATCAATACAGATTATAATACCCATATTATATGGTTCTTTGAATTTAACAAGAATTTCTCTGTGTGTGTGTGTGTGTGTGTGTAACTTTCTTTACCTAATCACACATATAGTAGACACTCAAAATATTGGCGCCCTTTCTTTTGATCAGAGATATTTGTTATTTGCACATTAACACATCCTTTCTTGGAGGATGTGTTGGAACTCTTTCCTTCCTTGACATTTGCAATAATACACGATAGGATTACACTCTTTAGCTAGTGTGTGGCTAGTATTCTTTGGTATTTGTTAGTAACTATTGATTATGTTTTCTATATTCTCTTCATTTTCTTCTATTTTTCTTCTGTCTCCTACATAGATAAGTCTATACATCTTTCACAGCCTTGCTCAAATCCCTTGATGAGATTTCTAAGATTCTGTATCGTAACCCTGGGGAAAAGCTACTTCAGGAGTTTCTAGGTTTCCAGAAATGTCTTATCTTTTATTCTTACTTGTCACTTACCCCTTGTTGCTTATTGCACATGTGCTGTGGGACAATTCTCGTGGCTTTGGTTTTGCTAAACACTTTTGTTTAACAAGTTCCTATAGCTTATGTAGCTTACACTAATGAAATTAACCTTTTTTTGCAATGAGCAAGTCACAGGAGGTATTTACTAGTTATTCATGGTATGTTATTTAACATCAGTGAAATTCAGATAGAAATAATTAACATGAAAAAGTAAATAGGTCTTAAATGTTGGATATCAAACAATATTCTTATAAATAATCTATTATCAAAGAAAAACATCACAATTAAATGTTCAAAATATATTAAACTGTAGTGAAATACCAAATATAAAAATATAAGAACTTTTGGGAATATAGCTAAATCTAGATCCCCCAAATTAAGGATCTAGCCTTAAAAATGGATTTATTAGAAAATAAGAAAGGTTGAAAGTTTATGTATCCAACTCAAGTATTTAGAACAAGAGTTGAAAACTAAAATCAAAAAAGTAGAAGTAAGGGGGCACTTGGGTGGCTCAGTGGTTGAGCGTCTGCCTTTGGCTCAGGACATGATCCCGGGATTGAGTCCCACGTCAGGCTCCCTGCACGGAGCCTGGTTCTCCCTCTGCCTGTGTCTCTGCCTCTTTCTCTGTGTCTCTCATGAATAAATACATAAAATCTTTAAAAAAAAATAAAGTGGAAGTAAGGAAATAAACATAAGAACAGTTATTATTGAAATATAAATCAAGTATACAATAACAAAAATCAACTCAACTAAAGCTAGTTTTTATTTAAAAATATTCTAATAAAAGATATTCACCCCTAGCAAGAACGATCAAGAAAAACAAGAGAAGATACATCTCTAATCTATCAAACATGAAGAAAAAAGTATAGCATCAGAGCTCTCATAGAAACTAAAAATATCATAAGAGCATGTTAGTAACTACTGTATGTTAAAGAATATGGCATATTTGGTCAAATATACAAATTTTTGGAAAAAGACAATTTAAATAAACCAGTTCATAACAATATAGAAAATCTGAAATATTTAGTTTTTGAAGACATCAAAACCATATTTTAAAAACTTCTCATAAAAAATCTCTAGGCTGAGGTGTTTTTATCACAGATTATTTCAAATATATAAAGAAGTGGGATGACTGGATGGCTCAGCAGTTAAGCGCGTCTGCCTTCAGTTCAGGTCGGGACCCCGGGGTCCTGGGATCGAGTCCACATCAGGCTCCCCACAGGGAGCCTGCTTCTCCCTCTGTCTGTGTCTCTGCCTCTCTCTGTGTGTCTCTTGTGAATAAATAAATAAAATCTTTAAAAAAGAAACAAATGTATAAAGAAGAAAACCACAAATATTGTACAAACACTTGGAGATACCTGAATCTGAATTTATTCAAACTAATTGTGATTGATTGTACAATATCAGAAGCTGACAAGAATTTAAAAAGAACCACTAATACTGCAGGCTAATATTGCTCCTGAATATACATGCAAAAACAGTAACTCAATATTAGCATATTCAATCCTCTATAAAAAGGTAATACATCACAAGTCAGTGTTGTTTATCCTAGGAAAGCAAGCAGGATCCAATAATCAATGTAATTACCAGAACAGAAGAAATAAAAATCAGGATCTTCTCATTAGATAAAGCATTTGTTGAAATTCAATACCCATCAATACTTGTTCTTGAGTAAAAACTCTAACCAAACTCAGAATGGTGGAAAACTCTTTTAACCGGAACTTTCCCATCTTTTTTTTAAGATTTTTTTTATTTCTCTGTTTATTCATGAGAGACACAGAGGCAGAGACATAGGCAGAGGGAGAAGCAAGCTCCCCGTGGGGAGCCCGATGCAGGACTTGATCCCAAGACCTGGGACCAAGGTCTGAGCCAAAGGCAGGATGCTCAACCACTGAGCCATCCAAGTGCCCATGAACTTTCCAATCCTAATATTCTTGTATAATAAATTCAGTTAATTCCTATTCCATTTTTTCATAAGTTATTATGATCTCTTTTATTATACATGGTATGTAACCTATCAGAAAATCCAGTTAGCTCTACCTTCAAACTATATTGGAAAACACTACTTCTCACCAACTCTGTTGCCACCATCATGTCCTGCCTGCAGTAGTAGAATTGCTTTCAACTCTGTGTCTTTGTGTTCCACCCTTGGTCTATTTTAGTTTATTCTTTGCACAGCTGAAAGAGTGACTCCTTCCAACTCCTCACACTGATGCTGGTGTTCAAACTCTGTAATGAAACTCCTTACCACTCAGGGTACAAGTCAGCGTGGTTGTCAGGACGAGTCAAGACCTTTGCTAACTGTAGCTACTCACAGGCTGTAGTTAGTTGGTCTCCGTGTCGTGGCTGTTGGCAGAAGACGTGCAGTTCATTGGTTGGTGACATAGGACGTGATCGCTCACAGCAAAAACAGCAGCAAAGGAGATTTGCTGAGACTGAGAAGAAGGGAAAGAGAGAGAGGAAGAAACCATTTTCTGAAAGAAATCAAAATTCAGTCAGGGAGCGATTCTCGGTGGAAGTGATGCAAGAGCGGGGATCTGGAGGATTTGGAGGAGGCTTATAGAAATAGATTAATACTTTTTGATGACTGGGCCATGTAATATCCCGTGTGTGTGTGTGTGTAACGTTGTTTATAAGTGAGACAGAAAAAGACAAATAATTTTGCTTTCACATGGAATCTAAAAAACAAAACAAATGAACGAACAACCAAGCAGTAAAAACAAACTGGTGGTTGCCAGAGGGGAGAGCTGTGGGAAAATGGGGGAAATAGTTGAAAGGGATTAAGAGGCACAAACTTCCATCTATAAAATAAATAAATCATGGAGATAAAAAGTACAGCATGGGGAATATAGTCAATAATATCGTAATAATTTTGTCTGGTGACAGATGTTAGTTACGCTCATTGAGGTGAGCATTTCATAATGTATTTAATTGTCGTATCACTATGTTGTACACTTGCAACTAATATAATAGAGTAAGTCAACTATACTTCAGTAAAAACAAAGATTTACACAAGCATGCGGGTCAGAGGACAAGCTGTAGAAAGTGCATGTCAGGCCTGAAAGGAGAATGGCCGGGCTGGGGCCCCAGCGCAGGGGCGAGCGGAGGCTGCAGGGCTGGGAGGGGCAGACAAGCTGCACCTTCCCGGTGGGGCAAAGGCCTTTGTTGTTTTTCCAAAAGGAAAACATTTAAAGTTATGTTTTTACATTACTGTTGTTTTGTTATTTTTTTTAAGTAGGGTCCACAACCAGTGTGGGGCTTGACCTCATGAATCTGGGATCAAGGCCTCACGCCCCCCTGACGAGCCAGCCAGGCTCCCGTTTCCTTATGTTTCAGCAAGTGAGGGACACAATTGGATTTTCCTCTTGAAAATCTCTTCTGACATCAGTGTAGAAAGAAGAGCCAGGAGAGATTGGGAACTGGTTCACGTTGTTTGTAATATCATAACCGTAATATCATATTGATAAAGTCTACTCACACCTGAAATTTTAACACCGTTTGGCAGTCACATTTGCTTTTTGTTTTGCAGATAACATCTTTTTTAGTAAATTTCCCAACACATGGAGTTGTCAGGGCTTTTTCTAACAAGTATAAATGATTATGCTATCAACACCGACTTCCTTGCATGGAGGGTGGAGGCAACTAGGCACACAGGAAGTCTTCCCCGTGTTTTCAGCGAGGAAGCATATTGCTTTAAAAGCCCTGTACTCTTTAATGTACACAGATTACAAAAGCAGAGCGAATAAATTCAAAATGATTGAACTAAAACATCTTTCTACTGCTATCATCATCCATCTGTCCATCCATCCATCCAACCATCCGTCCTTCTGTAGATCAAATAGACTTTTTATGAGGAAGTTAATTTTAAAAATTTGACCTACTTCTTATTTCAGGGAGAAACCCATCAGCTCACGTCCACTGAAATTGACATTTTAGTAACAAAACTCTTCCAAGACTTTTGTCTGAAACTATATTTAAAAACGACACTCATTTAAGAGATGAAATAAGTATTTCAATATATATTGGCTTAATTATATCGTTGCTTATAATTTTGCTGTTACCAGAATTAGACTGAACTTGGCTGAAATTATGTGAGGAATACCTAAACCTTATTATGTAAGTCATAATCTTCAGAATGACTAAAGATTCATATTCAAAAGTTTGCACTTTAAGAATTTCCTTGATAAAAGAAAAGTGGTGTCTTATTATCAAAATAATATAGTATTAATTAGTAACCCATAGAATATCTTTAATTGTGTCTTATTGCACAAACTGTGGATCTTTAAGCACTGATAAGTTAATGCAATGAGTAAAAAATATTTTCAAGTTTATTTCTGTGGTTCACGGATATGTGTGAACCCTTAAAAAATGCATGTCGAATGCAATTTTCCAAAGCAGTAATGGCAATGGATGTGAAGTGTGAGTTTCTGTCACTACTTAGGAGATAAAGCAACTCATCATCCTGCTCTATATGTCTATATCCACACGCTTTAAATGTGTAAAATGTGTATGAAAAATGCCAAAAAAGGAAGAGAATAAAGACCCAAGAGACCAACAGAAATCTAGAAGACCCAATAATAATGGAGTTGGATCAAATTCCCCAAGAATTTTCTGAGTAAGATCTATTGAGAACCCGATACTGGCTCCTTCTTTAAGGAATTTAGGACATTGAACTGTATCATTTCTAGCAAATTCAGCATCAGAAAATATGCCACAAGTGGTTAATAAAAGGGAAATAAATGTTACGGTGACAATAAACACAAAGCATAAATTTAGTTCTCTAAGTCAAACTGGTATGTAGAGAAGAGATACTAATTACTGCCAATTATTCAATTTTTAAATAAATATTTCTTGAGTACTTATGCATCAGGGAGTGTTCTAGTCACAGGGAATATAGAACTGAATAAAATATGTAGAAATCATTGCTCTGAGGGAGCTTATATCCTAGTGGGGATACACTGAGGATAAACAATTAAAATCTGAGGATGGATATTAAATATCAGGTAAGTTCATGTGATATAAATTTTGTTTATTTACAGCAATGGATTGGTTTAAAATGATATTACAATTGCAGGACAAGGCAACACAAAATCACTCAATATTTGTGACTATAGGAAGTCCTGCGTACGTGCATGCATGGCTACGGGAAAGGTAGATAGAGTAAGACATTAATGGAATCCCTAAAAAAAACGCATTTACTCTCTTTGGCAAGTGACAAGTTGACATATTTATATTTTTGAGTGCAAGTCTAATTGGAGACTTTAAAAAGTGATCTTAACAAAATCCTATCAAATATATGATATTTAGGGGCAAAAATAAATCTCACGGAAGCATGTCTTATAGGATAATGCATGTTAACTTTCTTGTCTATACTTCATCTTATGATCACTTGACAGGAAATGCAAATGTTTTCCGTAAGTGCCTTCTATGTTAATCTAAGTGTCTGACCTTTTCATAACGCAGTAATTTTTCAAGTCTTTTCTCTTTGATTTATCTTCTCTCATGAAAGGCTGCTTTTCTTTTTTTCATTTTTATGATGCCAGCAGAATTATTAAAGAGCTGTCAGTCGAACTATGCCTGTCATTGTCCCTTTTTACAAGGAGAGAATATTAAACAGGACTACGCCACTTTTGTAAGAATAGCTCTTTTCTACATACAATAACCACACTTGTTGCTTGTAATAATAAATACTGTAATCAATGTTGATTAAAAAAAAACATACATAGGGCTACGTGGGTGACTCGATTGATTAAGCATCAGACCCTTCATTTCAGCTCATGTGGTGATCACAGGGTGGGGAGATCGAGCCGCTGCATCAGGCTCTGTGCTAGGTGTGGAGTCTGCTTAAGGTTCTCTTTCTCCCTCTCCCTCTGCCCCTCCGCCCAACAAATAAACAGTTTGAATTTAAAAACCTACACAAATATAGCATAAATAGTAAATGAGGTATGTTGATAGTTTTTATATATGTCAGCCTTTGTGTAGTGTATATTATGGCTCAATCTTTACTGTCCTCCCTCCTTTTCTACTCTAAGTATTTTGAGAAAAAAAAAATCATGTTTCCCCATAATTATATCACAAACTACTTTACTTTTTCTTAAAGATTTTACTTTTATTTATTCAAGAGAGATACAGAAAGAGAGAGATTGAGAGACAGAGGGAGAAGCAGGCTCCATGCAGGGAGCCTGACACGGGACTCGATCCTGGGACTCCAGGATCATGCCCTGAGCTGAAGGCAGATGCTTAGTCACCCGGGTGCCCCATAAACTACTTTACTATTGAAAGGGCATTCATGTTCTAGAAAATAAAATTCTAACCAAAGTCACTCAAATTTTTCTAGCAGTGAAAATAGTAAGTTAAAAAAAGTGTGTAGAATTAAGGAATAAGAGAGCTAGTATTTATTAGGAAATGTCCCCAAACAGTGTAATTATAACTGAGCATCATGGTGCATAGTCCTTGATGAAACTTTTCAGTTTGCCCTTTTTTAGATGAAAAGTCCTAACATGTTGTTGATGTTGGTCAACAATCCCTTTGCATCTGCAACGTGGACATAGTTAGGAAAGATCATTTTTCTTCTCTATTGATTGATGTACACCTTATACATTAAACATTTTTTTCAGATATTATATTGAAATCTTTTGAGAGTTATGTTGTACTTAGACTAATAATACAAGCTGCGTATGGTTTGGGGATCAGCTTGAAAGAAAAAACATATTTCTATGGAATCACTTATTTTCCAGTTGAGCAAGGGAAGTGGTATAAATCTTGCTATTGTATTTACATGAAGCAACACATAGTAAGAGCTCTTCAAATATTCAAAGATATTTGAAAAGAAAGAGTTCTTGATTTTGTGAAGACGCTACATAGAAATGGCAGATTTCTAAGGGAAAAAATTATCAGGATTCACAACCTCACTGTGAGGATTCTCAAACTATTGAAATATCTTCGTTCCTTCAGTCTATCTTATTAAAATCTTCTAAGGAAGATCTTAGCTCAGAAAAAAAGAAGAGAAAAAAACAAGTTAGGAGTGATATAATTATATTGGTTGGCAATCTCCATGCATCAACATTGTGGACACAATTAGGAAAGGAAAGATTCACAGCATTCAACTCCACACTTTGGCATTTCTGGGAATAAAGTGCTCTCAGGGCCCCATCCCATCCATTTGAACCCGAACAACCATGACAGTATGTTTTAAACATAAAACTGACATTTTAAAAAATTTAATAAATGATTGGTCAGGATAAAGAAAAATCAAATATCACTGAGATGAGTGAATCTTTAACAAAAGTCGTAAATTCTACTCTACCATAGTACGTAATCCTTAAATGGAGGGTAACTCAATCGTTCCTTAGCATTTGTCCTTTATACTTAACTCCTTGCTTATCCTTCTTTAAATTTTGATTTTGAGATTATTTTTTTAAGTTGTATTCTACACAAACATACAATGCCAAGGGAAAAAATAGAAAGTAACAATAGAAAGAAATAAAACCAAAAGCATATAGAAAATTACATTGACTTGCATGGGTCATCACACCAATGTATAACAACCATGCTATACCATTTTCATTAAGAATCTATAAACCAATTATATAAGACCTTTTACCATTCAAATGATGCAGGCAAAAATTTCCATTGGAACTTAATTTGCAGTAGTGAAATATTTATTGGATGCAAATGTGACTCTGTCTGCACAAAGAATGTTAGCTCACCAACATCATTTTACTGTATAAGAATCCCTTCCTTCAGAATTTCTTACCTTGATGGCGATGAATGCCTTGGAGGCTCTGGAGTTACTGCAAGGCTTATACATATTACAGATACAAAACGAAATATGGGCACCATTTTTCTAAAACGTCATGACTTACAAAATAAAAAATTGCTTTATGTCATTATATAATTTCTTAATGAACCAAAACATGACCTCTATGAAGTGGTAGTCTCGTTATGGGATATTTTTACTAGTCAAAGTTTCAAAGTACTCTTCTAAGAACGTCTTTGGTATTTTCCTGTATTATTTCTACACATAATGAATCCCACAGTGTCTATCTGAACCTCTTATTAGGCATTCCTTTTTCATGACTTGCAGCTATGAAATATATATTGGATCTTTCTTTAGGGAACTTACCTCCTACTGCCACAGGCTACCTTAAACCTATTTAAGGGACTTAAGAACTTATATAAAGCTGTCGATGAAATCATTCCAAGTTTTTCTCCTTTCACATCTGATCAAAATGTTCAATCTAGAGGCAAACTAGAAACTTCAAAGCAACATGAGTGATGAGGACAAAAAAAAGGTTTTTGACAAGTTATAATGAAATCACTAGACTGCAAAGAAGGAAGAATTTGAACATGAAAAGAAAGAACTAGAGGAATTCTGGGATTCCATCATTAGCAAGCTCTCCCAGAGTTAAGGAGGCATGCCAGGAGGGGTGCCTGGGGGCTTCCAGTGGTGTAGCTCCCCCATCGGCTGGTGCCTCCTCTGGGCTCACGGTTGAAGAGGTTGGCTGGTTACGCTACACCTGAGCATAGATAGAGCATTGGTTCACACAAAACATTGAATGACCCATATTTTTAGCAAATCCCATGGCATTAGTAACATCCAGCTGTGGTAGTAAATAACTGTGTGTTCTTGATACCTGACTATGGATATTAACAGAGAAAGGTAAGAATATCACACCTTATAAGCAAGGTATCGTACATGGAAAATATGATGTCTTGATTGAACTGTATTTAAAACTGGATGAAAAATTGTGCCTGTATGTTCAATAGGGCTGTTGCCCCTCTGAATATAATCCAAGAGGACATTTTTGCAGAGTTTGAGGGCACAGTTCATTGATTACTAAATTATTATTATTGTTATTAGTGCTATTTTAAAGATTTATTTATTTATTTGAGAGAGAGTGGGCCTGGCGGGGAGGGCGGGTTGGGATACAGAGGAGAGGGAGAGAGAGACTTAAGCAGACTTCCCTGAGCATGAGCCTGACACGGGGTGCAATCTTAAGGTTCTGAAATCAAGACTCAAACTGAGACCAAGTGTTGGTCGCTTATCCCACTGTGCCACCGGGCACCCCTAGTACTTACTAAATTATTAAAATAGAAATTTAGTTTAGTTTTTTTTTTCTTTTTTTTTTTTTTTTTTGTC
Organism: Canis aureus; assembly: GCF_053574225.1. Lineage (NCBI taxonomy): Eukaryota > Metazoa > Chordata > Mammalia > Carnivora > Canidae > Canis > Canis aureus. The sequence continues at coordinate 69,247,496 of NC_135623.1, read as the reverse complement.
TGAAAATAAATGTGACATAAATGCCTGTTGTTAGTTTCTTCTAATGCCTCTTCTGGGAAGAGCTCAGAGGTCAAAGGAAAAGGGCAGAAGTTAAACTATCTCGTACCAGCAGTCGGGCTGCATGGAAGTGAAGGCAGCATTTTAAAATCCTGTCAAGGACAGAAGTCTGAAAACTAAGTTCAAAAAGTTCATTAGAGAAAACAGATCTCACAACCTTCCCTTAAAGTTATTTCAAATGATATCTGGAGAATGTAGCCCGAAGCAAATGCCAAAGGTGACAATTTTCTGTTAAAAGATGTATAATTTCCCTCATATCCTCGAGAAAACTGAAGTTCTGCAGATGTGACCGTGCATGCTGCGTGGCTCTGAGTATGCCGACAGGATCCTAGGAACCCACAGGGTTCTCATGGTTATTGAATATGAAACTCAATGAATAATTCATAAACCACATTTTAATTTCTTCTCATGTTCTATATTTAGTAAAGCTTCACCAATTACTCAACATCTGCATTTCATTCCAATCTGAGGGTTTGTAAAATTTAGCTTCACCAAAGGGATTATTATATCGCAATTTATTTTCTCTTGATGACAATGATGGAGATGCTGTTCGAACAATAATCTTCCCATAAAAAAAAATCCATAAACTTTGAAAGGAAATCTGTCTACTAATTGTTCATTCAAGGGTTGTGTAAATTGATGTCTGGAACTTTGAGAAGAAAAATGTTATATGTTTTCTCAGTAGGATTGAGACATACTTGCACACTTGCTTAAAGTGAGTTATAAAAAATAACTTAAATGCTTTACTGTGATTTATATTAATTATCCTAAAATAGAAGGGAGTTTCAAACTCTCATGTTGCATATTAGGAAATTCGTAAGCATGACATTGACTTTAACATATATTTTGCTGAGAATGACATTTCTGCTTTCTTTATCTCTTCACACTTTTAAGTCCAAGATTGCAGTTCTATACTTGGGGAACTTAGAGAAGTCAGTAATTATTTTTTAAAAATAAATTGTACTTAGAATAGTGGAGTTGATGTCTGACTTGAAATCAAGAATACTAGGAATTATTTTCTATCCTTTTCTTTTTTACTATGTTAAATGAAATGTATTTTAGCTAATAATATGTCCATATCGTTTTAAATATCCACTATTTATGGTAATATTATGCTTAACAGTGTTACCCTCAAATTTTAATAAAAATTGATTTATTATACACATGTTAAACCAAGAGGGGTATTTCTTGGCGAGATGAGGCTGTCTTCCTCTGTTGATATAAGGACAAGACTCTTAACTGTAAGCATATTTACAGAGTTTCTTTTTCTACAAAGGCCATAGTGGTACATAAACATAGATCTCTATTTATATCCACTAAATTTTGTGGGACAGGATTATTCTAAGGGTCTATTTGGTCTGACATTGGGAAGTGATTGAAGGAATTCAGAAATACTGAAAATATTCACCAAAGGACATATACAAAGAAGAAAATATAAATAAATGAAAACTTATCCCATGCTGGATCTTCTGCATAAAACCCCAATGTTTGCCAGCCTGTTATGCTACAACCCATGGCACACTTCTTACCCAAACTTGGATGTCTGGATATATACCAATAGGATTAAAATAAGCCAAGGCATCTTTGCCTATTTACACCTAAATCCTAAGTAATTCAAGTTTGATTTTTATCAAACCAATATAAACAAAATAAGCAAACAAAAATCCAAGAAAATAAACTTCCAATAAGAAACACAGAGTACACAAATATTACTAGATCTAAAGTCTACCGCTGTGGGGCACCTGAGTGCCTCAGTCAGTTGAGCATCCTACTCTTGATTTTGGCTCAGGTCATGATCTCTGACCATTGGGACGGAGCCCCGGGGCAGGGTCCACACTCAGTGAGGAGTCTGCTTGGGATTCTCTCTTTCCCTCTCTCTCTGCTCCTACACTTGCTCTCTCTCTAACACACACACATTCTTAAATAAGCAAATAAAATATTTAAAAATAAAAAAATAATAATGTCTACAGCTGAGTTTCAGTAGATAAGGTACCCATTTAAGCATCTCTTCAATAGAGAAAGATACTGGGCAGCTTTCTGGAGAGCTTCTTGACAGACTTGTGATCCTGCAGCAGAGGATTCACTAACCTTATTCCGGCCCAGAAATTCCACTTCTCAGTGTTTGGTCAGTAAAATTTAAGAGTAAACATGATAAATCATTAGCTAGCATTCTATTCCTCACAGGCAGTGCTAATGGGGGACTTGGGAAATGTAGAGTGCTCTTTGTCTACTGTATGTTTTATTGCCTTTAAATGGTCAAACAGAAAAAAAAAAAAACTGTCAGAAGGGCAAGAGGGACTGTGGCAAAGTGTTCTTCAAAGAAAATTAGCATGAGATTATAGATTAAATAGATTATTTATTATTCTAAAAAGTTAACTGAGAAGCAAATAATTCAGCAAATTCACAATGTTTTTAAGAGCTAACGTCTTGTTGAAAAGAAAACGTCTGTATAAATCACTCTGCTCCATGTAGATGTGAAGAGCCAAGTTGTTCATTTCCTGATGCTTGCTTCCTAGATGAGTAATGGAGAACATATTAAAAAAAATAGTCCTTGATAGACTGAATCTGCCCAGGGAAATAATGTTAAATGCCTTTGTCATATTTCTTTATGCTATAGTTAAAATAATTGTTAGCAAAAATAAGACTTTTGTTTGAAATCAGAGCCAATTCTATTGTTTTATTCTGTTCAAATTGACTGGCTTTTAATATGGCAAGTCATAATGACTTTTAGCAAGAACTTACTTTACAAATTATTTATAATAAATTTATCTAGTAAGAAAATAAAGCTACAGAATTTCTGCTTCTTAAGTAGACATAGAACTAAGATAAAATAGGAACCATCCTCTGTGTTCAACCAGGGAGCCCTATCATCCCCCCCCCCCCCCCCGCTGTCTTTCTTGCTTTCTTTCTTGTTTACTTTCCTTTACTTATCCATTCAATGATATTTACTGAGTACTTACTTTGTGCCAGTCTCAGGGAAGCATACTGGAGGAAGAATGAGGAGCTGTGATTAAAAGTTGAAAAGATTAGTGGAGAGGGAAGAGAGCTTCTATAAAGTTCTGGAAAAGATTAGCAGAGTACAAAAACAAAATCATCCCACACATAGAATAAAGCCTGTGGACCACACTTTCTGAAATAGATTCCTGGAATAAGGCAAAGACTCCTTTCCTGTCAACCCTGGATGCCATGGAGACTATATTTTTCCCTTTCACATGACACTTAGTTCATCTACCCACTATTCTCTTTCAACTTGCCCCCAGTGACCACTACTTCTAAATGCCAAGGAACACAAAGAAGTCCCCATTGCCTTTATCAGGTGTTCTTCTACCAGTCAAAATGAGGGTCAGATAAGGCACATTAATATGATTGTTTTTTTATTGCTCATCCATAAAAATGACAACTTTATCATTTTCCACTCTTCATGACTCTAGCACTCAGTTTCCCTAAAGATAGTCAAGGAAGAAGTAAATGGTGGCATAATTCACTGAGACAGAATGTGAGTCTAAAGTACATGGACTGAGAAGCCCAGAACTGTCCTCTCCTGAGAGAAGAGTAAGTAATATCTGGCTCTGTTTCTGTGGTTGAGACTAAGCACATATTTGCAGAGTAGCACAGCCTTGTGATAGCTGAAGGACAATATGTAAGTCCCAAGATATTGCCATGGACCATACATTCCTCTTTTAGATGTAAAAGGGTTCATTTGGAATCATATGACAAAATGCACTCTCACTGTGGATTTCTACATAGGATTAAGACATCTCTCCAAACCAGAGACTTCATTACTCTCGTGCCTTTGTGGTGAGAAAAACAAAATTTCCCTTCTTCCAAGTATTCTTCCAGTAGCAGGCTGGATGGTTGTCCCCAAAATATGTCCATATCTTTATTTCCAGAATCTGTATTATCTTAAATGACAAAAGAGTGAATATTATCTTCTATGGCAAAAAGTGTGATTTAGTTAAAGATCTTGAGAGGAGGAGGTCATCCTGGGTTATTGGAATAGACCTGAAATGCAATCACAATGTGTTCTTTTAAGGGAGAGAGAGGGGGAGTTTTGACATAGACACAAGGTGGGGTAAGATGGCGGGAAGATGGAGCAGACTGAGATGGTCAAAACCCAAGGAACGACAGCCATCACCTAGAGCATCCCAAGAGAGTGTAGTCCTGCCGATGCCTCTATTTTAGTCCAGGCAAACTGATTTTGGACTCGTGACCTCCATGACTATAAGAGATTAGCCTCCTGTTGTCTTGAACCAGAAGGTTTTTGGTAACGTGTGACAGCAAACGTAGGAAGCAAATACATTCTCAAATTTTGGAACCTCTATTTCTGGAAGCATGATCTAAACAAAAGAAAATCAGAAATATGATTAAACAAACTGCACATAGGTCAGAATGTGGTACGGTGACTCCAGAGGATGTGTGCTTAAGTTTGATTTCTGTCCAGCCCCGTGCTGTGACAGCGATGACCTCTGTTGCTGCTCAGCTGCTTATTTGTAAATAGCGGGACTCAGCAGAAGGTGAAAATGTTTTTAGGCCGCAAAAGGTAGGCCTTTGCTAAAAGTGGCTCTTTACCTCCCAATCTCAGAGCTCAGAGAAATAGCAGAAGTAGAACAGGAGTAGGTATCAGGCACAAGTATGTCTCCTGATGGTGCAGCTGAGCTGATGTCATGGAGCAAAATAGAGACTCAGAACTAGGGGAGCATGAGTGAGCCTGGGATAAATGAGAAAGGTAAGCGTATGGAGGGCAGTTAGGATGTAAGTGATAAGTAAATAAAAGGCGTAGGTTACAAAGGGAGTATGTGCGATACCAAACAAGAGGTAAAAGTGTGATTAAAGAGACATAAAATATTTTGTGACCTGAAACATGAGTAAGAAGTTGTCCGTATAAGATCTAAATTGCCCTTATTACTTGTTGGACCACAGGAAAGCCTCACTGCAAGCTATGCTCATCTTTTTGTCTCCAAACAAATTGTGAGCTCCATGAATTCAATGAGTCCACCTACCTGCTACCTTCAGATTGTAAAATACTTTCTGGACACATTATCAGGTATATTGATGGGTATATCAATAAACAAATATTTAGAAGGGTGCATACTACTATTTATAGGTTAGAAGATGACAAACAACCAGGTGAGCTAGTGACAGCGTTGTCATAATGCCTAATTCTGTTCCTGGGACATGGTCAGTAGCTGTAACTATAAGTAATAATATATTATAAATAAAAAAGCAATAAAGCTGTTTGAAAGGTCTTTCTGATAACCTTTTGGATATCATGCGCATTACTGAGATGTTTCTTGAAGAAAATGTCCTTGCCCAGACATTCTTTATTACATCAGAAGGAAGGAGTCAATACATGCTTAGAAGTATATGCTTTCAAATAAAAAAAAAGAAAAAAAAAAGAAAAAAGAAAGAAAAAAGAAAAGAAAAGAAAGAAAAGAAAAGAAAAGAAAAGAAAAGAAAAGAAGAAAAGAAAAGAAAAGAAAGAAAAGAAAAAAGAAAAGAAAAGAAAAAAGAAAAGAAAAGAAAAGAAAGAAAAAAAAGAAAAGAAAAGAAAAAAAAGAAAAGAAAAGAAAAGAAAAGAAAAGAAAAGAAAAGAAAAGAAAAGAAAAGAAAAGAAAAGAAAATATATGCTTTCAGGACAGGAATTGGATAAAATCTGATAGAAAAAAATAATATGGAGTCAAAAACTCCTTTCTTTGTAATTTTATTAGCTAGTTTACTTGAAGAATAAGAGCTAATGTCAGAGTTAATGCAAAATGAAAGTTTTGTACTCTTAACCTTTCTCTCAGCCTATAAATCAGACTCAAGCACAACATGGTAGCTTCTTTCTCCTTTCTTATTTCAATGACTTTCCTTCTCTAATAAAGCAATAAGCAAGGAGGAGGTCAAGAGCAAGGACTTTCATAAAGACAACACCTGAAGAAAATGCTGGTTTCCTTCCCTGTACTTTGAAAGAACTTTGACTGTTTTCTTAAATAAAATGTGGTATTTAATTGGTGAATGCTTCTGCAGAAGCTGTCAGGTGTACTTGTAGCAGAGTAGCTAAAAAATATCCCCTTCTGTTTAGAAAAACAGACACAACCCAGTTCACAATCAAAGTACATTTTTGGTGTTGAGTTGCATGAGTTCTTTATATATTTCGGTTATTAACTTTTTATTGGACGTGTCCTTTGCAAGTACCTTCTCCCACTCAGCAGACTGCCTTTTTGTTTTGTTGGGGTTTCCTTTGCCGTGAAGAAGCTTTCTGTTTTAAGGTAGTCTCAATAGTTCATTTTCTGCTTTTGTTTCCCTTGCCTCAGAAGACTTATCTAGAAAAATGTTATGACCAATGTCAGAGAAATTACTGCCTATGTTCTCTTCTAGGATTTTTATGCCTTCGAGTCTCATATTTATGTCTCTCATCCATTTTGAGTTTATTTTTCTACATGGTGTCAGAAAATGGTCCAGTTTCATTCTTTTGCGTGTAGCTGTCCAGTTTTCCCCGTATTGTTTATTGAAGAAATTGTCTTTTTTATTGTATATTCTAGCCTCCTTTGACATAGATTAATTGACCATATAAGTGTGGGTTTATCTCTGGGCCCTCTATTCTGTTCCATTGATCTACGGGTCTCTTTTTGTGCCAGTATCATACTATTTTGATCACTACAATTTTGTAGTATTTCTTGAAATCTGGAATTGTGATACCTCCAACTTTGTTGTTCTTTCTCAAGATGGCTTTGGCTATTTTGCATCTCTACTGGTTCCATTCAAATTTTAGTATTATTTGTTTTAGTTCTGTGAAAAATGCTTTTGGCATGTTGATAAGGGATGCATTGAATCTGTAGATCGCTTTGGGTAGTAAGGGATCCTTAATGATCACCCATTCTTGTGAACTCAGATCTTAGTTCAAACTTTGCTTGGTGCTGACACTGTAGAATTACTTCATGTTAAAGTTATTATGTAATTCATGTTTAAAAGCTTGCTTTATTTATGAACATTAATAATTGAAAAAGCAAAAGGATTTCTGAGTTGCTATTTTAAATATAGGAGGCCAGACTTTGTAAACATTCTCACATCTGGAATGAAATTACAGCTGTCAATGCAAATCACATAGAACCAATTCATGTATTAGTAAGTTAATCTTTGTATCAATTCCCTAAATCGGAATCACGTAGCTGGTATATAATTTATTACACGCTATATAAATTTCACCTTTAATCAGCCAGGTATGTTCTCTAGACAACACTTATTGGTGTAGATCTTTTTTTAAGTAAAATTTGAAGTAATTGTCTTTTTTCACCTGTTAAGCAATACTCATATGGAAATTTTTGAAATATGGGATGTAGTTTTCCATGACATTTAAAACTTTATATGCACATTATGGCAAGGAAAGGAAAACATTAGTGACAAAGTAAAACATTAAACACTTGAAGTCCGTATCTTTAATCACAAGCACTAGAAACTTGAGCAAGGTAATCAAGCTCCCTTCACTTCCCTGTTTCTAGCTCCAAATTAAAAAAAAAAAAAAACACATATTGCATATTATTACTAAAATAATAGATAACATTGCAATATATGTGTCTAGCACACAATAGACTATCAACACACATGAACGTCTATCCTTTAATTTGTGTAAATAAACTCAGGAACTCAGTTCCTAAAATTCTGTTTTATGATATTTTATTAGCTTGAAAACCAAAAGTACATTTCCAGCTCTTCTTTCAATGAATACATTTATACATACTTGTTAATTAGATAATTGGTTTATCATATGTAAGATCATGAGTTCCCCATCTTGGTCTGTATTTTGCTGGAAGTAGACTTACAGATGTTTCTAATCCATAATAGCACCCCCAAATCTTACACAATCTAGATCCTTCGCAGTTGGGTATACTTTCACCATAGCTAAATAAAGAGGGCTCTAGTAACGAAATAATGTTTGAAATTAATCATGTGCAAACTGGAAGGACTACAATCTGAATTTGACATCACTTACAGTTTATACATTTTAAACCGTTAGCACTCATTCAGCCCATTGGGGATCAGATTGAGAAAAAAGTGTCATTTATAGGAATGTCTATTTTGAAATTGAAGTTATTTGCTGATGTCTTTAATAATTGTGAAGATGCTCACGGCTTAAAAAAACTTTTTACTTGATGAACGGTATCATTCAAATATTATAACTTGTCCATGATTCAAATCTCAGAATGATAACATCACTTTTAAATAGGGTCACAGAGGGACACTTGGGTGGCTTAGTAGTTGAGCATCTGCCTTTGGCTCAGGGCATATCCTGGAGACCCGGGATTGAGTCCCACGTTGGGCTCCCTGCGTGGAGCCTGCTTCTCCCTCTGCCTGTGTCTCTGCCTCTCTCTGGGTCTCTCATGAATAAATAGATAAAAGCTTAAATAAATAAATAAATAAATAAATAAATAAATAAATAAATAAATAGATGATAGATAGATAGATAGATAGATAGATAAATAAATAAATAAATAATAAATAAATAAAATAAGGTCAGGGAAACACTCTTTGATAGAAAGTTACCCTTACTAACTTGGTTTCTTGTGTTAGTAAGATCCTTGTTCAAATATGCTGGTTGTTGAAATAAACCTCACGTGTACTCTACTTAAGTAGCAATATTATTTTAAGATTTGTTAAAAGAAAGTGTGGAACATTATAAATTATCCACATCACTCTAAACTCTGATATTTAATTTTATTACTCTGTAGAAAGTATGCTCTGTAAATCACTAATTACTTGGATTTCCTGGCAACACTACTGTGCGATATAAGTTGACTTGGTAAATACAGGTCATGATGAGAATTTATTACTACAGTCAATTTTTAGGATGCATTCAATTTATGCAATGAATAGTTTTTAAAGATACACTTAATTAATTACTCCCATCACTGAATTTTGAAAGACACCCCCAAGTGAGCTTTCTCTATGAATCTTAGTTCTTTGTAATATATACGGAACAAGAAGTTTCTGTTCACATTGCAGGATAAACGATGCCAACTTATTGTTATATGATCTCCGTAGTTCTGTAGCCATAGTTAATAACGCGTTCTAATATAAATAAATGTTTGTTTTGTATTTGTAGAATATGTCTTTTTTACTTAAAATTAAAATTGATTTGCTTGCGCCTTGCTCCGTTGTTTAAACTACTGTCATACTAAGTACAAAAATCATGGGAAGCAAATAGCTGCTGCTACAGTTTTAATAAGTTCTGTAGGGGGCTTTTGAGTGAAATTCATGTATTTGTGTGGCCCCCAAAATGATTTCCTGCACCGTGCTAATACCATCCGTCCTTTTCTAACACCCATGGCAAAAAAAGTAATACGGGCAGCCTCGTTTGTTGAAGCGCCACGGCCAATGGGAACGAATCGTAAGTTGTTAGCTACGTGTTAAGAAAGAATTCTTCCCCAAGAACGTAAAAAACCTGCCTGCCCCAAGGAACTGAAGTGTCAGGTATTAACGAGACGAGACGTACATCACACTGGGCTGTCCTCGGTTCAGATATTCACAGAATATCCGTGTTCCCTTGCCTGTTGTCTTAGCAGATTAAGATGACATCTTTTGTTGAAGCGAAGTTAGTGTAAGTGCGTAGAGAAAAAAGCAAATACACTTAAGAAATTAAGACTTAAACCCTGATGATTCTCCTCCTCAGGTAAATACATAATAAATAAATGGGCATTTTTTTCAGTTTGTTATTTTTGTGGCCTAAGGAAATGAGAATTCATTATGTGTGATGTCAGATTTAGGGACTACAGAGTTTTAGAAAGATGTATAATTGTCTATACTATAAATATGATATCTTTTTGTTTCTATGATTTATCAGTGATGCTTTTTGATATTATAATAGGAGTATTTAATTCTTACATATACTTTCTAGAAATCATGCCTTTTTAAGCACGCCGCATTTTATCTTCTCTCTTGCATTAGTTATCACAAGACTGGCCTTCCTCCGTACGTTTCTTTTGCTCCCTTGAGATAGCTGAATTTTGCAACCTCAGCACTCCAGTCTGGCTCTTGGCCCAGCCGACACCCTTCACACCACGGAGATATATTTGTTTCGCTTGGTAATGCTGTCAAGTCCTGAAATCCTAACATATGGCCCCAATGCACTGTCTATGCTTCGCATTTTTGAGTGTCTTTGTATAAGTAATTTTATTACAGATTTATAGACTCAAGATCAGATGATCCATACTGACGGAGCCTCGCATTGTATAAGGGAAGAAATTAAGACCCAGGGAGGTTAGTGACTTGTCAAGATTGATTAATGACATGGTCATGTATCAAAATTAAATCAAACTGGAATGAGATTTTTTTTTTTTTTTCCTCCTGACCGTTTTGGTAACATCATTTGTACTCCTTCCAAAATCAATGTAAATCCTGAAACACGGACATTGTGTTCACATTATATTGTTAAAACGCACAAATTGATTTACTAAACAGAAAACCAAACAGACCGTAATGGAATAAACAGATGTAGAGGTAATTAACATTGTAGTTATTAGAGAAACGAGAGACCGTTGGCTCCCCGCCCCCCCACCCTGGGTGACTGCTGTTTGCCATCCTACAGGGAAGATGGGGGTGAAGGTGAAGGGCGAGCCAGGGGCAAAGGGGGTGAAGGGCGAGCTCAACTGCCCCAGGGGAAGCCATGGGAAGGAGCACCAGCCATCGTACAAATCCATTTGAGGAGTTTAATGTTCAACCTACTAGAAGCACGATGACAGATACATTGGTATGAAACTAACTTCGCACCTGAATGGCGGAACACTCAAACAAGGAGATTTTGAGAAAAATCCTTGACTTTATTTGTCATAGATTATCATTTAATGCTTCATTTCATTGGGTTCAAAAATACTTTTTTTTTTTTTTTTGCTCTTTAAGGGAAAGGATTATGGCCATATATAGGATGCCATTGTAAAGTCAGCAAATAAATTCTTAAATCTTCAAAATTGAAGTATGTATTTTTGAAAAATAGTACATTTATTTATTTATTTATTTATTTATTTATTTATTTATTATTTCAAATAGTTCTTTTAAATTTATTATTTCAAATAGACCTTTTAGAAGTCTAATCTAGCGGAGTTGCTATTGGAAGAGTGGTCTCTAAGTAATTTCAGAATTTTGCAGCCAGCTTGAATTGGTGCTTCATTAATGGGAGCAAATGGTATCGCCCCGTTTGATAATAATTCAAAATAATTATATGCGAATGGATTTTGGTATAGCAAAAAGTTAGATTTACTTTCAAAGACTGACGATCTTCTACATTTAGAACACTCAGGATAATATGCCTAGTGATGCTTTTGCTTATGCTAGTTTCTTACCTTTTGTTCCTCCTGCCGCACGTCCCAGACACTCACTCTGATAGCCCGACCCCCTCTGCCTTTCCCCAAGCCTTCCACTCTCCCCCCATGGCCTTGCTGTCTCTCCTAGAAGCACAGCTGTTCCCTCTTAAACAGGACCTCCAAAATGTTATTACTAATCGAACAAAAAAAAAGATAGTCTCCATTTTTATGTGATTATATATGTTTATGTGTTACATACACTGCATAGATATTAAATTAAATCTTAGAAATTTTTTTGAAGGTTTTATTCATTTATTCCTGAGAGACACAGAGACAGAGAGAGAGGCAGAGACCCAGGCAGAGGGAGAAGCAGGCTCCATGCAGGGAGCCCGACGTGGGACTCTATCCTGGGACCCCGGGGTCACGCCCTGGGCCCAAGGCTGATGCTCAACCACTGAGCCACCCAGGAGCCCCTAAATCTTAGAAATTTTCAGGTTATAACCTCATCTACATCACTAGTTTTTCTAAGAACAAGACAAAGATTTTAATAGACAAGAGTGTGAGTAATGCTAATTCTGAGTAGCATTTCTGATAGTAAACCGAACAAACTCTGCATCACATGATAACGTTGATAAAATAGCCTCTGGGATGCAAGTGTCTTCGGTGGCCAAGGGAGCGGGTGGAGATACCTCGGGCCCCAGCTACCCCGAGGCGCTCGGCTAAGGGCACCAAGACGTTGGCAGAGCCGGCCCTTGCCTTCAGAGACGATCACATTACTCAGAATCCTAAAGCCTTTGGTAATGATGGTCTGTTTGTCCTCCGGTGTCTATCATGTTATATTGTTTATTTTGTTTTCACATGTAAATCCCTTATTTTTTCAAAAATAGATGTTTTGATTTTTGAAATAATTACATGCCTTATTTGTGTATATCTGGTGATTCCTATCAGTACATTGCTAATTAAGAATTTTTGGAAGTATTTTTTTATTCAAATAAGATTCCTAGAAATTCATTTGCATTTACACCTTAATTCCAACATGAATACGTGGATGGAAAAACTACATTCTATATTGCCCTTTATTGCTTAAATGTAATTTGTCTTTCCACAGAAAATGAAATAATTAATTTTCTACCTTGTGTGAATTACATCAGTCTGAACTGATTTCAGAACATGTAAAACTTGTAGTATTTAGAATTTCAGGTTTCAAGCTTAGGCTCAAATTTCTAGACTGTTTTGTTAAATATAAAGTCTTTTCTATAAAGACTATCTTATGATGACAAAATGTTAACTTCTTTCTTTTGGATTTACTGAATATAATAAAATGTTCATGATTCACTGTTCACCCTCCAGGTGTTATGGTATGAATAGTATGTGTTAAAATATGAATTTTGGTTAGCTTACCCTCATCTAATGTCTTTATTTAAAAATAAACATAAGTAAATATTCTACTGGTTTCAGAAATGATATAATTTGGCATCAACTCTTATTCAAAATGCTGGTACAAATATATGCAATATTTTAATGTTTATAATGTTGATGATACTTCAGCGAATTCTAAGCAGGATGAAGTCTGCGTAAAAGACACCATTTTTATCGATGTACTTGGGGAATTTGAAAGTGTTTGGTTGTACTTTAGGAATTTGAAAGCAATGCTGGCTTTGAAGGGAATAAGGATAACTAAAGTTGGGTTTTTTTATATATATACATATATACTGTATACATATATGTATCCCAAGTCATACAGCTTTTTCTAATAAAATAGCTTCTGTTGATGAGGAACCTGAATTTGGTAATAATTTTTCCGAAGGTACTGATTGCATAATTTTATGCCTTACTTTGATTATACAATGTGAAAGAACAATGCAGATTCAATATTCTTTTATTTCCCTCTGCTCCATTTCTGTAATTTATAAGTCTAAAGTGGTATTGAGTAATGTCTTTAATTTTCCAGTTATTGTTTTAATTCTCATTAGAATTTTGTGCCAATTAGTTAATTAGTAATAGCAGCATGGTTGTCTTTCTCATTTTCTCTCTTATGACATGAATTCTTTGGCCAGGCAAAATCTTAAGTCTTTTGGCAAAATTTACAGACTTGAAATATAGAGAAGTGTTTGGAGCTATGATAGCTTCATGGAAAATTTTGAGACAAGCAGGTTTGGGGGGAGGAGAAGAATGGATAAAAAATTCTTCTCAATGTCCATCGGAATTTTATCAAAATTTGAAACACATAGTTTGAACTTCTTCCCCTAAAATAGAAATTCAGATTATATTTCTTAACAGTGTTTAGGGATCACTTTTCTGTAGGTTTGACTTATTCACGAAAAAAATGTAAAGCAAATAGAAGCAAATGTTTCCAGTAAAACATCTTTTCTCATTAGGATAGGCACAACGAATTAGTCTCTATAAACAATTTTAATGAATAGGAATGAGTACTGATTTACTAAAGGATTTCTAAATATTAAGTGTTTTTGAATAGATTTCCTGTTGCTTTATTTCTTAGCACTTAACCCTCTGTATGTAAATCATTCACACAAATAGGTAGAGCAATAAGCATTTTAATCCAAGTGGAAAAACAAATACTTTTAAGTATAGGTAACAGAAAATAATGTGTTTTCCCAAGTTATTCTAGATCAAAGCCTCAAAATGGATCTATTCTGAGGTATTTCTACACAATAAAAAGAGGACTGGCTATCACTAAACCCACTAACTTGGCTTTTAAATTTTAGTCGTTGCTGGAAGAGTTCTTCATTGCTGTTTTCTCTCAAAATAAGCTGCTCTTATTTTCAAGCACATTGGGTACACCAGGGGAATCAGGTGTTCTTTTCTGTCACTGTTCTTAACAGAATAGATCTTTATTGCTGAGCAATTGTCGCTTCTGTTTCAGGGATTATCAAAAATACATCATAACTACAAGTCAACACAAAAAAATCTGTATGATGAAACATAACTAAGCAGCCAGCAGAGTATCTCAAAGGAATGTATTCTTATTTTATTATGGGAAAACCTTGATATATGAAATTAAAGATTATCATGAAGAATAAATACCATATTGATTAATATATTTAACATGAGCGTGGAGTTTACTGATTATTTATCTTCAAGAGCTGGAGTGACCTGGAAAAAAAAAAAAGCATGATGCTAATATCGATTTATGTATTTTTTTTAAAAAATGCACTAAGTATAGTTATTGTTGTTGTTTTAACAGCATGAAAGATGCGGGAGTAGGCCATAAGCAATGGAGGGGTCCCGTATCATCCACCTGCAAGCAGTGCCCGGTGGCCTATACCAACCCCGTGTGTGGTTCAGATGGTCACACCTACTCTTCTCAGGTAAAGACAGTCACAGTCATTTCATATGAAATATGCAATGTGTATTTACTGATTAACTGAATAAAATTATTAAGTCTCCCATGTACTCATCCAAATAATTTACTTAGCTTTTAAAACAGTGCAAATAATCTCACTGGTTTGGAATCTGATTTAATGCGTATTTGTCTCCCCTATATCAGAATTTTTAAAATTTGAAATACTAAAGTGGCGAACACTCTGGACCCTCCAACATTAAAAGCAACATTTCCTTTGTTGCAACTATTAAAGAGTTCAGAAATGTAACCGTGGCTTGCCCGTAACGTTCACAATTATCATCATTATAACAACAATAGCAGCTACAATCTGCCATTATCATTACTTATTTTATCTCATATGTTATTTCTATAGTATTACTTTTAAGCCTCCCCAAATTCCTTTTAACAAATGAGAAGACTAAAGGTCAGAAGGATATAGCAAATTTCACCCATTTACTGACATTTAAACCAGTATGTATTGCCGTCTCTGATTTAGTGTCCATTCTTTCCTCTACATTATCTGCCTCTTTATTCAGTGTCCCCATATTACTCAAATATATAGGAGCTTTCAAGAACTTTACCGAATAAGACATTGATAAGTTTTCTTTGATTATGTCAAAGAAAAGAATGTAGGCTCACAAGCTCTTACATGAAATTTTGAGGTCAGATAAATTTATATTAGATTTTTTAAAACTAGATTTGCTTAAAAAAACAGTACAGTAGCATATTGAAATTTTGAGGCCAGATAAATTTATAAAATTAGATTTTTTAAAACAGTATTTGTTTTAAAAAATAGTTCAGTAGCATATTGAAATTTTGAGGCCAGATAAATTTATAAAATTAGATTTTTTAAAACTGTATTTGTTTTAAAAAAGAGTACAGTAGCATATTGTACTGTTTCCCTAGTGGGACCTTGCCCTATTATTAAACATATTAATATCTTACGAAGGAACTCTTTGAATTTCACATTACACAGAATATATGAAAACTATAAATTTCTTCAGTTCATATCTAAGTTTGCTTACTGCAAGGAGAGTCCCAAAAATTTTTAGCTACCTGGACATTTTGTTTCATAGATACGTCTTTATGAGCCATCCCCTCTCTTCATAAATCTGTCCTCACAACTTAAACTTGCATTTGTAATTACTAATCTTCTCAATGGCGCCACAATGGTAAGATAGATAGATTGGGTCAATAAATGTACGCAGAGTACTTCTTTGGTGCTAAGTACTGTGTCATCTCCGTAAAGCTGCCATGTGCTTATTTGCTGACCTTCTAAAGATGTGCATTGCTAGGAGAGAATGGAGAATGTTACTGGTCATTTCAGTACGACCTTGATCTTGGTGATGAATCTTGGTCCAGAGTCCCAGTTTTGCGAATTAGGAAAATTCATGCTTTCAGCACAAGAAAGAATGAATATATCTCTTATTTCCAAATCCTACGTGAAAACGTAAATCACTACACTGATTTATTCAATGAGAATGAGGTTGCAGATTGTAATATTCAAATTGGTGGGTAGAGCTACATGGCAAGCAAATTTTCATCTCGGCTGCACTCGATGAACACTGATGGTTGCACAGGTTGAATCAAGGGAGAGACTAGTTTTCACTGGCATCTAGCTAAAATAAACCTGTCATTCTCAACATTCGAAGTACGTGTGCGGGAGGACGCTTGCATCCAGGGTGTCTCTGGAGCACGCTAACATTAGCCCCCATCTATTTGTTTGGGGCTCTCTTAAGGATGCTCCTGGTAGATGGTCAAGTACTGTATAATTGGCAACCCTGGGTGGCCCAGCGGGTTTTCACCTGCCTTTGGCCCAGGGCGTGATCCTGGAGACCCGGGATCGAGTCCCACGTCTGGCTCCTGGCATGGAGCCTGCTTCTCCCTCCTCCTGTGTCTCTGCCTCTCTCTCTCTCTCTCTGTCTCTCTCTCTCCATGTCTATCATGAATAAATAAATAAAATCTTTAAAAAAAACAAGTTCTGTATAATTTAGTTTCACAGAGCACGAAGTTACAATCATAAGTGATTTCTTCCTTTTGGGACCACACAGGAGGTCTTGCTTGATGATTGTGGAGAAATACAACCATATTCCCACCTCAGATTAAACATGCCTGTCTCAGGTAGATTAATTCACATATATATCCATGGAACAATCCGATGGAACAATTCCATTGTTCCATTGTACTAAACATCTTCAAAGACTCCCCAGCTTACAAATCGTATGGTTTTATAAATATTGTTAATAAAACCATTCTAAATAATCCATTGAATTTTGACCATTCTGAGTAATCCATTGGATGATAAACCATTGCATTATTATTTTAATATTTATTTGCGTACATGCCTTGTTGACAAGAAGATGTGAAAAGAACACGGCTCAAAGAATATAAGCTTTTAGTAAAACCCAAATCACCACCCTCATTTCTAATGATTGATTCTAATTGATTCTAATTTAACTTGGTGATTTTTCCACTTTGGACCACCAATACTAATGCTGAGCTGTGTAAAACAATGCAAACTAAGTGGAGATCTTAGCCCAGTAAGAACTTCTATTAAACAATCCTTAATAATGTTTTTTAGAAGTTTATTGGCTTAAAATTCAAAATAAGGCCCTTAGCTTTTTTCTTTTCTTCTCTCTTTTCTTTTCTTTTCTTTTCCTTTTCTTTTCTTTTCTTTCTTTTCTTTTCTTTTCTTTTTCTTTTCTTTTTCTTTTCTTTTTTTCTCTTTCTTTTCTTTTCTTTTCTTTTCTTTTCTTTCTTTTCTCTTTCTTTTCTCTTTTCTTTTCTTTTCTTTCTTTTCTTTTTTTTCTTTTCTTCTTTCTTTTCTTTTCTCTTTCTTTTCTTTTTTCTTTTCTGTAAGACAGAGTATTACCGGTACTAGATTGAGAACAAAGACCACAGAGGCAAATGCCTTATTGAGATGGTAATCTTATTATTTTTCCAGCATCCAATTACCTGGGGATGAAAACAGAAGATTGGTGCAGGAGTCACAGGATATTTATTTTGGCTCTTGGCTCACTCATCTTTGTCAATAGGCTCAGCAAATTCTGACAGATGGAGATTTAAACAGCTTTGAGCAAACTCAGGGGCATTTGAGCTCACTGTAATGGTGAACTCCAAGTTCTAGGTTTAGTATGGTTCATAAAGCTCCTTGCTTGAGGTTTCTGATCCCTCAGCTGAGTATTCTCAATATGTTAAACACTGGTCAGAAGCCAGGTGCTTATAGTCCGGGGTGTGGGACCCCTCGCCCCTTCCAGGATGGAAGCCCAGGCCTGAGCTCTTGGTCTCTGTACCATCTTTCTGTATTTTGGCTCCCTTGCATATCCATTTGTTTGTCTGTTGTTTGTTTGTTTTACTATTGCAAATAATCTTCCTTCAGGTTCTTTTTTAGACCCACTGCATTCCCTCAGTAGCTTCAGCTCAATTTATGGAGAGGAAATTATAAATCACGCTTCCACTGTACAACTTAACTGGAGATGAGGTCATCACAAAGTATAATAGGTGCAGGAGTTGAGGGTTGGGCTGAGAAAGAGGTTATCACAAGGTAGCCAAAGGGAGACTTTAGTCAAATGCCCTAACTAAGATATAATTTTGGAAAGTATTTCTCATTACTCAGTTTTAACCGACTTGGAATAATTATTTTATTGGAGTTCAAGCTCTGAGATTGTCAGCTTGTCTAGAAATCCTCAGCAGAGTATTTAAAAAATGTATACACACAAAAAAAGGAATAGATGAAAATTTATGAAAAAAAAATTGATTTACTTGAAAAAATATTGGGACTTTTGTAATTTCTGTAAGAACTGTTTTTGTAACATCTGATTTCTTCCCGTTTGAAAAAAAATGATTGACACTTTTAATAGAAGCCTAGCTCATCTTTCTTTTTAAAAGAACAAATATTTTCTGAATTCTTTTGAATTCAGCAATGCCAGAAAAATCAAAATATAAGTCTATTCAAGGTTACTTGAGAGGTAATCGTTCCTGAAATTGACACAAAAGATAAAGGTCTTTGTTTCTTTACTTGAGGTGAAGTCTATTTTGAGTGTATTGCTTCAGTAAGGCCTAGGAGCTGTTCTCCAATATAGCATCCATAGGACCACGGCAATAATTGTCTAAAATGGATGATACATTTGCTGGGCCGAAGTCAATAAATAATAATCATGTTTTAGAATTTAACATGGCATCGGTAATACCAACTCCCTGGGGACAACACACTGGGTGATTTTGGACTTTTTTTTTTCATATTTAGTCACATACTCCTTGGCAATTGAACTTAGTAATGGTGAGTTCTGGGCACCTGGTGGCTCAGCGGTTGAGCGTCTGTCTGCCTTCGGCTCAGGACATGACCCCAGGGTCCTGGGATCAAGTCCCATGTCAGGCTCCCCGCATGGAGCCTGCTTCTCCCTCTGCCTGTGTCTCTGCCTCTCTCTCTCTCTCTGTGTGTGTGTTTTGTGAATAAATAAATAAAATCTTTAAAAAAATGGTGAATTCCTTAGGAATTAACATTGTAAGAAACTGAGTGTGTGTGTGTGTGTGTGTGTGTGTTGAGGGAAAGCAAGCAGAAAGTTAACCATTTTGTACTAAAGCTCCCAACTCTGGCTACAGACATGCTACTTAAGTTGGTTTGGGATGAGATCCTGTGAATCTGAATTTTAAAAGCTCCTCAAGCGATTTTTATATGTAGGCGTAGTTGAGAACCACTATTGGATCTCTTCACACTGCTGCTTTTAAGTTCTTTTTATATTTTTATTTTTTATATATTTTTTTTTTATAAACTAGAAAAGTAGCATTCATGGAGAAGCATTTACTTTTTTGTTGCAACTTGAGAACATCACATTTTGTTTTCTCATTTTACTGCCATGTCTTATTTTTCTTTACTTTTCCATATTTGAGGCATTCTCTTACTTTCTCTTAATTAATAGTTGCTAATTCTAGTAGCTCCTTGTACATTTCAAAAGATCCAGCATTTCCGGACACCTCACCATGCTGATGTGTTCTATCTATTAGTATTTAGTATTTCATTACCCTGTGTCGCTGCCTCTGGATGCTTTGAGCGGAGATGATTTTATGTTGGAAGATCCACATTCTGAAATCCATGTGCACGGTTTCCGTTTGAACCGTTTCAGGGCAGCTTCCCTGTGGATCGTGCCTTTGGCTCAGGCTTGCCGACTTGACCAGGACCACAGCTCCAACATGTTAGCTGGTCACTGACAGGGACAAGCTCGTAGTAAACCCCTGCACATTAAAGGAAATCATGTGACGGGACTTTATCATAAAATCTCAGATTTGAAAGGAACTCAACAGCACACCTGATGCAAACTTGTGCACAACGTGAAGGTGCCTGATAAGGGATCATGTTCTATGAAACACGGGTCTGCATTTGTGGGGCGATCTGTCAGAAAGACTCTGGTTCTCACATCGATTTGGCTTCCAACACTCCCTGTTCCTACCCCCTCGGCGTATATTGAGGCACACAAGGCAAACTCTGTTGTCTTCCATTGTTGGGAAATAAGTGAATTCCTAGATTTTCACTTAAAATGGAGCAAGAATCTAAAAGACACCCTAATAGGTAGACTGTTACTTCATTTTAACAAAACCCAGTTACTGGCCTTTTAGAAGTTTTTTGTGTATATTTATTTAGATATGGACTTTGTAAAGAATATTCATCTTCACTGATGCGGAGACATTCAACATTGTGTTCATGGAAACCTGACCCTGTAATTTGCATTGATATTGAAGCATTAAGTCATATTTAATTAAACTATATAATTATGATATTAACTTATTGGAATAGACATTTGGAGCAAAAAAAGTGAAGTGATGGTAAACATAAAACTCAGCTGACAGAAATGAGAAAGTTTGGAGTCATTTATTAGTGTTAAGTGTTTAGCATGCTATGGACATCAGTTATTTCCCTGGAGATCAATCGAGGGTGAAATTCCAATATAATTGTCTTATTAACAACAACAAAAAAAAATTTGCTCAGGAGAAACTAACTAATATATTCTTCTTGTGTAAATATTACATTTGTGGTTAAATCTGATCACCAAATGAAGGTGAAATATAATTTCTTAACCAGTTGAATATGAACAAGTAGAAATAATCACTGAACTTTTATAATCCTAACATATTTTCTAGGAAAAAATCTGTGTAAAAATAAATTCTAATTATTTGGCTTTTCAATCCTGAATTTATATTATTCTCAGAATATTCTATATGTATCGATATAAAATGTTGAGCAGTTAGTGTTTTATATATACTTATTCATATTATTAGTGTATTTAAGTGCACACATAAAGGTAAGGGAAATACCCCTTTATATTTCTCATATCCACATCTTTTTGGCTTCCAGAGAATTTTCCTATAAGTGCACCACCCCGTGAACCATTCCAATGAATATGATCAACAGATGCTGAGACCAAATCCACTCAGTGTATCTTATGCAACATTTAATTAAGGCTAAAAATAAATAAATAAATAAATAAATAAATAAATAAATAAATAAATAATAATAATAATAATTAAGGCTAATAGCTAGGAAGCTCCAAGTAGAAGAATGAGGCCATTCTGTGTACAAAATCAACCTCAACAATGTCCCCCTTCCCCACTCTGGGGTCCTGGCCCAACCACCTGAACAAATCCCATAAACCATCAATTTACCTTGGCAATCTAGGTGGCTTTGTCTCAATTTTCTTTCTTAGTCCTTCTACTTGGCTTGAGGACTGAACCCAGAAATAGCAGGGTATGTTGGTGATTCCCCAGACCCCACTTGGCCTACAAGGAAGAATCTAGGACAAGTATCCAAAAACAACAACAACAACAAAACCCCAACCCTGATCAGTGAGTCAGGGGTGGCCTGGACGCCTTCTAGGAGCACGGTGGTATCATTGCTCACTTACTGCCAGTAAGAGCTACATTCTTCTGGAGACACAGATGGACAGGACATCAAATGTGACCTTCCAGCCACCTGGAAGACATTTGATTTTCCAATTGAATTAGAGTAATTGATTCTACTCCTTGGTTTTGGAATGATGCTTGCAAGCAGTCCGCTCAATCTGCCCTATTTTCTGAAGCTACCAACTGTTGGCATCCAGCCGTGTCGCTGAATGACTGAGGATGGAGGTGGGCAAGACGTCAGGAGGTACTGGCAGGTGCTTTGTGGGGTGGTTCGGGAGCTGGTGCCCCTTTCTCTTGCTGAAGGACTCATAGGGGAGGCAGAATGGAGAAGGAAATGTCTAGGCAAAGGAAAATACAGCAGTTAAACTTAAGGTACTTGTGGGGATCCATGGATGGCTTAGCGGTTGAGCGCTGCCTTTGGCCCAGGGCGTGACCCTGGGGTCCCGGGATCGAGTCCCACGTCGGCCTCCCTGCATGGAGCCTGCTTCTCCATCTGCATCTTTCTTTCTCTCTCTCTCTCTCTCTCTCTCTCTCTCTATGTCTATCATAAATAAACAAAAATAAATCTTTAACAAAATAAAAAAATGTACAGAAACACAGGAGATCTAAATGAATTTGTCCTCTAATACTACAAACAAACAAACAAAAAAACAAAACAACAGTAGCTCTACAGTGCCAGAAAAACTAGATTCTCCAATAAAAGTCATAGAAGGTGAAGAGGGTTACTACAAAATTATTATTATGGTAATTCACCTGGAAAATCTAATAGAATAAATCTAATCCTGTACGTATATATAAAATGGTTTCAAGATCTATAAAGGGGGGGTACCTGGATGGCTCAGTGGATTAAGCATGGCTTAATCGTGCTCTCAGGGTCCTGGGATCAAGCCCTGCTCAGCGAGGAGTCTGCTTCTCCCTCTCCTTCTGTCCAATCCCCTGCTCGCTCTGTCTCTCAAATAAATAAATAAAATCTTTTAAAAAATCTGTAAAGCAATTTCTGCAGGAAGACCTTCCCAAATCTCACTCACACCTTGTGAGATTCCAGCGCTCTTCTCTCAGTAATTAGTGGAGCTACAGCGAAAGAAAGAAAGAAAGAAAAAGAAAGAAAGAAAGAAAGAAAGAAAGAAAGAAAGAAAGAAAGAAAAAGAAAGAAAGAAGGAAGGAAGGAAGGAAGGAAGGAAGGAAGGAAGGAAGAGAAAGAAAAAAAATAAAATAAAAATAAAAAAATAAAAAATAAAAAGAAAGAAAGAAAGAAAGAAAAAAGAAAGAAGAAAGAAAGAAAGAAAGAAAGAAAGAAAGAAAGAAAGAAAAGAAAGAAAGAAGAAAAAGAAAGAAAAGAAAGAAAGAAAGAAAGAAGAAAGAAAGAAAGAAAGAAAGAAAGAAAGAAGAAAAAAAAAGTTGGGTTCCTTTCCTCCCCTCCCCAGCCCAATGTCAGTGGATCCACTGCTCAGTAGTCAATATGGAAGCGTTGAACTTTATGATATAGCTTGGAGGTGTGGGGGGTATTTAGTGGGGAATGTTCCTGGAATTTCTGTGCTGAAGAGATGGCCTGCAAGCTGTGAGATTGGTTCTCTGGGGCATTTGAGAAAATAGAGTGATCGTATAAGTAAATCTGTTTCTTGTTCTTGGAGAAAGTACTTAAACAAACATGGAAAATGGGAGGGTGGAAAGAATCCTGAGATGGTGGATTGGAACTAGAGGTCTCAGTATGAACTCATGTTGAGTTGTGTGTGTGTTTTATTAATTTTTTTAAAAAATAAGTATTAATATGTATGAATATATATATTAAGATATATATATATAGAGAGAGACACTTGGAATTAGTTGTAGATGTATTTGTATGCATGTGTATCCTAGAAGGATACTTATAATATTCAATAAATTATTGAATATTACTGTTTACTTATAATATTCAATAAGTTATTGACTTCTGTTTACTGTTTACTTAGAATATTCAATAAATTATTGACTTCTGACAGGTTAACTAGTTGGCTTCAGCTATATCCGTCTCACCTATCCTTGTTGTTTTTCCTTGTTATCTTCACCTTTCCTTTATAAACTCATTCCTCGTAACGTCTCAAGCACCCCAGTTCATGGGTCCAGCCTCTTTTCCATAGTCAACATTGCGTGATTCTTCTTCTCCAAAGGTGTGCGCTGAGCTGTAGGCTTAGATGCACATGGATTCCTGTAGTGAGTCCACAGATGACGCTTTGGAAGTTGTGTCTTCCCAAGTTACTCCCTCGGGTTTACTCAAGAAGAGGGCTTTACACCCTGGAAAAACTAAGTTCTGTGTGATTGTGTCTTTGGGTCAAAGCAAAGTGCATCGACTTTTCCCTGTCTTTCCCTTCCAGCACGTTCCAAAGTATATCGCTGCTACCAGTGCATAATAAAACTGTGTAGGGGCTACTGACCGTGAAGCATATATCTTGGCAATAAGAACAGTCCATAATTTTAAATAGGTTCATGGTATTTCTTAAGCATGTTAAACAGGAAATTTCCTCAAGCTTTATGTTCATTGAAAGAGTTAAGTTTTTAAAACTTAAACAACAAATAAATAAATAAATAAATAAATAAATAAATCATAAAACATAAAAATAAAATAAAACTTAAACTTAATAATAAAAACTTAAGTGTGTAAAGCCCACAGGCATTGAAATGTATGTCCAAGCTACCACCCCTTAGTATTTATATATTTATAGGATTGTTAAAATCATTGACAACAGTGAGGTCTTTCTTCCATCTTTTCACTTGTTAGCTAAATTTAACTTTCTGTCCTGAATCTTTCATCTCCTTGCATGTTCTTTTAAAATACATCCCTTGTTACTTATTGCTATTCTTTTTATTTATTAGTTTTTAAAGATTTATTTATTCATTTGAGAGTGAGAGAGCACAAGCACGCATGTGTGAATGGGAGGACAGAGGGGGAGAATCTTCAAGTAGACTCCCCACGAGGGAAGAGCCCCACGTGGGGTTTACTCCCGTGACCCATGCGATCATGACCTGAGCTGAAACCAAGAGTCAGCTGTTCACCTACTGAGCCACCCAGGTGCCCCTTATTGCCATTCTTTAAAAAAAAATTCACTTCCATTTATATCAAAATAATTTTTTCTCACATATCACCCTAATTTTTTGAAGTACTTGGTATAATAACTTTCTATTCTCATCCATTTCTTAATTATCTTTAACCACTCTGCACCCTCTGGAAAAGTCTGAGCTGTTATCTGTCAAAGCCCATATTTTATACTAACACAAATGATGAAAATAAAACTCAATAGTTAAAATGACTTCATTAATGTTATGTATATATTATATCAATCACCAAACAATGTGATTGAAACTATTACTGATAATTGAAAGCAACATTTGTCTGGAGTAATTTAAACAAGAATTTTGGTTTGATGACAAAATTGAGTAAAACCTGTAAAAAGGAGATAATTGTAAAGTAAGCACACCATATATATATATTTATTTTATTTATTTTATTTTATTTTATTTTATTTATTTTATTATTTTTTTGTTTTATTATTTATTTGACAGAGAGAGAAAGAGAGGACAAGCAGGGAGGGGGCAGAGGGAGAAGGAGAATGATGCTCCCTGCTGACCAGGGAGCCTGATATGGGGCTCCATCTCAGGACCCCGGGGGTCATGACCTGAGCAGACTTCAATGGATTGAGCCACCCAGGCACCCCTATATTTTTGATTCTTAAAGTTTTTATTTCTAAAAAAAAAAATTTATTTATTCATGAGAGACATACACAGAGAAGGAGAGAGAGAGAGGCAGAGACACAGGCAGAGGGAGAAGCAGGCTCCATGCGGGGAGCCCGACATGGGACTCGACCCTGGGACTCCAGGACCACGCGTTGGGCCGAAGGCAGGTGCTAAACCACTGAGCCACCCAGGGATCCCCTGATTCTTAAAGTCTTTAAATATATTACCAGATTTTGCAGTCTGAGGACACCTCTTTACAGCAACAGCGTAACAAGGAGGAAAATGCACAGATGAACACTGCATTGTGCACACAGATCACAGAGTCAGAGACCCTTGACAGCACATGATCTTAGAACTCGACTAGATAAGTTGTATGCTCAGGAGTCAGATTTCTTTATATGCATATATTCAGTCTCAGCTGAGGTGAGGAAGTATGCAATCTGGACATTCTTGGACTACATTGGATTGAATTGAGTTTAGCGCAGAATGTAGTATAACCATCCCATGCACAGACTCCAATACTCTTCAAAGAGAAACCACCGCAAACACAGTATTGCCTTAGTTCTGAGTCCGTAATCCATGTGTCCAGTCGCTTTCTCCTTGGCATGTCCTCATGGTGCACTACAAGATACTGTAAGGTCTGTGTCAAATGAGAAATTTCTTTTTGATATTGATATTGAATTCTTTTTTCTTATTGATATATTTTTGATATTTTGAGGTGCATTTAATTTGGGGAGAAAAATAAGATGTGTAATAATAATTCCTATTTAGAAAATTAGGAATATATTTATTCAAAGAATATACTACATCTAAGAGAATGTGTTCAGTAAAATAAGATTTAAATATATGTTTGTTGCCTTATGTTTTCCTGACTGTTCTGCCTAGTTGGATGGCCTAGTTGCCAACCAGTACAATATTTTAACTGGTTCATGACTACATGATAGGGATTATAAATTTGTTAACCTGGGTTAAAGAGTCCTTACTGTGCTCGTGTCATCTTATGTCAGGTTAAATTCATCTAGTCTTTATAATATCCAATTTATAGATGTCTGATAGAAACAGTTTGAAGAAAAAAAAAACAGTTTGAAGTGTAAAGAATAAGGGGAAATTTACTTGCTTACCATTTAGCCTTAAAGATTGCTTAAATTCAGGACTTTAACATTCTTAGGACTTTGTTGGTCCTTTTCTCATTTTGATTTTGCTTAATAGCATCTGTACTCACGTCTCTAGCGTTGTCCCAGTAAAGGATCTACCTCTCTTTCCTCAGCTCTGAATTAAATATAAGAAGTTGCCTCTAACCTGTCTCCTGTCACAGGACTTTGGCCCTGTGGTAAGGGTGGTTCGCTATGACATTTGTGTATGAAAATTAGTTTTCCAAAAGAGAGTCTCTGGTGAGAAAAGGAGACAGTTGCCCCAAATAAATGGGATGTTATTTCTTAATGAAAAGTAGAGTCACAAAAGGGAAAATAATGTGTAGTGTCCACTTCAGTTCATAAGGTTGCCGAAGGTTTTTGCTATGCCCCACTCCTTGCTTGCTATTTATGCTACCATAATAAGGTGATTATAATTGGCAAATCCCAATGAATGAATGGATTCAAGTCTAAATCAAGTCTTTTTTCCTCCTTTGGTTGTCTTTGCCTGGGAAACATCAGAGTAGCGATCAGAAAAACTCAAGTGGAGAACATGTGCTATGGGAGCTACGAGGAATTCTATTCATGAGCTCTCAGGTCGTGTCTAAGATATTGGTTGTCTAAGGTATTAAAGATATATAATGTAATATATTAGTCAATCCAAAGTAGATTAAAACAAACACTAAAATAAAGTGATTTATAACATTCCAAATTCCCAATTTATTCTTTTCAATTGAATCAAAATTTTTATCACTACAATAAGAGGCTGAACATTGTTGCTCTCTTTAGCTACTGCTAATTATATACTTGTTTTAAGTGAGAGGCACTGCTCTACAGTAGTACTCCAATCCCATTTGTAGCCATGCATTTTTGATCAGTTGCCTGTTTTCTAAATTTCACTTGAAAGACTTATTTGTAAAACATATACCTATCTTACCTCATTGATCAAAATATAATGCATCAAAACTGCTTAACACGATGTTTGACCCACAGGAAGACCACAGTGAAAGTTCATTTATAAACTGTATTTTGTTATTTTTGCTGATTTGTTTTTTTCAGGATTTTTTTTTCTGGATAGTTTAAGTAGTTATGGCAAGTAGTTTATACCTACGATTGTTTTTATCTTATATGCATTACTCTAATGAATGACCAAGAAAAAAATTCCTAAGGAAATATGGACAGATCTTGAGATTTAGTTAGTTATTCATTGTCTTCACTGTCAGGCCAGAACCTAAACCAGGACACTATTGACATTTGAGGTCAAATGCCAGCAGCAATCCCTCCCTCACAATTGTGACAAACAAAAATGTTTTCAGATTCCCCCAGGGGCAAAATCACCCCGAGAACCTCTAATGTAAGCCCTACAATAAGGCCGTGGTGATTGCATCTTTTAAAAATCTGTAGTCACAGCCTGTCCCAGGGTTTATTACCCTGATGGTTGGAGTCTTTTCTATGAGCAGATCAGATCTCCCCTATAATGAGGTCATATTTTCTTCTTTGTTCCTGTGATTAAACAAATGACTTTAACTTACTTTCTCGGACAAGTGTCAACTTTGACCAATGAAAAATCATTTGGGGGCTTGCTATTCACAATAACTCCCAACTTAAGTATTCTCAATACCAAGGTCTTAGATAATCAGGAATGCATTAATCATGTCTTTCCTTACAAAATTTCCATTTTTTTGGTAATTATAAACTAATGAGGGTGCCCTTTATGTGATATTTTAGTTCACTTATACCTTTATAAATATTTCAGCTTTGTGATAATTAAGTAAATTGAATGTCATTAATTAGAAATCCAATCAGGGGATGTAGCTAAAAAAAATATTTTTAAATAGTACTTTTAATGTCCTAAAATTGAGTAAAATTCTTCACAATGATGTTTTTTCTTCAAAATCAATCCATAAATAAATAAGATTAAATAGTTTTCTGATTATAGGAAGCTAGATTCTTATAACTATAAACATGGAGTGGATTTGCTATCCTTCTGATTCTGTTGGTCTTCACAGAAATTTACACAGAAAACAAAGTGTTTGGTAGAATCATTATGAAAAAGAAATTGTCTTATTTATTAAATAATTCTTTTTCAAAGCTATAATTTCATCATATGCAAATTGAGACAGCTTTGAACATTCTTGTTCTATCAAAGAAAGCTATCTAAAAGGTAGAACTTTTTTTAACTAGCAACTCATGTATTTTTGTTGTTCATTCCATTTTTTGAGCTTTCATTTTCTTTAAATAAAAAAAAAACACTTAAGTCACATTTAGAATGTAAATGAGTATGGCATAACAGACGTTTGAAGGGAGCTAACATATTTTCAAATTTTAAAATTCAATATTAGCAATAATTAATATTGACTTTT
This sequence comes from Canis aureus, assembly GCF_053574225.1. Lineage (NCBI taxonomy): Eukaryota > Metazoa > Chordata > Mammalia > Carnivora > Canidae > Canis > Canis aureus. The sequence goes on along the minus strand of NC_135623.1, from coordinate 69,218,725 downwards.
GGCTTTGCTCACATACCATTTATAAATGTTTTTGAATTTTTCTTAAATTATGTCATGAGTCAGAATTTGATGAGATATGGGGTTCTGGAATATTTTTTGGGGGTTTCTGGAATATTAAGCTAAAAGAAGTTACAGTAAAGAAGTATTGCATTTGAAGTCTCAGTTTTGTATGACTTATCTGGCTGCCATTAAAATGCTAGTAATTTCTTATCTATTTGTACTTTTGATCAACCATTGGGCATTTTAATCACATTTAAAATTCACTATGATTTTACAAACCAAAATCATTTCCTTCATTTACTGAAACATCAAATAATAAAAAATAATGATTTCTTTGAAAGAGTTTGTTCCTCCAAAACAACCCACTAAGTCACTACAAATACATTCCACGTGTAATAATTTTAACTCATTTGTTGAAAGGCTAGTTATGAATTTTGCTTGTCCATTAGAAAGTTATTTGACAAAGAAAAAAATGTACAGATATGAGTAATCTGATTAGTCATTGGATGTATTCAGTCCTTCTTAGTATCAGCTGAAGCTGAATTAAATTAGTCATTGGTGCATTTGTCGATTGGAGCCAGAAAGTCTGCCCTACTTAATTTTAAAATAATTTGCACTGAGTAAATTTATGGACAGAGGCACTAAAGAAATCACATTACTTCAGAATTAGCAAGATCTATTTCCTGTAGACTAGGAGGGTAATTGTTGCCTCTTAAAAGATGGAGTAGGTTTACAACTTTTAAATCATGTCCAACCATGCAGTTATGAAATAATTAACCATGAGTTAAGGATACTCAGGATTAAAACGCTACGAAAGGTACTATTTACAAAGAAAATCAAAACGAAATTCAGCTAACCTGAAGAAAACAAAACGGAACTTCATGTGCCATAATAATGTTGGCTGGCTGGTTTCATTGAGACTCTGTTGGCATCTTAGAGCCCCGTCCGTGGTAGCTGCTGCTTTAGGGAAAAAACCACCCGTTTGATTCTTAACACTCTGTAGATTCACTGTTATTATTCCAGTTATTCATATGAGAAAATCAAAGCTGAGAACGTCTAAGAAACTAAGTCCAAGTGCCACACTTCAGAATTAGTTGGTGCTCCTAGACGTGAAATCAGGTATAACGCGCTGCATTCCATACTGTTGTTACTCACCTGTCTTTTCCGTACCACGTGTACTAGAATCACCAGCGCGCTATTGTCCCTTTCTTGACTTTCTATTGATATAACTAAATGTCTCTAAATATATATATTTTTTTCTCTTTCTATACAGTGCAAACTAGAGTATCAGGCATGTGTCTTAGGAAAACAGCTCTCAGTCAACTGCGAAGGACGCTGCCCGTGTCCTCCAGATAAGCCCACAGGTCCAAGCAGAAGGGTTAAGAGAGGTAAGTGATGAAAACTTATCTGCAGTGTTAGGGTCATTTTTGTCAATAAAATGTTTTGCAGTAGATGTTGCCATCAAATACAAAATGAGGGTTCCTATCCGACAGTAATCATGGTGTACATGTAGGGTTTTCGTTTTTGTTTTCTTTTGTTTTTAATCTCAAGCTTTGTAGCAAGTAATAGTTTTCTACAGATTTCTATTTATCTTGATAGTAACAGTCGGATGCTTCTTTTCTACATGTTCACCATATATAAGAAACCTAAAGCAATACCTTCTATAAATTATTGTGTCTAAAATGTGTTGACATTCCTTTTTGTTCTTTTGGGAGAAAATCAGCGGTAAAGTAGTAAGTGATAAAGTAGTTTGATCGGATGTGAAACTAGTCAGTACAAACGTTTTATCTATTTATTTATTTTTTATTTATTTATTTTTTTAGTACAAACGTTTTAAAATGAAAATGTCTACCCCACATATTCTGTGTGTGTATGTGTGTGTGTGTATCTCATACTGGAATGATTTCATAAATTAAAGTTTCTTTTGGTTAGGCCTAGAGTCCTTAAATCTTTCTTTTTATGGGCTTTTTGTCTAATAATATAATAATGAAATACATTTAACTTCCCATGTGCTGTTGTATGATTTGACCTTATGTATATTATTTATTATAGTTTACACGGTGTTACTTAACATGTTTGAGGTACCCTTGATGCCTTTAAAAATATCTCTATGGCTGTTTGTTTCAGTTCTTTAGGTAAGGAAGGAAATGTAGGGAATAGATGTTCCTTTGGTCAAAGATCCATTTTATAGGGCATTATCTATATCTTTAGCTATAGGTAAGGAAGGAAATGTAGGGAATAGGTGTTCCTTTGGTCAGAGATCCATTCTATAGGGGATTATTGTCAACATCTATCATGTATTTTATTACCATGTGAATCTCATAACTTAATAGTCGTTATTGTGTGTCCTTAATGCAAAGAATTGGGTGTTGCCTTCTTTTATGAAAAGCACAGATATTGATTTTCAGATACAAAAAAATCTTAGTTATTATGAAGTCTCATATAATACGTATTTTCTTAAGCGTGGCATACTTGATATTCCATGTTATAGTACCGTGATTAATATTTTGTCAGAGATAAAGGGTTGTCTTAAAAGTTTTTCTCTAAAATCCGGTTAGTTAACATCCAGCGTAATATTAGTTTCGGGTGTACAATATAGTGATCATAAAACTTTTGAACTTTAATCATGCCACTTATATTGGTCTTTACTCATTAGGTAATATTTAGGAGAATTTAAACATAAAAACCTGTGTTATCATATCACCTTTAAGAAGACAGCGAAGCCAATTTGAATACTCAAAAGTCAATTGATTTGCAAATTCATGGTAAGCTGGTCCTGGGATGGAGGCAGTGTGCGCCCAGGGGGGTGGTGGAAGGAAAGGCCTGGGCTGCCTCCCAAGAGGCCCTTCCTGAAGCCTCACGTTGGTCCCTTCGGCCAGCCTGTGGTCGGGGTCAGGCCTTGCTTCCTCCGGGCCTGCCCACCCCAGGCCCCAGGCCACTGCTTCTAGCACAGTCCGAATAAGGCTGTTCAGCAAGACCTTGACTATATCAATCAGCCCCAAAAAGCTGAGAGCTAATTAGAGTCTCCCTTCAAGTGAACAACTGCAGGGTCCCTGCCTTCCTCCAGCCCCCTCCCTGTGTGCATGACTGAAGACCTGTTCCTCTGAAAGTCGCTCCAGGCCCAAAGCAAACCCCACCTGGGTGCTCAGTGCTCAGTGTCCCAGGCTCCTTGTCTTCAGTGGAGCCTCTTAGGGAATCTCTGAAGGGCACCGTGGCCAGTGGGTCCCTCTGCACCGCCCGCCCCACCAGGTGTCTCCCGGACAGGCTTCTCCGCTCTGAACTGGCTCCTGCACGAGGAGTCCTGTGTGGAGTGGACCGGTGTGCCCGGGCCTCCCACCAACCCGCCGACCGCACGGGGACCGGATGTGCTTTAGGTGGAGGGGACACGCGTGAGCAGAGGGGCCCGTGGGAATGAACAGTGCTCGGCCTCAGCTGCCCCCCTCTCTGCACCGTGATTGCCCCGACCCGGCCACAAGGAAACGTCCTTGAAGTCGTGTGGTCGGGGGAGAAAAGGTCATTTGTGTTCAACTGCGTGTGGGAAGAGTTTAAAACGACCCCGTTCTGAGGCACTGTCAGGGCACAGCGAGTGCAGGGTGTCCTGTGCTGCTGTGCAAGAGCAGGACAGGACACTGTGCAAGTGGTTTGTCCGCCGAGCCGAAGGCCTGGACACCTGGGGCCGAAAACTTGGTCCAGTGCCCTTCGGCTGTGTCACCTGCTGCTCACACGGGAGGCGCGTGTGCCCCAGGCCGACCCGGCGCAGGGGGCTCCCCCTCCACAGCTTCTCGGTTTAGACAAAGGGAAGGAAGGAACTACCGGCGATGGGGTGACTTGCACCTCGTCCCCACCTCCCTGCATTTGAGGCCAGGTGGACGCCACCTTATGTGTTCTCTGCGTTAAAGCAGAGTAAATTCCCCAAAGCCACGTGTAGGATGTAAGAACTAATAAAATTCATTTCCTTTACGAAGTAGAAAAATTAATTTCTCCTCCGTTCTCCTAACGTAGACGATAACGGATTTGCATAAACTGGTCCAAGTATATGCATCCGAGCAACAAAGATTTTTGAATGGCTTACATTTTTTGAAATTCCAGATTCTGAAAGTAGGCAGGTAAATAAGCATGGCCCGTCTTCAATCAGTAGCTAAAACATACATTTCCTTTAATCTCAAGTTGGACTGTTCTAATCCCCCCCAAATACTTTTCAAAAATGATTATATGTTCTATATGGCTATTATGGTTTTCTTTTTTTTTTAAGATTTTATTTATTTATTCATGATAGACATAGAGAGAGAGAGGCAGAGACCCAGGCAGAGGGAGAAGCAGGCTCCATGCAGGGAGCCTGATGTGGGACTCGATCCCAATACCCCGGGATCACACCCTGGGCCAAAGGCAGGCGCCAAACCGCTGAGCCACCCAGGGATCCCCTGGTTTTCTATATCGAATCTCTTAAAAATTCATTAATTTTAAATATGACTCTAATGCTTTTTACTCTGACCCCAGTATCCGAATAAACACCCTCACACACCTCCATAATTTGACATCTTGAATTGGAGAGGAGACAGCAACAGAATTGGCGGAGAACTCACAAAGAGATGTCAACATTACCAAAAAGATAAAAGAACATGTGTTGATGAGGCCGTGGAGGAAGGGGAACCCTTGTAAGCTGTTGGCGGGAATGTAAGTTGGTGCAGTCACTGTGGGAAACAGCAGGGAGCTTCCTCTAACCTTAAACAGAGAACTACCATCCGACCTGAACACCGCTTCTGGGTAGGTACCCAGGGAAGTGAAATCAGCACCTCGAGGGGACGCCTGCATGTCCACGCTCACTACAGCATCATTTATAAGATCTGGGACCGATCCAGGTGTTCAGTGAGGATGGGTAGAGGAACCGTGTCCCCTGGTATTCCATCCTGTGTATGTACTAGAACACAAGACTCTGCCAAGTGCAGCAACGTGGAGGAGCCGGGACAGCACTGTGCAGCTGCCGTCGCCCAGAAGAAGAAAGAGAGACACTGGGTTATCCCTGTTTCATGCAGAATCTAAAAAAAAAAAAAAAAAAAAAAAGTTGAATGCATAGAACCAGAGACGAGAACAGTGGTTGCCAAGGGCGAGGGATGGGGGAAGTGGGCGAGAAGTTGGTCGTAGGGTGCAAAGCCACAGCGAGGGAGGCCGAATGAAGCCTAGAGGCCCAAGGTACCACATGGCGCCTGGGGTCACTAACGCCATCGTGAATATTCCAGACCTGCCAAGAGCATAGATGTCAGGGTTTCACCACACGTACACGCGCGCAAAATGTCCACGATGCAGGACACTAGCTTGGCGACCGAGGACACTAGCTTGCCTGCATGGTTGTTAGAATGCTACTCACAAATACCGGTTTGGGTTTTCTGGTCCTGTGGGTCACAGGCTCCACGACCTGCATTCTTTTGCACAGCTCAAGTTTCCTTTTATCAGAAACTAGGAATCTTGTAATTCCATCTGTTTCTCTTTCTGCTTCGTTTTCTAAGAGGATCAGAATTAAACAGGTGGCCGGTCACAGTAGCTGGCAGCCTGCGCATACGCTGCTTGCTTCTGATTCTGATTGTGTGTGTGTGTGTGTGTGTGTGCAGATCTCACAGAATTTCTCTCTGTATTAGGTGGCATTATCCTATGGAGTACCAGAATTTATTTTTTTAAGGATTTATTTATTTATTCCTGAGAGACACAGAGAGAGAGGCAGAGACACAGGCTGAGGGAGATGCAGGCTCCAGGCAGGGAGCCCGACGTGGGACTCGATCCCGGGACCCCAGGGTCACACCATGAGCCAAAGGCAGATGTTCAACTGCTGAGCCCCCCCAGGCATCCCTGGGATAGCATGATTTATTGGCTAGAAGTACAGACTCTAGAATAGTTCCGCCCTGGGTGTGACCTTTGGCATTATATTTAAACTTAGGAGTCTTAGTTTTTTTCGTCTGTGAAATAGAACATATATAGATTGTTAAGACTTATGGATGTATTTCCTCAAATTAAACCATCTTTGGATTTCTATTTCATTTTAATTGATGACACTTGTTAAATGCTGTTGAATTCTAATGAATCATGTAATTTTTCATACCTTGAATATCACTTTAAATTTTATGTTTTATGCTTTTTTATCAGATTGGGTACAAAGTACTTAGACAGTTTTCATATCTTTATAATATTTATGCACTGGAAATCAGCTGTGCATTGAGAGTTTGGCATAACTCAGCAGTTGAATTCTGTGGCCTAGAGGCTATTATTGGTTATTTTCTTTGATAAATCTTTCACATTCTTTTCATAGTTACTGGCCTTCGCAGTCTTTGTGTGTGTGTGTGTGTGTGTGTGTGTGCGCACACATGCATGTATCTTTTTCATACAATTATGCTAATTTATATTTTTTCAAATAAATGCTTATTTAGATTTTAAATATATTAACCTTAGTTGTCCAGGATATTATCTCTGTTAACTAAAAACACCCTTTCTAATCATTTATGATCTTCAGGAAAGTTATATATATTTTTTTTAACTACAACCCTAAACACATTTGCTATCACCTGACTTTATTCCTTCATTCTTTTTTTTTTTTTTAATTTTATTTATTTATGATAGTCACATAGAGAGAGAGAGAGAGGCAGAGACATAGGCAGAGGGAGAAGCAGGCTCCATGCACCGGGAGCCTGACGTGGGATTCGATCCAGGGTCTCCAGGATCGCGCCCTGGGCCAAAGGCAGGCGCCAAACCGCTGCGCCACCCAGGGATCCCTATTCCTTCATTCTTTTAGCAATTACAATCTTGTGGAGTTTATTTAAAGATCTCGAATTCTTCAGTAGTTGCTTTTTGTTACTTAGCTTATATCAGAATTTGTGTGTATTAGTGTTAATTTGACACTATAGGACTAGAAAGTTGGAAGAAAGCAGTTTTGATTCATATGCTGTTGCCAAAGGCAACATAAAAACATATTTTTCGAACGTTGAGCCTTGATACCAGCCACACATCTGTGAGCACAACGGGTTTAACAACAAAATACAAGGGCGTTGCTCTTGGTTTTGTTCTTGGTGGGACCAGCGTGAGGCACAGGGTACAGAAGACATTGTTCCGAGTCCCTCTTGTATCAGAGCCCCTTTTGCCCATGCACGTCATGTGTGATCATTCAACAACAGAAACAAAGCAGCCTTTCTTTTAACGAGAGACAGCTCATCCAAGGCTGACCGAAATGTTTTTAAATTCGTGTGAGGAGCTACAGGTTTGTAAAGTCTTCAGTTGCCTCTTGACCTGCTAAACTAAAGAAACTAATAGGTTGGTTTCATCCACAAAAACACAAAATATGGGGATGAGTTCTGTGTGATGACACAGTCATTTTTTTCTCTATTCACTTCATTGCTCTGGATCCTGTGGAGCCCTATTAAGAAACATAATTTCCTTAATTATTGTGCTATGATTATAAATGAATTTAGTTAAAGAATGAACATTGAGTAAGAACTTATTTATGCCTTCTTCCAGTTGGCAAAAAAATTAGTGTTAACATTTATTTCTCATATGGACTTTAAAAAATCCCCTATACGGTGGAATGAATTTTCAATAGAAAACGTGTTAACATCAGTGTATTAATGTGCTCTTAGAACATTCATACTTGTCCTTGAAAAATAATATTCATAAATAATAAGTTCTTCCATAATTTTACTTTATCAGATTCATAGAAAAAGAGAATTATATAAAATTATTAGGAAGCATTCAACGATAATTTAGAGTAAAAATGAGCTTAATCTTTTAGAATATTTGAAAGATGTTTCTGGATTAACATTAATATTTGTTCAAAACAACATAAGCTAGAAAGGAACTTTTTAAAATTTATTTTTAATTGGAATATATGTGATACATGACACTAGAAATTTAAATTTATACATAAATTATAAATTGCAAATACATAATTATTTATAAATTATAAATTAAATTTGTATGTAAATTTAAATATAAATGTAAAGTGTATACATGTATATTTGATCACTCATATTGTAACGTGATTGCCATTGTAGTGATAATTAGCACCTATCATGTTGCATAATTATTTCTTTTCAGTGGTTAGAATCATTAAGTTCTAGTTTCTTAGCACATTTGATTATTATAATACAATATTGTTCTCTATTTACTATACTGCAAGTTAGATCTCTAGGACTCATTTATTCTTCATTTCAAGTTTGTACCCCTGAACAACATATATCCTGTTGCCCCACCCCTCATCACCTGGTAACCATCAATTTACTCTGTTTTACGAATTTGACTTTTTTCGATTTCACAAATAAGTGAGATCATACAGTATTTGTCCTCCTCTGTATGACTTATGTCGCTTAGCATAAAATGCACTCAAGGCCCATCCGTGTTGTTGCATGTGGCAGGATGCTCTTCTTTCTTCTGGCTATAAATATATACACTGCTTCTCTTATGTAGTATAGTTGACAATAAGATATTAGTTTATGGTGTATAACATAGTGATCCCACATTTCTATAAGCTCAACAAAAAATGCAGCTACCTTCTGTCACCATTACAATATCATTGACCATATTTGAAAAGGGATGGCGTTAGATGTGGAAATCAATTTTTTTGTATGTTACTATTTAGGTCATTGATTTCAAATTTTACACAAATAGTTTATTTTCTGTATAAAATTATTATAGGATTAATATTTTTCTTCCCTACAAATTCTAGCTATTTTTTTTTATCTTGAGTTTATGCAGTTGTACATTATCAAGTATAAAAGCGGGGATGGACCTGAATTAGTTCTTACGCCACCGAAGTACATAGTCTTTGTTTAACTCCTTTCAAGGGTATGTCTAACCGTTATTTGAAAATAATTCTTTAGAACATATAAGAACTCTTTTTAAAAGCAGGAGTGATAGTCACAATATTTAACAAGTTTGAAATGGGCTTCAACAAGTCAGAATTGACACAAGACCAATGAGAATCAATGTCCACTGTGATATAGTCCGACATCGCTTAGAGCTAAATGTTAGAGACACAAAAGATGAAGTCTGACACTGAACATTTCTGGATTCAAAATGGATATGTTGAGGTTGTTAGGAGTTTGATATTTGCCAACCCTTTTCCTGACATTCAAATGGTAAAATGTATACATTTCTATGTGTATATGTGTGTGTGTACATTTCTTGAAAGGGCAAATAAGATTGCACTAAATAGAGGGATACTGTTATCCAATCTGTCTCTGCACTTGAACCTTTATTTTACTGGTCTCATCTTCTTAATACTTTCGAGATTTAAATCCTAACCCAGAAATCACATTCCATTCAAGCTTAGTGCAAGGAAAAAAAAATAAGTAATAATTGAATAATCACAAATTAAGATATAAATCATGCTATTTCCAGTAATACACATGCCAACTGTTCCCCTGTCCACACAATATGTATCTAAAAGTAAAATCTGCCCATTATTAAACAATGTTGTTTTCCACCAATATTGAAAATAATGTAAGACTATATTTGCAATTCCAATTCTAGTACAGAATTATGATTTTTCAAAATATGGAAGTGAGGAAATTTGCTTTTTATTTAGAATATCTCCTGAGAAATTTCTCTGTAAGTAAAGAAATCATAAAATATATTTAAAGTTAGCATCACATATTCTGAATAGTCTTTTGGAATAATATTTCAGAGTTTAAATTATAGTTTCTTTATGTAGCTTACTAGCTTTTTCCAAAACTTTCAATGAGTTACCAGGATCCTGATGATAATTTTAAGCCTCAAAATAACTAAGGAAAGCAAAGTCAATGAAGTATTTATATATATTCCCATAAAAAATTGATTTCGTATTTTGGAAGATAGAGAAAAAATAGACCATCAAATTTAGATGTATATATTTTGTAGAAGAAATCATGAAGCCAGATTGAATTAAAAACCAACTATAAATATATATATATATATATATATATATATATATTCTTTTTCTGTAGAATATATTTAGAATAAGTAATTTAGTTCAACTGAAGATACTGTGTATATTACCCTATATTTCTTTATTTGCTGATGCTACTTTTAACATTTTTGATGAATTACTATTAATGAATTTACTGAATGAGTTACTTTATCTTAGAAATAGAATAGGTTCTGTTAATTATTAATCAAATTATGTTACTTTACAAATATCTAAAACGAGAAAAAAAACATAATGCAATTGTGTGACTGATGTTTCTTTTCACAAGCTTAAAAATGTAGAATAAGCCTATATATTTTTTAAATTTCAAAACACAAAACTAAAATATTTCATTGTATTCTATATACTTCCACAACTAATTTTAAAAGTGTGTTTTGAAGGTCCTCATGGTTTTTGTGGTTTTTAAATTACAGTGTATCTTTTCACTATTTGATTAGTTTATTTGGAAATCATAGTTTAAAAGATCATGAATAGTGAATAACAAAGAAATAATATTTTGAATAAATATTTGGACAAATCAGTCTACAAAGATTTTCAATGAATTCAACATGTAAAGAAGAGGTTATATTTGGATTTTTAAACATTGAAATAAGAATGTGTGAAGGCTAATTACGACAGTGCAAGAATGGAAAAGCAAGGGCAGTTGGGAGGTTTCCAGTAATTGAGGCTTGAGAGGATAGTAATCAAGTATTAGGGATAAGAAGCAGATGATGGATTCAAAAATATTTTAGAAGCAAAATGGTCAGAATTTGCTGATTGATTGAATTTAGGGAAGGTGATGTGGCCAGGAGTCAGTGACAACTCTTGAGAGGATTATGATGATAAAACCAAGATGGAAAATTATAAAACTATCTGGTTTAGAAGGGAAAATCCGTAAGTCCATTATGAGACACCGTATGTTTAAAAAGTCCATCCAAATGTAGACATATTTGTGTTTACCCATCCGAGGGAGAGATATGGCTTGAAAGAAACACTAAAGACCTATGGAGGTGCAAAAAGTAAGAGGTCTGGAAAACACTGATGTACACAGGCCTCTAAGAAAAAGAGGAATCTATGCAGTGTCTAATGGGGTGAAGATGAGAATCTGGAAGGAACGGTGTCCCAGAAACTGTGGAATTCCGCATTGGAAGAAATAATGAACTTGACTCCCAAATTTAGGAGGAATGTTCTGCGATATGAAGCTTAAGAAATTATCATAGACTTTGGCGATTAGAATATCAGCAGTGGTTGTAGAAAGAGCAACTTCAGCATAATGGCAGTTGAATGAAAGGAGGCAGACAGATTACTTGGTGTCCACAGCTGGTATTCAATAAATGTTTGTTCCTTCTACTACTACTCATTTCCCATTCCCAATATATAATCCATTCCAGTCAATCTGTGAAGTTGGAAGGACACAATAAATATGTAGAATGTGAAGCAAAATAGTAAAAATAATATAAATAAAATAAATATATATAAAAATAAAATAAAAATATAAAATATAATATATATCTGACATATATATGTGCAAGGTACTTTGCCTCTGTCATTTCATTTACACCTCACAACACGTAGGGATACAAGTTGAACACAAGAGGAAACTGAAGGATATAAAGCTAATGGATATATCCAACTTAAAATACAGCGTATCTCATTTTATTGCAGTTTGCTTTATTGTACTTTGCAGATATCACATTTTTTAGATTGAAGATTTGGGGCAGCCCTATGTCGAGCAAGTGTATTTGTGCTATTTTTCTAAAATCATCTAGTCTCTATGTCACATATTGGTTATTCTCATAGTATTTCAAAATCTTACATTATTGTTATATTTGATAGGATTATTTGCGTTCAGTGGTCTTTGGTATTACTACCATAATTATTTTGGGGTACCACAAATACATTTACATGCGCCCACATACAATGGTGAACTTAAGTGTTGTGCATGTTTTGACTGTTCCGCTGACTGTCTCAGGTCCCTCTCTCCTTGAGCCTCCCCCTTTCCTAAGACACAACAATGTTGAAATTAGGCCAGTTAATAATAACTCTATGATAGCCTCTAAGTGTTCAAGAAAAAGGAGGGGCACATGTCTCTTACTTTAAATTAAAAGCTAGAAATGATTAAGTTTCATGAAGAAGGCATGTTGAAAGCCAAAACATGCCAAAACCTAAATCTTTTGTATTGTTATAACTGCCAGGAAGACATATATAAAGAATGACCTTAGAATTTTGTAGTGAATTCGGTATAGTCTTGCATCAGTTCATCAAGTCATGAATGCAAAGGAAAAATTCTTGAAGGAAATTAAATGTGCTATTCCAGTGAATACATGAATGATAAGAAAGCAAAGTAACTGACTGCTCGTAGGAAGAAAGTTTGCGTGGTCTCGGTAGAGGATCAAAGTAGCCGCAACCTGCCTTGAAGCCAAAGTCTGATGCAGAGCAAGGCCCCAACTCTCTTCTAGTCTATAAAGGCTGAAAGAATTGGGGAAGCTGCAGAATAATTATTGGAACCTAGCAGAGGTTGGCTCCTGGGGTTTAAGGAAAGAAGCTGTCTCCCTAGCAGGAAAATGCAAGATAAAACAGCAAGTGCTGATGGAGAAGCTGCAGCAAATTATCTAGAAGATCTAGCTAAGATAACTAATAAAGGTGGCTAAACTAAATAATAGATTTTCAGTGTATGTGAAACAGCCTTCCATAGGAAGAAGGTGCCATCTAGGATTTTCTAGCTAGAGAGGAGACACTGGCTTCAAAGCTTCAAAGGATGGGCTGACTCTTGTTAGGCGCCAGTGTAGCTAGTGTCTTTAGGTTGAAGCCCATGCTCATTGATCATTCCCCAAATCTCAGAGTCCTTAAGAACTATTCTTTTTAAAAAATATTTTATTTATTTATTCATGAGAGACACAGAGAGAGAAAGAGGCAGGGACACAGGCAGAGGGAGGAGCAGGCTCCATGAAGGGAGCCCGATGTGGGACTTGATCCCAGGGCCCTGGGTCACCACCTGAGCTGAAGACAGGCGCTCAACCACTGAGCCACCCAGGTGTCCCTCCTAAGAATTATTCTAAATCTACTGTGTCTGTGCTCTGTAAATGGAATAGAAAAGCCTGGATGATAGCATATCTGTTTATAGCATGTTTACTGAATATTTTTAGCCCATTGTTGAAACTTGCTGCTCAGAAGAAAAGATTCCTTTCCAAATATGGCCACTCCCTGACGATGCACTTGATCGCCCAGCAGCTCTCATGGAGACTGTGAGATTAATACTGTCAGGCCTGCTAACACTCATTCTTCAGCCCATGGATCAAGAAGTCATTTTGACTTTCACGCTTATTTTTTAAGGAATGCATTTCATAAGGGCACAACTTCCATAGACAGTGATTTCTGTGATCGATCTGGGCAAAGTAAGTTGAAGACCTTCGGGACAGGCCTCACCGTTCTGGATGCCATTAGGAACTTTTGTAATTCACGAGAAGAGGTCAAAATACCAGCATGAACAAGAGTTTGAAAGAAGTTGATTCCAATCAACTTGGATGACTTGGAGGGGCTCAAGACTTCAATAGGGGAAGTAAGTGGGCAGCCCGGGTGGCTCAGTGGTTTAGCGTCGCCTTCAGCCCAGGGTGTGATCCTGGAGACCCGGGATCAAGTCCCGCGTCGGGCTCCCTGCATGGAGCCTGCTTCTCCCTCTGCCTCCCTCTCTTTGTATGTGTGTGTGTCTCTCATGAATAAATAAATAAGATCTTTTAAAAAATGGGGGAAGTAAGTGCAGAGAAATAGCAAGAGAAGCAGAATTAGAAGGAGAGCCTGAAGATATCACTGAATTACTGAAATCTTAAGATCAAACTTGCGTGGATGAGGAGTTGCTCCTTCCAGCTGAGCAAAGAAAGTGGTTTCTTGAGATGGAATCTACAGCTGGTGAAGATGCTCTGAATATTGTGGAAATGACAAAAAGGTAATCCAGAATATTACATAAATTTAGCTGGCAAAGCAGTAGCAGGATTTTAGAGGTTCGACTCCAAGTTGGAAAGAAGTTCTGCTGTGAGTAAGATGCATCAAACAGCATTGCATCCTACAGAGATTGCTTGTGAGAGGAGGAGTCAGTCGATGAGGTGAGCTGAAGTGGTGTCTTGTTTTAAGGAACTGCCGCAGCCACCCCAGCCTCTGGCAATCATTACCCTGATCAATCAGCAGCCCTCAGCGTGGAGGCAGGACCCTCCACCAACGGAAAGATTACGATTCACTGAAATCTCAAGATGATGGTCAGCAATTTTTAAGAATAAAGAATATTATTTTTAGACACACTATTGCACACTTAATAAACAACAGTGTAGTATAAATATGCCTTTTCAAATGCACTAGGAAACCAAAAAATTAATTTGACTCACTCTACGACACTATCAACTTTATCGCAATGGTCTGGACCAAACCTGCAGTATCTCCGGGGTATGTCTGTAGTTACCAGACTTTTTTTTTTTTTTTTTTTCTGTTTCCTAAACCCACATTTTTCATATTTCTCTCCAAGAATAAAGATACTGATTTCAAACTAGATTTGCCACCTTCGTAAACATTGAATAAATCCCCTAACTATTTGGACTTTTGTCAATTAAGAAGTAGAAGGAGTGGACTAATATTTATTAGTACTTACTTGACTCTCCAAACATTATTTCATTTAGTCTTCACAAAATCTATGAAGTGGGTTACATTTGAATCCTCACTTTAAAGATGATTAATTTGAATCACAGAGAAGTAACCAGTCGAAAATCACATAGCTACGCGGGGTCAGAGGGGGAGTTGAGCTGTGCGCTGCCCTGAACCACAGTGTCATTAGTGTGGCCTATTAGGGTCTCTCATCTATTAGGGTCACATGCCATATGCTTTATCAGTGATGATATATGTTTTGGAGTATAAGTGCAAATAAATTGTAGTGTTCGTACTATGTCATAGTTACCAAGAGGAGACGCACAGAGAAAGACCTTAGACTTTCATAGTGAATTGAGTACAAGCAAATGTTTCTGTATATTCTGTTTCTTTTATTCAAAAGAAGCAATGTTCAATCATTTTAGGTTGTTAGAAGTCTAAAATTTTATTGCCCAACTTCACCTACAATCTCACCCATCTTCTGATATTATATATTTTCTTGAAGTCAAATTCTCATAAAATATTACATAACAAACGTTCTTAGAAGCCAACTAGGAAACATGCATCATTTAGTTTTCTTTTTTCCTTAGATGTCTTGTTTGTACTTTCTGTGGTAACATTTTTAATGTTTCCAGGCTGATTTGGGAAGATAGATATTTTAGCAATACACAACTTACTTAATGTATTACTAATAAGAATCTTTTAGGCATTTTATTCTTCAGTATACTTGTGCCAAATTCCTACTTATTGGCAAAATGATCACTCTCTCTGTTATTTTTATGGAATTGCTAATATCAGGTAAATATAATATTACTGGTCATAAGGCTATTACTGGAAATAAAAATTTGCTCAAGAATGTTAATGTATGATTTTCTCCAAATCAACTTTAATAATGAAAGTATACTTTATCTCTGAACGAAAATGACTAGATGAGAATTTTCACATTAGTGTGTGCTCTTAAATGGAGTTGGCAACACTTTACTTAATATTCACTGTCCTTTTCAATTTTTCACATTTTTTCCTTTATTTATCCTCATGAAAAAGCTGATAGGAGGTAGCACTGATTTGGTTTAGACTTCTATTAAATTTTCCTTAAAATGTATTTATATTTATTTTCTTAACTTGGGTTTTCTGAAGGAAAGAGCTCTGATTTTTTTTTTCTTCATGAGCATCTTTACTGAAAATGTGACAGTTCTGTCATTTTAGAAGAACTACTTTATCTCTAATAGCAGAACTCAGCCCAGATAGAAATAAATTAGAAAAGAAGGTTTAATAATACCAGACAAAATAGCCACAAAGAGAGCTATGTTTTGGAATCACCATGAATAAACTTAAAATGTTTATGGAAGATTTAGAATTTCCGTTTGTATACGGTGATAGTTGTGACACTTGAGAACAATTCGTGGACATGGTAAGACACTAAAGAGCACAAATCAAGGTAAAATGAGAATAATCATTCTCAGCCCGTCCTTAAAATCCTGTTCTCCTGATCAGAACCACTTGGGCAGTTAGTTCTTTGGGTCGTTCCTGTCGTGACCCTGCCCTGTGCATCCTCCACTGGTGACGGACGGCGCACAGACAACATCTATGTCTCTTATGAAAGATGGCCCGTGACTTACTTCACTCCCCCAACCGCTGCCTCTCAATGAGGACGCGAAGTATCATGACGGTTATTCTGTTGGTGGTTTTGTGACATTAAATAATAAATGGCAAATTGTTTTCTTGTTCCATCAACTTCAGAAAAGTGTCATTGGGCTCCCTTAGTCGCCCTCCCCTTTTATTCATTCAACTCAGCTTCTTCCATCTGTGTATATATATATATATATTTACTACACTGAAATGCTGTTTTTAAGTATATATATATATATATATAAATATATATATATATATTTAAAAATGCTGTTTTTAAATATATATATATATATTTACTACACTGAAATGCTGTTTTTAAGAATGTGTTTCTCCGATTTGTCTACAGTTTGATTCTAAATGTCGAAAATCATCAAATACTGTTCATATTATTATGTCTGTAAATAATTTTTTGCTACAAGGGTCCCTGGGGGGCTCAGTGGTTGAGCATCTATCTGCCTTTGGCTCAGGGTGTGACTTGGGATCCTGGGGTCCCGTGATCAAGTCCCCCGTCGGGCTCCTTGCATGGAGCCTGCATCTCCCTGTGCCTGTGTCTCTGCCTCTCTCTGTGTCTCATGGATGGATAGGTAAAATCTTCAATAATCATCATCATAATAACATTTGACACCGTGCGATCTCCTATGCTGTGGCACACGTGCCCACCACCACTGCCTAATCTTACAATCTTTGTGCCACTAAAATGAGGATGTCAAGATCGAATGGATCATTTTTTCAACACTGTCAGTTGCTTAAAATAATCCCAAATCTGGGATCCCTGGGTGGCGCAGCGGTTTGGCGCCTGCCTTTGGCCCAGGGCGCGATCCTGGAGACCCGGGATCGAGTCCCACGTCGGGCTCCCGGTGCATGGAGCCTGCTTCTCCCTCTGCCTGTGTCTCTGCCTCTCTCTCTCTCTCTCTGTGACTATCATAAAAAAAAAAAAAAAAAAAAAATCCCAAATCTTTTTTTTTTTTTTTTTTTTTTTTTATTGGTGTTCAATTTACTAACATACAGAATAACACCCAGTGCCCGTCACCCATTCACTCCCACCCCCCGCCCTCCTCCCCTTCTACCACCCCTAGCTCGTTTCCCAGAGTTAGCAGTCTTTACGTTCTGTCTCCCTTTCTGATATTTCCCACACATTTCTTCTCCCTTCCCTTATTTTCCCTTTCACTATTATTTATATTCCCCAAATTAATGAGAACATATAATGTTTGTCCTTCTCCGACTGACTTACTTCACTCAGCATAATACCCTCCAGTTCCATCCACGTTGAAGCAAATGGTGGGTATTTGTCATTTCTAATAGCTGAGTAATATTCCATTGTATACATAAACCACATCTTCTTTATCCATTCATCTTTCGTTGGACACCGAGGCTCCTTCCACAGTTTGGCTATCGTGGCCATTGCTGCTAGAAACATCGGGGTGCAGGTGTCCCGGCGTTCATTGCATTTGTATCTTTGGGGTAAATCCCCAACAGTGCAATTGCTGGGTCGTAGGGCAGGTATATTTTTAACTGTTTGAGGAACCTCCACACAGTTTTCCAGAGTGGCTGCACCAGTTCACATTCCCACCAACAGTGTAAGAGGGTTCCCTTTTCTCCGCATCCTCTCCAACATTTGTTGTTTCCTGCCTTGTTAATTTTCCCCATTCTCACTGGTGTGAGGTGGTATCTCATTGTAGTTTTGATTTGTATTTCCCTGATGGCAAGTGATGCGGAGCATTTTCTCATATGCATGTTGGCCATGTCTATGTCTTCCTCTGTGAGATTTCTCTTCATGTCTTTTGCCCATTTCATGATTGGATTGTTTGTTTCTTTGGTGTTGAGTTTAATAAGTTCTTTATAGATCTTGGAAACTAGCCCTTTATCTGATATGTCATTTGCAAATATCTTCTCCCATTCTGTAGGTTGTCTTTGAGTTTTGTTGACTGTATCCTTTGCTGTGCAAAAGCTTCTTATCTTGATGAAGTCCCAATAGTTCATTTTTGCTAAAAAATCCCAAATCTTAATTAACTTTATAAAGTTTTAGTTAACTTTAACACAATTCTCTTTCATGAAGCTTCAGCATAACTTTCTTTTTTCTTCCTGATAAAAGAACAAAATGTAATAAAATGCCACTCGGGTTTCCGATGGTATCGGAAAGCAATTCTCTATGGTGTCTTTGCAATCTTAAACAATCTTTTCAAGGAAACATTCTTGGACCCTCTATGTACAGTCCCTGAAAGTTCGTGGGAAAATCTATTTAATTATGGGATAGGAAAGCCCCTGCTTCCGTGAGGGGATTTGCTTACATCCACAGTCCACTGTGCGCCACGTTCCACGGAGCCTCTAAGGGACTTGTGGTGGGTGGTCAATGAGAATCATGTGCACCAGAAACTCATGTGTCCTGCTGTTCCATGGGTAATGAAATGTCTAAATTGCTTTAGAAATATTTCAATCACTTACTGAATTTATGGAAATATGGCAAGCAACATTCCAGTTTCCTGCAGCCACTTGCCCTCTACGTGGCACTTGTCTACACTTGCCTGCTCTAAACCTCTCTGTCATTCTGCTCCAATCTAGGCCTGCTGTTGTCGAAGCCTGCAGCAACACCTTATCTGTGACTCTTATAATGTGTACTCGTACTCCATATCCACAGTTGTTTGGGTCCAATATCTTCATTTTTATCATGTCATCTCCTTTGGTTTTATTGACTATATAACTTAATATTTTTTTAAGTTTTATTTTATTATTTAATCTGACCCATGCAGAGCTTGAACTCATGACCCCAGGATCAAGAGTCCTACACTCTTCCAACTAAGCTACCCAGGTGCTCATCCTTTAATATTTCCTTAGAAAGGGATGTGTGGATGCTAGGCTTTTTGAGAACTTCAATATCAGAAAAATCTGTATTTTGATTTTAGGATTGGTGAATTGTACAGATGAGAAAAAAAAATACCAGATAAAAGATCATATTCTCTCAGAATTAAGGGCATTAATTTTTTATTGTGTAATTTCTGGTGTTGATAAGAATATTCTTTACATTATTATTTCAAATGCCATATTAATAACTGAGAAGAATATTCTAAGTATTAAGGTAACATGAATGGTGTGCTTGTAGACTAAAGAAATTGTACCTACCAGAAAAACCAGAGCTAAATATTCAATAGGGATCTAACTTCTTCCAAATAGAAATGTTCTGATCATACATAGTTTCTGCCTCTTTTAAAGATGTGAGGGCATCACAGAAAAGTGACATTGATTACCAAAGGTTATGACCAATATATCATAAAATAATGTCTTATGTTGTTAATGATTTGCATACTGTTAGGTATGAAAGGTACTTCTGTGTCCTTTAAAAAATTTTTGTATATCAGTCACTCCTCTATCATATAATTTTCTTACAGATTTTAGCCACATTTAAGTATACAGTCAATGATTGAGTGCACAACTAATTGTTTAAGAAAAAACGCTCCACCATTTGGACATATTAGCAAAAACTTCTAAGGTTCTAGTCTATTCATAACTCGTGATGATACAGGTAGTTAATTAAGTCAGACAAAATAATTTTCATTTAAATTCTACGACTTTGGGCATTACTTCTTTCAATAAGATATTACATTTTCATCTGACCTAATTTCTGTCTTTTTACATATATCTCATGTATCAGATCAAGATCTATAATTTACATTTCTGAAAAATTGTGATCATTTTACAGTCTTCTATTTAAAGTTTAGGTGTCCAGGGAGCCAGTTATCCTAATGCTTAAACTCTCAGGTGTTGTGTTCAGACACGTATGTGCTTACATGTGTGATCCTGCCACTGACTTGAAGTTTGACCTTGAGAAAATTAATGTGCTCATTGCTACTCCCGATGGATAAAGCTCGGACATACTTGCATATACACCAGCCTGTGTTTGATGATTAATTTTATGTGCCAGCTTGACTGGGGACACAAGGTGCCCAGACATTTGATTAGACTCTTAGCAAACATAATTGTGTGAGCCAATCCTTTCATCTATCTATCTATCTATCTATCTATCTATCATCAGCCTACCATGTGTATAGATATTTATATATGTATACATATTCAAATCAGTTGGGTAAATATCTAGGAGCATGGCTGCTAGGTTAGAGGGTTAGTCTGAAGTTAGCTATATGAGAAATTGATCATTCTATCTTCCAAAGTGACTATCATTTTGTTTTATTTTATTTTTAGTCTTATTTTTTTTATTTTTTTAAAGATTTTGTTTATTTATTTATTTATTCTTGAGAGACACACAGAGAGAGAGAGAGGCAGAGACACAGGGAGAGGGAGAAGCAGGCTCCATGCAGGGAGCCCAATGTGGGATTCGATGCCAGGACTCCAGGATCGCGCCCTGGGCCGAAGGCAGGTGCTAAACTGCTGGTTCCACTCAGCCATCCCTTATTTTGTTTTTTGTTTTTTTTAGGTCTATCATTTTTTTCTTCCAAATTTTTATTTAAATTGTGGTTTGTTAAGATATAGTAAAATGTTGGTTTTATGAGTAGAATTTAGTGATTTATCACTTACATATAATACCCAAGATTCATTATAACAAATGCCCTCCTTAATACCCATCATCCATTTAGCCCACCCTCACCCACCTCTCCCCTCCATCAATCCTCAGTTTGCTCTCTATCACTAAGAGTCTCTCCCCTCTCTTTTTTCCCCTTCCCAAATGTTCATGTGTTTTTTTTTCTCCTAAATTCCACCTATCAGTGAAATCGTATGATATTTGTCTTTCTCTGACTGACTTATTTCATTTAGCACAATAGAGTCTACCTTCATCCCCATCATTGCAAATGGCAAGATTTCATTATATATAGATATATATCCTCTTTTATATGTATATATCCTCTTTTATCCATGTTATCCATCTATCCATTTATCTATCTATCTATCATCTATCTATCTAATCATCCTCTTTTTCCATTTATCAGTTCATGGACACTTGGGCTCTTTCCATAGTTTGGCTATTATTGATAATGCTGCTGTAATCATCGGGGAGCATGTACCCCTTTGAACGAGTATTTCCGCATCCTTTGGGTAAGTACCTGGGTACTAAAAGAGCTGGGTCATAGGGTATTTCTGTTCTTAACTTTCTGAGCAACCTCCATACTGGTTTCCAGAGTGGCTGCACCAGTTTGCATTCCCACCAACAGTGTAAGAGCGCTCCCCTTTATCTACATTCTCTCCAACATCTGTTGTTTCCCGAGTTGTTAATTTTAGCTATTTTGACAGGTGTGTGAGGTTGTATCTTATCATAGTTTTGATCTGATGAATATTTAACTGATTGAATATTTAACTGATGATGAGTGATGTTGAGCATCTTCTCATGTGTCTGTTGTCCATCTATATTTCTTCTCTGGAAAAATGTCTATTCCTGTCTCCTGCCCATTTTCTCAACTGGATTATTTGGTTTTGGGTTCTTGAGTTTGATAAGTTCTTTATAGATTTTGGATACTAACCGTTTATTGGGTGTGTCATCTGCAAATACCTTCTCCCATTCCATGGGCTGGCTTTTAGGGTTTTTTTCTAATAAATTTATTTTTTATTGGTGTTCAATTTACCAACATACAGAATAACACCCAGTGCTCATCCCGTCAAGTGCCCCCCTCAGTGCCCGTCACCTATTCACCCCCACCCCCCGCCCTCCTCCCCTTCCACCACCCCTAGTTCATTTCCCAGAGTTAGGAGTCTTTATGTTCTGTCTCCCTTTCTGATATTTCCCACACATTTCTTCTCCCTTCCCTGCTATTCCCTTTCACTATTATTTATATTCCCCAAATGAATGAGAACATACAATGTTTGTCCTTCTCCAACTGACTTACTTCCTCAGCATAATACCCTCCAGTTCCATCCACGTCGAAGCAAATGGTGGGTATTTGTCCTTTCTAATGGCTGAGGAATATTCCACTGTATACATAAACCACATCTTCTTTATCCATCATCTGTCGATGGACACCGAGGCTCCTTCCACAGTTTGGCTATTGTGGCCATTGCTGCTAGAAACATCGGGGCTTTTAGTTTTGTTGATAGTTTCCTTCACTGTGCAGAAGCTTTTTCTTTTAATAACGTCCTAAGAGTTCATTTTTGCTTTTGGTTCCTTTGCCTCTAGAGACATGCCTAGTAAGAAGTTGCTGTGGCTGAGATCAAAGAGTTTGCTGCCTGTGTTCTCGAGGATTTTGAAGCTTTCCTGCCTTATAGTTAGGTCTTTCATCCATTCTAAATTTATTTTTGTGTATAGTGTAAAGAAGTGGTCCAGTTTCATTCTATGGTATCATTTTACATCCCCACCAGCAGTAAGGGTTCCTGTTGCTCTGCATCCTTGCAAGCACATGCTCTTACTTGCTTTTGGATTTTAGCTATTTTAAGAGATGTGTAGGAGGATCTCACTGTTGTTTTATTTTATGTTTCCATAATGATAAATGATGTTGAGTACCTTTCTATGTGTTAATTTGCCATCTATAGGTCTTTTGTGGTGAAGAATCTGTTCAGATCTTTTGTCTGCTTTTTAATTGAATTGAATTTTAAGAGTTCTTTGTATATTCTAGATACAACTTCCTTGTCATATATGTAATTTGAAAATATGCTTCTAGTTTGTGGCTTTTCATTTCATTCTCTTAAAAGTGACTTCTGGAAGTCAAAGTTTTAAAATTTAATAAAATTGAATTTTCTGTCTATTTTTCTCTTACATGCTTTTGGTGTTGTATATAAAAATTCAACCCAAAGTTACCCAAGTTTTCTCCTGTTTGTTTGTTTGTTTGTTTTTGTTTTTTTCCCCAGAATCTTTACAGTTTTACATCTTACATTTAGGAATCTGATATATCATAAAATAATTTTATGTATGGTGTGGAGTTTGTGTTTTCTTTTTCTTTGAATATGGACATCTAGTTATTCCAGGAATTCTTCATTGAATTGCCTTTGCATCTCAAAAGTCAATTGACTATATTTGTAGGTGTCTGTTTTTGAGTTCTATATTATTTTCTCTGATCAAGAATCTGTTCATATATCTTGTTGGCATCTGTATTTAACATTTATTTATTTATTTATTTATTTATTTATTTATTTATTTATTTATTTTTATTATTTTTTTTTTTGCCAATCCCATGTTGTCTCAATTACCATGGCCTTATAGTAAATTTTGAAATTCAGTAATATAAATTCTCTCACTTTATTTTTTGTCAGAATTGTGTTGGATATTTTAGCAGCTTTGCATTTTAATATACATTCTAGTATTAGTTTGTCAATATCTACAAGGTGTTGCAGGGTATTTGATTGAGATTGTGATGAATCTATAGATTAAATTGCAAAGAATTGCATTTTCGCCAAATTGAGTCTTCCAATCCAGGACCATGAGACATCTCTCCATTTATTTAGATTTCCTTCAACTCTGTCATCAGTATTTTGTATTTTTCTGTATACACAAATCCTGTACATACTAAGTAAAATTGACACATGCACTAATTTAGGGGGATGTCATTATAAATGATGTGTATGTGTTTTTTTTTTCTTTTTTTTAATTTTTTTTTAATTTTTATTTATTTATGATAGTCACAGAGAGAGAGAGAGAGGCAGAGACACAGGCAGAGGGAGAAGCAGGCTCCATGCACCGGGAGCCCGACGTGGGATTCGATCCCAGGTCTCCAGGATCGCGCCCTGGGCCAAAGGCAGGCACCAAACCGCTGCGCCACCCAGGGATCCCTTTTTTTTTCCTTTTCGATTTCCAATGGCCCATTATTAGTATTTAGGAAATACTGAATTTGTATATTGACCAACAAATACATCATACTATCTTACTAGCTTCAAGAGAGATTTTTGTTTGTTTGTTTTTAGATGTTTTAGTCTTTTCTGTAGCCAGTCTGTTTGTCCGTGAATAAAGACAGTTTTATTTTCCCGTTTCCCATACACATACTTTTTACTTCTTATTCTTGTTTTACTGCATTAGCTAAGACTTCCAGTGTGCTGGGGAATACTAGTAGTAAGAGAGCTTCCCCTTCATTCTTTCCAATTCTGGGCAGAAGTTGTGCAGTCTGGCATCATTAAATATATAAGTTATAATTTAATGTATAATTATTATATAATATAAATAACATATAGTATATATGTGTTCGCTATAATTTAGAATATAATGAATACATATATAATACAATGAATATATATACTTTATTCAGAATGAAAAAGTTTCCCTTTATTTTTAATTTTTATCAAAAATAGATTTTGACTTTGCTCAATTATTTTTATGCATTAATTGATATGATCAAAAAACGATCAAAAAATAATTGATATGATCACTTTTTTTAAGTCTGATTGACTTATGAATATTTAACCAGCCTTACTTCTGGGAATTAATCCTATTTGTGATATAGCATCTCATTTTTATGTATTGCTGAATGCAATTTATTAATATTTTATTACGGAGTTTTTGAATCTGTATTCATGATAGGTTTCAGTTTGTAATTTTCTTCTAAATTCTTTGTCTTATTTTGGTATTAGTGTAATGAATATCTTATGAAATGCATTGCAAAGTATTTACTTCTCTTCAAATATCTGGAAGAGATTATGTAACATTAGTAATATATTTTCCTTAAATGTTTCATAGAATTTACCAGTGAAAATATCTGGACCTGATATTTTATTTTTTTTGAATGCTTTACTAATGTAATTCAACTTCCTTGACAGAAATAGGACTACTGAGGTTATAGTTTTCTTTTTGGATGAGTTTCAATAGTTTGAGCCTATCAAGAAATTGGTCTGTTTTCTTGAATTAATGAATTTATGAGCCCAGTTGTTTATACCATTTTCTTATTACCCTTTTAATGTCTATAAAAGCAGTAAAGACCTTTCTTTGCTAATGTTGCTAATTTTTGTCTTTTTTTCTTGATTAACCCATCTACATATTTATCATTTTTTTTAAATTTTCTGTATTGATTTAATGTTTTAGTTCCAATGAGTTCTGCATTTGTTGTTGTTTTACTTGCCACAGTTTAATCTGCTTCTGTTACCTCACTTTTGTTTTGTTTTGTTTTAAAGTGGAAGCTTGTTATTTTCTTCCCTAATATATATATTGACAGTAATTATTTTTTTCTCTAAACACTCCTTTAGAAGTATTCCACAAAGTTCAATAAGTTATATTTTCATTTTTATTTTTCTCAAAGTAACTTTTAGTTGCTCTTGAGAATTCTTTGACTTATTGATTATTTACAAGTATATTGTTTAGTTATTGAGTATTTGGGAATTTCTAGCTATCTTTCTGTCACTGATTTTTAGTTTAATTATTTTGTGTTCTGAAAATATACTTTGTAAGATTTATGTTCTCTTACATTTATTAAAGTGTGTCTTGGGACACCCGGTGGCTCAGCGGTTGAGCATCTGCTTTTGGCTCAGGGCGTAATCTCAGGATCTGGGATCGAGTCCCACGTCGGGCTCCCTGCATGGAGCCTGCTTCTCCCTCTGCCTGTGTCTCTGCCTCTGTGTTGTGTGTGTGTGTGTGTGTGTGTGTCTCATGAATAGATAAATAAAATCTTAAAAAAATAAATAAAATAAAATAAAATAATAAAATAAAAAAATAAAGTGTGTCTTATGGCCCAGAATGTGGTCATAGGTGAGTGTCCCATGCACACTTTAAAAGAATGTGAATTTTGGGTGGAGTATTCTATAAATATCAATTATAGGACTATTGCTATTATTAGACTTGTATTTAGGTCTCTACACCTTACTGATTTTTCTCCCACTTGGTCTAGCAATTACTGATAAAGGAGGAAGTCTTCCAGGATAATAGTGGACTTCTCCATTTCTTTTTTCAGTTCTATCAGTTTACCTCACATATTTGTGTATTCTCTTGTTAGGTGCATGCATTATTAGGAATGAGATGCCTTTTTCTTTTGAGAATTGATCCTTTTATCATTATTTCATATCACCTTTTAGTTTCTCATAACCTTAGTTGTTCCAAAGTCTGGTACATCTGAAACTAAGATTGCACTCTGCTTTTCTTTTGATGACTGTCAACATGATCTATCTTTCTTTGGCATGTTTTTTGAAGGGGACTTCCTAAACAGACCATATAGGTTGGTCTTGTTTTCTTTTTATCTGAGACTTTTAAGTTCTGTGTTTTAACTATTTATATACTTACTTATTTACTCAACTATTTTAGGGAGAAAGTGAGAGAATGACCAGGAGGGAGAGAGTATCCCAAGCAGACTCCATGCTGAGCTGGCTGGCCCCAGGACCCTGAGATCATGACCTGAGGGGAAATCAAGAGTCAGTTGCTTAAGCCACTGAGCCACCACAGGCTCCCGTAACTATTTATTTTTAGAGATTAGTCATCTAGTTGGATTAAAATCTATCATCTATGGGGTGCCTAGGTGGCAAATTTTTTCTTTAAAAACTTAAAAAATTTCTCTCCATTGCTTGCATTATTTCTTGGGAGAAGTCAGCTATAATTCTTAGCTCTATTTCTCTGTAGGTGAGCTTTCCTCACCCAGCTTTCTTTAACATTCTTTGATATTTTAGTTTCAATGTGATACATTTTTTTTTTAATTTTTGTCTTGGTTTGGGTGTTTGTTTTGCTTGATTTTCCTGAACTTCTTGTTATGTCGTATGGTATATATCATTAATTTTGAAAAGTCTTGACTGTTTTCTTTAAGTATTTTGCTTTCCTGTTCTCTCCTTCCCCTGGTTTTCTGGTTTGGAAAATGTTACATCTTTTGATATTGCCGCATGGTTCTTGGATATGCTGTGTTTTGTTTTGCTTTTATTTTGGGGCTTTGCTCTTCTTCTTCTTCTTCTTCTTCTTCTTCTTCTTCTTCTTCTTTCTTCTTCTTCTTCTTTCTTCTTCTTTCTTTCTTTTTTTCCTGTTGGCATTTTACTTTAGGGATTTTCTTTTGACCTATCTTCAAACTCATGGATTTTTTTACTTGATTGTTTCAAATTCACTGATGAGACTGTTAAAGGTATTCTTTATTTCTGTTATTTTTATTTATTTTTTTATTTCCACTATTTTAAAAAATTCTTTCTAATATTTTCTAGCACTATGCTTATATTAACGACCTAGTATTCATATTTCCTCTTTTCCATTGCAGTCTTTAACATATAGATGATATATTAATATCAGTTAACATGTTAATAATGGTCATTTTAAATCCCTATCTGATCATTTCAATATCTAATCAAATGATAGTGTCTGTAACGATGGGTTGCTTTGTCTTTTGAGACTGCTTTTTTTTTTTTTAACTTTATCATGTATTGCAATTTTTTTGTTGAAAGCCAGAAAGGCCATGTATATAAGCACTGAGGTAAATAAGTCTTTAGTGTGAAGATGTTAACATGACTGGGATTTAAGCTTCGTTCCTTGCTTATGGTAGTTATAAGCATAAGAGCTTTCAAACTCTGGTGTCATTGTTTTATACTTTCCTCTTGGCTTCAGAGCTTCTCTTTGTACTACTCCTCAGAGAGAGTCAGCATCTGGCATCTCTTTCACCTGTTATTTACTGTTATTACTTTTGGAGTCATGCAGGATTGTTGGTGGGGTGTGGGAGAGGGAGGATTTTCTAAATTTTGGATTGTCTTTGTCTTTTGGTGGAACCGTTTCTTGGGCAAGTGGACTTTGAAATGATTCTGTCCCTCCACCAAGTATCAATTACAGCATTTATTTATCTGTTGACTGATTTATTTGTTTTCTTATGTAAAATTGGAAGTTTGGAGGAGGCTGGGTTGAGGGAATTTCCTTCCCTTAGCTGGAATAAAGCTCTGGAAAAATATTTTCCCTTGGAAATTAGATTTCTGTTATGGAGAAAGCTCTGAGATTTTTTTTTCAAAATGCTTGTTCTTTTCTTCTCAAACCAGAGCCACAAAGTGATATCCCTTAGGTTCCTAGAAGGAAAGCCCATGAGAGTGTGGGTGTTCCCTACAACTGCAGCCCCCAGGGGTTTCTCATCTCATAATAGTCATCACTCAGCCTTCAGCATTTTGTCAAAATTTACCATTTATGTGACCCTATCAGTTCATGCTTGCAGCAGCCTCTGCTCTGAGCAAGCGCATTCCATTTCTATCTCTCTAGTTGGAGTACAGCAGAGTTCCTTTCCTCAAGCTGGGATAGAATATCAGCTCTACCCTCTGGGGAAGTCCTTTTCCCTGGTCCCTGAAGACTAGAACTTTGTTAGGAAGAAGGGCTAAGAAGACTTCATGATGCCTACATTTCCCTTCCTACTATCAGGGCTACATGGAGTATTTGCTTACGTCCTCTCCACGAGGACATTGTGTGGTTCCTGGGAGACAAGCATACAAAACTGTTAGATGCTCCCCCCTTGACATTAGCCTCCTCTCGCTTCTCCCTCTCAAGATAGTCCATGCTCAGCCTCCAGCAGTAAATCAAAATTAATATTCAAGTGCTTTTACCTGTTTGTGACATCTGTAAGCTTATAGCAAAAAGCAAATAAGTCTCAGGTAGGTTTTCTCGACCCCTAGAGTTGAGTGTTGGTTTGCCCTGTAACTTCAGTCCCCTGGAGAGTCCAAGAAAAGTGAGATTTAATTTTTTCAAGATTGTTTTTCTATAGAGGAATAATGACTTTCAGCTTCTTTACATGTTGGATCTGAAATCTGGTCTCTAAAAATACAAATCACACAACTGTTAATGCACTTGAGTTATTACCATATAATTTATTTGAGTATGGTGCTCATCAGTTGTCTTTTGAATAAAAGAATAACACTGTGACTCGATAGTAAAGAGAAAAAAAAAGATGTGATATTTCCTTCCTATAAATATTATATATGATTGAATATATTCATCTTCTGACCCAGATTTTCTGGGAACCAATAGAACAAGTGTGCAAAAATATAACTGCACTTAAGGGCTTAGTTTGTAGCTCTAAAAGGGAGGAGAGAGAGAGAGACGAAGATGTTTATCTTGCTGGTTTATTAGATGGCCTTACCCTTCTCCTATATGGTTTTTGACTATATAATTTGGCATGTGTTTAACTCTGATTGCTTTAACTCAAAAGACCAAACTATCAGCATTTTACATTTTGTAAAATGAACAGTACTGTTCTTTTAACTATTCCTGCTGATCCTGCAGGATCAAGCACCAGCGAAGCCTCCCAGGCATTTGTCAGCAGTTGCTCAGTTGAGTCAAATTGAGAGCTCTGCTCCATTAGCGTGGGAGTAGCTTTGTAATTTTCTGAATAATTAATGGAAACACCAACTCACAGTTCTCTTCTCTAACTGAAATTTTGTTTTAATTGATTTTCTTAGCACACAGTTTTTAAAAACTTTATTTTCTAAAAAACTTAGGCTCGGGAAACCCGGGTGACTCAGTGGTTTGGCGCTGCCTTCAGCCCAGGGCCTGATCCTGGAGACCCGGGATCGAGTCCCACATCTGGCTCCCTGCATGGAGCCTGCTTCTCCCTCTGCCCCTCTCTTTGTGTGTCTCATGAACAAATACATAAATCTTTAAAAAACAAAACAAAATAAAACTTAGGCTCAGTTATCCAAACTATAAATTTCCATAAAGCCAGTAATGGGTTCATAGAAAAGATAAGGGCAGAGACATTTTGTATAGCACCTCTTTTGGCCAGAGACCATTTTGTTTGGTTTAGATTAGTCTTGATTCCAAATAATAAGAGAAATTTACACTTAGAGGAGTGTTACTGTTTAGCTTTGCTTCGTGGGATTAAAGGAATAAAACCGTACTGATATAGTTTGATTTTGTCAGCAAGGGTAGCTCTTATACTAATTATAGCAGCTTAGGGGCCCCAACGTGGCTCAGTCAGTTGAGCATCGGACTCTTGGTTTCAGCTCAGGTCATGGTGTCAGGGTGGGAGATGGAGGCCTGCGTCAGGCTCTGTGCTGAGGAAGGAGACTGACTGCTGGAGATCTTCCCTCGCCCTCTGGCCCTCGCCCTGCTCACGTTTGCTCTTGCTCTCTCAATCTTTCTCTCTTCAATAAATCAATAAATCCTTAAAAAGTAATTACGGTAGCTTAAACTTACCTCTCAGATGTCCTTTTGTACTATTTTGAAACACGTAAAATGTGTCAGTCACATCCTGTTAATTTAAATAGCATTTTCTTTTCCTCAGCAGTTTTTAACTCTCTTCTTTTCTCCACCTCTTTCTCGTGTATAGTAAACCCATATGGATTAGAGACAGGGAAATCCACTGTAGCACTGTGTCTGGGAAATTATTGTCATTATCATTATAGTTATTATTATTGTGATCTTCATCCAGAATGTCAGAGGGCAGTGTGATTTAAAAGAGGAGTACAGGCTATGTTATGCCACAGAATTCCATTAAATAATTCCATTCCACACTCTCCAAATTGTAAATTAAAATAATACCATCAGCGACTGCCTACTTTTTAGAAGGGGCTTTTATCTAATGTCAAAGGTGCAAAAAGTGATGTTTAACTTGTTCACCTTTTATAGCTCCATGGTCATGGTCCACAGTACATAGGCCTGAGGTGGCCTCAGTATTGTGTGGCGTAAATACACTTGTTTTAATGGAAGAATCATGTATTTATATTTATCTTGAGGTCTGATCAGTCTAGAGGTAATGTGCACATGCAATATGGAGTTGCTGATTTAATAATAAGGATTACTGAGCATTAGAAACATTTTCATAGAGGAACTTATTTATATTTATATCTGTGCTACTTGATTAGCTAATTTCTGACTGTACATAAAATACTTTTCAGAAATATATTCTAAAATGTATCGTTTTTTATAAAAATTGTCAACTCTACTCTTTGTTTGACCGTAAGCTAATATTGTTTTCCATCCTGCTGGAGAAGGTGTCAGGAAATTGGCAAAGGATAACATCTGAATTAACCGACGACCAAAGCTATACAAAGCTCAGTTGAAAGACACAATAATGACAATGATCATTTTAATAACAGTAATAATGGTAAGAGAAAAAGTAAAGTGAATAATTGTTCTCAAGTTCTCTAATTGGAATTTTATAAATCTTTTCCTGGATTATGTTAAAAGGATTAAATCTATATCTGTTTTTTCATACCAAAATTATTGCAATTAAAGAATTGTTTTTGATGTGATGTTCTGGTTAATAGACCCGGGGAGAACTTTTCTCTGAACTTACTGACAACACTAATTATATGATGACCTCTTTATTAGTACTCACTGGAGAATTTTATTACCGGAGTTGTTTTTGATTTCCTGAATTAAAAACAACAACAACAACAACACAAAACCCACAAAATCAAACAAAATCTTACAACAAATAACATGTCTAACAAGTATATTCTCATTAAGTTTTAGGAAAAATGTAAGAATATCTTTTATTACTTCAAAGTCCTGTTGGAAATGCTGGCCAATTATTAACAAATGCAAGTAAATATAAAGATTAGAGTGGGGAAGACACAGACTCATTGCTATTAGCAACTAATATAATTATGTCTGTAAACTCCAACAAAATTTGGGGACTTGAGAAAAGAAACAAATATTGAGGAATTATCTGGATAAAAGATTAATTTATGAAATAAATAGTATTCCTTTACAATCAACTTGATAATATAAATACAAGTTTTAGTTCTGAATAGAAAGAAAACCTTTATAGAAATAAATGCAAAAAAGAGAAATAAATGCATAAGAAATTTAAATAGAAAATAATATATATTAGAAGACAGGAAAAAATCTAAAAACTTGAAAAGATATGCCACATTTATCAGTAAGAATATTTAACATTGTAAAGATATTTATCCTTCCCAAATTAATTTATAAATGCAATGCAATTCTAATCAAAGTTATAATGTATTTTTGAAGTTATACAAAAATATTTTTCTAAAATTTATACTTCAAGTCAATTATAATTAAGAATAACATAAGAAAAAAAAAGAGTATCATAGACAAGGACACTTAACAGCTACTAACACATAATAAAAAGTGTAGTCATAAAAATAGAACCCAAGTGGATAAACAAATTAATAGAATATAATGATAATTCTGAAACAAACAAATGTGAATGTGGGACCTTGACTTATATGGAGAAATATAAAGTCAAACATTTAGCTTATTATTTATACCTTGAACTCCAGTTGCGCTAAATACCTAAATTTGAAAAACAAAACTCTAAAGTTAATAGAATCAAATAGGAAAATATCTCTGTGATTCTAGAATATGGAAAGATTTTTTAACAAGGCTCTAAAAATGAAACCTGAAGGTGAAACATTGATGGCTCTTATTACATTGTATGTAAGGGTTTCCATTCAAAAAAAGGCATTTAGTTAACATGTATGTGACACAGCAGAAGATATTTAAAATGTCTAGATTTGACAGGACATTAATAATTACGTGAAATTCCTGTGAGCCACCAAGAAAAAGACATTACAACTACTAGACATTTTATATGTATGTAAATATATAAAAAGAGATAAATGAGTACACTTAAAAATCATCATTAAATAAGTAAAACAGGATGATTTTTAAAACAACATTTATGTGAATTAAAATAAACAAAATCAATAATATATATTTCAGAAGTATATAAAATAATAAAATGCATACCTGTGGGAAAAGGAAAGAATATAGTGATCTCTGCTGAAGGGGAACAATATAATGAAAAAAAAAGAAAAAAGAGAGATAGTTTCCATGGTCTGAGGGAGATAGTGTTCCTTGAACTGAGAAATATAATTAACTCTGTTCTCTGCATCAGGAGGCAACAGAAAAGTGAACTGAATACCCAAAACCAGCTAATAAAACAAAGCCAGATGAATTAATTTTATATGAATTTAAAGATATTTGCTTACATGAAAAGTCATAGTGAACAAAATACTCTGACAAAAATGGGAGGTGAATAAAAAAAGAAAATATGTAAAATACTGGATACACCATTAAACCTAAACATAAAATGAATCAGTATTAATGCCAATAAACTAAATATTCCAGTAATAAACAAAGATTACCAGTATTCTTTAAGACAACTGTTATAGAGATGCATCTTATATATTTACTTTTTTTCAATAAAATTCAAGTTTACAGAATAGAAAAAGATATAACATGAATTACAAAATAAATCTGGTAGGTCTGCATAATTACTACATGAAAAAAGAATTAAAGAAAACCAAAAAAAAAAAGTTTTTGATGAAGAGAATTCAGATACTATTGAATATAAAAGGTTTAAAGAACCATAAAGAGGAGTTCGTAAATCTCTATACTAATGGCAAAATAGCATCAAAACATACAGAATGAGAATTTTGGTAGAAGTTGTGAAAATGATTACATACTGACTTTTACACTTGATAATAATCAGAGAAACAAAAAATTAGAACATAGACTACTTGCATATCACTTAATAGTTTCAGTATTAATGATATGTATAGAAAACCACATCCACCAACCAAAATCAGTAAGATATGCACTATTCCAGCATTCCTAGAGCATTTATTAAAAGTGACTCCGTGTTTATACACAAAATAAGTTTCAAGTCTCAAAGTACAGTCTATTCTCATTATTTACGGCGCTCATGTTCTATAAACGTCTGCAGATACTGAATTAGTGAATACTAAACCGTTGCTCCTACGGGAAACAGAGGTGGGTTCATGCCAACCTCTGGTTACAAATTTTTGTCAACTGAGCATGACACAACCTTGTTTTATGTGTGTTTCTTTAGAAAGAAAAACTTATTTAATATATGTTATTGATTTATTGATGTTGAACTCACATCCAAATGCCGCATAACCCGTGCATGAATGGAGCTTATGTAGCACAAATTTCATACATAAGGCACATCACAGTCTTGTGCTCAGGACCACTAGACACTTCAGCAGTATATTTGGGGCCATTTTAAGTGAAATCACCAACAAAAAGCACAGAAATGCAAAAACACGTGGCCCTAAATAAACCATGAGAAAGACATGTATTAACAATATAAGACCTGAAACAGAAAACCAGAGCATATCCCTGGTCAGCCTCAATTAGGAATGTGCATGTTTGTTGACTCAAATTTTTCCCACTCTGCACACATCCATGAGCAACTGTGAAAGAACCATGAGTATTGATTTGGCAAGTAAGCAAATATACAAACACAGAATCTGCTAATAAAGGTTATTGTTATAATTTAGATATGTGGTCTGAACATAAATGGACTTATTAATCAAACCATAAATAAAAATATAGGTAAATCATGGCTTCAAGAAATAATGAATATTAGAACATCCTTAAAACTAAAAATAAGAAAAATAATATTATATATCATTTACCTTGCAGGATGACTTTATAGCAGAACTCAGAGGGACACATAAATTTAAGTACTTATTTGGGGAAGGATAAAAGGCTAAAGTGAAGGGATTAAAGATAGAATTTTAATTATTTTTCAAAAAATGGGAAAAAATGAATATGAAGGGAAGAGATACAAGAGCAAAGATTAATGAATTAGAAAAAAGATAAGATTGAAAAACAAAAGGCTAGGTTTTAGACTAATTACCTAAAGTATTGTTATCTTTATCAGATTACATTTGAAAATGTACCTTCATTGGATAAATTCATAAGGAAATATCAATACTGCCACCAAAGGGATTAACAAAAATGGGATAAATACATAATATTAAATAAAACTGAATCCACAGTAAAACAACTCACAATAAAATACCATTCACAAATTGATCTGCCAAACACCGGAAATGCAAGAAACGTGTAATTCTAGCCTTACCCACAATATTCCAGAGATATACCCCTTAAAAGAGGACTCACTTCTCAATTCTCTGTGATGAAAGACTTAATTTCAAAACTAGGCATAATGTAAATTTCTAAAAAATCAGTTGTAAATGTCGATGTCAAAATTCTCAAACAAAATATTAGCAAGCCGATTGAGGTAATAACATATATGGTGCAGCAAGTGTATTTTGAATTTATCCCAGGAATTCAAGATACATTGAATATAGTCGTTTTTCTCTACATGACAGAAATATGGTTAAGAAGAGCTCCAAGTTTTATATATCCTGCAATTCCTACCTTTAGAGAGGGGTTCATATAGCTAACACTGCATGGCATTCTTATAGGTCTTGATAGACGGAAATAAATCTCTGTAGATGTGCATTTAGGAGGCGCAGAGAAAGTTGCTCTTTGTAGACTCTCCCTTCATTAAGAACTGCTTCCTTCTCTGGGGCTCCTGGGGGGCCCAGGGTGTGACCCCGGGGTCCCGGGATCAAGTCCCACATCAGGCTCTCTGCATGGAGCCTGCTTCTCCCTCTGCCTGGGTCTCTGCCTGTCTCTGTGTCTCTCATGAATGAATGAATGAATGAATGCATCTTAAAAAAAAAAAAGTCTTCCTTCTAGATTTTTGTAACTAAAATCAGAACTACATATAGAATAAAGACACACTATCTCTGTCAACCTACATTTGTTCAATCCTATAACTCTAACAAATGAACCTAGAAGTCTTTTGGAAACTAAACTTTCATAAGTAAAAGAACTTTTGCTTTGGAATTTGGTTTCTGATCCATGAGGCAGCAGCACAACTAATGAAAAAAGAAAGCTCACCAAACCAGACAATATCTGGATCATGGATTATATTTTGGAGAGAAAAAAAAAAGTAATTCTAATCTCCTACTATTAAACAAAATTAATGGTGGATGAAATAAACATATAAACAAACATTTTAAATGAGATGAAAATATAGGTAAATTTCAACCTGATAGCTTACATATAGATTTTTTAAAGATTATAAGAACAATTAAAGAAATGAAGACATTGGTTACATTTACAAGATAATTGTACTGGATTGAATGACCTAAACGATTTCAAAGTCAAATAGGTAGACTGTAAGGAATATCAACAACAAATATTGTAGACTAAGATTTAATATTTTCAGTATATCAGGGATCACACCATAATAGAAAACTATCAAATTCTGTTAGAAAAAATAAGCAAAAGAATTTATACAGAAATTTCATCCAGAAATCTGTCCAACTTCATCAATAACCCAACAAATCAAGTAAGAACATGATATGGTTTTGGGATTCTCCAGTTAATAAAACCGTAATTATAAGATAATAGTACCAGGCTGGACAGGTGTGGTGAATGAGAACCGATAGAGAGAAGGTATTATAAAAGTATAAAATTTCTGAAAACCAAGTGACATCAGAGGATCTAAAAAACTCTTAATCTTTGACTTAGTATTACCACTTCTGAGCATAGATTTCAAATGGTGATAAGATCGCAAATTTATTATTGAACACAAGTGTTCATTGATGACAAAGACTGTGACATAGGAAATTGGAGAAAATCTAAGTGTCCAATAACATGGGGATAAATAAAGCACATCTACTTTTTAATAAGGACATTAAGTTAAGTTTTAGGAATATTAAACTCCAATGATGTTACTGCATTCGTATCAATGTTTATCTTTCCAGAAAAAGACAAATTCCCTAGAATATTACACATATTAGTCAATACATCTTCTTCTTTAAGGCAAGAGTGTTTTTCATCCTTCTACATTTATACTTTATCCAAATTTTCTGAATTACTGTGTATTTTTATTTGGAACAAAGGGATAAAGGTTAATGAGTTAAATTATTTTTGATAATTTCATACTCAACAGTAGACTGATAATAGTGCGTGCTTTCAGTGTAGACACATTTTCTGATCAAATGAAGAGTAATTTATTATAATTCCTCTTGATTTTTTAAGTAAAAGAAGAATTGAAATGAGATGTACTTCACTATAAATTGTATGATTCTGTATGACTGACATATGTCGTTAAATTGTTCTACACACACACAAAAATAATAAATAGATAAATAAATAAATAAATAAATAAATAAATAAATAAATAAATAATAAACAAATAAATAGATTGTTCCACACACTTCTTAGGTAACACTGTATATACAGCTATAATTTCTGAGTTTTTTTTTCCTAATACATCAATTCTCCTAGGAATTTGTCTTATACTTATGAATAGTCTACATTTATCTAACTTAGCTACAGTTATTCACCTGATTAGTTAATAAAGAAACATTAGAACAAAGATTTTAATAATTGAAGATATTTCACAATTATCTAGATATAAGAGTTTTTATTACATTTTATAATTTGATATTTGGAATCTTATGAGATAGGAAATTAAATATTACATCCAATTTTTTTTTATTAAATGAACAAAAGCCCGAGTAATGTATATAAATTGACTAATGCTACCTGACTAAATAGTCGGAAAATAAATTTAAGCTGCATGTCCTTTTCCTGGCCACAGAAACATGCGTGAAATTGGAACAGTACTGATTCTGCTAAATGTAACTATCGGTGGCCACCGACTGCAAATGATGATATGAACGAAATCACTGCGTAAGCATGAGTCCTGTTGTAGATACGGGATGGCCACTGAAAGCTTTTAAAAGAAAAGCAAAGAAATGATGTAGAGCTCTGGGTCCACACTCATTTTCACTTGCTTTTCCTGCAAGATACAGCGAAAGCAGCATCACCTACAGTCAGGGAGGAAACTTATTTAGGTACTACTTGTTTTCTAAAGAGAGCGAGCGAGCACACCTGGGGGGGACGGGCAGAGGGGGAGAGAGAATCTTCAACAGGCTCCACACCCAGTGGGAGCCCCTGGAGGGCTCAGGCCCAGGACCCTGGGATCATGACCGGAGCCGAAATTAAGTCAGATGCTCAACCAACTGAGCCACCCGGGTGCCCCTACATACTGTTATTAGCATTATTAGCATTTTACAGACCTAAAATGGCATATTCTTATAAGTGGGTGGCTCAGTTTTTAAGGTTTCAAGTCGCTATTTATTATATTGTTGTATAAGATGTAGAGTTAATGACTCAACTGCTTGATAACCCAACTGGCCATTTTCTCTTAATTCTTATTTCTCTTAACTCTCCAGATATATTGTTTGTCCATGTATTCAACAGGTGTATCCTCTTCACGTTAGTTTCCATTTAATTTTCTACATTCAGGTATTTCTCATAGTATTCCTACTTTATTTATTTATTTATTTATTTATTTATTTATTTATTTATGCCTTTCTAAGAGTCTTACCTTTTTTTTTTTTTTTTTTTTTTTGAGTCTTACCTTTCTTACCTTCAAATATCCCATGCCACAAAAGACGTGCCCTGTGCACGGAGTAGAAACTCTACCTCTACCTCCTACCTGCTTGTTCTAAATTTAATCATTGTGCTCATTCTCTAAGCTTCTATTTCTGGCTTTTGAGGGAGCCTGATCCAATTCCAGCCCACTTGCCGCCTGAACTCCTGAAGTTATGCCCGCACGCAGTTTAAGTCGCTGTGCTAGAGCAACACTGCTGATTTCATAGAAGGAGAGAGAAAACCTACTTCGATTAAGCCCAGTGTGGGGGCCAAATGCCATCACTCAGGCTAGCTGGAGCACGCAACGCAAGTGTCTACCTAGGGGGGTAAACGGGGACGCAACATCATCTGGGGATTAGTGACATGGAGGTGGTGAATCCACAGGTGTAAAAGCAACCCCTTGTACTCTGTAGAAGCTAAAGGCAGGATGCCAAGGAGGATCCCACAGCACTACGTGTCGTGAAGGTGGGTAGCCACCCCCGAACCCTCACCTCTGTGCGTGCGCGCATGAAATGTTTCACCTGATGCACACAGCAAGGAAAATGTTCAATCGGGAAAGTCTGCACAAGGAGAGTGGATTTCTATCCCGTGGAAGGGCATCTGCAGCAGCCTCTGGGAAACCCCAGTGCAGGTGAAAAGTGTGGTTCAAGGTCGGTGCTGCTGGAAGGTACCAGTGGCGCAGAGGAGCCACAGGGCTCGCAGGGATAAGGCAACGGGGACCACACTCTGCAGAGATCGTTTATTCAACCCTATTTAATCTTAAACAAACTTAACTGCTTGTGGCAATTTTGGCGTGATTGTTAGAGCTCTACTGAAGGAGGATCTTGCCATTTTAAAAGTGGTGACTTCGCCTTTTAAGGGGGCTTTCAATAGAGTAGGATTGGCTTTTGCTGAAGTGGATCCAGGAGAAAAATGTGTTTGGTGTTATTAGTAGGGGACACGGAGAAGGGGAGAAGGGTGTGGGGAGCAGGGAGCTGGGAGAGGGCGAGGCTGGCTGTAGCTGCCATAGGATCCAGGACGGAGTGGCTGTTCCTTCCTCTTGATGGGGTGACCCTCAGGACTGGGTCTTGTCCCCGCACTTAGTTTTATTACCCACGTCCCAGTAATCATATCTGTAGGGCTAATTCAAAGCAACCCAATTCCTTGCCCTACGCATTCCTCGAGCTCTCTGTGAGGCCGTTTCCTAGCGTGTTGTGGACCAGCCGTGACCCCTGGGTGATCCTCAAGGTCATTCATTCCCAGGGCAAGGAGGACAGGGCGCTCCAGCACCTTCCTGGGGGGCTGAAAACCACAGGTGTCATTGGAGACCTTTACCATTAAAATGTTTTAAAATTACATTAAAATTACATCCCAAATCATCATTTTTTCCCGGACCTTACATTACCCCTAGAGATGACAGAGAGCCACCAAGCTCACAGTCTCCCAGGACTCACATGCTGGGAATGCACTTAACCTTCTAGAAGGATCTGTACCTTCTGGATTTCTGCGGACTGTGTGCGTGTGAGGACAAGGGAGGGCAGAGGTCTCTGGAAGCCTCAGCTGCTCCCACCGCTACTTCTGGGCCCCCTCGTCCTATGTGTGGAGAGGAGCGTCTCTGAGCTGCCCCTTCTCCGTCACCTGCTCCTGGTGACTGAGTGAGCTGCTTGAACATGTACCAGGTTCTTCCCAGATGGTTGCGCTCTTCTTTCGGAGACTTTGCACAGTTTGGGGAGGCGGCGGTTCTGCTGTTTGCAGCACTTGGACCTCAATAGTAATCTTGCTGCCCGTGTGAGGTCTGCTCTTCTCACTGCCAGGAATCATTCCTACAGTTGCTCCCCAAATAGCAGCCCCCCCCCCCAGTAGCCTCGCTCTCTCTCTCTGTCCCTCCCTCTCTCCCTCCCTCCCTCCTTCTTTCTCTCCTTTCCGCTCCCATGCTGTCAGCGTGGTCCGTATGTCTCCCTAGTGGTAGCTTGAAGTTCCCTGTCGAACTTTTCCAGCCATACAAATGTTGCCTGGCGGATGCTGCTTCAAACATCTCCACCATAGGGAAGAAGTCACTGGCATGAGGACAGCGAACAAAGAAAACCTCCTAATGTGAACAACACCGTCGGAGCCCCGTGTGTGGTGTTCAAGGCGCAACCTTCCCTGGAGGGCGCTGGAGATGGGGGTCACTGCCAACAGGCGGCCTAACTTGCCTTGCCACCCCTTACGGTAACACACCTGATTTATGAGGACACAAAAGGTTGCCACACAGCGATACCCACCTGAAGAGATCGCAGTTTTATTAGGATCTCTTACGTTCCATTGGTATTTCTTATAAGGTGAATCCTAGTCACCGCACTGAGTCCACACAGATCACACCTGCTCTTCTTGATGGGAACGGGGACTTTGTTCTGGACACCGACGCATGAATAATGCTCTTTCTTGCTAAGTACATTAAAAAAATAGGCACTTCGGCCATTGTCGGCTGTGTAGGTTTCTACCGGACCGAGGGTCTTCGGAGAGTGACGTCTTCAATTTGGTGCCTTTTCTGAGGTGTGTCCTAGTAGGTACCAGGAAACTCTGGGGGACTCATTACACTTGAAACATTCCCCTTCTGATCTTCCTTCAGGAAGAAAAATAATAGTTTTATTGTATTACCACGGCACAACGGTTCACGTGCCCAACTCGTAGCAACAATTATATCCCGGTTGGTTCTAAGAGCTATGAATTTGCGACAAAATAGCTCCTGCGACTAGCATATGCGTGTGGTGGTTCAAGATATTAAGATGTCACGGGACTAGAAGTAGTCACCGGTTGTCCTGTGTTGTTTCATTGTTTGTCAGGTACCACATGGCCTTTCCCCGACTGGTCTGTTTTCTTTGCAATTATTGACTGAAGAAAGGTAAATACATTTGTGCAACTTTAAACTCAAGTGGATGTAATGGAAACTAATTGTTCCCACAGAGTAGATGTGGTTAAATATAAATCTTTGTTAGAGATAATATTGGTGGTTATTCTTCATATCTGAATACCAACCCAGGCCCTCGATATGTATATGTACATGTATAATGTCATCACATATAGTGGGTATATATATAAATATAATATATATTAAATATAGGGATCCCTGGGTGGCACAGCAGTTTGGCGCCTGCCTTTGGCCCAGGGCGCGATCTTGGAGACCCGGGATCGAATCCCACGTCGGGCTCCTGGTGCATGGAGCCTGCTTCTCCCTCTGCCTGTGTCTCTGCCTCTCTCTCTTTCTCTCTCTGTGACTATCATAAATAAATAAAAATTTTAAAAATGTTCATGATTTTTAAAACGGCACCAGAGAGCAGAGAGGAAATAATGGACTTATACATTTCATATTTACTTTAAATAAATTATTAAATTTTTGCTTGTGCAGTACATCTGTTGGTAGTCCCTTGTCTTCTTATAAAATGTCTAGATTATTCTATTTTCCATGTAAGTAGCTGGCCATTTATGTCACATAAATTATACTCAAATTAAAAATTCTCAGAGTTGAAGTCTACCTTTATTTTATAATAAGTAAAAAAAATATTTCATTGAATGTTAGGTTGTATTGCCAGATATAGTTTCCTTTTGAGAAAGATGTAGATCTTTTTCTTCTCCAAGAATCCACAGACTATGCAATCAGTACATAAATAGGATAAGAAGTAAAGACTAATAAACATCATAAAAATATGCAGATTAAGTTCTGCAGCAGTTCTGAAGATATTAGAGTGGGCTAAATAGAGGAGTTGGCATCTGACATAGACTGAAGATGATGTATTGACCTGGAAGCATGAAGAGTGTAGACAGAGCAAGGAACCTGACCAAATTCATAGCAATAAGATTTCACAAAGAATTTGGCAAAAAAAAAAAAAAAAAAGAAGAAAGAAAGAAAGAAAAAAAAAAGAGTTTGGTGAAGTAGAGAAATAGAGAGCCTCCCAAGCTCTGAGTGGAGTGTTGACACGTAACCCTTTCAGACCTAGCCTTCCAGATGTCAACTACCTTGTATTTGGCATTAAATTGGATTATCCGCAGTGGCTGGTGGGTGTAATGAAAGACGTCGCATTCAATGAAAAGGTATCTGTCTGCTGTTTTGCACTCACAGGCCTCTGCTAGGTGCTACAGGAATATCCACAAGCATCTACTTTCCATATGCTCCATAATTATGTTACGAAATCAGCGTTGCTGAGGCCAGGGTCAAAATCTGCTGGCTAACGGTATTGTGACTCCTGGGTTAGTTCTATTTATGGACTGTGGGTTGAGGAGATACACTGTAATATCATTTCCAATGTACATAGAAAAGGAGAATGTAGTAACAGAATGGGATGATACACTTCGCTCTACCTGGTAAAATGGGCCAGAGCCTAGCCACTGACTGCAGGTCCCGGGGGGCTGCGGTTCAGACACCTGGCGGACGCCTCCCACAACACGCTTCCTCCTCTGCCTGTGAATACATCACTCGAAAGATTTTACGTGTGGAGCTACAACCATAAAAGGAAAGAGTATAATTTTAGCCGTGACACTTCTCCAGAAAATTAATCTTTTTTTTTCTTAGTCTATCAAACTACCTATGATAGGATATTCAAATTCAGCTTTTCAGTTTTCTCCCGAGTTTCATCTCGGCTGCAGAAAAGATGACTCTGAGACTCGTGTCTTTGGTTATTTCTTGGACAAGTTTGGGTCTGAGGCATTGTGGACCTCACTAATGAGTGGACGGAAGGCCTAGTTTCACCCCAGACACAAGAAATATTGAAGCTGGAGCAACAGGAATTTCTAGATGGCTCCTAGAGATGCTCTAACCATCCGTAGCTGAAGGCGTCCCTCTTCTCCCCAGCTGCACCACCTAATTGGTATAGACTTCTGTCCCCACCGGTGTGAACTCAGTGCAGAGGTGGAGCCTGAGCCTGGGGACAGCGATACAGAGGCATGTTTCCCGGGGAATTCAATGCAGTTCCTGCTGACCCCTGAGTGGAGGACCTGCCATCAGCATGAGTAAGCTGAGAAACCAGAGGAGAGAAATTAAACTCTTAAAACTTTAAAAGACAGGCTTCTGTGTAATATAATTTAGCCATTTTAGGGTCAGAACAAGAAATCGGTGCATCTGATTGATTTATTTTACCCTTGAAACCTGCCCAGATGTGGCTTCCAGGTGATTTAGTGCCTTGTGTTTGGTTAGTACAGCAGGCATAGGAATCTAGCCGTGGACATGGAGAATTGGAAAATCAAGCTGCCCAGGAGAAATGGTGTTATAGTGTGGATGTGAATTCAATTCAGTTAATTTTCATTAACATAATAATGGGGAGGTTCCTCTTTCTACGAATCTGTTCAAGTCTTTTCTACTAGAATGTGGATTTGATGAGGATTGAAGCTATGTCTTCCTTGTCCTGTAAACTCCTACCCACAGGAGAGTGGTTTTCTAGACCAGCAGGATCAGTATCACCTGGGAAATTGTTAGAAACTTGTTAGGATCAGAAGTACAAATTTTCATGCCCTTCTCCTTACCTATCCTATCACAAACTCTGGAAGTGGGGATACAATTTGGGTTATAATAAGCCCTCCAGGTGATTCTGATGCAAGATATTCCTGGAGGCACATAGCAGACATATATCAAGATGTGCTAAAGGGTGAAGCAGTAATAACATGAGAGAGTAAACATTTCTGTTTTGTAAAAGCATATGCAAAACACTGATGAAACGTATTTCTCTTACAGTATGAATTTTTATAATGTAAATAAAGAATAACT
Source organism: Canis aureus (assembly GCF_053574225.1). Classification (NCBI taxonomy): domain Eukaryota; kingdom Metazoa; phylum Chordata; class Mammalia; order Carnivora; family Canidae; genus Canis; species Canis aureus. Next base: position 69,174,796 of record NC_135623.1, on the reverse strand, counting down.
GGACTGGTTTATTAAGAAATACAGTTTGCACTACGTGCAGAAACGCTGGCTTAAATTTCACAGCAATCAGGAGTTACCTCTAACCCTGTGTTATCAGTGAAGATCTGTTTCTCAGGACAAGGATGTAGTTGCTTTATACCTGGCCATTGAGCTTTTGTGTTATCCTTTCATATATTAGTGGTTGTTGCCAGCTATATTTATTCTGATTTTGCATACGTGTATATTTAACTTTAAAAAAATAGTTTGCATTTCTTAAACAAAGGCAAAGTTCATAAACACTTGTGTAACTGATGGGTCCAATGGTGATAGAAGAACAGACTGTCCCAGCTCTAGGTGATCACTAGCAAACTTGTCCATTCTTTAGATGCTGCTCGGTAATCAGCTGTGTATTTTTGTCAGTCTGTCAAGGAAATTATCAGCTAACTTAGAAAGATAAGTATCTTTTTTATCACTGTAATTGCAATTAGAAAATGAGTTTGCCATATTTGACACTCTAGACCTCTCTACCGTCACTTCTCCCCTTCCTGTTTAAATAATGGGTTCAACAACATAATTGGATAATATAATTTTTAGGAGCTAAATTCTTAAGTTATAACAACAAAGTAGCATGTAATATTCTAAATAGGATGTGCAGTCTACAAATATCAGTGACAGAAATCTTGAAATGAATCGTAGCTGATGGCAAAACCATACATCTCCTGTAACTTTTCCTAATAGAGTCGAGAATCTGATTTGTTGAAACTATTAGGTATTTCTTAATTATTCGGCTCAGTGAACAGAGCTGAGCAAATAGGACCAAACATAATCTGTTAGCTAAGTCAGGATTTAGACACTTGAAAATAGATTATATTTGTATTCCAAATCAGATCATGTATTTATTCAGAGCATATGATGTACAGATTACCATGTTAACGTGCTGGTGGGAAATATAATGAGTATCAGAAACCTTTCCTGACCCCAAGAATTGGCACAAAACAGATTCAAATACACTGAGAGTTCTAACATCCTATGCATTGCTAATATAGGACAGTTCTAATTTTTAAGTCTGTATAGGCAATTAAATTTTGTTATTTAACACTAAACATGTATGGCTTGAATTCATGACCCCAAGATCGAGAGTCATAGGGTCCACGGACTGAGCCAGTCAGGTGTCCCCAAGGCAATTATATTTTTCTTTCAGGAAGGAAGGTTTATTTATGTATAAGTTCAATGTGTCCGTAACAGTTGCCATGCCAGTAAATACCAAATATATTAAATTGAGCTATATGAAACTGTCTTTTGGTAGGTCAAAATCATAGAATATTAGCAATTTCATATGGCTCTATATAATATTGTTTTAAAAGATGGCTTTACATTTTTTTAAATATTGTGCTTTATGTTTGAGTAATGTTGCCATGAATTCTCTCCGTGGATGACTTTCAGGAGTCTGCATAATTTCTGTTTAGTTGGATTCCTCATCCTATAACGTACTTTGAAAACATATGAGTGAACATTTGAAGAAGATTTTTAGTGCCTGTTGCATCACAAATTAATACTATTGGGTGGCTTTGAAAGGTTGTTTAAGCTTCAAAAATATATAGTCCTGGGACGACTGGGTGGCTCAGTGGTTGAGCATCTGCCGTCGGCTCAGGGAGTGATCCTGGGGTCCTGGGATCGAGTCCCACATTGGGCTCCCTGCATGGAGCCTGCGTCTCCCTCTGCCTGTGTGTCTGCCTCTCTCTGCCTCTCTGCGTCTCTCTTGAATAAATAAATAGATCTTAAAAAAAAAAAAAAAAATATATATATATATATATATATATATATATACTCCAGTGAGAGAGTAGTTTATCAAATAAGAGGAGCCCAGCACAGAGGAGACATTTTATATTGTTTAATATTCAAATTTTACCTATATGTTATTAAATTGATGTGAATAATTTAAGAAATGATCTAATACTCATTTTTACGTTAAAATAATTATTCAATTATGTTCAATTTGACTTTGAATTTCACATATTGCCGTTTTATTTTAGTGCTTCTTTAATCACTGTTTTGTGAATTGAATAAATTAAAATATGCAATTGAGTTTTTAGAAATACTAGCAACTTATTTTAATATTTAACTTGAGGACATCATCAGTGCAAAATGAGATTTGAGACTTTTGCTTTGGAGAATTTGTGACTTTAGAGATTATTTAGATTATTTATTTTGTAAAACAAAAAAAAATATGTAAAAGTAAATAGTGCAGAGATTGATATTAGAACCCAAACCTCCCACATCTAGTCCAAAGAAAGTTCCATTAATTCAGATTTTAGAAAAAGATCATAAATTTCTTTATAGTTATATTTTAAAATCCAGCATAAAGTTTAATGACAATTTTAACTACACTTTGAACGCTTTATTTACTTTATTAAATTTCATATACAGCTTCTCTGCATTGAAAACTTTTCTTTACAATCTATACTAACTTCCTTTTCTCTAAAATAAATTCCAAATTATTTAGCTTCATATTCCCCATCTATCTTGCAACATTGCTATATAGAACTTTCATTTCATTCAAATTTGTTTTTTTGTTATTAAAACAGCAAATAAACCACAACGAGGTACCACATCACACCCATTAGTGTGACTACTGTCGGTAAAACAGAAAGTAACAAGTGTTGATGAGGAAGTGAGAAAATTGGAAACAGTGAGCATGTGAAGTGGTGCAGCTGCTGTAGAAAACAGTATGGCAGTTCCTCAAAAAATTAAAAGAGGAATTACTGTATGAGCCAGCAGTTTCACTTCTGGATGATATATATCCAAAAGAATTGAAAGCGGTCTCAAAGAGACATTTTGCATACCTGTGTTCATAGCACACAACAGCCAAAAGGTGGAAGCAACTCGTGTCTATTTACAGGTGAATGGATAAACAAAACATGGTTTTTACAAATAATTAAATGTTACTAATCCTTTAAAAGGGGGATGATGACACCTGCTATAATGGATGAACCTTGAAGATATTATGCTATCACAGAAACACAAGCACTGTATCACTCCCCTCCCAGGAGACACCTAGTATAGTCAAATTCATAGAGGCAGAAAATAGCATAGTGGTTCCAGAAGCTGAAGGAAGGTGAGGATGGGGAGTTGTTTGGTACAGAGTTTTAGCTTCATAAGATGAAAAATTTGGAAGTTCTGTGTCACGATGTCAATGTACTTAAAACCACTTAACCATACACCTTAAATAGTTGAGATGGTTAACCTTATCTCATGCATATTTTACCACCATTTTAAAAAAAACAAGTGAATAGATAACTTTTTAGTGTTGTTCCTATATCTAAAGTAAGTCCTCTTTAAATTCCCTGCTCCTTTATGAAGCTTTCCCTGAGAACAAATATCAAATGATTTTCCTCTAATTGTGTGTATTATTAATGGTGCCTCCAGTGGAGTACGCATAGCCCAGGGTGCATAAAACAATCCACTGTAATACACACGAAAAGAATAGATTTGAAATCCCATTGCTTGTTTTTACTAAAGGAAGCAATTAACATATTTTAATATGTAATATACAGAAGTACATGCCCCTATGCATAACTTACAAACACATGTATAAAAACACGAGAAATGGGTACAAAAATTTTACTGATGAGGATGCCAAATAACTAAGAGCCCTATAAGACCAGTTATTTATACTGTGTCTCTGGCTTACTTTGGAAGGTACATGCCCTATGCTACATGAAATAAGTCAGTCGGAGAAAGTCAATTATCATACCGTTTCACTCGTATGTGGAATATAAGAAATAGTGCAAGGGATCATAAGGGAAGGAGAGAAACTGAGTGGGGAAAAGTCAGAGAGGGAGTCAAACCATGAAAGATTATTAATCATAAGAAACAAACTGAGGGCTGCAGAAGGGGAGGCGGGTGGGGGATGGGGTAACAGGGTGACGGGCATCAAGGAGGGTACATGAAGGGATGAGCACTGGGTGTTGCATGCAACTGATGAGTTATTGAAAACTATTTCTGAAACTCACGATGCTCTCTATGGTGACAAATTGAATTCACAATTTAACAAAGGGGGAAGAAAGTACATGTCACACTTGCACAATTGAATTATGGTTTCCTCAATTACAAGGCCTGTGCCTTAGATACTTCTATATTTCTAATTCTATAAGTGTATTTGTGTGAATTTAAGAAAAGTGTTAATACATGTTGGCCTCTTACTGAATTTCTTGGGTCCTCAAAAAAATGAAATCTAACCATGTCCATGCTGTTGGTAAATATAGAAGATGAAACAATGACATCCTTTACCTTTTAGAAGATGATGACCAACAAAATATGATAAGCATGTGATGATGACCCATCTCATGCTCATAGATCAAATGATCCACCCAATAATATGGAAAGAGTAAGACGTTGGGCTTGGAACCGAGAGAGTGACAAAAGAGTAGGCACGCAGGAGCTCGCAGGGAGGGACCGTACCATGAACGGTGCACACGTCCTCCTGGAGCACCACCCACATGCTGGCCCCTGGGATCCCAGCCATGCTCACCAGCACAAGCCTGTCCTATTTGAAGCTCTGCACCAAGGAGCAGCAAGTGTAGAACATAGGCCGCGTTCATAGGTTACTTTTGATCATCTGGCTGGTTTCAGGGAGTCAGCCTGGAGCACAGAGCAGATGACAGCTCACCAGGCACTTCAAATCAAAGTGCTTTCCTAGTACCTCCAGCCAAGGATTTTTATTGACTGTTTTTCTGTTGTATTTTACGTCTCAGAGCATTTCAAAGCAGTGTTAGGTAACACAAAGAAGTCTGTCTGCCTAAGGGCCAACCCATGCCATATATGCTGCATTCTGATAGAAAGAAAATGGCACGCCAGTGTTTTGACATTCCACCCCCCTTTCCCCAGGTGTTAATAACAAGTCCTCTTGCTCCTTTCCCCAGTCGATACTGGTACATATATGCTGTTGTCCTTTGAAGAGTTAATTGATAAAAACTCTACTCTCTATCCCAGCAGTTTGTAACTGGCAAACTTAAATTTTAATCCAAGCAAATAACCACAGTATATATACAATTAAATGTCGATTTCTTCTTTGTATCTGTGGGTCTGTTTCTGCTTTTTGTTTGTTCACTTGTTTTGTTTTTAGATCCCAAATATAAGTGAAATCATGGTATTTGTCTTTCTCTAACTTATGTCACTCAGAATACCCTGCAGGTCCTTCCGTATTATCTCAGATGGCAAGATCTCAGGCTTTCAGTTATGGAAATCGTAAGGCACAGGGGAGAGGCACAGCATAGGGAATATAGTGAATGGCATTGTGACGGCTAGTGTGGCGACCGACGGTAGCTCCACTTGTGGTGAACACAGCATAATCTATAGTGTTTTTCCAATCACTATGTTGTACACCTAAAATTAATGTAACATCGTCAGCTGTACTTCAGTAAAATAAAATATAAAAATTAAAAATTAGGGACACCTAGGTGGTTCAGCAGTTGGACGTCTGCCTTTGGCTCAGGGTGTGACCCCGGGGTCTCGGGATTGAGTCCCACATCAGGCTCCCTGCATGGAACCTGCTTCTCCCTCTGCCTGTGTCTCTGCCTCTCTCTCTGTGTCTCTTATGAATAAATAACTAAAATCTTAAAAAAATATATGAAAATTAAAAATTAAATACCAAAAGGATGGCTACTAAAATTAGTATGGCAGTTATATAATGTATTGAAGCTTAGATTTTTATGCACAATACTTTTTTCCTTTTTTTTTCTTTTCCTTTTTTCTTTTTTCTTTTTTTATTTTTCAAAGAGACAAAGCGCATGCTAGTGGGTGTCGGGGAGGAGGTGGGGGGGGGGGCCTGCAGAGGGAGAGAGGACAGAGCCTTAATCAGAGACCTTGACCAGCACTAGAGCCTGGTGTGGGGCTCGATCTCTCAACCCTGAGATCATGATCTGAGTGGAAATCAAGAGCCAGACACTTAATCAACTAAGCCATCCAGATGTTTCTCTAAACATAATATTTTTGAACAATTCCATAAGAACACGACCATCTAATAGTCTGAATTATTTTTAAGCACTGTAGTGTGTAAATCCCAGGAAATTTGACTGTGATTTGATTCAGGTTATGAATCAGATGGCTCCCAGTGTTGATTTTAGTGGTTTCAGAAAAATGTTCATAAAATGTACATAATATAAATATTTCCCCAATTTGGCTGCATAACTAGAAATCACTGAATCATTATGTGGTTGATATATGAATCATCAAAGCTTTACTGATACTGTTTTGTTTTTCTGTTTGTTTTGTTGCACATAGAGGAATTTCTGCATATCAGTCTTTTTAGAAGTTGAGCTATATGGTGATGACTTATGTTTAATAATTAAAATAATCATGAGAATTATAAGTTCAATCTGTAAAAGAGCAAACATAAATCATAAGAAAAAAAAATCTATGACTCCCCTCTTATATTGTAAATTAGTTTCATTTCTCTGCTTTCTCTAAAGTCCAAGATAATGTGAGGATAGTTTATCAGTGGGTAATGAACATAATCTCAATTTTCTCTTTAAATCAGCCATTGTTGCATTTCCTAAATATATATACACATCATGCATAATAAAGTCTGTAATATTGTTAGATTATTGGTGATTTAAAAATTGCCTTACTAATTACCAACATAAGATATTACACCAAAGTGATTAAAATATAAATAAAAAATAAAAGTTACACCCTCTAGCTTTCAACAACTTGCTTACAGCCTCACAGTATACCAATTTCAAGCATGTGAAGGAAATGAGCTAATGACGTGGAAAAAAAAAAAGGCATTAAACTATTTTACCAGTTGTCTGAAAAAATATATATCATCAATGATATTCTGTTCTGTGCCTAAAATATTAATTATATCTTTTTTCATGCAAATGTATGAATTATGTATGTTTTCCTAACCATTTTTTTCTGTTCACTCTTTGAATATTTGGATGATGATATTCATAATTAAAATTATGATCTATAATAATATGTAATAATTCAAAATATGTATGATAACATTACTTCAATGATACCATGCCTCTCTCACAGAATGAACCATCATGAACCTGTAATTCATAAGATGAGAGGAAAAAACACACTAGACATTTTTGTGGTATTTCTATACAGTTAGTACAATAACACTCCCTATCTGCTTTCCTAACCATAGTCCCTGGCAAATATTCCAGGTCAGATATGCTATTATACAATGAAATTTATTGTAGCTAAGAGTTATGTTTTTGGTCCTGTTTGTTTATATTTATTTATTTATTTATTTATTTGTCACATAGTTACTAACTTAATGGAAAAAATTTAAAGCTGGAACATTTTGGATTGAGTCTGAAGTTGTTGAACCATTGCTTGGTAGCTGTGAAAGAAGTTGGTGGCCACTTGCAAATAGAGCTCACAATCCTGTGTCCCAACTTCTGATAAATTTATTTACTTTGTCCTCCTTTCTATGTTTATTTAAAACATAGAAACCAATTCAAAATTCCCTCAATTTCATATATAGTACTCAGGAAATTTCATTTTGTTTTGTTTTTTTACATGAGAACACATGAGAATATAAAATCTGGCATAAAGCAAAATGTTAAATATAAATTAAATCCAAGATTAGAATTTTTACAAGGCAGAAATTCTCAAGGGACATAGATTTCCTGCTGAAATTTCATATGTGCACTATCTATTTCTTATGTTAATAAGCATTTATTAAGTGATATGTTATTTTAGGATGCTATTTTTTTAAACAGTTCAGACATAAATTAGTAATTAGTGAATAAGTTCAGCATTTTAGAATTATAATTAAATTTTTCATAGTTAATTTATTCTTTAAAAAAAATAGTTTAGAGAGAGAGAGGGAAGGGATAGGGGCAGTGGGGGAGAGAGAATCCTGAAGCAGACTCCCAGCTGAGTGGGGAGCCTGATGCAGGGCTTAACCCCAGGACCCTGAGATCGTGACCTGAGCCAAAATTCAGAACTGGCTGCTCAACCAACTAAGCCACCCAGGCCCCCACTGTTGGTTTATTCTTATCTATGATATTTGAAGTATCAATTACCTAATGATGCTATAATATTACTGAGTAAGATAGGTTAGGAAATAACCTTTTATATTTAACATGATTCTTTTGAATTATAGTAAATTCAATATTCCATCTATGAACTTTTTCATACTAAGTTACAGCTATCAAGAACCCTGATAATAGCACACAAATTACATTTTGCCTCAACAATCCAAGGATCAAAGTAAAGTACAAGGATAAATAAGACTAGAAAAAAAAAAATGTCACTAGGGGGATAGCAACTTGAGTGGTATTTTGAGCACATATAGGCAGAAAAAAACATATTTGCCTTTCTATATGTACTGTAAAAGTCAGAGTTCTCCAGAAAAATAGAACTGAGACAAAGAGAATTAGAGATTTTAATTAATTGGCTTATACCGTTGTGAAGAAGACTTGGCAAACCCAAAATCTGCAAGGTAGGCTGGTAAATGGGAGACATGGGAAAGAACAGCCGCTTGATTTCAAAGGTAGTCTGTTAGCAGAATTCTCTCTTCTTCTTGGAAGATAAGTTTTTTCCTAGTAAAGTCTTCAACTGAATGTATGAGGCCCACCCATATTATTGAGAGTAATCTGCTCTACTCAAATGTATTTATGTATTCATTTTTAAAGATTTATTTATTTATTTTAAAGAGAGTGAAAGACAGCCCACACATGAATAGGAGGTGGGACAGTGGGAGAGGAGCCCAAGGCAGGGCTCCATCTCATGACCCATGAGATCATGACTTGAGCTACAATTAAAAGTTGGATGCTTAACCAACTGCACCACCCAGGCACCCCAAAGTCTACTGATTCAAATGTTACTCTTATCTTTTTTAAAAAATACCTTTACATCAACATCTAGAATAATGTTCAACCAAGACTCTAGGTCTACTGGCCTCGTTAAGTTGATGTGTACACTTAACCATCACATCTACTATGTGCTATTTTCTGAAGTCACTAAAAAGTACTATAAGATAGGTATACAACACACTATTTATATATGAGGGAAAAGTGGTGAATAGAAGTCAAACAACTAGTAGTTGACATTGGGGATTTTGAACTCAGGCTCTTATATTATTTTTTTCTTTTTTAAAAGATTTTATTTATTTATTCATAAGAAACACAGAGAGAGAGACAGACATAGGCAGAGGGAGAAGAAAGTTCCCTGTGGAGAGTCCAATGTGGGACTCGATCCCAGGACCCCAGGGTCATGACCTGAGCTGAAGGCAGACGCTCAACCACTGAGGCACCCAGGTGTCCTTTTTTTTTTTTTTTTTCTTAATTCAGAGAAACAGAATATCAATAAGCTTTTGCTATTAAGTTAACCTCCAAAATGTAGTGCCTTAGAGCCACTTCTGGTCTTGGTTGGATCAGCTGCATTCTGCTGGCCTACATCGTGCCTTTGTTCTGCTGGTTGCTCAGCAGAGGCTGAATGGTCTATAATGGCCACGTTGGCTTGTACCTGGCCATTGGCTCAATGCCTGCTGCGTCCATGAGGGTAACCAGGCCATGTGTCTTTCCTCATCTTGCTGACTAACTCAGCCTTGTCCTTGTGGTAATCTCAGAGTTTCAAGCCTCAACACGTAAATGATGTCCAAGCCTCTACTTGTGTTACCATCATAACACAATGTCCTATTGGTCAAAGCAAGTCACATTGCCAACTTAATCAGAAGGTGGGGGGAGGGGTAATGGATACCATATTAGTGAGTGTGTCATGGAATAACAAATTATCACAAATTTAATGGTTTACAACAACATGCATTTACTATCAGTTTCCATGGATTAGGTGCTTATACAAGTCTCAGGTAGATCTTTTGCTCATAAAACTGCAATCATCTATGGGCCAGGAAGAGAGTCTTTTATGAGGCTTAGGGCTCTCTTCCACACTTACCTGATTATTGGCAGAACTCATTTATTTGAAGATATAAAATTCATGGTAGCTACTTTAAGAGCAGTAGGAAAGCATTTGCTGTATCCTCTGCTATAAATTTACACCAGTTTTTAAAGGGCTCACCAGATTAGGTTAGGTCCAACTATATTATTCTCCCTTTTGATTAACTCAAAGTCAACCAATTAGAGACCTTAAATATGTCTATCTCCAAGATCCCTTCATCTTTGCCATATAATGCAAGCTAATCATGAGAGAAATACTGCCAAGGCTAATATCTGGACACCATACCCTACTATTCTGGAAGTCATTGGTGAAAATAGTTGTTGATAACTGACCTTAACAAGAGTCAAGCAATATTTATCTATAAGGGAAAACAATTTGAATGAAGTGGATTTTTCATCGGAAACAATGGAGCCAAAATAAAACGGCACAATGTATTTCATGTTCTGAAAGAAAAGAACTGTCAACACTGATTCTTTTGTCAAATGAAAATACTCATTGGGAACAAAGGAGTAATGACACCACCAGTGTCATTGTGACATTACATATATATAATGTAATATTGAGAGCAACCATTTAAAATGCTTTTGGAAGGGGGGCATTTTATTAAAGAAGATATACAGATGAAAATAAGTACATGAAAAGATATTCTGTATCATTAGCCATTTAAAAAATGCAATTCAAAACCACACTGAGATACTATTACATATCACAATGCTAAAATTAAAAAAATAGTGACAACATTAAGTACTATTGAGGATGTGGAGAAACTGGATCACTCATACATTGCTGGTGGGAATGAAAATGATACAGCCATACTGGAAAGCAATTTAGCCATTTCTTAAAATCTAACTACATAGCTACTGCATGATCCAACAATTATAAATTCCTGGGTAATTACCCAGAGAGATGAACATTTATGTTCACAGAAAAACGAGTACATGAAAGTTTACATAAGCTTTATTTGCAAGTTGAAAACCAGAAACAACCCAAATGTACATCAAAGAATGAATGTTTAAATAAACAGTGTTTATCTGTACCGTGGATTAACAATAGGAATAAACTGTTGTGAAAAAAAGCCGGTCTCAAAAGATTATACACCATACGATTCTGTTGATATGACATTTTTAAATGATAAAATTATACAAATGAGGAAGAGATTAGTGGTTGCCAGGAGTTAAGGAAGGGGTGGGGCTAAGAAGAAAGTGACCATAAGGATCCTTATGATCCTTCTGTTATCTTGATGATACAACATGGTATTGACATTAAAATATTATATTATAGTTTTGCAAGATGTTACCATTTGGGGAAATGGGATAAAATATACACAGATCCTTATTCTTTCTTACAATTGCATAAGAATCTAAAGTTATCTCAAAGAGATAAAAAATAATGGAAGATGTTTAAGTAAAATACCCTCTGAGGATCATGGAAAACACTAAGAGATACAATTTCTATTCAGTATTTTGAAATTATTTGAGAGAAAAAGAAATACATAAATGTATATTTATAAATATATAAATATAATTTATAAGTATATAAATATGTAATAAAATATAATATAAGACATATAAATATTATAACTATAAGTTATAATTATAAATATATACAATATAAATAAATAGATTTAGGCCAAAGGTATTGGCAGGCTCAATCTGAAACTGTCCACAACAGCACTGGCATCATTAATGTATAATGGTCAAGGCGTGTGGGTCTGACTTCACAAGATTCAGAAAGGAGAGCTGAAACTGAGCCACCTGTAGTCAGCCAGGGAGCTAAGGGCTCATAGTCTTTTGTTTTGTTTTGTTTTGTTTTGTTTTGTTTTGTTTAGATTTTTATTTATTTACGAGTGAGAGAGAGCACAAGCAGGAGGGAGGGATAGAAGGAGAGGAGAAGCAGACTCCCAGCTCAGCAGGGAGCCTGATGCCATGAGGAGCTCCATCCCAGGACCCCAGGATCATGCGTGAGCTGAAGGCAGATGCTGACCTGACTGAGGTGCCCAGGTGCCCAGGGCTCATAGTCTTTAAAGGGGATAAGCAAAACTCCTCTCAAGCTCTTGGAGAAGCAATCATAATGGACAAAGGCCTCTCTGGGTATTGAGTAAGGGATCAATCATCTGGAAGATATCAGATATTCTCTAACCCTGGAGGGTAGGTACTGGATTCAAGCAAAAATACATTGCATGAAAGCAGAGACAGAGCTTCGGGAATTCTCCAGGGCCCTAGAAGAAACAAAGACAAAAACCACGCTGCAAGGATATTTGCATCACCCAAGAGACATGGAAAACAAAACCATGGAAAACAAATTTCACTGAAGTAGATTCACAGGGCAAATAGATCAATAAACCAAACCATGTAAGGGAAAGGCTTAAGGTCAAGAGATTCAACTGGAACAGCGAATTTCTTAAGATCTAGAAATAACAATACCATATGGAGGGGTTAATATAAGTCCATTGTACTGCATCTTCTTTTAAGATCAATTTATTTTGGGAGAGAGCATGAGTGCGGAGAGTGGCAGAGGGAAAGGGAGACTCTCAAGCAGACCCTGTACTCAGGGCGGAGCCTGACTGAAGGCTTGATCTCACAACCTGGGGCAAAACCAAGAGTCAGACACTACCAAGTTAGCCATCCAGGTGCCCCCATTGTAGTTGCATCTCATGTGAAGTTAGAGAAAGATAATGAAAAAGTGGGCAACCAAAATATTCATAATGTTTTTTTTTTAATCTTTTAAAGAATCCTCCATAAAATGATGGGTTGTTGTTAGTGTTGGGATTTGAATATATGAATGTTATGTTTTACTTACACTAGTTTGTGCTTTAAACTCTTAGAAAAAAAAGCAAAACTCAAAAAATTGAGGAGTACTGGAATTAGCCAGGGAACCTGACTTAGGACATATCGGGCCCTCCATTCAGCTGCTTTTCTTTATTAGATACAGACAACCTGAGAGTAGAAAAACTAAGAATAGAACTCACAATAAAATGCTACTATGCTCCGGTTGATAGACTTAACATAACAATACACTTTATTGAAGGCATCTCAAAGATTTCAATAATGAAACAGAGCTTTCTTTGCAGGAATATTTATATTGTATCAACAACTTCCTCTAGTGATGAATAAAAAGGGCCTACAAAGGATAAACAACGTTTAAAATCCACAAAAGCATAGCTCACTAAAGCTGAGATGTAAGACACCATGCAAGATAACTAACAAATTATTTAAGAAACGGCTTGGCAGAAAGGGAACAGTGCAAGTTCTCATACAGGGATGGAAAATGCACGTTGGCTATTCCCTACTTGGCTGTTTTTGAATAGTTTAAGACATAACATAAAAAATGACTCAAATGCTTAAATACATATATAAAGAATTTGTTCTGTTTCCTTAGACAACTTTTTATTCATATTCCAGTTAGTTAACCTACGGCGTAGTGCCGTATGCTCTGGTGCCAGCACTTAGGTAGGACATCCAGCAGGTGCGCTCCTTAATCTCCATCACCTATCTCCCCCATCTCCCCACCACTGCCTCTCTTTGCTCTTTATACTTAAGAGTCTGTTTCTTGGTTTTCCTCTTTTTTTCCCCTATGATGGTTTGTTCTGCTTCTTAAATTCCACATCCTTAGATAACTTTTATTTTAAATATCATTCTTGATCTTTCCAACAAAATATTGATGCCATTGTTGTCATTTTAAGTATTCTGGGCTTCATGAACTCAGAAAATGGAATATCCAGAGGGTTTTTTTTTTTACATCATTAATAATATTTAACAGAAGGTCAAACTACAGGGAGAGAGAATCTCAATATCAAGAATTTTTAGTATCTTGTGCCCTAAGGTGTAACTTAACGTAGCCAATTCATTCAGAAGCCTTTACTCTTCTATGGCTTCCAAAAATTTTATAGCTAAATGCATGATGTCGTTATTGTTGACCGTACTTACATACGTATAATAGCAAATTACCAGAAAGACATTTTTTGTTGTTAATCTGTTTATATATTGAACATTCAGATTTGCCATATTAATGGTAAATCTTCACAGGTCTAAATCAGAAAGAATAAAACTGTCCAAATCCTCCCAACAAAAGGTTGGGATATTAAACAAAATAGAAGTGTGTTTATAGAACTATTCAGCATAGTAGAGGTGCTGACTGATAGAGGCACAAATTTTCATAATTAACAGAATGATAAAGAGGGAGGGGAGAGAAAGAATGAGAAAATACTCATTCAAAATGTTCTAATTAAAAATGTTCTCAAGCTACATACAGAATTCTGTAGTTCTATCTATTTTTTGGAAACATGGGATTCATTAGGTAAACCATGTTTCTGTTTGATCACGTGTTTGTTTGTTTTTTTCTTGCCTAATTTCTAGTATCTTCTAGCAAACCAGATATTTTTAACATATACTTGCATAAAAGATGCTGAAGGGAGCCTCTTAGACTTAATTGAAAAAATAGGACTTGAGCTTCTACTTAGGATGCAGAAGATCCCAAAAGAAAGTTAACCCTGCTTGAGTATTGCCACTTCAACATGGAGGGAAAAACCTAGCAACCTAAACATTTATAATTTTCCCTTAGCTCGTCAGAAAGCTATAGTAGTGGGACCGTCAAGTGAACTGAATCCCAAGGAGAGGCAAGACCTCTCTACTGAGAACGGGCCACAAGAACTGTTTCAGAACATGTGAGGAAAAGGTAGATGCCTTCCAAGCAGGAAAACAGCCAGGAAGTTACTTCTGAGCTCCTGAAGCCCAAGTGTGGGTCAGTGTGAGACGCTTGGGAGCCCCAGCCGTAAAGGGGGTTCACGTTCACTGCTAAGTCCTCTTCCATGAGCTTTCACTGGTGCTGAGGGCGTAGATTTGGGGCAGGGCAAATCGTTGAGAAACCCTGAGTGGTGCAGCTGTATGGAAGTGTTAAGCTTCTGGGAGAGGGGCAGCAAACCTCTCACCCCTTGGAGATCCCTTGCTTTGGGGGGAGGGGGAGTAAAAGCAGAAGTCCTCTGCTCTAGGGCGCAGATGGCAAACCGTGGTCGTGCATCCTCCCCAGTTTCCTTCTACAGCTGAAGTAGAAGTAACATCTTTCTATGGGAGGAAAGGCAGGACTCCCCCAGAGCAGAGGAGCAAGAAGAACTGAATCACTGCTGGAAGAGGGCAGGTGACCCTCACACACCCAGGAGCCATCACAATCACACGCGGAAGACAGAATTTGACTACAACCGAGACGAGAGGACAATGCCCACAAGGCCACAAGGCCAAAAGGCCTAAGAAATATAACCAAGAAGCCATTGCTGGAAACAGACTGATACCATGCAATGATTCAGCTCAAAAGACAGGAAAAAGGATGGGAAATAGGCTGCAGCTAACAGTATCTTAGGTTTAAATCCAGTCGTATCAATACTTTACCATAAATGGGAATGTGAAGCCAAATGTGTGTGCATCTCACGATAGAACTTTAATACACAGGAAGCAAAAGCAGATAAAACTGATGGGAAAAATAAGTCTACTCTTACAGTTGAAAAACTCAACCGTTGTCTCTCAGTAATCAGTAGAACAAGGAGTCAAAAAAATCCTTAAGGTAATATAAGACGCTGAATAACACTATTAACCAACCTGGAGTAATTGACGTTTTTCAAACATACCTCCCACCCAGAGCACAGGGCACATTCTTCTCAAGTGAACGGGGGACATTTATCCAGTAACTTGTGTTCTGGACCATTAAACAGATTTGAACGGGATTGAAATCACATGACGTCTGTTACCTAACAGCAAAATGATTTAAACTAGGAGTCGATAGCAGGATGACATATGGGCTATTTCACAAATATTTGGAAAGTAAACCACACACTTCTAAGTAAACCATGGGTCCAAGTGATAGCCACAAGTGAACTTAAGACATATTTTGAATGAAACGAAAAGTATAATGCGTCAAAACTTTTGAGACACCACTAAAGCACTAGTAGTACAGTGAGATTTATAGAATCAAGGGGTTATTAAAAAAATAGAGTCAAATCAATATTCTAAGCTTCTACTTTAAGAACTTAGAGAAAGAAGAACAAATTAAAATACAAAATAAGCAGATGGAAGAGAAATTAAAGAGCTGAAATAAATTAAATTAAAAACAGAGAACATAAAAGAAACCAAAAGATGGTTTCTAAATAAGGTCAAGTTAATAGAGAAAACTCTACCCAGATTGGTCAAGAAAATAAGAAGACACACACCATTTTAGACAACATTTAAGAGGATAATGAGCATGGTGTGAAGAACTCATGCCAATGAATTTGATAAATGGAATAGACAATTATTTCAAAGACACAAACTATCAAAACTTAATCCAGGAGAAATGTATATGCTGAATAGCCCTCTTTTTCCCCTTATATATTTAATGGTGATTTAATTTATAATTAAAAACTTAACCACAAAGAAAACACCAGGCATAAATGACTTCACCAGCAAATTTCAACAAACATTTAAGGAAGAAATTTTACCCTAAATCATCCAGATCATGGAAGATGAAGCATATTCCAACCCACTTTGTGAGGTTTACATTATCCTGATAAAATTTAGTGCATTAAATGGAAATGATAGAACATCGTGGAAAGGTAAAAAATGTACATAAATAGAGATATGCATGTACCGTGCTGGTGGGTTTGAAGACTCCGTATTGCTGACCTGCTATTTCTCTGCTAAATCATTCAATAGATTCCACGTGGTACATGTCTCTGGTCCACACAGTAACAAAATGCCCACAAATGTTGTCCGTTTGTTTGGGGTTCAGTTTGGTTTTGTTTTAGTAGAAGTGGAATCAATCAGCAGATTCTAAAGTAGGTGAAACACAAAGCAGCTAGAACAGCCAAAACAATTTTGGAAAATTAAAGAAAAAAAAGCTTAGAGGACTTGCACAACCTGATTTCTTCAAGATTTGAGCTAGCTTTTGAGGGTAGCTCTGCAAACTGATGAAGAAATTAACAGAAGAAATACATTTTTTCTTGAGGAAGTTCCCTAGCTCTTGTCACATATTAATGTGTCCCTGGTCCTAGCCTATTTATCAGTTTCCCTATAGCTTAGAAAATATGCTTATCAACTCTGAACCTCAAACATGACATGGATCCTTCAATAATGGTGTACTGAGACTCAGGCGTGCTAGACTAGCCCACGGGGCGACTTTGAAGGAACAAGTCTTAAATGAGTAGAAACATTCATACAGACTTGCATTTAGATTCCTAAAAATAATAATGATAATGACAAAAATCATAAACGACGGAATTTATTGGAATCAATTCGTGTGAAAAGTGAATTTATTTGAGTTTCCAGCATGCTAGATAGAGACATCTGGGTGGATGACTCTTCATGTATTAATGCAAATGTGTGTAATGAGTACCCAGGTGAAGAGATGCAAACCTTGGAACAGACAAGGTGGTGATAAATAATCATCACGTAAAAAAGAATGATTTAAGGAACTAAGGTATTTAATCTGAAGAAAGTAAAATGTGCCTGGTTCATAGAGGTGAGCATTTTAAGATTTGAATTCTCTTGCTCTACATGAAAGAGAAATGATATTTTTAAAGTCCTCATAAACACAAATTTTTAAAAGACACAGATGACGTGACCAATAACACAACCCGTATTTGTTTAAAATATTTAAATTTGCAGCAATACAGACTGTCCTGCCAAGCAGGGGTTTTCTACAGACCTTCTGCCTCCTGTGTCAGAACTTGCATAAGAAAATGTTTCTGAGGATGCCGGGGTGGCCCAGCGGTTGAGCGTCTGCCTTGGGTTCAGGGCGTGACCTCGGGTCATGGGTTCGAGTCCCATGTCGGGCTCCCTGCAAGGAGCCTGCTTCTCCCTCTGCCTGTGTCTCTGCCTCTCTCCCTGTGTCTCTCATGAATAAATAAATAAAATCTTAGAAAAATAAAAAAATAAAATTATAATTCTTGTTTATATTGAGCCATATTAATCCGATGTAAACGATGAGATCTATATGTTTTGGGGTTTCTGTGTATTTGCCCATGTGTGTGGCGAGAGTATATCATTTCTTTCAAGTTCTTTGGAAACTAGCTACATTAAAATATATTATCACTTAAGTAAATTGTTTACATTGTCCCATGATTTAATTTGCTTGTCTTAAGTAAACATCCTTACATCCTTTTCAATATTTCTGATAAAAATATTCTTTACGAGGAAAAATACTAGTTGTGACGTCGGTCTTCTCAATGCAAGGATGACATCTGGGAACATTTCTCCCTATAGTTTAAAGCAAGGTACATTTCTCTTGGGAGATTCTAGCCTTTTAGGAAAAGCTTGAGTGAAGTGAAAATCAATGGTCAAAAGAAATACTTGCTTCTTTGAAATCTGTTACTTGTAAATCCAGCAGTAGAGCCACTAGGAGCTTTAGGTATTTCTGTTTCTCATGTGTACAAGTGAAAATGAAGAGAATTTGCCGATATAAATGTTTACTTCGCATTGCCGTGATGTGAAACAATCACTTTCCCACTATCACAATGTCAAGAAAGAAGTTTTTTATCCTAGAAATTTGATTAAGCCGGGTGATAAGAAGAATCTCTTTGCCTTGGGAGATATCATCATACTATTACAGGATCCCTGGTGTAAAGAAAAACTCTTGCCCACATAGTATGAAAAGTTGGACAATATTATCTAATTCTTACATATTACTGATAATAAGTATTTTTTTTTTCTGGAAATAGTCAAATAAAAAGTGTAAATCCAAGCTACCATATGTCTTAAAATAGATGTGATTTACTAATTAAATACAAAGGGGATTTTGAAAAATTTTATAAATCAAAATCATTCACATAGGAGTCTAGCCTAAAAAATCATGAATTATGGCACAAAATTAATAAACGAGGACTAATTACTCTCTGTGTCTTTCAATTTATGAAGAACCAAACAATATCCATTCCCGTCCTACAGAATTTGGAATATAAGTCAGGAAAAGACTAGAGGACATATCAACCAATAATCTTTAAAAAGCTGAAAACATTATGCTGAAATGTATGTTAAAATGAATAAAGCTTGTGATCATTTAAAAAAATAATGAAAAAAAAAACAAAAAAATAATAAAATAAAATAAATTAAAAAATAACAAAAAATAATGAGACTTGAGAATTGCAGCTTATGTGTTTCTGTAAAGTGCCATTTGTTTTAAGTAACGATACTTTAAACGGTAACGATAATTTAAATAACAATAATTGAAACAATAATTTAGATTCGTTGGGAAATGTGCATCTTATCTTCATGGACTATGAGGAGTTTTTCTCTCTGAGAGATGCTCTGTGAGAGACGGAGAGCACTTAGCAATGTAGCCCTAGAATTATTTGCATTTTGTCGTAGAAAGTTTTTCCCAGTGGGAGGGACGTGTGTAAGGCCCATTCTTCTCAGGCTCAGCCTTGAAGGGCAAGGCGGCCCAATGCGCTGGGATATATGGGGAAATAGTTGGTTTCCACAAGCTCCACGGATTTCCTGCTGTCCGGAGCAGGTCACGTAGCTGGAAACAAGCTCACCACGATGGACACGTTATTACGATTTCAAAATGATGTGGTTTTTGTTGTTTTTCCCGATGCCTTCTCTGAATACTGACCAGAAACCTTATAATGTTTATAGTAAAGCTAAGTGGTAACTGAAGGTAGCTCTTTTTTGCAAAAAGTAACTGGAATATACAACATTTTACTGTAAATAAAATATACTTTGCTACGAGAATCCATGCACAAGGCACAATTGTGTTTATTAAATGCTGTTAAATTTTGTTTAACTGAGTCCAGTTTTCATGGATTGTCATCACTTGAGCGCTCATCTCCTGCCACCCATGTTCCCGGACACTCTACATACCTTATGTTAAGTAAACACAGCAAGTCTCTTGATTATTTCTTATTATCTCCCTTTCAAAGGGCAGAAGGTGATCATAGCGCGTGGATATATCCTAATTAAATTACTTTGCAAAGATTAAACATTCGAGGACATCTCTGTTTGCAATTAGTTTCATTTGATACTATTACTTCCTTAACCACAGATAAATGAATCCCAATTTTCAGAATATATGCTCTAGAAATATTGATAAATTTGGTAAGATTAAAATTATTGGTGAATTGAGATATCGGTAAAATTAAAACTAGAGAGAAAACACCATCAGAAAAGTGAAGCTTCATTGGATATAGACTGTTGACTGCTCCGGGTCTGCGTTTTCCTTTAAGCTCTAAATAGATGAATAAGCAAACAAAAAAGATAATGTCATAGTTCATTTTTTTAATAAGCCCCACAGACTTTAGTTTTGATTTTAGCCTCATCCTTACTGCATCTCAGGAGGCAAGCAAGACTGGACATTTTGATTTTCTGGCAGGATCGTTTGCCCTCCTCTGGTCCTAGCTTTCCCTAAAACACAGGGGTTGCTATGAAATGAAGGATAATATAAGACTTAATAGAAAAGGAGGAAAAAAAAAAGAAGGAAAGCCACAAAGACAAAAATATATTCCTATTCAGATAAGGTGCTTCCAGGGACAGGGACATTCTTATGTAATCCAGGTTCAGATATCAATTGAAAACAAGGGGATCCCTGGGTGGCGCAGCGGTTTAGCGCCTGCCTTTGGCCCAGGGCGTGATCCTGGAGTCCCGGGATCGAGTCCCACATCGGGCTGCCTGCAAGGAGCCTGCTTCTCCCTCTGCCTGTGTCTCTGCCTCTTTCTCTGTCTGTCTGTTATGAATGAATTTTAAAAAATCATTAAAAAAATAATAATAAAAAATAAATTGAAAACAGTAATTTATTTAGTGACTCTAACATGGAATATCCTTTTCGACCCACTTATTCTGTTGCTTGAAAATTGTCTTTACTGTATATTGAGTCCCCCAAAAAATTTTAATCAGAGACAAGATGATGACAGCACAGAACAACTGGTTTGATCATTCTCTTTATTGAGATGATGTCTCTCTTGATATTTGAATGAATGAAGGATTATCTTCGACGAGGCAATCCATTACATCATCATATTTCAATGAATCAAAGATGCACTATTGATGCCTCATTATTTTATATGACACTAAGACGTTACCCATTTTACTTTTAAAGCACCTTCAATAGCCAATTTTTAAAACATTTCATAAGAAAACAGGTATATTTTATAATTGATGACTTAGAGTAACACAAATAGAGCACAAAATACAGCTCAGTATAAGCTTCTGTTTCGTAGATTGTCCTTCTAGGGAAACACGACTTTTTGCAAGTCATGAAAGATTTTTATTTGACAAGCCCTTTATATTGAAGTTAAGTAGAGATAAACTCTGTAGTAAAGCAGCTTAACAATAATAGGGTCCTAATACCTTTACTTTGTATTTCAGAAAACAAAGTGGAAAAACACTGGAAACCATGAAAAAAGGACAAAGTCAAATATAATATTACTTGAGATGTCTATCAAGTGGATAATCTGTTTAGGTTCCTTTTTCATCATATGCTAGTGACCGTTTTTATTTCCATGGGTCTTATATGTTTGAAATCCTCAGCTTTCTTATGGGTTTAAAAATGTAATGCCCAACACAATGTCTGAATAAATGAAATATTTCAAGGCCGGATAATTATTCCATAGTTCCGTGTAATTGAATTTGATTACATTCTCATAGGGAGACTGATATTCCTAATTCGGTACTTTCCTAGGATGGGTTTACATTATTTTGTTTCCTATTGGAAACATATTGGTAATATGGTTTTAGTCAAGTGTATCAGTTAGGGTGATTTCCTCTCCAAGGATAGATGTCCAACTCAAGTACATATAAAGTAATGGGATTTGTGATCTCCTACAGGAGGTATAGAAGCAGGTGCTCCAGGATTCATGAAATCAGTAAATATTATCATTTAAAGACCCAGGTTCCTTCCCTCTGTCTGCCCCCAGCAAGTCGCTTACTAATCCAGGGCTCTGTGTTTTGTTTTTTTATGTTTTTTTGTTTCAGTTTTAAATCGGGAGAATCTATTTGATGTATTGTAGATGGTTTGAGGAATTTGAGGTCCGTCAAGGAAACGGATAGGGCAATGAGAGGTGGGGACAGACAGGCTCTACTGGACAAGCACACGTGCAGCCTCACACAGTGCTACCCAAGAGGGGAACTGCCTCACGGCGTGACTTTCAAGGGGCTTATGGTCCAGGGGCCACCATCTAAAAATAGGAGTGTTTGGGCCAATTTTAAGACAGTTGGCCATATAAAACTTTGAGTCTGGTGTCAGCAGACTTTTGAAGTAACAGATCTCAGCCTGCAGTGGAGACATCAAGACTCAAGGGGCCAGGACACAGGAGTCATCACCAGCTTCTTTATATGAGACTTATGTCATGAAGTCCTTGTCTTGGGGTCAAGCAAACCAAGGACGTAGATGCGATGAATATTCACAACGGCAACGATGGATCCTCGCATGCTTAACCTGGCAAAAGTCAGCTTGTGTCCTTGTTGCATGTCATATGTGTTTTCTGGTGCTTACCTCAAGGATTGATAAAGAACAGGCCAGATTATCTTCACGGAACATGAAACGATCTGCCTCAGTTGCAACAGGCAACTGCTGAATCTCAGGGACTTCACGCAGTGAAAGTGTGTTTCTTGCTAACAGAACAACCTCATCAAGTGTACGTTGCTCAGACCTTTCCTGTGACTTAAAAAAACTTAAAAAAAAGAAAGACTTAAAAAAAAAACATAAATGTTTGTAGTATCTTCCCAGCAATGTTCTTAAATATTTTGCAATCGCCTAATCTAGAAAGTACAAAGGATGTCACAGAGCAGACTTTGGAAGGAGCCGTGAGTCAGACCCTGAATATCAACTGCGGTAGCGTTATTTGTGGGTTCATGAGTATCCTTTTTACTTCTTAGTTATTTGCATATATAAACTTGTGGGGTTTTTTGCTTATTTTTATTGTTTTTATTATCGTTAATATAGAAAGAGAATGTGAGCTTTCTCACTTTCTTAAAAATATACTAAGAAATGAAAAGCTGAAACATCTTAAACAGAATAGATCAGATTTTTTTTTTTAAGTGTCTTGAGGGCGCCTGGGTAGTACAGTTGGTTAAGTGTCCAACTCTGGGTTTCAGCTCAGGTCATGATCTCGGGGTCATGAGATGGAGCCCCACATTGGGCTCTGTGCTCAGCGCAGAGTCTGCTTGCAATTCCCTCTCCTTCTCCCTTGGCCCTGCCCGCTCGTGCTCTCTCCCTCAAATAAATAAATAAATATTTTTTTTTAAAGTATCTCTACTTTTATATTAGGGGTAAAGACCCCAAAATTACTCACTGTTTTGGTTGGACTGTAACAAGACGTTTTTGTGCTTAATGAAAAAAAAAAAAAAAAAAAACGATGGTAATTTCAAGAATAAAAGCTTTCAATTGTTGCCAGGATTTCTACTCAATCATGTTTAACAGAAACACTGCAGTATTGTCGTGCTATTGAAGAGGACCATGATGATATCCAAGAAGTAATCAGCCTTGCTGCCAGTTCTCCACGTGATAGAACAGACATTTCACAAATGCTTTAGAAGCAAACAAACAAACACACACACACACACACACACACACACACAAAACCTCTTAAAGAAATTACAAAATTGAGTCTGAATGTGTACAGTTAGGCCTGAAAATCTCAGAGATATTTACTCATAGCTAAACTATATTGAGTGCTGTGATGGTCAAATAGTGTTTGAAGTGCTTTGTGATGATTCCTTCAATTCCCATAGTGACCGTGTGATAACTACTGATACACACTTTCAGATAAGAAAATTGAGAGGCAGAAAGATTAAGCAGTTTGTTCAAGTTTATTCCATTGGTTAGTGAAAGAGCAAGGATAAAAAGTTAGATTATCCAGTTTCAGAGCAAACACCGTTCACGATTGTACCCTATAGAGTCTCATGAGGAAAAAGCAATGACTTCATAATTAGATACTGATATGGTTAGTTTGATCATTGAGTTCGAAATCAAACTTCAATATTATGTCTATTGTCAGGAGCAAATTGAGTGGAAAAGGAGCAGCAATATATCCAGAATGTGCATTTTTAAAAAGCATTCTAGTGCTCTTCTAGTTTAATGCCTACTAGGTCCCTTGTCACTTGTAGGTCACTTGGCAAGGTTTTCAAACATCCGGTGCTATCAATTTATTATAAATACACAATATCAGATGTCATTGCTGATTAGAATCAATAATATGGATGCACAACAGTTTTTTGACCATTTACCAAGAAATGGATATTTGGATTTCTTCCAGTTTTGAGATATTGTCAATAATGCTGCTGTGAACACATCCCTATAAGTCCTTGGATTGACATACGTTTTCATTTCTCTAGGGGTGGAATTGCTTGATCATATGGTGAATTTACATAGCTACTTTTTAAGAAATTACCAAACTGTTTTCCAAAATATCTTCGCCATTCTGCATTCCCATGAGCAATGCATGAGGGCTCCAGTTTCATCAACACTTGTCTGTTTTTTAATAGACATCCTAGTGGCTGTGAAGTGATATCTCATTGTACTTGTAATTTGCATTTATGGCCAATAAACTTGAGCATCTTTACCTGTGCTTATTGGCCATTCAAATAGCTTCTTTAAAGTAATACATATTCCAACCCTTGGCCAATTTAAATTGGATTATTTGTCATATTATTATTGATTTGTAAGATTTCTTTATATTTTCTACTTACCTATATCAGAGAGAAGGTTTGCAAATACTTTCTTTCAGTCTGTGACCTCTTTTCATATTCTCAATGGTGTCTTTTGAAGTAACAATTTTTAACTTTTATGAGGTCTGATTTATTAATTGTTTCTTTTGTTTATAATGTTTTTCATTGTATAGCTAAGAAGTAATTACCTAATCTAAAATCATAAAATTTATGCATGCTGTTTTTTTTTTTTTCCCAAGTGCTGTATAGTTTTAGTTCTTAAATTTGGTGTGTGGTCTATTTTAAGTAATGCTTACATTTCGTGTGAGATAGCATCTTTCTAAAAAATCAACTGGCCATGAATGCAAATCAAAACCATAAAATCACCTTACACCAATGAGAATGGCTAGAATCAAAGAGACAAGAATGAACAGTTTGCAAGAGTGTGGAGAAAAAGGAACCTACTGGGGGGAATATAAATTGGTACATTCACTGTGGAAAACAGTATAGTGGCTCCTCAAGAAAATTAAAAATTAAAAATTAAAATAGAAATGACATATGGTCCAATAAGTCTACTCCTGGGTATTTACCCAAAGAAAACAAAAACACTAATTTGAAAAGATATAAGCACCCCTGTGTTTATTGGAGCATTATTTACAACAGCCGAGGTATGGAAGCAGCCTAAGTGTCCTCTGGTAGATGAATGGATACAGAAGATGTGGTGTACGTGTACAATGGAGTATTACTCAGCCATAAAAGAGGTGAGATCTTATCACTTATGACAACACACTAAGTGAAATAAGTCAGAGAAAGAAGAATACCGTATGATTTCACTTATATGTGGAATCTAAAAAACAAGACCAAAAACAAAGACCAAAAAATATAAAAACAAAAAACAAGACAAATGAATAAAAAGCAGAATGAGACCTATAAATAAAGAGAACAGACTGGTATTTGCCAGAGGGAAGAGGGGTGGAGGAGGGCAAAATGGGCGAAGGGGTGTGGGGGATGAAGGCTTCTAGTTATGGATTGAATAAGTCTTCAGAATGAAAGGTACAGCATGAGGAATAAAGCCAATGATATTAAAATACCACTGGATGGGGACAGATGGTGGCTACGCGTGTGGTGAGCACAGCTCAACGGGGAGACTTGTTGAATCACTATGTGTATCCGGAACTAAAGTAATATGCGTGTCGACTGTACTCAGCTAAATGAAAATCAGGTGATTATAAATATAGGATTTGCATAGCAGCATACGTAAGTTCTTATATCTGGGCTCTCATTTTTGTTCCCTTGATCGGAAGTGTCTGAATCAGCACTACACTGTTTTGAGTGATGTAGCTTTATAGTAGTTCTTGAAATCAGGAAATGTAAGCTGTTTGACTTTGGGTTTTTTTCTTTTTTTTTTTTTTTTCAGCATTGCTTTGGCTATTCCAGGTCCTTTGTACGTAAAATTTAGAGTCTGCTTCTGAAAAAGCACCTGTTGTTTCTCTGATAAGTATTTCTTAGGATCTATGCATGAATTTGGAGGGAACAGCCATCTTTATAGCGTTGAGGATTCCAATCTGTGACATGGATTATCTCTCAATTTATCGAGAGCTTCGGTTTCTTCTACCAGTATTTTGTGGTGTCAATGTGTACTTGGTTGGTTAAATTTGTGTATAAATATCTCATTATTTTGATACTTTTGTGACTGGAATTGTTTTCTTGATTACATTTTCGGATTGTCCATCAGTAGTATAGAATTATCATGGATTTTTGTATGTTGATTTCGTGTCCTTGTGACTTTGTAGTTGTGTGTGTGTTTGTGTTCCTTAGGACATTTTATAAACAGGATCACATTGTCCGCAAATAAAGAGAGTTTTCCCTTTCCCTCTCTAATCCTGATACCTTTATTTCTTTTTCTTGACTCATTTCTCTGGCTAAAAGCTCTCACAGAATGTTCTGTTAAATGGTAAGAGCAGACATCCTCACATTATTCTTTATCTTTGGGGGCCAGCATTCACATTTCCCCCTCCAATGATGGTATTAGTTGCAGGTTTCTTTTTTTTTTTTTTTAATTTTTTTTTTTTTTTTTTTTTTTTTTTTTTTTTTATGATAGTCACACACAGAGAGAGAGAGAGAGGCAGAGACATAGGCAGAGGGAGAAGCAGGCTCCATGCACCGGGAGCCTGATGTGGGATTTGATCCCAGGTCTCCAGGATCGCGCCCTGGGCCAAAGGCAGGCGCCAAACCACTGCGCCACCCAGGGATCCCTAGTTGCAGGTTTCTTGAACATACTCTTTACCAAGCTGAAGAAGTTCTCTGTCCTTCACTATTTAATGTTTATCATGATGTGTATTTAATTTTTAATTTTGTCACATGATTATTTTGTATTTATGGAAATCATGTTTTTTTTTTTCTCTTAATGGGTAGAATTTTGAATTAATGACAATTAAAGATAAATGAAGATTTGGCTCTTATTCTTTTATTTTTTACAAATTCTAGTAATATCATGATATGCTAAAGATCAATGGGAAATTCACCCTTAAGCATGCAATGACTGGGAATGGATTTTATATCTCAAATTATAAAAAGGCCTAGAGACTTTTTAAAAGCAACTCATGTCCTGGTTAAATAATTTTCTTTTTTAAGTCTTTTTCAGTTATAAAAATAGGGAATTCACAAGATTTTATTTTAAATCTTGTTGATTAAAAACCATTTTAAGAATCCTATCTATAGTTGCAATAAGATTTAAACTAAGCTGGCATATTTTAAAATTAATTTTAGTATGAATATAAGTTTATATATTCACAACAGAATTTTTAAAAGAAGTATGAGTCTCAGGTGCAATTTTTAACAGCAGCTTTTAGCATTAGGTGTGATAAGTGAAGTATGTGTCTATTTTAATTGGTAACAAGGGAGAGGGATAGAGGAATTTAATGAATATGATGATTCAAATTTATTATGTACAAAGCAGTACAACCAAGAAGTAATGACCCAAATAAAGCTCTACACAAATTTAAAAAAAGTAAGCTGAAACTAATCCTGCCAAGAGAAAAAAATGAAATTATTTCTTTTTAAAAATAGTTAATTATTTCATAACTCTGATCAAAGTATCTTCACTATGTTTCTAGTTATGTTAGGCATTAGTGTACTACACTAAATAATCCTATAATTAGAGCTAACGTTTAATGAGTGGCTAATTATAGGCACTTTACTGTGAGATTTAAAAGGTTTGACTAGTTTTAAAAGTGATTATCTAGCAAATAATATTTATTAACTGTAATCTTGAACAAAATGTTTAACTCTTTGTGGTTTTTTGTCACCTACTTCATGAGATTTCTGAAATTATTAAACTTTTAAGGAGTTTATACCATGACCAGACATATTGTATGCACTAACTAAATATTCTTATTTTCTATTTTATAGAAAAGAGTGTGTAGATCGATTACTGTTATATTTTCTTAATCTACTGCTTCTCTTAAAATTCCTTCTTCCCTTTCACTGTTTTACTTCTTGTATTCTATTTTGTTTGATATTAATATCGCTACTCTTGTTTACTTTTGACTTGAATTGCCAGCTTTTCTTTTTATATTCCTTAATTTTATACTCCTTAATATTTCCTAGAGCTGCTCTCTGCAGATATAATGGCTCCAACTTCTGTATGAATAGGAAGGTGTTGACAAGGAACCACTTAAGAGTGGATAATGTATTTATATTATTTATAATCTACTTTCATCCATGTTAGACTCTGGTTCCACCCTGATGTTACCCTGTCATCCTGAACTTCCCCTACTATTCTTCTGGGTACAGATCTACATGAGTCACTCACATTTATGATGTCTTTTGAGTGAAGACACTGCGTGGTCTTGTTCTGGATGGCCTTTCCAAGGATACCTGTATGGTGAACAGTCTTTGAAGAGGGAGAGAGAGAGGGTGTCTCTCTTCAAAGCAAAAGGAGATTTACTAACAGTCTTCAAAGATACGAGTTAATGCTCCCACCCTGGGAAAGGGAAGGTTTGCTTGTAGCCCGTTACAGAAGATGCAGGTGTCCTCAGCTCAGGTCTCCTCCCTGTCACGCAACACACAGTTATGCAGACATCACCTGCTCTTGTTATGTCACTGAGCCCTTGCCATGCTGCCCTATGTGAATCAGGGCTTGGGGAAAGAGCAAGAAGATTATTATTCTCTGGCTGCTCCTACTGCTGTGTAATAAACTAACCTGTGTTTCTGGCCCAGAGTTAGGTCTTCTGTAACTATCCATAAAATTGTGAGGAGCTACTGTGTAAGTAGGTCAAAGACCCTCCTCAGTTCTTGACATCGTTCTTATGAAGTGTGGAAAGGATAAGAAATCATCCAGCCAATGTAATCTTGAGATACAGGAGCATTATATTTCACTGCTAGAACTGGAGCCCAGTACGCCAAGCCAAAGCCTCTGCTGACACCAAACACAGAGAGAGGCCTTCTGTCTTCTAGAAGGTCTTACATTGTGTTTTTTTGTCATGGTTTTCATCCATATGTGTCTCTGACTTCCGTGGTCTCTCCAAGTTCTGTTTGGGGAAAGGAATAAGGATTATGTGCTTTTGCAACATCTTGTCAGACCATGTAGAATTTCTATGACTTAAAATTAGTTATGCATTCATCTTAACATAAAGTGTTTGATTTGTATATAATTTCCTTTCCAATCAACACAGTGATATTATGTGGCTCCAGAGGAAGCCTGCCCTCACAGAGTGAGAAAGAGAGAGAGAAAAAAACAACACATTTGGCAGACTGAAAAATTGCAGCCTTACAAAGTATACAGGATGCATTATAAAAATGCTACTTGATGGCAATGAAATTAATTAAAAATCTGCAGGGCCAAGATGTATACACACATAAGAATCATTTTGGCATGAATTAACAGAATGAATAATGAAGTTTATAGCACCAATTACCCAGGATATATAAATAAATTTGAGACTGCCTAGAGGAGAAACACATATTGAAAATTGCCTGTGCATACACAGTTAAAATCACATCTATGAACAAAGACAATGCATGTTTCGAAGCTAGAAAAGAGAATGAAGGATAACGGTTTCTAGAAAAATATGGACACTTTATATGAAGATGGCTTTAAATGATTCAAAATGAATTATTTTCATTTCTGAAGAGGAGAAAAAAGGACAATATGAGCTGCAGTTAAAGCAGAAATTATTTATTTTCTAAATAATTATTTTATCTCCATGGAAGAATTATTAAATAGTTCCTGTCAGATTATGCAAGGACTTGTTTAATCCTTTATAATTAATAGGGATGCTACAGTATAATAGTAAGAAGACCATGAGTTGTAAAGCCTTAAATAACTGGCTATGCGGCATAGTCATGAAATTTAGTTAATTGTGTGGATTTGGGTTAACTATGCAAATATTCTAGCCTCAGTTTTCTCAAACTTAAAATGGGAATAATGTCTCTCAGTGCTGATTAGGTGACATAATTATGCTGAAAGCTTATTATAAGGATCAACATGTGTTAGAAACTTAAAGATGTGCACATCTCTTTATTAGGTCATATTCTGTATATGTAAGTGTTTCATGGAAAAAAGAGTTAATTAATTCAGTTTTGCAGCCAGACTAAGTGCACAGTTTTTCATTACTGGTAAAGTCAGTATCTAAGCTACATTCAGTACCATGAAACATTAACCTTTTTTAAGATTTATTTATTTGAGACTGAGAGAGTGAGGGAGGGGCAGAAGGGGAGAGAATCTCCAGCAGACTCCCCCCGGGGCACAGACCAGTCACAGCTCTTGTTCTCAGGACCCGGAGATCACAATCTGAGCTGAAATCAAGAGAGTTAGTAGGTACAGTATCTGTTTAGTGATGCTGTGACAATCTCGGGAAGAAAAATGCCACGTAAAGGAAATGCTTTCCCATGCATCAGCTATACTGCAGCAGTTATAAGGAATAATAAAAAAAAATTGATCACAAAGCTTTTATGATAAAAATTTTTTCCAAAAAAAAATTGTTTTCCATACTCTTCCTAACAATTGTATATGGTCATTTAAAATATATATATATAAGTAGTTTCTTATTTCTTTAAAAATATGAATGATGTTTAATATAGTCATATTCTATAAGATGATTATATGTTATATTGTAATTATCCATATACATAACATATTGTGAGATGTAATGCGTATAATAACACATTATTTTCTTTTATCCCAATCTTATTTTTGGATATGATTATTTCAAAGAATGCACATTTGAGAGTAAACTTCTAATTGCTATGTAATAGTATTTTTAGAGTTATTGTTCAATTTGAAGTAAGCAGAACATTGATGTCATTTCATACACTCTCCTCAGTACCTACTTTTTGTTGAGGCTTTCATTTACTGGCTGTTCCATTTTCATCTTCAGATTACTTCAGAATAGAATCTCAATATTTTATGTGAGAATAGATTGCAGACACTTTCTAAACCTTCCCTGAGTATGTATTGCTAATTCTGTCCAAACAGGAGTCTTTGTCCTGTGGACTGAGTGTTAGTGGTCTTCCCAGTTGTGATGAGACACTGAGATCAGATTTACTTAATAAAAATGTAACTTAATTTAAATCATTTGAAGGCTTATAATACATTAATCATGGTCAGAATGTGTGTATGGAACATTAATTTGAAGTTGTGAGAATAAACAGCTGTGTTTCCTTGATTTGATAACTATAGTATTTATATTAATTATCTAATGAAATGGAATCGTTGGAATAGAAAATTCATTATGTTTCATTAAAAAAAGAGGAAATAAAAATGCCTACATTAATTAATTTTAAAGTGTACCACTTCCTTTCATAGCCCCCCAAACAATAATACCTTTAATGGAAGTATATGATCAAATACTAATGAAAATATAATAGTGTTACTTTGTATGTATTTTCATGTGTGAACTCTTAACCTGGAAATACTTCAGTATTTTTAAATAAAAAATTTAATTCATTCTAGTAAAGAATTATGATCCAATGGGAGTATACTTCAAATTTTTTTTAAAAAAGTCACTTTAATATCATACTTTTGACATACTACTTTGAATACTTTAACACAAATAGAAGTACAAGGTAAATAGAAACACTATTTCTAGAAATAGAACATATTACCAAAATCTTTCAAGTTCATTCAGTTGGAATCTCATTTAAAGTAACCATTTGGGACACCTGGATGGCTCAGTGGTTGAGCCTTCAGCTCAGGGTGTGATCCCGGGATCCAAGATCAAGTCTCGCATCAGTCTCCCTGCATGAAGCCTGCTTCTCCCTCTGCCTGTATCTCTGCCTCTCTCCTTCTCTGTGTCTCTCATGAATAAATAAATAAATCTTAATAAATAAAAGAATAAATAAATAAGTAAAAATGTTTATTTTTAATTTTCTGACTGTGACAGTTCCCATCAGGTGAAATCACTAATCATTGGCAGACCTTCTCTTGAAAGAATACCACATGTACCAATTTATTTTACTTTTCTCTGAATAAATAAAAATATTAACATTACTTTTAAGTCTTATTAACTTGAAATTAAATTTCATTTAAACATTTATTAGACTATTAAAGACCTAGTGGAAAGTGGGATATTAATATTAATAATATTGATATTAAGTATTATATATCATGCACTGGGTCAAAGAAAATCATCTTCTTCGTGGAAGAAACTACTTGATTGATTCTGTGCATTATGAAGATTTGAGTGAGGTGCTGAGCTACTTAAAAATCGGAGTTTGTCTGAACACAGGAGAAGAAAAAAAAATAGAGAAGCAAATCATAAAGCAGACTCTTCACTCTAAAAGAACACACTGAGGGTTACTGGGGGTGTGGGTGTGGGTGGGGAGATAGGTTAAATAGGTGATAGGTATTAAGGAGGGCTCTTGTGATGACCACTGGGTGTTGTACATAAGTGATGAATCAGTAAATTCTACACCTGAAACTAATATGACACTGTATGTTAACTAATTGGAATTTAAATAAAAACTTGGAAATAAAAAGAATAGGAGTAAAGTTTTCAGTGAATTTGTTAAATCATGAATGTTGCATAGAAAAATGATTAATATAGAAAAACAATGACTGGAAATGTAAATTAATATTACAAAACAAATGGTCATTTCTAGATCTTAAAAAAGTTCCAATTAAATATTTTTAAAACTAGGAAACAAAATTAAAAAAAAAAAACACATCTTTATTTATTTTTTATTTATTTGTATTTTTTTATTTTTATTTTATTTTTTTTAGAGAGAGAGAGAGAGAACGTGCACATGTGTGAGTGGAGGCGAGGAGAGACAGAGGGAGAGGGAGAAGAGAATCCATACTGAG
Organism: Canis aureus; assembly: GCF_053574225.1. Classification (NCBI taxonomy): domain Eukaryota; kingdom Metazoa; phylum Chordata; class Mammalia; order Carnivora; family Canidae; genus Canis; species Canis aureus. Next base: position 69,141,991 of record NC_135623.1, on the reverse strand, counting down.
CCTAGAGCCCTACCTGAAGCTTGACCTCACAACTCTGAGATCATGACCTGAGCTGAAATCAATAATCAGATGCTTAACTGACTGAGCCACCAGGCACCACAAGACAGATCTTTAACTTAGAAACTTAACTATAGCTTATTATCTTTGTGCTATTGGAATAAAATAAGTACTAGATGCTCCTATTATCCAATCTGGGAAGTCTCAATCAAAAGGATGAAATTAAACATTTTTTCTAAATTTCTGTTTCTTCCAAGTAGTGATAAAGAAAAATGAAGAGATCCTTTGAACTGATATGTTTTTAAAGCTTAAATTTGACTTGAAATATGATAAAAAAGAATTTTGACCAAAAAATGAGTAATTATATTACTCTTAATAAGGTTAGTTCTGTTGCAAGTAATAACAATTCTTTCCAATCACTGCCTTGGGATAGCTGTGTTAAGCTCAACATTACACTCCATATTTACTAAGTTGAATATTCACAGATTTCTTACCTTACTGATCTCTTTGTAGCATTTTACTTAATCACTACACCAGTGTCCTACCTGAATCATCACAAGCTGTCTAATCATGGTATAAGTAAGCCAGAAATCAATACTTAAGATTACATTACAATCCCCTACATGTTTAAACTTTAATATATATATTTACAGCTATATAATGTAAAGGTCAGAAGAGAGATCACAAAGGAAGTAAAAACATTATGAAACTAAAAGATAATAAAAATAGTAAATATCATAGCTTATGGGATGGAGTGAAGTCAATTCTTAGAAATCTTTAGCTTGAGATACATACACCAAAAAAGAAGAAAATGAGAATTATCAGTGATCAAACCATCTGTCTCAAGAATTAAAAGAAAAGAGCACATCAAACCCAAAGAAGAAAGAAATGATAAAGATATGAGCATAAAGTAAAAAATGTAAGATTTTAAAAATCAATTGAGAAGATTACTAAAGTTGAGTCTTTGCTAATACTAAAACAAATGATAACCTGAAACGAAACAGAGTGAATACATAAAGAATATCATGAATAAAAGAGGAGGCATTATAACATAGCCAACAGAAATTAAAAATATAATGAAGTGAACATCTTTCAGTTAATACATTTGAGTATCATTAATAAGCTAAAATAGACAAATACTGAAACAACAACAAGCTCTTAAGTTGATTTAAAAAATGGAAAATTTAAGCAATGCAATTGAAAGAAGATCTAGGCCCTGATACTAAGAAAAAATAAAAATAATATTGACTTTATTTAAACACTTTGGATAAGACAAAGAAAGGACACTCCCCAATTTATATGTCCATCAATACTCTGATAAAATAGTATGACAAGGATATTAATAGGCTCTTCTCATTCATAACAGTAATTGGAAAATGCCCAATAAATAATAAAATCAGTCCAATATGTATGTTTTAGACCGCAGAGTATATCACAACAAAGTTGAATCAATTCCAGTAAATAAAAGGAACTTTAACATTTAAAAGTTGGTTTTGTTTATAACACACACACACACACACACAATCACATGTTAAATTTATTTAATCGATTCCAATGTCCCTTTCTCACAAAAAGTTTCAGAAATTAGTGATCAAGTTTGAAAATTTCTTTAATCTGATAAAATTCCTCTACAAAAGTATCTATAGCAAATATTGTTATTGGTAAAATGTTGACCACATTGTTTTTGAGAATGAGTATGTGACAAGGATGCCTGTTATGATGACTTACATTCAGCATTCCATCCAACTGTTCAGAAATACAGTAAGTCCCCAAAATTAAATAAAAGTAACAATAAGAGTGGAAGACATTAAACTGTTTATTCATAGGCAATGTGAATGTATATTGAAAATATGAAGTAATCTGGAAGTAAACTTTTAGAATAAGTGAATTTAAGAAAGTCTGCTTATATAATTTCATTATAAAGCTAATTTTATTTTTTATTTATAAGACATAAAGGAAAATAAAAGTTCAAGTGTTATCTCTCTAATAGATTAAAGAAATATCATATATCTAGTAATGAATTTTATTAAAAATATATAAGACCAGGGGCTCCAGGTGGCTCACTCAGTTGGGCTTCCAACTCTTGATTTTGGCACAGGTCATGACCCTGCGGTCATGAGATGGAGCCTCGAGTTGACCTTTTTGCTCAGTGGTGAGTCTGCTTGAGATTGTCTCCCTCCCTGTCCTCCCCTCTCTAAAAATAAATAAATAAATCTTTAAACGTAATTGTGTATACACACACACAAGGCTATTACAGAGAAAACATAAAATATTGAAAGCAAGAAATACTTCAATAAGTAAGGGTAAGTACTATGTCTATGAATAGAGAGCATCAAAATTGATCTTCGGGAACAAACAAAGAATAAAAGAGACATAAAAAAAGACTCTTAATTATAGAAAACAAACTGATGCTACCAGAGGGAAGGGGGGTGGGGAGATGGGTGAAATAGGTGATGGGGATTAAAGAGTACACTTACCATGAGTATCAAGTAATGTATAGAATTGTTGAGTCACTATGGCTGTGCATCCAAAACTAACACTGTATGCTAAGTATACTGGAATTAAAATTTAAATAATTAATTTTTGAAATAAATGATATCTTAGTCGAAATCCTAGATGTGCTTTTGTGGAAATTGACAAACTGTTTTTAAAATTTATATGAACCATTTTAGACCAAGAATAGCCAAGTGACTGCAGCAAAAAAGAACCATGTATATGAAAATACTTCTAAAAAATTAGATGAAGCTTTAAGCGATTATAAAAGCAATGGTAAACATGCGATTATAAATTTGCTATCGGACTTTTTAATTAGGAAACATATACTGGAGAGTATTTCACAGGTACTCTGATCAAATGAAAGATTTTGTTTAAAAAGACAATGAAAGTTTCAGAACCAGAAGCTAAATAAGACGAGAAGCCTCTCTCTTCACTCTCTCTTCTTAAATATATGTACACACATGTTTACGTTTTATGCATATTTATATATATATATTATATTATGTATAATGTCATATACTTTTTAAATTTATTTATTTATTTATTTATCTATCTATCTTTTTATTTATCTATTTATTTATTTATTTATTTATTTATTTATTTGAAAGAGAGACAGAGATAGCAGGAGCTGGTGGGAGAGGGACAGGGGGAGATAATCTTCAAGCCGACTTCCTACTGAGTACAGAGCCCCACTTGGGGCTTGATCCCCCACCCATGAGGTCATGGCCTGCAGGCAGGTAGGTGTGCTTATAAAATGTGCCAGACCTATGTCCTACGTTGTATTGATGAAGGTTGGGTGCTCCCCTTGCAGGGAGATTTTAACATGATAATGAAGCAGAGGTAACTGAGGACAAGGGGAGGGAGCTATGTTACTTCCAGAGCCTGTATAAACTAGATGGGGTCTTGATTCCCCTTCTCAATAAGGAAGGAAGGTAGGGTCTTGCTTACTTTTGAAACAACCCTGTGAGTCTTACCACTGATTGCTGATCTCTGATATGGTTAGGCTATTTCTAGAGATCTTAGCTTTTGCATGTCCCTTCTTGCCTTAGAATCCTTAACTACTGAGGTTTTGGCATTTCTTTGTAGTTCTGACACCCCCTAGGAAGTTGCCCAAGAAGTTGTGCTTGAGCCAGTAGGGCAGAGATCACAGAAAATAGCTGGAGGCCTAAAATGGCTTCTCCTGTGTCATGAAAGCTGAGTCTCGTCTTTCTTTTGGGGGGGATCCCTAACCCTTTTTGCTTACAGTATTGCTTCAGCAGTAAAAATGAAGTAGCACTACCGCATATAATCTATTTAACAAAAGATCTTCATGTTTTCTGATCGGTTTATAGAACGACACCTTATATTAGCTGGAGTAAGAGTAGCGTAAGGATCAAAAGAAGAAAAGAAAGAGGAAAGGGGGGGTAGGTCTATCATATGGGTAGGCAAAGAATGGAAGAAAGAAAAAAGTACATGTTTTTCCCAGGCACAGCAGTCTGCTAATGTTCATCCATTTATCTTTCACTATTGAAGGTCATCGTAAATGAGGGATGTGTAACAAAATTCCTATATGAACTTTATTATACTTCATTTAAATTCATTTCAATTCTCACATTTTCTTGTCACTCTAGTTCCTTAAGCTCCCAAACTATATCAAAGCAAATTTATATCTATTTACTACCAACAGATATTTGTATAAAAGGTCATTGAAATCAATAGTCTATTGTACTGATTCTTAGGTTAAAGGGGGAACAAAATGATTTTGTTCTATTTTTGAAATAATGAGATTTTCATGCCGTCACACAGAAATACTAGTCCCAATGGAACTCATTTTTCCCTGTCTGTACATGAGGACTTTCTTGACAGGGCTCAGTTAGAAATGCATGAATCACTCCAGGTATTTCAGTGTAATTTCATATATATTGCCATATTACTGAAAGTGTTGAAGAAACAAAAGTCAAAGAAGGCAGATACCAGATACGTGTGTTTGCTAGCTGGCAGGGAGTGAGACGATAGGCACCAAAATAAACTAGAGATGAGTGACTTTCAGGAAACGATAATCCAGAGGAACAAATATAAAATTTCACATATAACAATGATCTTGAGCTGGCTTGCTTCTGCTAGAGAAATAAAAATGCTGCTACTGTTCCTCTTCTGAATTCCAAATACAGTGTGAGTCTTGGCTGAGTGGAATCTAGTATGGAATCACGCTGGCAGGGACTCTGGAAAAGTAGGTCAGAGCCTCACTGCCCCACAACACACTAGAAAACATAGAAGGAGGAACGGTCCTGAGTTGCCAGCAGTTACTATGGCATGGTGATTTTCTCAAGACTAAGGTAGAAGAGAGAATCTTAAGAAAATTCTGTCAACTTCCATGAAAAGAAAATCTTAGAGCAGAGGAAATATTGTAAAACTCAAATGTTATCTGGGACCAAGAGTAGGAAACGGAAGGAATGCAAAAAACAAGAAGGAGTTTTTTCTTTCTTATTTGATGAATGAAAGTGTTGCGTGATCACCTCCCCATAGGTCGTGATGAAGCCCTTTGAGACTTTTGTGACCTCCTTCCATTCTCCAGGCTGTTGGTGACACCTCACCCCATAAGCTGTTTATTACTTGAAACGCTCAACGATGAACTACAGATGCTTGGTCGGGCACACGGTCCTTGGTTGGATTCTCGTTAATTTTTTAATCCAATATAGATATACTACTAAAACTTCCTTGAGTTAGTATTGCAAGTATTTGAAATTTAAGCATAGGACTGTACACTGTAAGACAAATCGCAATAAAAATGCTAATAATTTTTATGATTATTTAAAAATAATCACATTTTTAAATTTTAGTAAAAATTTTCCATACCTGATAAGATATTTGCGTATTTGATACATATGGGGGAGTAATGGTCTTTAAAGTTGTTAAAATAATATTTTATTTTATAAGAAATATTTTCATGAAAGTACGTCAAATAGACTTCCAATCTCACCATTGTATAACTTAGCTCACTTGCATGCAAAATAGAAGCATCATCCTCCCTCTGGTGGAAACTCCTCTTAATTATAGGTAAGTGCCTAAGAAATAAGCAATCTCCAAGGAGATCATCTTGTTAAAACAAAATTATTCATTTATGGTGAACTGCAAAAAAGAAGCTATAAAATGTGTAGCATTACATACCGCTGATAATCAAAAGACTTGTTTGTTACTGAGGCCACGACAAAGACTGGTGACTAATAAAGTACTTTAAGACATTAATATAAGGACATTTTCTAATTTGTGAATTCAAATTAAAATGTGACATGCATTTAACTGTTCTGCATTATGTACATAATACTTAAGTAGAAGTAAAGTAGTAATTAAGAAAAATATACCTATACCTTAATAATACTGCATAATTTAAAAAAATAAAAAAATAATATTGCATAATTTAACCATTTTTATCAACATTATTTTTAAATGGCACTGCCTTTCTATAATTCTCAATTGCCTTTTGAATTGAGCATAGGGAGTATAAATATATTAAAATTTTGTTGTGCTTTTCTACAAACAGCAATTATGTCCTAATGCAGCATTAGCTTGTATCTTTTACTATATGTGAAAGAAAATTGGTCACGCCATTTAAATAGTATTTATCGTAGAGGATTTTCTAAAACACGTAGTGTTTTATAAACTTAAAAATTGTTCCATTTGTTTCAGATTTATATATGTTGCTCTTGCAAAGCCAGTCAGGTTTTGTTATTTCAGATGATTGCCGAGTACACCAACCTTTGGCGTTATGACTTCATTTTTACCCTACAATAATTCTCTTAATGGCTACTAGAATTGATTGCAATAGCAGGCATGCCTTCTATTAATATTATGCAAGAGTAAAAGCAGTTCTTGGCAGATTCCTAAATAGAATTCATCTGTTTAAATATGCATTTTTTGATTACTGTCTAACCTTTTACAACCTTTAATGTCTATCTTTGCCATTAAAAATTAATCCACCAGTCTATCAGGTAAAATAATAATCCAAATAGATCTGCATTACTTCACCTCATCTATCAAATCAGATAAGACTATTATTTTTACTATTTGTAGATATATATATGTAACCATAAATCACTGTCTAGTAGGGAAAAAAAAAACCTAGTATAATGTAATATTATGTTGACAAAATATATGGATTGTCAAACATATTTTATGAATATCCAAGATTTTCAACACCTACAAGAGGAGAATCTCAAAGAAAATTAGCAAAAAGGAATAGCACTATTGTTTCCATTGATTTATCCATTCATTCATCCATCCAACCAAAAATGTTTGGAATCCTGTTATCCTATTTATTAGTTGTGCTGTGCAGAACATGAAACATTCACGAAAACGGTAAGATAGTGTAGCTTTATTTACTTTTGCTAAGTATCTGTCTATATCTATGTATATCTATCTCTGTCTATAGAGATGCCTATACAGACCTATCTGTAGACAGAGATAGATGTAGGTACAGATATAGACAATATCTCCACAGAACATTATCGCCCAGAAGAAAATATAGTTCTGGTAAAATAAATAAATAAATAAATAATTTTTTGATAATGCTATGTGTTTTATTACTCTTAGAGATGCATATCGGTTGAGAGCATTTAATAAAACTCTTCATAAACTATACGGAAAATAAATATGTTTAAAAATTTTGCAGCTCTGTGTTTATTAAGCTACTTTCACTGAGGAATCCCTTTTTATGGAGCAAAATATAACAGAAAATGTGGCCTGTGAGGCATGTGGAAGGTACTGTGGCAGACTAGACTGTTGAATCAGGGTATTTTTCTAATGCTGGCACTGATTAGAAAGCAACTTGGAAACAAATGGGAAACACATGCTCTCTTTTTCATCACTTTCTTCAGTATACAATTATGAGTGATACTTAAGGATATTTAATGTTTAGGGGATCCCTGGGTGGCTCAGTGGTTGAGCGTCTGCCTTTGGCCCAGGGCGTGATCCTGGGGTCCCAGGATCGAATCCCACGTCGGGCTTGTGCATGGAGCCTGCTTCTCCCTCTGCCTGTGTCTCTGCCTCTCTTTCTCTGTGTCACTCATGAATAAATAAATAAAATCTTTTAAAAAAAGGATATTTAATGTTTAAAAGGCAGAAATCTAGAGAGATTTTAAATATACTTGAAAACACACATCTGAGAAGAGCTTTTTGACCTCCATCTTGTGCCTTTGGGGGGATCTGAATTACATTCTGTGATGCCATGATAATGTGCCGTCGCTCAGTGAGTGTCTACTGTTACAGCCTGACTTGTGTCCCTCACAGTTCATGGATGTAGAAGTCCTAATTCCCAGTACCTCAGAATATGACTATCTTTGGAGAGAGAATCTTTAAAGAGGTGATTAAGGTAAAATAAGGTCATATTGGTGGGCCCTGATCCTATGTGACCAGTGTCCTTATACAAAGAGAAGAATGAGGACACATTTGACGCAGATTGTGGGATGACCATGGAGGACATGGTGAGAAGGCAGCCATCTGCATGCCAAGGACATCTCTCCTTAGAAGGAACCAAAGCTGGCAACACCTTGGTTGGGACTTCCAAAATGTGAGAAAATCTTCCAAAATGTGAGAAATCTTCCAAAATGTGAGAAAATCAATGTATGTTGTTTAAGCCACCCGGTCTATAGTATTTTATCATGGCAGCCCTGGAAACCCAATACACCTGCTAAGCATTTTCTTTAGGTCTTGTGGCCCAGCGGGGTCCTCAAACCCAACAGGAGGTCACGATGTGGAGTTGCACCCAGCCCCCACCAGTGAAAATAATCCTAAAGCCCCCTCATTGTGCAGAAACTGCTGGCGAAACCCATCATCCTTTCAGTTTTATAGAGTATTCCATGGTCTGTGGTTTCCACATGAACATGGGGTGGTTACCAAAATTAGTCCATTTTTTTCTATGATTAACTCTTCAGTTAATCTGCATTTAATAAAAGAAGAGAAATAATCCTTTACATATTGAGATGAGTTGGATAAATAGCTCATTGTTCCTCCCAGGAATACAAATTAATAACTCTGGGCATGAGACACTCATAGCCTTTTTGGCTATATTATTACTAAATGTCAAAGATAAGTTTAAGCTTTAGTGTAATGTTCCGTTAATAGAAAATACCCGCTAAAACCCAGAAAATATCAGCAGGTATTTGAAGTCTCCAACACAATTGATTGAAATGCTTTAGCTTAAAAAGTGTTGACACAGCTTGATATTTATTCTCCTCCTCGTCTAACGGGAATGGATTTATCTGTGTTGTGTACGACATTAAATATTCCAGCAAAGTTTGTCATCTTTGAGACGTTTGCCTAGAATGCTACTGTGTCGCCTGATCCCGTCCCTTGTTGCTCCTGCTAGTCAGAGAGCCCCGTTTAAGACCCTAAATGTCACTGCGTGTCAGCAGGCAATGCATCATGGAGCGCTCCTGCCCTCCTGCCCACGTGCCTGCTTGGAGACTCATCCATTCAACACGTGCCCTCTAAGGTCTCAGCAGAAGGACTCGTGGAATAAAACACCTCAATCCTTCGGCTGCTCCTCCAAAAGAAAATTAGGTATGGAGCAGAAAGTCTCACATACACTTGTGAACATCAATATTCTTTAATGGCCATAGAAACCGTAGCTCATGTTTTAATAAAACTGATTTATAACAATGCTGACGCCTTGTGGCTTCCCTTCCAGGATTCATCACTTCCAAATTTTAGCAGGACTTGAATGCACCCCACACACGGGCCCAAATAAGGCTCCGTAAGGAACCTAGTGTCTACGGTGTGTATGGGCTGCGCCCCTGGGTGTGCTTAGGTCTGTGGCAGAGGAGCTGAAGGGCAAATCCCCGGCTTGGAGCTTCTGTGTGGGGGGAAAAGAGCACCCTGGTCTAATGGGATCTCCCCCAGATCCTAACAGATCTCTAATAGGATCTCCAGGCAATGCCTGAAGGAATGTCCAACTGAGCTATTTAAGTACGACCCTGCTTTGGAATGAGACGTATCTACAGTTCCTTCTGTAATTGGGCCATCATGTGCGTGTGCGTGCGTGTGTGTGCGTGTGTGCATGTGTGTGCATGTGTGTGCGTGTGCATACATCTCCATTTACACATATGCTCTGCTTTAAATTTCAGTTCCTCTTTGTTTCAGGCGAAGCTTCCACATTTCCTCTGGTGAGGCATCTCTTTCTTTTTTTTCAAAATGTCAGGGACAGGCTGATCTTTGCCTGCGTCCGCGCTGCTCCCGTCCCTCCTGTCTGTCTCTGACATCTGCAGCCTCTGCCTGGGAATTTCCTCCTACAGTCTTGAATTATTGATTCTTGAAGAAAACATTCCAAGGCAGCCACAAATACCCGGCATCGTTTATCTATTAGGCGATGTCCTCTGTTCCTCTAACCTGTACTTCCTCCAATTTAGATGTTCTTCGTGTTTCTTCTATATTTTGTCACCCTCGAGGCCCGGAGGCCTGTCCTTTCACATTCTCACCAGACTCCATGCTCAGAACCTAATTCACAATCGAACAGAATGAAGAAACTGCCATTTCCTTTGAAACTTGAGCATATTCCTGGGGGGTGTTCGGGGGTCTCGCTTTGTCTCACTGTGTGGGGTCAGTTCTGCAGACCACACGTTAGATTCATTTTGAGTCAGATTGTCCTAGAATAGTGCGTGACTCAAGCTAGTTTCGTTCTGGAGAAATTTTGCAGCCTTGGTTAAGTCTGTGTAAATCACCACGTATCTGCACCACCTAATTTCTCAAAGAATGAAATATAAAAAATAAAATAAAAAGTAAAACAATGCACATTTTAAATATGTTTAAAATGGTTTGTGAGGGCAAAACTTTCTATCTTACAGAAATCAGTTTCTTTTTTTTTTTTCAGAAATCAGTTTCTAACCAGTTTCTCTTCTCTCCCGTGTCTTTGTTCATATTCTACAACTCAATAACTTCGTTTCTGAGAGTTTTCAAACAGCAATAACTGTTGAATAAAAGCTTATCCTAGTTCTTTTTATATACACACAAATTGCAATGTTGCATTTCTTATATATGATATTTATTTGTGGGAATTTTTAATGTTATATAGCCATAGAATGGAATTTTTGCCTCTACCATATATTTTACTGTCAGAGGCTTTAATAACCCGAGAAAACTATCATTTTATAATGTAAAACAAAGGAGTAAGATTAAAAACCATTTCTCTGACATGGTCCAAGCTGTGCAAAACTTACATAGCAGATAAGCAAAGTACATATTGAATATTGGCCACGTATTGGTAATAGTGTTAAATACATGGTTTTGTGTTTATTCTTATTAACATATGTCATAAAATCTATATGTCTGCAGAATTGGCATCTCTTAGGTTGGTAACCGGAAAATGATTTTAAGATCTTAAAAAAGATGTTTAACACTTCTGAAAAATAACTTTTAAAAAAACAAAAAATAAAAGTGTGTTTCATCATCATTTAATGAGAACTGGAGTTTAAATGCTCTAACAAATACAAAGTTCACAAATGGCTTTTCAAATATAGCGTGAAGCAGTCATTATGGGTGATTAGAGCCTAGAAAGACATGCTGGAGATTCTTCAAAACATATAAGCTAAAAGTCTTGCACACACAAAAAAGCTGAAAACTTTTTCAGGATTACGCAATTTGATTTTATCTACATATTTGAAGGCATCTTTGTCTGAATTCCGAGTGAAAAAGAAAAGATCAAATAAAGCAAATATACAGAGTTTTGTAATAAAGCCATTCCAAAATGTGGAAATCTGTGCCATTTATTCATCAAATATTTATTAATCACGTCTTTATGTGCTGGCACAGTTAGATATTAAAAAATAAGGATAATTCAAGAATAGATTATGTGTACCCAAATACATTTTTTTTTTTAAAAAAAGGATTTTATTTATTTGAGAGAGAGAGCACAAGCAGGGGAGGGGTGAGGGCAGAGGGAGAAGCAGGCTCCCCGCTGAGCAGGAGCCCCAGTCAGGACCCCGGGCTCATGACCTGAGAAGAAGGCAGGTGCTTCACTGAGCACCCAGGGGCCCCCGTCCACCCCTAGTACTTAAAAGTGGAGTCCAATAAGAAAGGAACTCCCGCGCTCCTTTTGAAGCTGAAGTGAACAGGATGCTCTTCAGAACCTTTTCTCTTACAGTCTTTTTTTCACGGCCTGTGGAATGAGAGGACAGGATTGATGTTGAGAGACGAGTTGGTTGGACTTTTCCTTGTGTAATAGACTTGGACTTTTAAAGAAAAACCCACATGGAGGCAACCTGAAGCCCTTTCCCCATAGAATAGTTGTTTTCTGCGGGTTGTCATTGGACCGAATCCACATACCAACCCGGTCCCGGACATTTTATAATTATAAAATTAATTAAGGGGTACCTGGGTGGTTCAGTCAGCTAAATATTTTCAGCTCAGGTCATGACCTCAGGGTCCTGGGATCCAGCACCCACCCCCCGGCCCCACTCCCCACCAGTAGGGCCCCTACTTAACCAGGACTCTCCTTCTCCCGCTCTCTCTCCCTCCCTCTGCTCCCCCCCCATTTGTGCTTTCGTTCTCTCAAATAAATAAAATGTCTAAAAAATCAAAACTAATTAAATCTCAGAAAGCGTGTGGTTTTTGATTTGGCAAGAATTCTCTCTCGCTTTGCCCAATGCTTTCAGATACGTCGTTGCCAATTTCAAGTTAAACGAGTTAATGTTGGCAAAAGAAAATTAACTTGCACAATCACAAGAAACATTTTCAAAGACCTGATACCTAAAATAGTACTTTTAATATACGCTACTGATTAGGGCCTCTACAAGTGAAATGTCTTGGACCTGTGCCTGGTATCTCTCCATCAATTCTCACCCTTCTTGATTTCCTCTGAGTGATGTCAAACACCTGGAATGCTGGATACCCAGGATCCTTGTGTAGACCTGTCTGACCGTGGTGTCTTTTATTGTGCATTGGTAAGGAAGAGATGCCAGTTGAACATAATAGAGGTAGTTCTGAATGAGGAGTCCCAGCTTTGCCCCCAAATACTATGATTTGAAATGAGGTAAGAAATTCTCTAAGCCAGTGGATGTTATAAAGGAAACTAATACCTCAATGTTTGACTTAATGAGTACGATCAATAACCGTTAACTGTCCGCCCTCAGCTCTTCTGCCTAGAAAATGCAAGTGGTGTTGCCCAGCAGCTTCCACGAAGGAGAGAAACAGTGCAGGCCGTGGGGGGACCCCCCAAGCTGGCGTTCTAGGGTTACAGAGGTAACACGTAGGGGAGGGATCATAATGCAAGTCAACAATCAGCCTCCTGCCCCACTCGCTTGTCATCCCTCCCCTGGGCCATGGAGCTAATCGTTTTTAGGCGTTGCTGGTTTTTCCCCATCTGGTGATTAGCCAACTTGTGAAATAGCTATTTATCAACTTCAAACATTACCTTTAGATTCTCTGCTTTGATAAATGAGAATGAATTTCACTTCCCTCCCACTTTCCAAAATAATTACAGGGCTCCTCTTAGTTTTCCACTGATTACAATTTAAGAAGCAAAAACATTAGTAAAAAAAAAAAATCAAAAACAAAAACGTCTAACCATCTGTTTCCAATTCCATAGGTACATTTTACCTCCTCATTTTGTAAAAGGAGGACATTAGCGTGGCCGTGTTTCCCCCTAAGTGTCCTCAGGTCCACCTCTGGTTTCTGGCCGCGGTCACCGGCCTGTTCATTGCCAAAGTTGGTAACACTTAAGTGAGAGTCCATGACGGCGGTTAGGGCTTCTGTAAATGCTTCAATTAGGTGAGTTGATTTGTATATTAAGAGTTTCTACAGTGTCGTGACGATGTGACTATTGTTCACTGGAAGTGATGATTTATGCTAGATTATTCTAGCTGTAAAAAAAAAATACATCTTTTTCTTTCTCAACGGAGAATATCACCAGCATCACTCTTAAATGTGTTCTCCTGGGTCACATCCCAACTGCCTTATCGTGCCTCTGACTTCTGCAAGCAGTCCATGGGGGCCGTCTTGTCGAATCCCTCTCTCCCTCTAGCCGTCCACCAGCCTCGTCCCATCCTCACGTGCGCAACACGAGGAGTTGCACTAGTGTGCGAAGTTTTTCTTGAATCCCGTGCCTCTTTTGTGACTCTCACATCTTTTGCTTCATTTCCTTATGTTTTGTTGCAGCCCATTCTCATGGTGGCATGGAATGCAAAAATCTGAGTTCTGACACATCTGAAAAAGCTTTTATTATGTCCTGTTTTCTTCACACTGACAGATATGAGAACTCGATTAAAATCCATTGTGTTTGGAATTTTGAAGGCTTGCTTTGGGTTCCTCTGTAATCCATATTGCTAATGATTTTTGGGATACAGGTTCTTTGCCTTTGATAATAACCTTTTGTGTGCTTTTTGTGTGATTATTTTTGTTTTCTTCCCGAAGGCTCTTATAATCTTTTTATTACATTTCATATGCTAAATTTTAAAAGATGTCTCAGTCTGTGTATGTGTGTATGTTTAATTCATTCAGTTAGGAGCTCAGTGACCCCCCCCCCTTTCTCCAAAAACCTCTCTTGTTATAGGAATGATTTTCTATATTCTAAGATTATTTTATCAATTTCAAATTCTTCTTCCTCTCTTAATAATTTCTGTAATTCGAATATTGAGCTGATCCTCCATGTCTCCTACTCTTTCTTTTATGTTTTTCCTCTCTCATCTCCGTCTATTGCTTTTATTTTACATTCTAGAAATGTTTTGTTTTGTTTTGTTTTACCTCCACCCATTCTGGTATGTATTTTAACTTGCCCAATATATGATTGTGTGCCTTTGTGTACACAAGTATAAATACATGTATAACTTTTCCAAGGCCTCTTTCCTTTTCATGCATTTGCTTTATATAATACCATGCTCTAATTAATAAATTGGCAATAATTATTAATCATTAATAATTTGACACAATTCAAGAACCTTGCATTGAAACTTACCTTTCTTCAAATTTAGTTTAAAGCCATGTTTATTACATTATTATTTATTATTGTTATTTATTCCTGAGTACAAATACAATGAGATCAATGAGTATCAATCAAATTAGTTCCCTATTGGCTATAAAATTTAGAACAGTCATTTAACTTCTATGTCCCAGTTTCCAAAGCTATAAAAAAGCCATAATAATCCTTAACCTAATCTTCCAGACTTGATATTAAAATCAAATGTAAAGCCTCATTAGAGTCATTTCATGGTGTATAAATGCAAGATATTATCTCTAGAAAAAGAATCCATGTAGTAGAACTGTTGGAAAATGTGAAGACATTAGTTGACTTCTTCTGGAAGAGAACAGTAGTAAATCACTGATGACTTCTAGACACTTCAAGGGTGAGACTGACTGGTCTGGTCATGTTCCAATTGGAACATGTCTGCAACAAAGATTTGGTAACCAGTGAAGTAGAAACTTCATCCTGTAAGTAAAGCTATGTTTCTATGTTGTTTGAGTGAGGCATTTCCTCCTTCGTGTCTATGACAAGGACAGTTTCACGACTTATAAAAAATAATGACACCATTGTAGCCGCCCTAAAAACATCAGAAGAAGCAGAAAAGGCAAGCGTCATTGAGTAGCCTCCATTTGGGGCTCTCGTTAACTACTCCAGAACGTGTGGTGGCATATACTGTAGCTTATTTTTCAGTAAGATCCTGTGATGTTTTTATTTGGCTTTAAAATTTGGACTTGAGGTACACCATTCCTTTAAAGCCAAGAGATGTATTTATGTAGGTTTTGTGTTATTGTCTTCTAAGAATGTGTTCTGCTAACACCGTGTATCTTCGCAGTGATGATCATCTCACTGTAATCATAACTTACTGAAATGGAAATGTGTAAGCTTTGAGTGAAATACTGCTTATTTGGTCTAGGTGGGAGCATACTAGTTTCTTGTTCTTGCTGCTATTATTATTGATTTGCTATAAGGATTTGCTATAAGGATTAAAACCGTGGACTCTATATTCCATGTTTAAATTCATCATGTGGCCCTGCCCCTTACCTGTCTGACCTCAGGCAGATTCGTTCTACAGCTCTCAGTGCCTCAATTTCCTAAACTTAGGTGGACACAATACTAGTGGGATGTCTGGGGGGCTCAGCGGTTGAGCGTCTGAAAAAACATAAGATGGGTAAAGGAAATAAAGAACTAAAATTCATTTTTAAATGCTCATTTACTTAAAGTAGTTAATGCACTAATATGCTTTAAGTCTTAGATTAAAAACACATGCTTTAACTCTTAAAAGTATAAATGTACTTATTTATGTCTCTGGGCAATTTATACCTCCCCCATTCTCATTACAGAGGTGACAATGTTCCCCAATCTCTTATGTGTATTTTCAGACATATTTTAAGCATATATAAACAAATGCATTTTTCCTTCCTTTTCACACAAATGCAAGCATACAAAACACACTCTTACCTTCTCATCTTTTTTTTTCACCAAAAGCTGTATTGTGTGTTAATGTCTATATCAGCGCATAGTAAGCTTTTAAACTCTATTTATGACTTATACAGCTTCACTGGATGGATACATCTAACCAATCTCACCAGGCCACACCTCATGGACAGTTTCGTTAACAACTGTAACTTCTTGTTATAAACGTGTGAAATAAATAGTATTGTACAATTTAAATCAGTTAGTATGTATGTAATATACCGGATGATAATTCCAAGGAAAGGAATTGGTAAGTCAAGGGATAATGCATGGTAATTAATTTAAATTTTTTTTATTTTAAATTTATTTTTGAATATTAATACAGGCATGTAGCACACAAAGCAAAAGGAAAAAAATGAATGGTAAAAATAAGACTCTCTCATACCATTTTCTCATGTTCATCCAGTTGGTTGGACTGGAGATAATCAGGCTTACCCGCTTTATGTCTAAATATCCTTCCAGAGACAGGTAATGTGTACATGTGTACGGAGAAGAATCCCTCTATTTCAGGCGGGTGTTGTTTTCTGTAGCATAACAGTTTATGACATCAGAAGACTCTTGCCTACATGTTTGTTTAAACAGAGATACCGGGCTGGAGGGTAACCGTTCACCCAGGAGTGCACATCATGTGGCCTCACCATTCAGTCTCAGCCATCGTAGTCCTTATCAGGAAAAGTGATGCTTCCTGGGACTCTCACTATAGGGCACCATTTTCCCGAATGAAGAAGGGATAGTGATGAATTCTGTACGTCCTCACCAAGGATTTTCAAACCCACTGCCATCTGCCTCTATGCTTGGCACGCAACGTGTATTCTGGGATTCCTCTTCACCATCATTCGAAACATTACTCTCACTTCTCTCTTAAATCTTTTATTTCCTGTGTCTCGGCCACCCTCTTTCTTAGTTCTGTGTCTAGGGTGTCACATCCCCTAGTAGCTTCCTAAAGAAACGTTAAGGGGGTGGTTATTTTTTTAAAATCTTGTACGTTAGCACATCTCTTTAGCTAATTCTCTCAGCTGATTTTTCTGGATATAGACTTCCGAAGCAGTTTTTCAGCTGTCTTTCTGATTGCCAATGTTGCTAATGAAAAATGCAGACATTCTGATTCTTCATTCTTTGTTTATGAGATTTTTGTCACTCTCCCCCCATGGCAACTTGTGGTATCTTCTTTTTTGCCTCTACTGTCCTAAAATATCAGAATGCATTACCGGTGTGGCTCACCCATCCTACTGGGTACTTAGAAGGTCCTATTAATCTGGAATTTGATTCTTTTTAATTCTAGTAAATGGTCTTAAATTATATTGCATCATATAATATTCCATTTGTTAAATTATGTCATACGTGTTTATTATGTATAATACATACAGTGATGTAATGTATGTAGTTTGTACTAAATGTGATGTGACATTTATAAATCAGCATGTAAGTTATTCTTTTTTAGCAAAGTGAACAAGAGTACTATTAAAGAGTGCTTGCAGTCAGTTCAGGAAATCACATATATGCTACTTGCAGAAGAGTTACACCCACAGTAGTGATGTCCTCTAAACAATGTAAATAAGTATTTCTTATATTTTGAAAATATTTTGGCAACAAAGGACTACATTTGACACACCATATTTTATCATTCATCTCTCTCACACACACATACATACAGATACATATCTATAATATTCTACTACTCTTTATTGTAGAGACTATTCTAGAGAATATAATTATTGGTAGTGGTATATTATTGGTTAAATAAATGAATTAATTCATTTATTGTTAAATACATTCATTTATTTTTAAATGAATTAATTCAAGTTCCAAATGTCAAAGTCCACTAACACCTTATTCTTAAAACAGAATTTTTTTTTTTTTTTTTTAAATTTTTATTTATTTATGATAGTCACAGAGAGAGAGAGAGGCAGAGACACAGGCAGAGGGAGAAGCAGGCTCCATGCACCGGGAGCCTGACGTGGGATTCGATCCCGGGTCTCCAGGATCGCGCCCTGGGCCAAAGGCAGGCGCCAAACCGCTGCGCCACCCAGGGATCCCTTAAAACAGAAATTTATATTATTTTCTTAAATATTTTACAACCATTTCTGATGTTAAATAAGATAGCTTTTCCTTTTCTATGCTCAAAAAATATATAGGGTTATATATAACCTGGATTTAATATACTAATGCAGATCTATAAAATCATAACATATAATAGCTCTGGCCTATAATAAATGTGTAAATATTTATTTTGGATTTTCAGCCCATTATTTCCCCAGATCATCTACCTTCTTACCATAACAAAAGTGTTCAGTGTACAAATATTAAGACTGAATTTATGTGATATTAGCAATAAGAACGTTCCATCAAGTGCCATATTCCACTGAAGAGTAGAAGTAGACCTCCACTAATAATCTCCCTTTTTTGGACAAAATGTCATCATTTCATCATTATATTACCTCTCGTTATATTCGAAACATATATTTAATTTTCATTTTTAAAAAAGCTGAAACGCAATTGTACTACATTTCTTTTATTACTGTTATTTTTCAGTTATTGAAGTAATTTGAGAACTAACATTGGCATTATGCTAAATTATCATTCAAGATTTGTGTTGTTTCTCTTTGTTTTCAGCATGCAGTGACCTGGAGTTCAGGGAAGTGGCAAACAGATTGCGGGACTGGTTCAAGGCCCTTCATGAAAGTGGAAGCCAAAACAAGAAGACAAAAGCATTACTGAGGCCTGAGAGAAGCAGTAAGATTTCTAAATATGACATGTGCCATTGTCTTTGACATGGAACTTTATTTCCAATGAATCACTTAGATCAAAACACATATTTCAAAATTTATTCTTTGCTTAGGTGCTGAACAAAAATCAGAACATTGCTATTACTTCCAAGCACACTCATAGTATTTTGCAAGGAAATAAAATATTTGTGACAACTCTGATTGGTTAAAAAAAAAAAAAAAAAGACATATCCCCTCAGAGACGACATTAACTTTCAGTTGAAGTGAAAAAGTAGGAATATTTTTCAGTTTTGATAGCAGTGATAAAGAATAAAACAACACTAGAGATAAAGGTAAGATTGTTCGAGTGCTTGAGAGTTTTACAGACACAATCAGTCACCCCCCTGCCCAGGCTACCGTTTCCGTGATGACTCTGCAGGCATTTCTACTTTGACCCAACAAAGCCAGTAGACAAGAGTGCTTTCAACAACACAGTGCAAATCAAATTCATTTTAAAAAGAAGAAAATAAGCTATATGAAGAGTACATGAATATTTTATCATCTGTATAATTTCCTCAGAGTGTTTTCTAACTCCTTAGAAGTAGGAAATGGCAATTGAAGGAAAGCACTTGCTATGAAAATTGTATGAACTTTAATTCTATATTTTTCATTTATAAAAAATATCATTACACATTTAATACATGTAAAAGAAAGATATTGAAATGTGAGCTTAATCTGAGAGGCTTCAAAAATTGAAGTATTTGCTCTGAAATATAAGAAGAGGTGGTGGGGCAATAATTAGAAGCAGCATCTTGTAGTTGACCGAGTCCCAAGTGTGTGCCCTTCTTTGCTCATTGTGACATGACCCATTCACTCTACTTTGCAATCCTCAAATAGCACTTTCTTTTTTTTTTTTTTCTTAAGATTTTATTTATTTACTTATTCCTGAAAGACTCAGAGAGAGAGGCAGAGACACAGGCAGAGGGAGAAGCAGGCTCCATGCAGGGAGCCCGATGCGGGACTAGAACCCAGGACCCCAGGGGTCATTCCCTGAGCCAAAGGCAGACGCCCAACCACTGAGCCACCCAGGTGTCCCCTCAATAGCACTTTCTAACAAAATCACCTCATAGATGGTCATGGTTATCCATTCTCTATGGTCCCCAAATACCTCTTTTTTTGTTTGTTTGTTTTCTCATCAAGGGATTTTCTACAATCTCAACCTTTTGTATTTATGAATCTGATATAGGTTCTTAACTAATTTAATAATTCTTTTTAACTAAGCTCAGCTATCACTGATAGACATAATAATCTTCGAACATGTGATGACGATGTATATATGTTTCTTCTCATGAACTTCAGAAAGAGATTATAGTATTCCCCTACCCTGTAGGAGTATTTCTCAGGTGTGTCTTTGGAATTATTGATTACATTTTTGCCAGATGTTAATTTTTTGGATGCCTTGAGTATAGCTAAAATGACTAACCTTACTTAATAGGAACAACAGAGCTTGTTTGTCCCTGTATTCATAAAGCAAACACATCTGGGGTGAGGTAAAAGTTTGTTCCAGACCCTTACATATTGATCTTTAAAAATCCATGTCTACACTTATCCTACCAATTCCCAGACTTGAATATTTGTATTTCTTGATCTCAAATTTCTCCTTTAAACTTAAGACTAGTAATCTCTCCCATATTTGGAGATGGATAAAAGGAGAGCTCCTAGAACACTCAGCACAGTGCCTGGTTAATTGTACACATTCATAAATACCATTTCCCTTTCCGGCTTCTTGTTTCAAGAAATGAGGCACTCTTAATATAGTGGGTTATTTACAAGAAACTCATAAGTAGCTGAATATCTTTGGAAAGTAAATGAAAAACTGGACATAGGATTATTTTTACTACTTGAAATGGTCAGAGGACAACTAGAAATAAGAGACAAAATCCATTCGGACAGATAAGACAAATCACTAGAAGAAAAATGGCGGACTGCCTCAATTCCTCAGATCTATACATCATCCGAGTGTGTTCTTTCCTGACTCAATCATACTTAATTTGTGAACCAACCCACGATATTATATTCCATTTCCTTTGTATTTTTATTTTTCCTTCACAGCATTTCTCAGTATCTACTGCAGTAGTAATCTACATGTTTATTCGGATTCTCTCTCTCTCTCTCACACACACACACACACTAGATGACAGAAATCTTTACTGACCATTGTATTATAGGAGTAGAGTAGTTTGATACATAGCACTGCTAAAAAAAAAAATACTAGTATGAATGGAAGAAACAAAGAAACCATCAAAATGCTGCATTACCTTGATGTACCACAATTTAATCACAGTTTTCCTCTTAAGAATGATTGTTTATTGTTTCCATTATTTTCTCCATGACAACCAATTCTGCAGCTGATTGTTTTGCTTTCATTTCTAAGAAAGATTCCAAGAAGTGGAAGTGATGGGTCAACATGTGCATGCATTTCAAATGATAAATGATAATAGATGTTGTAGGTTGCTTTGCAAAAAAAAAAAAAAAAATCTTAAGGTATTTCTAATTCCTAACTGCAGAACATGTGAGTTAACTTTTGTCTTCATCCCTAGCAGCAAAAATATTACCATTCTTTTTAACGTGTCCATTCTGCTGAGCATGCTGTAATAGTTCATTATTAATCTCATTTGCATTCCCTTGATTAGTAGTGAACTTGAACATAAAATATTAGTGGGGGAGAACTTTCATTCAGCAAAACGATATAAAATGACTCATTCAGCTCAGGCCACTCTAATAAAATACTATAGACTAGATGGATTAAACAGTTGACATTTCAAGAATTCTGGAGGCTGGGAAGTCCTACATCATGGTATTGGCAGATTGGATTCTGGAGAGGACCATGTTCCTGCTTGTAGATATCTTTTGCTCATGGCGAAATCAGAAAAGGATCTCTCTAGGGTCTCTTCTTATTAGGGCACCAATCCTCTCACATAGGCTCCCCCTTCATGACCAACTGCCCCCAAAGGCCCATCTCCAAATGCCATCCAGCTAGGGGATAGGACTTCATCATATGCATTTTGGGAGGACACAATTCAGTACAGAGCACCAAACAAAACAGCACACATACACCCGGAAAACCACTAGTTATGTCAACTTACAAGTTCAATTTTAAGGAAGCTATATTGATGACTTCCATTATAATTGTTTTTAATTATTCCTTCTAGTATTTTGGGGAGTTTTTGCTATGTGTGCTTGCTACTCTATTTTTTAAATATATAGATTTATTTATGATCTATACATTAATAAATTATGCTTATCACTTTATTTTATGATCATATTCTACTTACTGCTTTTTTTGCACAGATTTCACCTAATCTGATAGTAATATCATCACTTCTATATTTAATTTTATTGCACTTGCCCAATATATTCATCAACATTTTATTGTCAATCTTTCTTTATTACTTAGAACTAAATGTCTTTCTTGTAAGCATCCATAATTGAGCTCTGAGTTTTCAATATGACAGTAAGAAAACTGAGTGACTTTTATAATCAAGATATAACAATAAAGTCAACATAAAACACAGAAACATATTCTGATAAAACACAGAATGTTTGCCATAGGAGATTACCCAGAAGACAAAGAAAACCTTATTATCACAATTTCTGGTTAAGAAAAGACCAATAATCCAAGAAAAATTTGTAATTTTTAAAAGAGAAACAAAATTTTAGTTTTACATCTGTATAATATTTGATACTCATTTTAATTTTTTTTATATAAGAAACCTTTCAAATATTAGTGAGCCGTGACCATGGAAATAGTTTCAGGGATCCTTTTATAATTTTTTGTATTCATATACCATTTGGTCTTATGCATTTTTGTAACAGTAATTTTATTTTAGAATAAAACTATGTTTTTTAACAAAGTCATATCTTGCATACCTTGCGTATCAAGTTGCTTATATTTTATATATCAAGTTTGCATTATTTTTTCCTACTAGAGTATTACTTATATAGAGATTATCATTTTAAATTACAGTAATTTTTATTTTATATAGAAAACTATGAAGTAGATAATTTTGAACTGTTATGCATTAGCATTTTGCAGATTAAGAGGATTTATAAATATATATTTTATACTTTTTATACCCATATCAATTTTTATATGTAACTTTTTAAGTTGCAAAAAGAACATGTTTATTAACAGACCCAAATATATAAAAATGAAACTACAAAATTAGTGTGAATCATAAAAATTAGAGGCAAACAGTACATATATTTAAATTTCTCTAGTAGATGTAATGCTAACTTATTGAATCAATATACCTATTTAAATTTAGGACAAATATGTTCCAATAGAATATAAATGTATGCTTACATTATATGTAATGCTGATAACTCTGAAGATACAGTTTTTTATTACATTTTTTAAGGTTTTATTTATTTATTCATGAGAGACAGAGACAGAGAGAGAGAGAGAGGCAAAAGACATAGGCAGAGGGAGAAGCAGGCTTCCCATGGGGAGCCCAATATGGAACTCAATCCCAGGACCCTGGGATCACGCCCTGAGCCAAAGGCAGACGCCCAACAGCTAAGCCACCCAGGTATCCCAGTGTTTTTATTAAAAAAACATATTAAACTAGTTTCTTTTACAAAAGTTTAACTTATGCTAATTGAATTTGTAAAGGATTTGGGTTATTATAGTTTTAATACATTTTTTTAAGTATAGTTGACCTACAAAAAAAAAAAAAGTATAGTTGACCTACAATGTTACATTATTTTCAGGTGTACAACATAGTGATTCAACTTCTTTATACATGACATTAGGTTCCCCAGAAGTGTACCTACCATGTGTCCCAAACATCACTATTAAATTACTCCCGACTATGTTCCATATGTTGTATCTCTCATTCCCATGACTTGTTTATTCCATAACTGGAAGCCTGTACTTCCCACTTCCCTTTATCCATTTTGTCCAGCCCATCACCTCCCAGTCCTCTGGTTTGTTTTCTGTATTTTTAGATCTGTTTCAGCTTTTTGTTTATTTAATTCTTTAGATTCCATAAGTAAGTGAAATCATATAGTATTTTTCTTACTCAGTCTGACTCATTTCACTTAGTATAACATCTTCTAGATCGTGAACATAGGTTGCTTACATATCTTGGCTCTTGTAGATAATGCTGCAGTAAATATAAGGGTGCATCTATTTCTTTGAACTGATGTTTTATTTTGTTTTTTTAAAGATTTTATTTATTTATTCATGAGAGACACAGAGAGAGAGGCAGAGACACAGGCAGAGGCAGAGGGAGAAACAAGCTCCATGCAGGGAGCCCAATGCAAGACTCAATACCGGTCTCCGGGATCATGCCCTGGGCTGAAGGCAGACACTTAACCTCTGAGCCACCCAGGGTCCTGAACTGATGTTTTGTATACTTTGGGTAAATACCTTTGTGAAATTGGATCATATGGTACTTTTATTTTTATTTTTTTTAGGAATGTCCATACCGTTTTCCACAGTGATGTTAGCAAATTACATTCTTGCCAACAGTATACAAGAGTTCTTTTTGTCTACATCCTCACTAACACTTGTTGTTTCTTGTCTTATTTTAGCTGTACTGACAGGTATGAGGTGACATCTCATTGTGGTTTTGATTTGCATTTCCTTGATGATGAGTGATGTTGAACATTCCTTATATATTTATGGCCATCTGTATGTCTTATTTAGAAAAAAAAAAGTCTATTCATGTCCTTTGCCCACTTTTTAAAATCAGACTGCTTGTTTTTGTTTGTTTGTTTGTTTGTTTGTTTGTTTGGTGTTGAGCTGTATAAGTTCTTTATCTATTTTGGATATTAGCCCTCTATTAGTTAGATAGGTCATTTGCAATTATCTTCTCCTATTCAGTAGATCACCTTTTTGTTGATGGTTTCCTTCACTGTACAAACGTGTTTTATTTTGATGTAGTCTCAATAGATTTTTTTTTTGCCTCTGATTTCTATGTCTTAGAAGACATATCTATAAAGTGTTGCTATGGCCAACGTCAGAGAAATTACTACCAATGTTGTCTTCTAGGATTTTCAGGTTTCATGGTTTCAAATCTTTAATCCATTTTGAGTTCATTTTTTGTATATGATGTTAAAAGGTGATCCAGCTTCATTCTTTTGCATGTAGTTCTATGGTTTTCCCAGTACCATTTCTTGAAGAAATGGTCTTTTTAAAACATTAAGGTTGTTAAAAGGTTATTTTTTATTTTTTTATTTCTAGAAATTTTAGTAATATATAATTTATATAAGCACTTACTATTCCTAAGCTAATCACAACACATACTTCTTAAGTGATTTTATAATGTAATTTGATAATACCATCTGAAGATAGGGGAAAAATACACACACCCCTGCACATTCATGCATACACATAAAGATTGTGTTTACAGAGAATGGGATAGATTGTAGTTACAGTTAAATATGAGACCAATGCTCTACAAAGTATTTTGCAATTTGTAGAGATATTGGAAGGAAATAGTCCTTGGAGAAGCAGGCTCCATGAATCCATTCATCTGTTGATGGACATCTGGGCTCTTTCCATGGTTTGCTCTTGTGGACACTGCTCTTATAAATATAGGGGTGCAGGTGCCCCTTTGAAACATTATTTTTGTATCCTTTGGGTAAATAGTTAGTAGTGCAATTGCTAGGTCATAATGTAGTTCTATCTTTAACCTTTTGAGGAACCTCCATACTCTTTGCCAAAATGGCTGCATGAGCTTGCATTCCACCAACAGTGTGTAAGGATTCTTCCTTCTCTGCATTCTTGCCAACATCTGTTGTATCCTGAGTTGTTAATTTTAGCCATCTGACACGTGTGAGGTGGTACCTCAGTGCAGTTTTGATTTGTATTTCCTTAATTATTAGTGATGTTGAGATTTTTTTCATGTGTCTAGTGGCCATTTGTATGTCTTCTGTGGAGAAATGTCTGTTCATGTCTTTGGCCCATTTCTTAACTGGATTTTTTGTGTTTTGGGTATTGAGTTTGAAGAGTTCTTTATAGATCTTGGATACTAGCCCTTTAATATGATGTGTCATTTGCAAATATCTTCTCCCATTCCATAAGATGGCTTTTAATTTTGTTGATTGTTCCCTTTGCTGTGCAGAAGCTTTTTATCTTGATGAAATACCAATTACCCCATCTCTCCATCTATCTTTTGTTTCCCTTGCCTTTAGAGACATGCTTGCAAGAATTTGCATTGGCACAGGTCACAGAGGCTGCTGCCTGTGTTCTCCTCTAGGATTCTGATGGTTTTCTATTGACATTTAGGCCTTTCATCCATTTTGAGTTTATTTTTGTGTATGCTGTAAGAAAATGTTCCAGTTTCATTCTTTTGCATGTTGCGGCCCAATTTTCCCAATACCATTTGTTGAAAAGACTGTCTTTTTTTTCTACTGGATATTCTTTCCCGCTTTGTTGAAGATTGGTGACCATAGAATTGAGGGTCCCTTTCTGAGTTCTCTATTCTGTTCCATTGATCCATGTGTCTATTTTTGTACCAGTACCATATTGTCTTGATGATTGAAGCTTTTTAATACAGCTTAAATTCTGGAATTATGATGCCTCCAGCTTTGGTCTTCTTTTTCAACATTACTTTGGCTATTCAGAGTCTTTCCTGCTTCCATACAAATGTTAGAATTGTTTGTTCCAGCTCCGTGAAAAATGCTGATGTTATTTTGATGGAGATTACATTGAATGTGTAGATGCTTTGAGTAGGATATACATTTTAACAATATTTGTTCTTCCAATCCATAAGTACAGAATGTTATTCTATTTCTTCATCTCTTTCTCAATTTCTTTCATAAGTGCCCTATAGTTTTCATAGCACACCTGTTTGGATAGGTTTATTCCTAGGTGTCTTACGGTCTTTGTTGCAGGAAGGAATAGAAAATGTGAACAGACTCATAACTGGAAAAGACATTGCATCAGTAATAAAAAAAAAAAATCTCCCAACAAACGAGAATCTATGGCTGAATGGCCTCCTTGGGGAATTCTTCCAAAAATTTAAATAAATAATACCAGCCACTGGAAAACAATATGAAGGTTCCTCAAAAAGATAAAAATAGAAGTATCCTGAGACCCAACAATCGCACTATTAGATATTTATCCAAATTATACAAAAATAGTAATTTGAAGGGGTTCATGCACCCCAATATTTATAGCAGCAATGTCCACAATAACCGAACTATGGAAAGAGCCCAGATGTCCATCAACTGATGAATGGATAAAAAAGATGTGAGATACCTATCTATCTAATCTATCTATAATGGAATCAAAAAGAATGAATCAAAAAGCAATCAAAAAGAATGAAATCTTGCCACTTGTAAATGACATGGATGGAACTAGAGGTTATTATGGTGAGCAAAATAAGTCAGAGAAAGATAAATACCAGAATTTCACATATGATTTCATTCATATGTGGAATTTAAGAAACAAACAAACAAACAAACAAAAAAACAGATGACTATAGGGGAAGGGAAAGAAAAATAAAATAAGATAACACAAAGAGGGAGTCAAACCATAAGAAACTCTTGACTATAAGGAACAAACAAAGACCCCACTAAAAAGGAGAATTATAGACCAATATCTCTGATGAACATCGACACAAAAATTCTTAACAAAATACTACCTAATAGAATCCAACAATACATTAAAAGGATTATTCACCAGGACTAAATGGGATTTATTCCTGGGATACGGGGTGTTTTAATATTCAAATATCAATCGATGTGATATACCACATTATACATGAAAGAGTAAGAACCATATGATCTTCTCAAAAGATGCAGAAAAAAAGCATTTGACAAAATACAGCATCCTTTCTTGATAAAAACCCTCAAGAATGTAGGATAGAAGGAACATACCTTAACGTCATAAAGCCCATATATGAAAGACCCTAGATAATATCATTCTCAATGGGGAAAACCTGAGAGCCTTTCCCCTAAGGACAGGAACATGACAGGGTGTCCACTCTCACCACTGTTGTTTGACATAGGACCGGAAGTCCTAGCCTCAGTAATGAGACAACGACAAGAAATAAAAGGCATCCAAATTGACAAAGAAGAGGTCAAACTTTGACTCTGCAGAAAAGTCTTTCTTTTACAGGAAGGAGAAGGCAGGCCAGCAATGCCTTTGTGGATGAGGAGGCCAAATGTGTTGGGTAAGCAGGCAGCAGAATTTGGGCACTTTAACAGGGAATAATGTTTCCATGCTCAGCAGATTCTCAGTAAATCAATTAAGGAAGGATTTTGTGTATCTTAGCGCTTTAGTTCTTGCTCAAACATGTGGAAAAGCCAGAGTTTAGGTGTCTGGGGAAAAAGAAAAGCATGGCTAATGTTTGGTCAAGCCAAAGTTCAGTGGCTGAGTAATGGGCAATTGTGAGCATTTGGTCAAACTTTATTCCTAACTATAAGTGAGTCATTTATCTACCAAGCGAGGATATGAGACTCTTAAGCTTCTGATTTCACTCATGATTTCAATCCTTTTATATCTTTGGTCTGTATTTTGATACATTCCTTGCACTTGATTCTCTAGACCATTAATTTGATGCTTCACAGTGGCAATTCTCTCTACAATTCACCCACGGGATTGCTTATCTGGGAAATCATGTTTTTCCATCCAGAAAGTATTATTGTACATTTTTTATGTGTTTACTCTTAAATACATGTGTGCGTGTGTGTGTGTGTGTGTGTTAAATTTAAGTAGACGGTCTCTTCCCATATTTATTCCACTCAACATGAAACTAATTTTTCTCTCTCTGGCTACTTGAGCCCTTTAGATATGTGGTGCTTTCCCTGTGTTTATTCACTGAGCCCCAGTCTATTTGATGATATCCTTTTATTGGTGATAATCTCACATGGGATGGAAAAGTCTCAAATGGGCTTAACCTCAACACATCAGGAAGGCCAGTGGTTGCCTGAGCCTAGTAGGAAATCACCTTATTCCCATATCTCTTACTGTCCTGGCCTCTTTTATGAAATCAAGCTCCCAATATAGTGAGTCGATATTGAATACTGACTGACCTTCTCCCCGGGAGCCTATAGATTCCTGTGAGTCAGGCTAATTTTAGGAGCTCTCACTTCCTGTTCTCTGCCCTTGACCCACATTCTGTTCTCCATCACCCACCTAACCCCCAGGGGAGAGAGAGCTTGATAGCAATTTACACTCATTTGCCTTTAGACTCTAACACTCCTTTGACTGAAGAGAGTGATAGTGGATTGGAGTTGATCACGGAGAAGGAGCTTGCTGCATTGGGTGGTCAGAACACCGTTCTTGTGCTTCATCAACCAACTTCAAATCTAATATAGAAAGTGACAGATCTGAAGAACAACTTAGAGAAAAAACATTTTTATATTTAAATATCAAAGTGGCAATGCTAGGAGAAATACCTGAGAGAGGGCCACAATGTGTATTTTTCCAATCGTGCAAAGAAGGATGCTTAAATACTAATATTTATTGTTTAATCTATTACCTTTGAGACAGATAATTTGGCTTTGATGGATTTGTATCTTTATGACATTTAAATTGGTAAAATTTTCAAAAAAAAATGGCCAGTTTTTACTTTACTGTCTGGAAATATCACAGTTTACTTTCTATATTAGTAGAATATTTGTGAATAGAGTATGTAGTTCTTTACAAATTAATTCTCAAAAAATACATCTGCTTGATTTAACTTACAGACCAACATACAGTAGAAGTTAATGAATGAGTTCAAGATGTTAGTCTGAGTCGCACAGAGCTGGTTGGCATGTAGGAAGAGAGTGGAGAAAGGATGTTAGTCTATATCTGCCTTTTTTAAAGATTGTATTATTTATTTATTTATTTATTTATTTATTGAGAGAGAG
Source organism: Canis aureus (assembly GCF_053574225.1). Lineage (NCBI taxonomy): Eukaryota > Metazoa > Chordata > Mammalia > Carnivora > Canidae > Canis > Canis aureus. Next base: position 69,112,522 of record NC_135623.1, on the reverse strand, counting down.
AGAGGGGAGAGGGTGGGGCAGAGACACAAGCAGGCTCCATGCAGGGAGCCTGATGTGGGACTCAATCCTGGGACTCCAGGATCATGCCCTGGGCCAAAGGCAGGCGCTAAACCACTGAGCCACCTGGGCTGCCCCCTATATCTGCTTTGCCAGTACTTTCTATCCTTAAATAGTCTGACAAATTCAGCGTTCTACTCACTTCATACATAGCCTTAGATTTGTGCTACTTCCAACCAACCACATAGAGCGATAAAGGCTCATAGGAACAACACAGAAAAATCTGGCTCCAAATACTGTCTAAAAGAAGAGCCATTGCCTTATCAGACATTGTTGCACATGAATGTAATATGTTAGGTTCAACCAAATGGAATGACCAATTTTGGAATCAGAAAACAATATTCTCAAAGGATCAACTTCTAAAATAAAAATAATCTGAAAAATCCGCTACTTTATTTTTTACTCATATCTCATCATCTCTTTTTATAGGTAGGTTAATCTGTGTACTTTCATAATCTAAATTATTCTCTCTCCCCAAGTAATGCAAACCTTTCATCTGTTTAATTCTTCTGCAGAGTTATAATGAGCAAAAATATAAATTAAACCACAATATCTTGTGTTTTCCTTTATCATAGTCCCATAACCCAGCCTCATTATATATGAACTACAGAGCTGCTAATGATCCTGAAGTTGAGTACAGAATGTGTAATATGTTCTCTAGCTTCATTTTTTTCCCCCTATTTAGCAGCCAGATTGCTAAAAACAATTAGTTCAGATTGCTCTTGTGGCCTAACCACTGCCTGCTGACCTCTCTGTGGGTTCTAGGAGGTGTTACAGGATTTTCGATTAATGCAGTTCCTCATAATAAAGTACTTGCTTCATAGTTATTGGTTTTTGGGGAGAAATCCAAGAACACTCTTCACCCTGTTATCTGTACCTTCTCACTTCATTCTGCTTGTTGCTTAAATATCTGGCGTCAGAGGTTCTCCTTTCTACCACGTATGAAACTGTAACACCAGCACGAGTATTTGCCTGAGTGTTATGCTGCTTTGCTTTTCTTTATAGCAAATGCATTTATTCCAAAGGAAACTTAAGTTCTATGAGGCCAGGAATCGTCTGCTATGGGATCTCCAGAAACAGCCCTGGCTCGCCACAGGGACTCAGTGACTAATACAGTGGCCCGTCGCTGCTTTCCTACTGCTGAAAGACACCCAGGTTCCAGGAGGACACGTGTATGACAGTAGGACTGAGAGTCAAGGGTCAATGGAACTTAAATGGGAAGATACTCTGCTTCTTTTTATAAGGAAATAAGCTTTGAATGTACACCATGGCTTCATCAAAGAAGGGAAACTTGCTAGTCTCATACACTAGCCATCGGATTAATAGTATCATACTTTTATGTTAAACATCTTAAAAAAATAAACATCTTATTACACTGTCAGAAATATTTTTCACAATGGTAAAAATAATAGATTTTTTTTCCTTAGAGGTTATTTTAGTAGTTGTTCTCAATTCTCTAACACAGTAGGGTACTAACCTGCGTTTTTGACTGACCAAATTTTATTACGGTCATTATCTAAAACACAGTATTGCCATTCCCTAAGAAGAATTGATTATTTATCTGAATCTCGGATAGTGTCAATATTCCATAGTTAAAATGTTTTCGGTTGACAGGGAAGATCAATAATGTTACTGCTTTTTAAGAAATTAAGCAAACTGGTAAAGTTTGCCATTATTTTTAACAACCTACAGCTCCTTTATATACAAACTCAAGTTTCTCGGGGCACCCGGGTGGCTGAGTCAGTTAAGCCTCAGGCTCTTGATCTCAGCTCAGTTCTCGATCTCAGGGTCAGGAGTTCAAGCCCTGCACTGGGCTCCAAGCTGGGTATGGAGACTACTAAAGGAATTATTAAAAATTTAAAAAGTCAGGTTTCTTTGGGTCTATCTTGTTTGGCTCTATTTTAGAGCTATTGTTGGCCACTGAGCCATTCATTATAGAAAAACAACTAAGATGGTAAAAACTTAAAATGTGTTTTATAAAGAGAAGCTGAAGGAAATCAAGCCATTTAGTCTCTGATTCTATGATCTTTATACCATTAATATACCTGTTTGAGTTTTTTTTTTCAATAAAATATATGTTATACATAATGTAGTCTGTATACTGGATATATTTTGTTTTATTATTTATATCTCCAAAAATTTAAGAACAGAAATACAATACACAGTTTTCTTTTTAAACATGGTTACAATAGAGTATGTGTGTATGTGGGGAGGGATATCCTTCTCTGAAAAAGCCACTGTATTAATTTTATTTTTGTCAATTTGGAAAGCATCAAGACATCAGAATCACATGCAAAATCTTCGGATTAACAGGCTACCTCAGATTAAGAGAATGCCTCATGTTTAGGTTTTTAGGTACCAAATGCTCTGCTCAGTCATAGAAAATGACAATTACTTAAACCCCCAGGGTAAATGAATGCATTTTAATGTCTTACAGAGACTTTGTTCACTTTATGTCATGCTGTCTTCACATTGAGAGGAAGATTGAATTTGAAATCAGATGACTTGAAAACAATGCCCATTTTAATGCAATTAGGAGCTGTTTAGGTACAGCCCAGAACTTTATCTTTTGAAAACAAAGATTCGTAAAGTTGGTAGATGAATTTTCTTTTCTTATTTCAAATCATAAAAGGAAAGATCCAGACCACTGCTTATTTTGTTCTAATTATTGAGATATCTTGCATTTTCTTTTTTCTTTTTTTTTTTTTTTATTTTGTAGCAACAAACAGGTGGTTGCTTCTTACAGGTTATTATGAAATATTGTCAATTTGACTACATTTTGTTTCAACAAAGTGAATACCTTCATTTCAAAATATAATCATGTCGGTGTTCAGAACATATTTAACTAATAATTTGAACCATTAGAACCAAGTTAAAAATGAAACAACACCTTCTTCCCAAAAAGACTGCAACAAAGAGATCTAAAAAAAAAAAAAATCTCTGCAGAAAGATGAAACAACATTAATACAAACATTTCATATGCATCCAGTCAATTGTAACATAAGCATTACTTCTATTGAAGTTTACTCCAGTGTCAGTTGAGAACCACACTCAAATATCTGGAGTGTGCGCATAATAGGTGTCTTAAAAACATCAAGACATGATATCTAAAACAAAGAGGGGAAAAAAAAAAAAAATAAAAAAAAAAAAAAATAAAACAAAGAGGGGAAATTATATATAAAAAGGAAATAAAATTGCTCAAAAGTATAATTCTTGGGGGTTATTTACCATGGAAACAAATGGATCTATACACCACAGTAGTCCTTGGACCATATGCTAGCCAATAAAAAAAAAGCAATTAATTTTATGATGATTCCTTTGAGACATTAATGAGTGTTAAATTATTTTAAGGTATCACAGATATGAAGGAAAAATACATATATAACATTTTTCTATTTCTTTCATTTTAATTACACATACAATACATAACTATTTTTTAAATAGACCCGTGAAGGTATATTAAGGGAATTAACATCCTTTCACCAGCCAAATCCACTCCTTCCATCATGAGGTGAACAAGTGTTAGGAGCCTGATATATTTGGTTTTCCAAACTTACTTTATTCTCATGCAACATATATATTTACATAAAAATTCTTGTTATTAATGAGAGCCTGCTATGTACAGTATACAGACCCATAAATATCATTACTATGCACCTCTTACTAATTTTTTAATCCTTTATTGCATTGCAAGTATTTTCTCACTACTTCTTCTCTATTTTGATTTCAGAGTTCTTAATTTGGGTCCCTTAAGAAATGTCTCTCATAAAAAACAATGCCCTGGATGTCTTCCAATGTATATACTTTTGCATTTTGAATCTTTAAGCTATCCACAATTCCTTCATGTGAGACAGGATTCTGGCAATAGATCATGTTTCCTCAACTGAATTAAATGAAATATATTATTTAATCCATGTTTATGTCTGTATTTTCTAAGTTCTCTATATTTTTTGTTCTTTCTGTTACTCATTTCTATTATAATTTTGTTATGTTTTATGTACTTTGTATGATTTTAGTTCTTTCAAATTTGTTGTAATCTGTTTTATGGCTCAGAACATGTTTCATATGCACTTAAAAAGGAATTGGTATTTTGTTATTATTTGTTGGAGTGTTTTATCAGTATAAATCATTTCAAGTTTGTTGATGATGTCGTTCAGATTTTCTTTTCTTTTTTTTTTTTAATTTTTATTTATTTATGATAGTCACACAGAGAGAAAGAGAGGCAGAGACACAGGCAGAGGGAGAAGCAGGCTCCATGCACCGGGAGCCCGATGTGGGACTCGATCCCGGGTCTCTAGGATCGCGCCCTGGGCCAAAGGCAGGCGCCAAACCGCTGCGCCACCCAGGGATCCCAAGATTTTCTAATACCCATACTGTGTTTCTCCCTACCTATTCTATTGATCATTTACAGAGTAGTGTTGAGGTCTCCAGATAAAATTGGGAATTTGTCTATTCCTCCAATCAGTTCTGTTAGTTTTTTTTTTTTCTCATGAATTTGAAATTTAATTTTATATACAGATACTTTCAGGTTGTTATATATATTCATTATGTAATGCCTTTTTCTATTGTGGTAACATTCCTTATTTTTAAATCTAAAATATTAGTATTGTCAGTCTGGCTTTTTTCCATCAGTGTTTGCCTGGTGTACATTTCCAGCCTACTAATGTCAACCTCCTATGCCATTTTATTTAAAATGGTCTGCTTGAAAACAAACAAAAAATAATAATAATAAATAAATAAAATGGTCTGCTTGAAAACAATATATAGTTAGAGTGTGTGTGCATATGTGTGTGTATTTTAATACATTTTATTTTAATTGATATGCTTAGATCATTTATTTTTAACATAATTAATGATATAGTTTCATTATAATATACTTTCTTGCTAGGTGTTTTCTCTTTTCTATCTCTTCTTTGCCCATTTTTCCTTCTTAAGATGCTTTATTCTGGACCAAGTAAGTATTTTTTATGATGTCATTTTATTTCTATTTTTGGTTTATTGTTTTTTTTTTTTTTTTTTTTTTTTGGTTTATTGTTTTTATCTCCTCTTGAAAGTTTTTTAATGGTTACACTTGGATTTACAAGATACAAATCTAATTTGTCACAGTCTACCTCCAAATAATACTTTGCCATTTTACATATATTAGAAGTACTTATGATTCTCAATTTATCCCATCTTTTGTGCTATTTTGACATATGTTTTGCTTTAATGTAGGCTACAAACACTTAATGCTAATAACTTTAGATTAGACACACCATGGTCCTTTATGTATTCTTATTGAAGTATAATTAACATATCATACTATATTAGTTTTAAGACTGTATTGATTCAAAAATTCTGTACATAATTCAGATCTCACTATGATAAGTGCTGTCACCATCTGTCACCATACAACATTGCAGTAGGATTGACTATATTCTCTCTGTTGTCCTGTTCATCTCTGTGACTTATTTATTCTATAACTGGAATTTGTCCCTCTTCCTGCCCTTTATCTATTTCACCCATCTGCCCACCCACCTCTCCTCTGGCAACCATCAGCTTATTCTCTGTACTTAAGAGTCTGTATTTTATTTTATTTGTTTGTTTCTCAGTATGGAGGTTCCTCAAAAAATTAAAAACAGAAACACCATATGATCTAGTAATTCTACTGCTGGGTATTTACATATAGAAAACAAAACACTAATTTGAAAAGATACATGTGCTCCTATGTTTATTGTGGCATTATTTACAACAGCTACGAGTTGGAAGCAATTCAGTGTCCATGGATGGATGAAAGCATAAAGATGTAGGGTATATACACACAGTGGAATTTGGCTCAAATTTTAAGAAGAATGAGATCTTGACATTTGTGATGACACAGATGGGTCTAGAGGGTATTATGCTAAGTCAAAGAACTCAGACAGAGAAAGACAAATACTGTATGGTTTTATTTATATGTGGAATCTAAGAAACAAAACAAATGAACATAAACATTCAATTATCTTTTAAAGTTTTTGAAATAAAAAATATGAATTTCACATGCATCCTCAGCTATGCTACTATCAGAATTCGTCAGGGTTTTTTGGTTTCTTGGTTTCTAACAATCCAAGTTTCTTCCTAATGTCATATGCATTCTACCTCAAAAACTTATTTCTTAAGATTTCTTAGAGTTCGCATCTGCTTTAAATGATTTTTCTCCCATTTTTATTTGTTCAATGGTATTTCTCGTTCCTTTGTCAAAGATCCTTTCTCTGGGTAAAGAATACTTGGTCCCGAGCTCTGTTTTTCTTGCAGCACGATGCAGAGGTCTTTCCACTTGATTCTGGCTTGTATGGTTTCAGCTTAGTAGTCTGCTACCAATCTCTTTCCTTTGTTCCCCTACAGGAAAATGCATTTGCTTCTAGCTGCTTTAAAAGTTTTTCTCCTTATTAATTGGTCTTGAGCAGTTTGATTCTGATATGTGTAGGTTTTTGCATTTCTTTGTTTGGCTGGTACTTACCCTGTTTGGAGTTCTTTAAGATTCTTAATTGTGTGATTTAACGTATTTCATTGATTTTGGAAAATTCTCCATTAAGCCTTGAAATATTTCTTCTACCCTATTTCCTCTCTCTTCTACAATTTCAATCACTTTTCTGTTGGACCTAGAAAAATGGTACAAAATCCTGCAACCAATAATTTAAAATTCACAATTTTCAGATCCAGCTAAAATTTACCAGGCATGAAAAGAGTGCAAAAGATATGGTTCATAATCTGGAGAAATCATAATCTTGGAAATATATCCAGAAATTACAATGATGATGGGATTAGTATATAAGGATTGCAAAAATAAGAGTTATTTTAATATTTTATTATTAATGTTTTAATAACTATTATTAATATCGTTATTATGCACAATAGTATAAAGGTAAATAGGAATCTCAATTACAAGAGAGAATATGAATAAAACATGCAAATAGGATATCTAGAGATGAGGGACGACTGGGTGGCTCAGTGGTTGTGTGCTTCCCTTCGGCCCAGGGCGTGGTCCTGGAGTCCTGGGATCGAGTCCCACGTTGGGCTCCCTGCATGGAGCCTGCTTCTCCCTCTGCCTGTGTCTCTGCCTCTCTCTCTGTGTCTCTCATGAATAAATAAAATCTTAAAAAAAAAGAATGTCTAGAGATGAAACACAAAACAAATAAAATAAAAACATGCTGAGTGAGAGTGAAAGCACCTGAAGAGAACAGGAAAAGGAGAAAGGGAAAAACCAACCAACCAACCATGGACCTGAAGATATATGATAGAAACTATCCAAATGAAGCACAGAAGAAAACAGAAACTAAAAAAAAAAAAAAAAAGGTCTTTGTCTTAGTGATCTGTGGGATAATGTCAAGGGCATTAACATAGGAGTAATTAAGTCTCAAAAAGATACTAAAAATGTAAGGGATCAGAAGAAAATTATATGAAGAAATAATAACTAAAAGTTAGCTGAATTTTATTAATATTTTAAACCTACACATTCAAAAATACAATAAACATCAAGCAACAGAAACAAAGAAAACCAAAGTATGCCATAAGTATATTGCTAAAAGTCAGTCTTGAAAAGCAAATCTTAAAAGCAACCTGAAAAAAGAAAAAAAGGAAAAAAAAAATGTTTGGAGAAGCAAAGGTCAGCAGGTTGGCTAACTTCTCCTCAGGCACCATGAAGGCCACAATACAGTAGAACATTTGAGTGTTCGAAGAAAAAAAAAGTCTCTGGCAGAAGTGTCTTTCAAAAGTTAAGCCAAAAAACCCAAAAGTTTACATTAATCCAAAGTTGAGAGATGCTAAAGGAATTTCTTGACACAAAGGTTAATACCACTCAGAAATTCGAATCTACATTTAGGAATGTAGGAAGCCCGAGATATTTAACATAGGGGTAAACACTAGCGACCCAATAGGAAATCTGGTTTGGGTTCTGCTTCTGGTTCCTGACTCGGAGCTCCTAGACTCTTGTAAGATTTCCTGGGGGATGAGGATGATGGGAGCGTCTTAAGTAGAGGGCCTAAGTCCCTTAGGCCATCCTGGGTAATACGAACACCTTTTGTTCTAATGTGACACTTGGTGGGCTGCTGGAGAACCTCAGGATGATGTTCTTCAGTATTTACCATAAATACTAAGCCGGTCGTGATTAGAATTTTGGCACTTTTAGTCCCGCTCTCTGTCATCTTGGGGCAGAAAGAAACCCTGAAGATTGAGTTAATTGATCATGCCTACTTTTTTTTTTAATATTTTATTTACTTATTTGACACAGAGAGAAAGAAAGAGAGGAAGCACAAGCAGGGTAGAGAGCACAGGAGAGGGAGAAGCAGACTCTGTGGAGCAGGGAGCCCAAGGCGGGGCTCCATCCAAGGACCCCGGGATCATGACCTGAGCCAAACGCAGGCATTTAACCAACTGAGCCACGCAGGCGCCCCTGATCATGCCTACTTGACAAAGCCTCTATAAACACCCCTAAGCTGAGGGGTTCGGAGAGCTTCAGAGTTGGTGCATGTACCCATGTGCTGACAGGACAGTGCACCCCAGCTCCATGGGAGCAGAAGCTCCTGTGCCTGGGGCCCTTCCATATTTCACCCTATGTACCTCTTCATCTGGCTCTTTATTTGTCTTCTTTATAATTTCCTTTGTAATAAACTAGTGAACATAAGTAATGTGTTTTCCTACGTTCTGTGAGCTGTCGTAAAAAATTATGGAACCTGAGGAAAGGATCCTGGGAACCTCTAATCCGTAGCCTGGTCGTCAGAAGTATGAATACGCTGGGAACCCACTACTTGCTATTGGGGTCTGGCCTGAGGGTGCACTCTGTGGGACGGAGCCCTTAACATGTTGGATCTACACTCACTGAGTAGATAATGTCAGACTGAATTAAATTATATGGCACCCGACTGGAATCCACAGAGTATTGGAGGATTGCTTTGTGTGGAAAACTCGCCTATTTTGTGTCAGAAGTGTCATGGCGGGGAGAACACATTTTCCTTTAAAATAATAGAGATTTTTCTTTCTCACTTTTTAATCACTTAGAAAACCTAATACATTGTTCAGAGCGAACATTATAAAAATGTACAGTGGGGCTTACAACACATGAAGACTCAAAATGGGTAGCACTAATAGCAAAATATGTGAGAAGGTGAAAAATGACTTACGGATACTCTGACAATGTCTTACCACCTACGTGAAGTGGCAAAATGTTATTTGAAGGTAGATGGTGGTAAGTTAGTGATGTATACCGTAAGCCCCAGGGCAACCAACAGCAACAAAAAAATATAGTTCATAAACTACGTTAGTTTTCTGTTTTGAATATAACAGATTACTGCAAAATTTAGTAGCTTAAGCAATACAGATTTATTCGTTGATAGTTCTGTAAGTCAAAAAGTCCAACACAGGGCTCCTTGCACTAAAATCAGGGCTACCTAAAGGGCTACATGCCTTGCTGGACGCCCCAGGAGAGGTTCCATTTCTATAATGAGTTGGGTTGTTGTCAAAATTCAGCTCCTTGGGGCGCCTGGTGGCTCAGTCCGTTAAGCATCTGACTCTTGATTTTGGCTCAGGTCACAGACTCAGGGGTGTATTGCTCTAAAAATTCAAGATAAGACAGCAAACAATTTTCTTCCCAATTAACTTCATCTTATACTTGTAGCGTCAACTAAACTGAATCATACTGAAAGTATATGTTTAATTTAGAAGATTAAAATGATTTTATGTCTACTCCTTTTCTGTTACTTATGATTCAAATGACCCTTATAACACGGTTTTGTGTATAAATGTACTTTTCAAATAGCATGAACTCACTGTATTTTTAGATCTTGAAGGTAACATAGAGATCATGTTTTTAAAATCCTCTTATTATCTAGATGTGGACACCGCAGCCTAGATATAATAACTTAACCAAGCGAGGTAGTGCCAGGACCTGAATACAAGTCAACATTCTGGATCTAAAACAATATTAGACTTCATCAAACTGATCATTCACCAGACATGCACTCTGTAGGAATTTCATTTCCTTTTAACATAAAAGGTAAACTCTTAGTTCTATTGTGTTTAAAATTTATTCAGTATCTCTCCAGGTTATATTTTCAGAAATCCTATTTTATGTTGATATTTGTGTTACAGAGTAAGTTCTCAAAGCAGAGCCACAAAATTTTTTGAGAGATTAAGGCTACACTTCTTCCCATTTTGAAAAAATACGAAGGATTAAGGTGTTGAAATTGACAAGGATGTTTACGTGTAAGAATTTCATTTGTAAATGGCCAACCTACTCTTCAACCCCTGCTGTTGAGGATTAAATTGTTTGACTATTCAGTTTTCAGAAAGTGTCCACAGCTCTAAACACATCCTCTTTTTCACACCAGTTAACTGAATTATTATTTTACTTTCACTTGTAATGAGTGGGAGAAGAGCAACTAAAACAGCAACTGGTCTACCAAAATACCTGTCAAAGGTGGGTTAACTTAACAAAGATGAATAGTTTAACGTAAATTTTTAAATTATGCTTGAAAACACTGACATTGCATCTAATGCTATTTAGGACAAGGAGCTTTTGTGGGGCCTATGGCTTATCCAGAGACTCCCACACTCCGATAAGTCATACCCTGGGTGCAAATCCGGTGCTGTCATCCCGCTATACCTAGTGCACCTTGCACCTTGCTGTCTCCCGTTATAGCATATTTGTAATTGTAAACATCGCCTCGAGGGAAGCAGAAGACCGAGTACCTGTATAAATTACATGATGGTTACTCTCTGGATATGCATTACTGGTGAAATACCACAATCACTGTGGCTCCACGAAGACACAGAGCATTAAGGACTCTATTATGTATTATGCGTTCATTTCACTTTTGTTAAAATTTTACTTTTTGCCAAATTTATTTTTTTTAAGATTTTATTTATTTATTCATGAGAGACACACAGAGAGAGAGAGAGAGGCAGAGACACAGGCAGAGGGAGAAGCAGGCTCCATGCAGGCAGCCTGATGTGGGACTCAATCTCGGGACTCCAGGATCACACCCTGGGCCGAAGGCAGGTGCTAAACCGCTAAGCCATCCAGGGATCCCCTGCAAAATTTATTTGAGTGAAAATAAATTTCATTTCTTTATTAATAGGCCTTTATTATTCAGTAAATGCCTATATACACCTAAAAAAGCATCCATTATGACTCCCTATTTGTCAAGAAACGTTTGAACACTGGAAAGAATGGAGATATATCTAATATATCTACAATAAATGCCATTGAATGAATGACTAATTAGTACTAGCTGCCTTATATTAATCTATTTATATTAATTATCCTCACAACCATCCTGAAGTTAGGTATTACCATCCCTACTTTGAAATGAATTACCCACGATGAGTTTAAAGCCTTATTTATGATTGTTGAGTAGGTGCTCTTACAGGAACCAACTATTACGTTCCGTTGTATTGCTTGCTGCTGATTGTGACTTTCAAATTTAGCTAATTATTTTCTATCTTTGCCTTTAGGATTTGATACTAGTATTTTGCCAATTTGCAAGGATTCACTTGGCTGGATGTTTAATAGACTGGATACAAACTATGACCTGCTCCTGGACCAGTCAGAGCTCGGAAGCATTTACCTTGATAAGAATGAACAGTGTACCAAGGCATTCTTCAATTCTTGTGACACATACAAGGACAGCTTGATTTCTAACAATGAATGGTGCTACTGCTTCCAGAGACAGCAAGGTAAAAGACGAGACACCGACCGATGCAGATAGTTGACCTGCATGTCAAATTTTATCTTTTCTTCATGATTTAAAAAAAAAAAAAGTTCATTTCACCCCATACATCTTGGTAGATATTTTTCTCATCAAAGTGTTTAATAAAAGAGCAAATAAGCAGCATGTTAAACAATATAACTCTGCTAGGGATACAAAACATGCTAAACAAGATGAAAAATAGCAATTAATATTTCATATTAATGCACTTCATTATAGTTTCCATTATGGAACACCAAGAAGCACACAGAGATAGGAAAACATAGATATTAAAAGTAATCATTAAAATTAATTTGCTATCTGCTTTGCCCATGGTATAAAATAAATGGTGTTTTTTTTATCACTATGCTGTGGAATTTTAATGTTCTATTTTGTGATCTTATTAAATGAGCTGAATGAACCGCCGCATTCACCATAAAGTTATTTTTACTCATTTGATTTTAAAATGACTTAGCCGTTCAAACTTTCAAAAGTAACTTAGCTTTGTAAAAATTCACTAGCAGAGTATTTTGATGCTCCGGAAGAGGCGAGGTAACTGGAACACCACCTTATGTGAGAACTTTTACTATCTTGATTCTTTTCCACATATTAGGAATAGTTTAGTAATTAGGGATGAAATGATTATCCATAAACTGATTGGTATTGAGTCAACAGCAGAATTTGTAGTTTAACTACTTATAAATAACTTTAAACAAGGATTAAGAGTTAGATTTTCTTTATTAAAATACTTTAAAATCGTACCCCCGCACACTGTTGATTTTACTATTGCATATGTGTTTACTAGGTAACTGCTACTGCTAAAAAGCTGCATGCTAGTTTTAGTGACTAGGGTACATTTAAAACATTTAAAGAATAGGGAAGCAAATCCTGATAAACCACTATAAAAAGATATGTGGTCTTTTAATGATATTTTTCCAGTTATTTTTTAAATGTTATGATGGCATGGTTAGTGTTTATCCATGAACGTTTAAAAATATTATGAAAAATTCTGGAAGTTTCTTCCACAGAAATAAATACTTTCATCTTGAAAGATTTCTGGACTTTGCAGTAATATTTGCAGGACTGATTAAAGGTCCTCAAAGAAAAATTTTGCTTTATATACTTTTCATTTATTAATCAATATTCACCCAGAGTGTTAAAGTCTTTACGGTCAAATGAAGATCTTCTCTGAAATAATTTAATACAGAGTAGAAATCATTTAATAAATGGTACCTGAGCAGGCAAAAAAATTTATACATCTTCCCCAAAGATTAGGAGAACTTGGCCAATTCTGTTTATTACTTTAATATGCTAGAAAATGTTACAAAACCATTATTAAGGTAACTGACAATAAGAATAATAGTAAGAATGGGCTTATTAAGCAATTTCATGAAAAAGAATAATCATTTATTTAAAAACATGTTTTCAAGAGTTTCACCTTATAAAAGAATGTTTTCTTTATTATGTATTCAATAAAACAGCAAATTCTTTTGTTGTAATTGGAGTGATCTATATTTGACTATATGTTAGAGTTATATGTATAATATATAAACATATAATATATAAACAATATATCTTTGCCAGTGATTTTAAATAGTTGAAATCTTAATTAAGCACTCCAAGTACACCTAACTTCAAGGCCAGACAGCTGCCTTATAAATAGTAGGAAAAATATCTCAAAGTCAAATATTATGTGTAGATAAACAGCTGAATCTGCCATGATTTCTCTTGAAATCTTTTTTTTTTTTTTTTTTTTTTTGAGAGAGAGAGAGAAAGCATGAGTGGAGCGAGGGGCAAAAGGAAGGGGGGAAGAGAATCGTAGGCAGGTCCCTCTCCTAGCGCAGAGCTGGGCACCAAGCAGGCCTCCATCCCGCAACTCTGAGATCATGACCTGAGCTGAAATCCTGCTGAGCCATCCAGGCGCCCTTCTCCTGAAACCCTAGAATGTTCCCCTCTACACACAGCTGTAGGTCTTGTACGCGTGTTTATTCCGTGAGGTTTCTAACCAGGAGTCAGATCCAAACATACTTGAATTTTCAGGCAATGTCATAGCAAACATATGGAAATATTACTTTTACTTTGCAAAAACTAGCCCATAGCAGTTCGGAAAAAAATGCTTTCAATATACTATTGAAACTTCAGCACAATTTTTTTCCTCTATGTTCTAGATATTATTTTTAAAGGGCAGCAAATTTTTAAATGTCTCTTCTCTAAGCCTGTGTTATGTAACTTGTTTTACTTTGCAAAAACTAGCTCAGAGCAGTTAGGAAAAAAATGCTTTCGATGCTTTCAATATGATATTGAAACTTCAGCACAATTTTTCCCTCTAGGTTCTAAATATTATATTTAAAGGGCAGTACATTTTTAAATGTCTATTGTATGCTATCCATACCTTGATTCCTATTCCTTTAAAACTTAGTATAAGAGACCCACATTATTATTAGGTAAAACAAAGAGATAAATTGGATCAATTTCAAAATGATGTAGAAAAATAAGCTAATTATTTATACTTTTCAAGGAAATTACTTTTTCTTCTTTTGAAAGATCAGATTATTTTTGATTTCTAGAAATTAAAAAAAAATCCAAAGTGCAAAAAATAATTCAACATATAACTATGTACCCATCACCCAGAAATAATTTTGTCATATTAGCATCAGGATTTTTCAAATAAAATTTTAAAAGCATTATGAAGTTGAAGTCTCTTTTTCATTCCATCCTCAATCCAGCCTCCTCTCTCACTCTGCTCGGGTAGGCACCATCAAATCTAGTTTCCAATCCGCTATTTGTACATTTACATCACCATATATGTTTTCATGAATGATACGTACTGTTGTGTTTATTATAAAATATGGATAGGGTGTCATACTGCTTGTGCCATTTTGCAACTTGCTTTTCTCCCCCAAACGTCATTTTTTAATTAAGTTTTTTCTATTTTAATGTCAGTAGAGTTCACATACAGTGTTATATTAGCATTAGGCGTACAATAGATTGACTCAACAATTCTGTGCACTACCCAATGCTCATCTTTAATCCTCTGGCCCTATTTCCCCATCTTTCCACCCATCTCCCCACTGGTAATGCTGTTTGTTCTCTGCAGTTAAGAGTCTGTTTCTTAGTATGTCTCTCTCTCTCTCTTTCAAAAAAAAATTACTTTTTCTTCAGATTTCAGATTTCCAAAGGAAAAATATGTGTTGGCCTTATATGTATTAAATTATAAAATATATGCTAAACACTTTATCTCATTTCCTCATTACACTTTGTTACTTACATGCAAATTAATGCCTGAATATTGTAAGATTAGTGTAATAGTTTTTAAATTATTTGAATAGGTTACATCATGCCTTTACCCTACAAAGTTGTAGTATGGGAAAATAGGTACTGGTTTATTGGTTTGTTGTTTCAATAATTTATGATGCATTTTTATATAGCAAGTTTGTAGAAAATGAGCTAAAATACACTGAGTTGTTGAATATTGTAAATTAGAAAGTATATTTATTATATAAGAATATATATAATTTTCTATATATGATAACACAAGCCAAGTTATATTGTTTCGATTTAGCATTTTATATTTCTCTGAAAATATTCTCCTTTAAGCCATTGAGTTTGAAAAAAGACATGCTTATTTCCAAATTTAAGTTTATTTTTTAAAAGATAGCCTATCGGAAATTATTGTATATTATGTCTTATTTCCACACTGCATACACACTTGAAGTATCCGAATGAAACTAAAAAGAACAAAGCTGGTCAGCATTATTCAGTATCAAAATTGAGAATAGTATGTCTGATATAACTTGAAAGAGTATTGACTTTTTTTTATAGATTACTTTTTTTAATATAAAGCTATTTCTCCATATCATAGAGACTGTTTTAAATGAGGGAAAAACATAATCTGTTCATTGTTTGGGCACTAGTCCATCATTTGGATTTACATTGCTGAGTTGACTGACCCTTTAAAAGTAAATGATAAGAACCATTATCCATCATACAAATATTTCATATCGTTTACTTTTTTTTTCCATCCACTTCTATCTCTCTGCAGAAAATCAAGATGACCTAGTATCAGTAATTAGGAAAGTGTCTCTCTCTCTGTCTCTTTCTCTGTGTATACAGAAAGGCACACATATATGTATCTATAGGTAGGTACCGCATAAAAGGAACTGATATGTGGTATGTGTCTTTTTAAGCCAGGTAAAGGCCAACTTAAAATTGGTAACATAGAAATCATACTTTTTTTGTTCAATTATAATCCTTGAAGTAACATTTTTAATGTCATTGCAGACCCACCTTGCCAGACGGAGCTCAGCAATATTCAGAAGCGGCAAGGGGTGAAGAAGCTCCTAGGTGAGTAATAGATCATTCTTCTGAAGCCTTTATTGCTTACATAAATAACCCCAGGGAAACAGCAACATAAAATCAATATTAATCCAACAAAGATAGACTACACTAAATTTCAGTGACAAAATTTATGAAGTTTTTGAAGGCCATTAAACTTACTTTTATTATCTTACCTATTGAAAGATATTATGTCTGTTTTATTACCCTAATATAATGTTCATTTTGAAAGTTATTAAGTGAAAAGGAGATTTAAACAGTGCTAAAGTTAAAGTATCAGCAAAAACTTTAATTCTAATTCTATTGTTAACAATTCAAGAATAATAGCATATATATATATATATATATATATATATATATATATATATATATATAGAGAGAGAGAGAGAGAGAGAGAGAGATGGGTGAGCATGTCCTCAGTACATCGGGGAAGTTTGAATAGACTTTCAAATTTTTTTTTTACTTTTTTTTACTTTTTACTAATTTACTTTTAGCAAGTAAATATATATACTAGATAGTTGATAGACAACAAATTTCACTCGAAGCCTTAAAATATTAGAGTAACCAAGAGATTATTAAGCTATTATGTATAATTATTTTGTTTATTCTTCTAAACACACAATTTTCAAATAAACTCTTTTTCAAATAATTTTAAAGAAATTTTACGAAGATTAGTTTGCATACGTAGTTTGCATACATACATCCTTTCCTAAGCCTCCTCCAAAGTACCCACCTACCATGTATCAAATAGCCATTATCTTTCATTCTAAGAATGTTAATTCTGAGGAATTAACATTGCTCTATTTCTATTAATTAAGACTTACACTTTATTTGGATTTCACCAGTTTTTCCACTGATATCTTTTTTTCTATTTTAGATCCAACACAGAATACCACATACATGGTGTTTTTTGTTTTGTTGTTTCCCCATATATATGAATGCCCTTGAGTATTTAATGGCACATAATTCTATAATGTCTGACTCTCACTGAAGTGTTATGACATGCTTCCTTTATCATCACAACGTTGTGTGTTTAGAGGAGCTTTTTATATTACTTGAAAAATCCGTAGTTCAAAATGAAAGGGCTAATTGTTTTGTAATAAAGCATTTTTAGATGTGAGGAATTACCAATGAAGAATCTACAATGAGTCGTGTTTATTCATCTCTGTTACAAAATGCATATCCTAACACAGCCCCAAAGGGACATAATACATCCAGGCACAGGTGGCTTTGTTTCCACCAAGTAAAGCTCATCCATGTACAATGGGAAAAGCCAATGAAATTCAGTTGAAAAATAGTTTAGATTTGATCAAGGATTAAAATTCTGGATTTGATGATAAAGTTAAAAAAAATGAAAATGTATTTAGTGGCCATTAGAGAGGAGTCACTTTTATGCTTTTTATATAATAAACATGGAAGCCATTATTAGAGACTCCTGAATGCTAAAATATAAAATATTTCTTTTAATTTGGGCAGGATAATGACACTTATCTGAAAATTAACCAGTTGTTATATAGAAATAAAGTGCCACCTGTCCCCCTTTGCGGAGTCAGTCTTGGTTGATGTCGGTAGTTCTGGTAGGATCTTTAATGATGCTCGCTTTCATTTTCAAAGGATACTGCCATAAAGGATAAATTAAATGGTCACCCTAACTCTGCATCATAACAGTTTTATGTCAAATATATTCAAATTATGTTCGCTTTTTTAGAGGTAGAGATAAGAATGTTGATATTGTTTTAATTTTTGCTGCCCTTACATCCACAGAAGGCGTTCTCAAGCTTTCTGTATTGGTCATATTCTATCTTATTTCATTGAAAGGCCAAACCTTTCAAATGATTTACAATTTTAAAACTAATTATTTATGTATCCGAATTTTGAAACTTTTTAAAGAGATAACCCTAGGATTCCATATGGTTATGAGGTGAAATGGGTTGAGATAATTTCATATTTTATCAATTTATTTTGCAAGTTTTATTTTTCTTTCACTAGATAACTAGAGTGTGTCTGGTCACTGAGGGGGAAAAAATGGTCAGGAAAGACAAAATTTTCTACTGTCCTAAACCATACATTGTTGTGTTGATATAAACATTGAAGAAAATGAATTCACTTCTAAATTATGAATTAAACATTTATCATTAGCAATGTGCCAGGTACTGTTAGATTTTAGAGATGTGAAAATAAATGTCTTTTTTTTTTAAGATTTTATTTATTTATTCATGAGATACAGAGGGAGAGAGGCAGAGACACAGGCAGCGGGAGAAGCAGGCTCCATGCAGGGAGCCCGACGTTGGACTCGATCCCAGGACCCCGGGGTTATCCCCTGGGCCGAAGGCAGACGCTTAATTGCTGAGTCACCCAGAGATCCCAATGTCTGTCTTTCCCACTAGACTTACTTTAAGAGTTGCTAATATAACAATCAAAACTAAGGGAACCCAAAATTCCCAATATAGAGGATATCATCACCGTGTAGTGGTGAAAGGAGCAATAATAAAGCACACACACACACACACACACACAGGACCTAAGAAGTGTATCAGAAATCCTCCAGCTTAAGAGAAGCCTTCCTATTCCGGGTCATATTTATGCCAAGTCTTATAATGTAAGAAGGAGGGAAGGAGGAGAGATTCCAGATGAGAAAAAGATCAAAGCGGAGATGAAGCAATATTGAATTTTGGGAAAATAGCCTGGGGTGAATGGAAAGAGCTTGGAATACATGAATGAAAATTTGGGGAAATGAAAATAGAAGGTTGGCAGCGATGGCAGTATGGGGTCAGGTGTCTGAGCGGCCTGGATGATTTGATGCACGCGGCATTGACCGGGTTCTGATTCTGTATTCCACCTCCAAGAACAGTACCCCCTGCAGAATGAGAAAGAGAAATGGTAAATTTGCTTAACCAAAGGGACCCAGTGGCCTGCTCCGTGACAGCAGTGACCTTACCTATTTTGTTCAGCATGAATCGCTGGTTCACAACCTGGAGTGGGAAGGCCACGTGTTTATGTGTGGGTGAATTCACGCTTACTCAGCGACCATGGAAAGGAGCCCAGCTTATTTATAATGTGTGCATGTGCCCCTCCCAGGCCAGTACGTCCCCCTGTGTGATGAAGACGGTTACTACAAACCAACGCAGTGCCACGGCAGCCTGGGGCAGTGCTGGTGTGTCGACAGATACGGAAATGAAGTAATGGGGTCGAGGACAAGCGGAGTTGCAGACTGCGGTAGGAAGGGTTATTTGTTTAATGATTTCTCAAAGCACAGGAAAGGTTCTAGAGAGTCTCATTCATTGGTTCAAGCATTTAATGAGGACATACTCCTCCCTAAGAACATAGGATACATGGGGGGGGGGGGGAGTGACAAAAAGGAGTCACTTCTGGCCCATGAAAAACCAGCATCAATAATAAATGGAATGGCCTAGCTCAGGCACTTTAAGGTGGGCCCTTTTCACTCCTGCAGATGCAGGAAGGGTGTTGAGTGGCCCTTGCTTTCCTCTCACCTCGCACATGAGGCAGGCCCTGATGCTCTCCAGTCTGGGCCAGGGGACCCTCCAGAGGTCCCTATACCTTTGGAGAAATTGACTTCCAGAGTAGGTAGGCTCACTCACAGGAGAAAAGCTGAGCTTTTTAAAGTAAAAGTCCATAAATTGCAACTATCTGGGCATATGGCTTTATGTCTGGGTGGGAAAATACAGTTTAAATGTTAGGAGGGTAATTATAATTAATATTTTAATTCTTTTTATGAACATGATCTTTATGTACAGGCCTAACAAATAATATTCCAGTTCAATTGAGCATCATATACTTGTATTTTAAAGCTTTAAATGTGGTGTCTTTTTTATTTCATAAAATACTTTTTTCGGGATGGAAATTTCAAGTGAGTATTTGTATGTGTTCGATGGTGGTTTTTGTGACAAAAGCCATTTAGCACACACACGAATACAACATGCACACTCGTGCTCATGCACACACATATGTAGTAAGGATTAATGGACCCTGTCTCAACTAACATACATGAGGAAAAATAAAAATAAAGTACTTGCATTTTAGATAATTTTTCATATATATATTTTTAAGATCTTATTTATTTATTCATGAGAGACACAGAGAGAGGCAGAGACACAGGCAGAGGGAGAAGCAGGCTCCGTGAAGGGAGCCTGATGTTGGACTCGATCCTGGATCCTAGATCCTGAGATCGCACCCAGGGCTGGAGGCAGATGCTCAACTGCTGAGACACCGCTACTGGGTCCTATCTAAGGGGCCTTAGAAAATGTTTAGTGTCTCTTTTATGCAGTTTTTTAAAAAGATTTTTTTGATTCATTTTTTATTTTTTAAAGATTTATTTATTCATGAGAGACAGGGAGAGAGAGAGGCAGAGACACAGGCAGAGGGAGAGGGAGCAGCAGGCTCCATGCAGGGAGCCCGACAGGGGACTCGATCCCGGGTCTCCAGGATCACCTGGGCTGAAGGCAGGCACTAAACTGCTGAGCCACCCGGGGATCCCCTGATTTATTTATTTGAGAGACAGAGCACAAGCAGGGTGGGGAGCCAACACAGGACTTGATCCCAGGATCCCAGGATCCCAGGGTCTCAGGACCCCAAGGTCATGACCTGAGCAGATGGCAGAGGCTTAACCGACTGAACCACCCAAGAGCCCCTCTTCTATGCAATTTTTAAACTGATAGAGACTGTGATTGTTTAAAAAATATAAATGGTAAACTACATAAAGGCGATCTCATCTAGTGCTTAAACGCCAGTTCTGCATTTATTTCTTCCGTAACATTTTTAATAGCTTGGTTTTGGTTTTCTAGCCAGTGTTACAAGATTTAAGTAGGATCAAGTAGCATTCAGCGCATGCCTAACATAACTTTCACATGTAAAGAACACGTCTTTGTAATACATGGTTTAAAACGGCTGCCTTATTAATTACATCAAATATCAGTATGCCGGTGATGGATAAAGAATTCTATTTTTTTTTTATGTTGTAGATAAAAGTCACATGGCGATGAATTCAATGAGTGAACAGGGAAATTGTTTTGAGAACACAACTTCTGTGTTTTCTCAGCATGTTGAAATTACTAAGAAGAAACCTGATGTTGGAGGATAGAAATGACATTGTCCTTACGTGAGATGTGAACTTCAACGTGCGGTCTTGTGAAATCAATTTATAAACATTGGATTACGTTAGCAGGATTTGTTTTAACTAGCTACCAGAAAATTATAAGACTAAAATATTAGAAAGGGTAGAAGATAAGTACACACTAACATTAAAGGAGTCGGAAAAATAAATACAATGATCTATATGTGCATTATGGCCTCCATAAATAGTAATGGAGATATTTCTAAATATTTTTTTTAAATACTGACTTAGCTATGTTAGTTTTCTATTGCTATTGTAATAAATCTCCATAAATTTAGTGGCTTAAGCCACAAAGATTTATTTTATTAATTTGCTTAATTTTTATCAGAATTTTACATCCATCAGAAATTATCTCATTGCTCAATCAAATAACATCAATGCTTACTTTTTCCCTAAGCTATCGATTTTGAGATCTCTGGAGATTTTGCAAGTGGAGATTTCCATGAATGGACTGATGACGAAGATGATGAAGATGATATTATGAATGATGAAGATGAAATTGAAGATGATGATGAAGATGAAGGGGATGATGATGATGATGGTGATGACCATGATGGGTACATCTGATTGATGAGAGCAGAGATTGATAAAGTCTACCTTTCTATTGCTTACAAAGTGATAACCTATTGAGAATGACCTTTCCCCCAAACAAAATGATTCTAAAACTCACATATATTTTGTATAATTATTTCAAATACTGCAACTAATGTCATAGAACTTTATGTTTAAATAAGAATCATTTACTTTGAGTTTTTATATGCCTTAGAGGAAAAGAAAATGCATAGGGAGCCTAGCCAGGCAAAGGAAAGTTAGGAAGAGCTACTGATACAAACAAGTTTCCATAAGAACAAACTATATAAATTTCCCACAAACAAAACAAGAACCAGTGCTTGAGGTCCTATACGTTATTTTTCTGAGAGAGATTCTAAGTTGAATTTACAACAACTTATTGGTGTCCTGAGTCCCAAGGATTTTATAAAAATAAGCGTGACCTTAAC
Source organism: Canis aureus (assembly GCF_053574225.1). NCBI lineage: Eukaryota > Metazoa > Chordata > Mammalia > Carnivora > Canidae > Canis > Canis aureus. The sequence continues at coordinate 69,090,299 of NC_135623.1, read as the reverse complement.
TGCTATTCCAAAGTAGCATCTTCCCAAGCCTACGGTGAGTGAGGGGATGCCACAGGGTAAGAAACACAAGGACAAGGGTAGAGTCCTCCATCGTGTTTACATTAATAGTGATGTTTCCAATGATGACATTGTTCTGGATATGCTAGGATAGTTTACAAAATGGCAAGTATAGAAAACCATGGATTCTGAAAGTTACAAACTTAGTTGTCCTTTCTGATTTTTATTTTAATTCGGATAGCATTCTCATGTAGATTTTTTTTTTCAATTTCTTAAAACAGCATGATTGATTTACCTTTCTAGGTTTATCTTTCTGACCAGCAATTTAGGGTGCAGAATTTAAAGTAGGAAGACAAAAGGAAAGATTCGTTTGAACCACATTCTCACAAAAGGTTTGTCATTTGCCTCAATGTCAAATTTAAGAATCTTAATTCTCATTTTATTTCTTATTTTAGATAAAAAATTTACATTTAATCCTAGAATTATGACATTTTTATTACTAGTGTCGCAACTTAGAGACCGTATTGTATGGTGCCTTGCAAAATAGAAATAGAAAGGTTTTAGCATGCATACCAATATAGGATATTAGGCAATATTTAAGCACACCTAATTAACAAATTAATACCAGTAAAGGTACTGCTGCTGGAATGAAGAAAATGGAATATGTTTCTTTCTTTTTTTCTATTGTTACATAATTGCCATGTGGACTTGTTTATGATTATTGTGTAGAGTAGCATTTAAGATTTAACTGTAACAAAAATTACTTTAATTGCTGTATTTAAGTTAGCATGTTAATTAATTGTGTAGACATTTTGGCAAACCATCACTTTTAAGTATATCAGACCTATGGTTTTGTGCCCATAATACAAATGGAAAAACCTGTTGGATGTTACACATTGGTATCATAATTTAAACAGTGGGTCAACTTTTCTCCCAATAACAATTCATTGAAAGTGAAAATGGTGAATTATTTCAATTTGATTTATACACACTAAAAAAAAAAACTTTAATGTTGACTTTATGTAATATTTAAAGTACAATGCATTTTCTTTTTTACTGTTTCTGTATAGTTTACAAAATAAAGAATCTTGTAACCAAATTAAACTGTTTTCTTAATGATTTTCTGGGTTACAGATAAAAGCATAAAGGGTTCTGAATATTTTCCTTGATTTTTTAAAATGAATACATCACAAACTAGCTAGGAAAGTTTTTTTGAAAATGTTGAATTTCAAAATCAGAGTTCTTAGCCTCTTGGATATCATTTTCCTATGTATGTTAAAAATTATTTTTCTTTGTTGATTTGTTTTAATTTTTTTTCTTTTGTCATAGAATCACAAAGCAGATCATTTATTTTTGTTGAGGGCATTATTTTTAAACCCATTTTTGTGATATCATTTTTTAAAATATTGAGCTAAATTTCTATAGTAACAGTATTTTTGAAGAGTGATAGAATAATTTATCTACTTAAAATGTACAAGAATTATAAAATATAAGTCATGGATGGTTGGAAGAAGACAAAAAAAAAAAAAACCTGCAAATTCTAAAGAGAGTTTTAGTAAATGGATTTAAAGTAACAAATATAGTGGCTTTGAAATTAAGCTATTTTTTAAAGAAACTTTAATCTTTCAGCTTCCCAGGAAAGCAACCAATTCAACAGCAAAAATAAAATTGAAAAGATCTATTTTATTAAACTTTATATAAAGTATATGTTTGCGTGCAGTATAGATTTGTATTTATGAGTATAAAAGTTCAATTTGTGATGTCCATTAGGTCTCTTGATTATCACTTAATTTCCTTTGCATATTTTAATTCCATACAACTGTACTTATATATTCCAAAAATATCAATACTGAGCACTTACTCTAACCCACACACTATTCCAGGGACTATAGATTCATTGGTGAACAAAGTCATGAAGTTAATATTCTAATGTGAAAGGCGATACATTTAGCTTTAACGCTAGACCATAATATAATGTAATCACATCAGCACTGGGGAAGTTATTTTCTAGATTTCATTTGGCTAAAGACGGATGTATTTTGAAACCTTAAAAAGAGTCCTTGATATGAAATCAAAATTTCAAGGGAGCATTTTTGGCTAATAAGAATCAAACTACCTTAACATTTTGTGTTTTTTTTTTTAATTTTTTTAATTTTAGGCAGCACACATGCAAGTTAAAAATTACTGTGGATGGTCTCAATCACAACAAACTAAAATTTAAACTCAGTAGAGGAAAAAAAGTAGAAACATAAAAATAAAACATCAAAAGTCCTTGGCATGTCAAAAATCTAATGTGGAAATCCATAAATGCTTTTTGCTGTGCATATCTAGCATAAAAATGTGAATATGTTATATAACAGTGTCAGGAGAATGAGCTAAATTTTTAAAATGTAAAATATTTTAATATTAATCGAAAGGACACATGGGCTAAAACAAACCTTTTATTTCTACCAACCTTTTAATAGAATAAAGTCAATTATGCCAACATATCAAAATCATTAGAATTTTGTAACTGATTAATAAAGGATCTGACCTTCCTGCAACATCCGTTATCTGGAGTTGAAGATGTTTTATCCAAAAGAGTAGTTATTTACGGAAACTTTTCAATATAGGTTTCCCTTAACGGTCACTCCAAACGTGTCTTTTTAATTGAGATATCAGATATTGCCAAATTTCATTATTTTTTGGTCCCTTTGGGTAAGATTGAGGAGTTCCACAGCTGAGAGAGAAGCAGGAATGAGATATGATATGTCTGTGGTAAGGTGTAGCAGCACTGGCAGCCACCTGCCATTTTGAATTTGTTGGACCAAAAAATTAAAATTTGTGAACGGCATTACTTATACTTTTAGAATAATCTAGTATTTGGGGAAAAAAAATTAGAGATGGAATGGTAAGAAGTATGGATAGGACAATTTGACTTGGCCTCAAAAAGAGTATGAATCTGTGACAGGAATCATTTTACATTTGCCCCAAATTTGAAAGCTCTTATTTTCCCACGTATGTAACATGGGCAGTGGACTATTCCCCAGTGTAATTGAACCAGATGGTTTTTCCTTATATGACATATAAAACTTAAACGTTTCTCATTTGTAGGATGCGTTTGGGGTGCTCATCATTTCACTGCAAACAGATGCTTTTTCTGAACTAATTTGACCACATGGAAAAAGGCAGGAAAGATGGAATGAAAACGCCCTTTGCTAGAGGCCCTGGGTGGCTCAGTGGGTTAGGCATCGGCCTTTGGCTCCGGTCATGACCCGGTCTTGGGGTCAGAGCCCTCCATCGGGGTCCCTGCTCCATGGAGCTCCTGCTTGCTTCTCCCTTTTCTCTCCACCTGTGCTCCCTCCACCTCCCCCTCTTTCTCCCTTTCTCTCTCTCTCTCCCTCTCTCTCTCTTTCTGTCAAATAGATAAAATCTTTAAAAAAGAAAATAAACAATGTGCCCTTTACTAGAAGACACATTTGCATCTTAGCAAGAAGCAGATCCTAATCTGGGCCTCACATTCTTCTTGTAAAATTAGAATGACAGCACAGTTAAATTGTACATATATTTTGCCAAAATAACAGTTAATTTTATTTCAGGGTGGGTCCAGTCAGTCACGTGAATGGTGGACGATTGAGAATACTGATTTATTCATCAACATGTCTATTTGGTTTTTTTTTGTTTTGTTTTGTTTTGTTTTTTAACATGTCTATTTGAATCAGCCTCATAGTTTTGGGAACAACAAGTGTCTACTTCAATCTCAGTTTAGTTTCTAAAGTTTGTGATCATTTGAATAAATGTATGTTTTCATGGCAGTGTATGTGAGTCTCTGGTCTGATTGATGACTGACTGATTGATTGATTGATTATTTGACCGGGGCGTCGTGGAAGGACCACTATTTAGAATAAAACTGCATCCTGGCAACTTGAAGTGAGGAGGAGCGGAGGAGAGCTGATGAGGTTAGGTGTCGCCTACACGGATCACTTTATACCTCGGGACACGTGGACTCAGTATCCAACATCTGAAGCGTTCCACGGCCACGCAGGTGCTTTTGATTTGAAGCCCTCGCGCTGTAGGCACGTGAGAACACATGGCTCTTGACCAGTAACAAGACTCACCCGCCGTCCAATTCCATGACAGTTTGATAAGCGCTCTCCCTTCTGGTTTGAGGAATTCTCATTGGTGTTTTAACCCCACTCTATGAAAGAAATTTCAAACCGTAGGGTGTCAAGGAAACGTGGGCAAATATCCCTAAAGAGTGTTGATTGGGTCCCAACCACCTGCCAACGGTTGCCAGTTGTGTTTCTGATTATCCCTGAAAGGAAGTGGCTTCATGGCCTGCAGTGGGTGGATCATAAGTCACCGTCTAGTTCGAGTAGGGAGCAGTTGTGCCAAAGTCTGGTCTAGAATCTTGCAAAAGGAAAACCCAACCGAGAGAGCCGCTCAGTTGTCCTTCCCCAGGTGGCTGCAACCTGCACGTCCTTAATGCCAGGCAAGACCGTGTCGTGTCTTATGAGCAAGGACCACCTCAGGCCGCCCTTGCAGCGCCGCGGGCCTGGACTGGGATGGGGCTCCACTCGGAGGGCCGTGCCTTCCAACAGGGTCCAGGATACACTGTAAGGGGAAGCTTTCAATGTTCATAAACATCACAGTGTCTACTTAACTCTTCGCCCTGAAGGGGAAGAAAAGACAGGAAACGAAGTCCAAAATGAGAATCCCATGTCTGTCAGGGCTGCTGCGTTGTCTGCAGTTGAACGCCCGCAACAACAGGTGTCTCTACTCTCCTCAGGCACTAGGTACCGTGCATGATGATGATGACGATGATGATGATGATGATGATGATGATGATGATGATGATGATGATGCAGGGGGCTCCTTCCAGACTCACAATGTGAGTCTTTGGTGTCTCTCGTTTCCCTGCCTCCTCTTTCTGACTTCGGGGAGTGGAAAGGATATATTACAAAGGAGAAACACACGCCAGTCCACCTTACGCTGCCCAGAGCCCAGATACGAAGGGGTCAACATCAAAAGACACAAATTAATCTGCGGAAACTGTATTGTACTGTCGTGATTCTTAGACTCTCTGTGCCCCAATAGCACGTCCCTCCAAACACATGGCCGCTATACGTGCAACTCTACGTGCAGGGCGCCTGCCACTGGGGAGCAGGTCTTCGTGGGAAGGGAGGCAGCGAGCATGGGCATCCCTTCAACAGAAAGGGAAAGTAGGCGAGTCCCTGGGGCCAGGCATGAGCAACAAAGGGAGGTTCTCAGCAGTCATGAAAATGAGTAAAATCAAAGCCAAGCGACTCATGCAACAGGTTAGTGAGCCTCCCTTTTACTTCTTCAACTTTACCCAAAATACTGCCCTGGCCATCAACCCTCGTCTTCGCCACCATGTTTCCCACCAGTCATACACCTCTAGCCAGGTGGCTGTTCTGTGATACCAGACACAATCCAAGGTAAATAAAACTGGGAACATTTTTTTTTTAATTGATCACCATCCATTTCTTGGCAACACCACATAGCAGCGGGGTGGGTGGTGCAGGTGCGCTGACCAGGTGAAGCCTTCATTCCAGAAGCTTCAGCATCAGTACAAGCCCTGAGCCTTTCATTTCCCCAGCAGAGAGGCAAAGTGGCTAGAGATTATCCCGTCTCGAGGTGGTGTAGACGGGGAAGCCCTCCGCATGGCTGTGTGCAGCTGGCAGCTGGATAGTTGACGACCAGGCCTCATCCTCCATGTCGGGAACCGAGCTGCCTCAGTCTCATTATTTCCTGCCACTCCCAGTGCCTCAGCAATGGCTGAAGGCACTTTCCTCTCGTTTGCCCTTCTCGTCTCCCTTTCCTACTTCTCTCTCTTGGCAAAGTATCAGAAGACATAAGTCGATTTTCAAAGTGTGCACATGCACGTAGGCAGACACGTGCATACCTGCCCCCCCACAAGCCCACACAACATCTCTCACACTCACACACACTAGAGAGAAAGAAAGCACACGTTTACTCTTACTTTTTTTTTTAAGATTTTATTTGTTTTATTTTAGAGGGGCAGGAGGTGGGGCCAGGGAGGGGTTGGGGAGGACCAGAGGGAGAGGGAGAGAATTTCAAGCAGAATCTGCAAAGAGCTGGGCTCCGAGCCCCATGCTGGGTTTGCTCTCACGACCCTGAGATCATGACCTGAGCTGAAATCAAGAGTCAGGCGCGCCTCACCGGTGGATCCAACCAGGGCCCTCATGCGTTTATTTATTTTTTAATCGGGAAACTTACTTTGAAATATTTGTGAGTTCTCGTGTCTCCTTTCACAGCAGGCGTCATGAGCAATACAGAGGATATGATTACGCTTGGAAGGACGTTTATTGATTTTAACATGTTATAGGTTCTATCAAAGTTGTGCTGGTGCTGATGGAGTTTTAATGATGTCTTCCTTGCATGAACAGACCATAAACAAATTGCTGCTGCCTTACAAGCCCATTAATTTCTAACGTAGGAGGAAGTTTCTTTTTTGACAGAGCTGAGCTCGCAGTCCAAGCGTTACCACCTGCTTAATCATAAAAGCATATGATGTGATATAATTAAGTTCTAAGTTAGCTCCTTTATAAAATTAATGAGTAGGCAAGCGATAGGGTATTAAGGTAAAATACTGGGTGATCATTGTTTATTCCTATAAACGCCCGTGAAGTAAGGCTATTGGTAAATTACCTACTAAGCCTATGCAAATCGTTCTGCAATAATAACGCGAATTGTCCGACTTCTATAATAACTCACTTTATAAGGACAGTTGTCTAGCTGAAGCTGTCAGTGTGCTTAATCTACAGTAACAGTGGACGTGAAGTCTATTTTCATGGAGAAGAACGCTCGGCAAATTTCTGAAAAATAGTATTTGATCATTTTCTCGGGGAAGCTATGGCAGGAAAAGAGAGAATTTTCAAGCAAATAAAAGAAATCAAATCTCAGCTCAAGTCTCATCTCAGCTGTGAAGTCTCTCCCAAGAATTACCACCCCTTTCAGCCTGAGTTAATCTGCTCCTTATCTGTTTCTCCATGGTGAGTTATGACCCCCTCTCTCGCAGAACCTACTATATCGGAACATAACTATTATTGGCAAATCAATCTCTCAGGCCCACTAAGACATGATAGTGGCTTGCTCTTTTTTTTAAATCCCAGCAATGAACACAACTAGAGTTGATGCTTAAAACTTGTTAGGGAGTGAGATCGTTAGGCAGTAAGCAAACAGCTCCGACTGCAGAAGGGAGAACAGAAGAGATGCTACGGTGGGATTGAGCTACAGCGTGGGATGGGCGGCGGAGGAGGCTGGCAATTGAATCAATTATAGAAAGGCAAGTCTGATCGTTGCTGGGCTTTGGGAGCACTTCTGCAGAGAGCTGTTGTAAAGATGGTCCAAGTGTTGAGAGCTAGAAAAAAATTTAAGGAGAAACGGAATTTGTTAAGATGTAAGTGTGCTTTGAAAAAAGTAAGGAGTGTTAACGGCCATTCCATACGTAGAGTTTTGGCAAATACGGTTGTGATCATATACTCCAGAGAACACACTTAACCCTAAAGAGGTCTACTCCAAAATATTCTGATAAATCCAAATATGTCTTAAAGCCAACTCATTGGAAAAATCAAGTGTCAGTCCCACAGGGATGCTTCTGCACTTGCTGATAGCTATGGTACTTTTCACTCGTTACACAACTCAGAATAAAAATCTGATCACTGGCTTCAGGGCCGATCTCTTATCCTCTGAAACCTAATGAACGGGAATTAAACTAAACAAATTGTTTATCTCAAGGAAATATTAAGGTTCTGCCTATATTATTTTCCCATGACTAAAGAGTCACCCTAAGGCAAGATAACTTCTGAAAGTATATTCTATTATTTTGATTATTAGGACTAAGCCTAAAAACAACCCAAATCAAACTACTATGAACAAAATTAGAAGTTATTGCATCTTCTAATGAGAGATCCATGCTGTGGCAGCCTAAAGGTACAGCTTAATCTAAATATTTCACCATCTCTGAATGGTTAAATACTCCTCTCTCCTTCACTTATTCTGTTTTCCTTGGTGAAAAAGTGAGGTTGCCTTGTGTTGTTGAAAATATGTCACCAACAGGTCTAGCTAACAGCTCTTGGATGGCTTAATAACCCAGCAATAAGACAAAGCCTTTTCCCCAATAATGTTCCTAAAAACAAACAAACAAACCAAGAATTAACCCTGACTGACCTCGGTTGGGTGTGATGTGATTTTTGAAACCATCACTTAGACCTGGGCAATGTGGATTTGTCTTTGATTCTGCTGCAATTATGTGTTAACGACCGTGGAACTAGAGAGTGTGATCAGCTCATCTACATGGATGGAAAGTAACAGATTCTCCAAAAAGAGAAGAAATGGCTCTGTAATAACGAAAGTTTTGCCTGCCTGAGGAATGTAGAGATTGCAGATATTAAAAAAAAAAAAAAGAGGTAAGATGCATAAACAAAATTCTGAACTGTTTCTTTCCATGAAACTTGAGAGGACAAAGGGAATGTAGAAGGCGTTATTATAGCTGATTCCTATTAGCTTTGTGTTCTTGTCTTTCTGTACATGCACCTCTGCGTGTAGCAGCACGTTCCTGAACGCTTAAATCCTCCTCCCAATTCTTTCCATAATGGACTCATCAATGTTATGCCAAATTGGCTACCACAGTGCAAAATTCAATGACAGGCAACAGATTCTATTCATGAGACTGTGAGGAAACAGTCACTAGGACACATCACTGGTAGGAGTACAAGTTATGTTCATTTGTAATTGTGCACAACTATTTCAAGATGTTAATGATAAATCCTGATATTACACAAAAGAATCATCTTATACAGGAAATCATGAGGCCTGACTTCAAGACATTGCTCTGACATTTATAAACTGTGTACCAGGGTATGAGGATTCAGTTCTTCCTTGTATTATCTGAAAAAAAGAAAATTCTATATAAGCTAATGAGAGATGAGTCTCTGTCACTTGCAAATAAGAGTCTTGGAAATGATGAGAACAGCCAGTGTGGTTTTTGAAAAATAATAAATATCTGGACACGTCCTATCATATGTTAAATATTCCCATAAAACTACTCATAGGAAAATACTGTGATCTTTGCAAGGAGAAAGAAAATTGGTTAGAAAAAAATAAACCCAAAAAGATAGAAAAATTAAATATGTTAAAAACACATATAAAATTAGTAAGGCAAGAATCCATAAATCAAGTTATTAGTAAGCCTTCTAGGAGAAAATGTAGGATCTACACCTTAAGTCAGACACATAGCTTGATAAGTTAATAAATGTTAAACATTTAAAAAATGAAGTCATAAAAGTTCTAGAAGAAAAAAACATGTTTATTTGTATGATCTTTGCACAGAGGAGGACTTTCCAAGGTCTTGATATTTTTTGATATTCCAAAATCAGAAACTATAAGAAGAGATTGATACATATCATTATATCAAAATATTATAACTATTTTAATTTTTATGAGATATAATAATGTTAACCTATTTTAAACTCAAATTCTAGCAAATATCTGCAGGAATAAAATATACATAGGGCTAATATCCTAATTAAATAAATATTATTTGATTATGTAAATAATAGACACTTACCAATGATTCTATTTCTTTTCTTTTTTTAAAAAAGAATATTTATTTATTCATGAAAGACACAGAGAGAAAGAGAGGCGGAGACACAGGCAGAGGGAGAAGCAGGCTCCCTGCAAGGAGCCTGATGCGGGACTCGATCCCAGGACCCCAGCGTCACGCCTTGAGCTGAAGGCAGGCGCTCAACTGCTGAGCCCCTCGGGTGCCCCCTCAGTGTTTCTATTTCTGAAGCAACACAGATACACAAACACACACACACACACACACACCTATAATAGCAATAGGATTCCAGTAAAGTGATGTTCCTTCACTGTAAAGGTAGGATAAAAAATAATTCAGGACAATTTGGCAATTTTCACCTATTCAGTATATATCATGAAAATTATTTAAATGTTTGTGAAGATTTTATCTACAATATAATCAACATTGTGCTATTTGTAAGGCATTTAGTCAAAAGCAATTTCAATGTTCTAATACAGAGAAAGTGTTAAATTGGTTCTGTAGCCACAGAAAGCAGACAAAAAAAAAAAAAAGACTATCATGTGACCGATATAATAGAGGGCTTTAGAGAAATACCTGAGGACATGTATAATTGCTCAGAGTATGATGAAGTAAATACATAACAGCATATATAAAGAGTACTATTTTTCTATATTATACATAAATGATTTTATATATATGTAGAATAAATACATATTTTTCTGCATATACATATATGGAGTATATAACTTTTCAATATATAAAATATATAACATTCTATTCCATATATAAACAAATACATATATACATCCATATACGATTATAATACATAAATATATGTATACATATATACATAAATATGTACATATAAATATATGTATGTATGTGTACTGTGTGCTTATAGTGGTGAAATTTTAAGTAATTTTTCTTTTCCATTTTTTCATTATTCTGTACCACTTAATGTATCATAAACTTCTATTGATAATTTATAAATTTACTACAAAGTTTTTTTTCCTGATTTTACGTTGGATAGATGACTGCATAAATAGGGCTATCGCTACTCTACTGCAGCTGGTTGTTTCTGCAGTTGTCTAAGCGGAGTGGGTGGAACAGATTCTAACCAATAGTTCCTTTTAAACATTTTAACGGGGATCCCTGGGTGGCGCGGTGGTTTGGCGCCTGCCTTTGGCCCAGAGCATGATCCTGGAGACCCGGGATCGAGTCCCACCTTGGGCTCCCGGTGCATGGAGCCTGCTTCTCCCTCTGCCTGTGTCTCTGTCTCTCTCTCTCTCTCTCTCTCTCTCTCTCTCTCTCTGTGACTATCATAAATAAATTTAAAAAAATTAAACATTTTAATGTACTAGGCTCATTCACATATAAAAGTCACATGGGAGATAAGTTTTCCTTTGTAATTCCTCATGCCCACACCCTCTGACTCGATTTCTCAACATGCTGATGCACATGGCTCTAGTCCCAACCTCAGACTACCACTTTAACATTTTATTTTATTTTATTATTTTATTTTATTTTATTTATTTATTTATTTATTTATTTATTTTATTTATTTTATTTTCATTTTGACGTTTTAGACCATTGTGATGTGTGTGTTAGCTTTCTGCTTTCTTTGATTTTCAGTTTTGCTCATTCCTTTTCTACTACTCTCTCTTTTTCCACCTTGGTGAAAAGCTCTACTTTTTGTCGCTGACAGATTAACTAGACCACTTAATATATTGAAAACATATTTTAAACACCCTCTTTAATAACTAGCAAAAATAATTAAAAAATATTTTACTTCTCTATTTTCATTTGGTTAAATTAGTTATGCCAAAAAAAATCAAATGGCCTTTAAATTGTTTAAAAGCATATGTTGTTGACTAGATGGTGATTTCTGTGACTTCTGATACAGTTTATTTTATAGCTTTGGTCTGATGCTAATTTCAGCAGATTTTATACAGCACATTGATACATATGTGAATACAAATAAGCTCTTAGAGTTTACATAGGCACCTTGTAGTGTATCAGATTGGAAAGAAGAGAACATTTTTGGATATTTATTACTCAATTTACCACAAATTCACAAAGTCTTCTAATACAGAAGCCCCATTCCAGTTTTCTGGAATCTCTGGATTGAAATTTGGCAACTAGAGTAGCCATTTGTCAGTTTAAAACTGCCTTGGTCCCCACAAGCTGTGGATGACGTTGATGGCAATTCCCATTTTTGTATTTCCTATGAAAAATCAAAGCACCCGGATGTGCTGAAGGTATGAGATCTAGAAAGCTGGAAGAACCCTGAGAGTATGACAACCCCCCTCTCTCTCTCTCTCTCCTTTTTTTTTTTTTTTTTTTTTTTACTTATTTATGATAGTCACAGAGAGAGAGAGAGAGAGAGAGAGAGAGAGAGAGAGAGAGGCAGAGACACAGGCAGAGGGAGAAGCAGGCTTCATGCACCGGGAGCCCGACGTGGGATTCGATCCCGGGTCTCCAGGATCCCGCCCTGGGCCAAAGGCAGGCGCTAAACCGCTGCGCCACCCAGGGATCCCTCTCCTTTTTTTAAAATTCACAAATCCTCTGTGATCAGATGCTACCTAAAATTTAATTAGAGTTTCCCGAGGTCACAACTTATTTTGTAAGAAAATGCCCTCAAACATACGAACGGCGATGACACTTCTCTGACCTTACTATCCAAGATCCAGAGGGAAGAAAATTAAGATTCCTTCGACAGCCTCTCTTCTTGTGATTTTTCAAGACCACAGTTTTTCATCTTTCCTCAAAGATTAACATGCTACAATGACTGTATAGGGCAATTAATAATGAGAATGTGTCACCGCAACGGCAATGATAGCAATTTGCTGTGAAAACAGAAGTCACGATGACCTTTTTTTCCAAAGACTCAATTTGCCCAAGTTGAATCATTTTCTCTATACCCTGAGGTAGGAAACTCGAAATTGCCTAAAAGGTAAATTACTTGGAATGCTATAAGGCAGTAGGTAAAAACTGCAGCAGCCCAAGAAAGCCAGACCTTCCTTGCGGTCCTCCTCTCCTCTCATGCAGCAGCTTCCGTGGCTCCGTTACCCTTAGCATCGTTTACCAAGATTGCTGTAGCTGTCTCCTCACAGACCATTGTTCTTCCAGACTCTTCTGGTCCCAACTTCTACTGAAGGCCTCTTCAAACAGCTGCAACATGCCCCTTACAGTATTGGCCTCTCGCTTGGGAATCATTCAATGGTTTCCAGTTGCTTCCAAACCCCTTGGGATGACTCCTCCAATCTAGCCAGACATCTACCCAGCCGTGTGTCTGTCCAGAGACTCCACGTTCCAGTTTAGCCAGGATAAATCCCTGTGACCTTGTTTGCTTCTGTGCCTTCGCATACTGTCTGAAATCGTCTTCTTCCTTCCCCAGCTGTGTAATTCCAACTCATCCTTTAAGTCTCCATATGAGTCAGGGTTGGATTCAGTCCAGCGGTGCAGACTGTCCCTCCTAGAAGAGGCTCTTTCCTTGGGAAGATCATGCATGTTCACCCTGCTTCACTCATACGAGAGACTCCGTGACTTGCTTTGTCTGCCGGGGTGTATGCGGAAGTGGCATGAGGCTTGAGAGTCAACATGGGTACCTGATTTTCCTTTTCCTGCACCACGAAACCAAGAGTAATGCAGCTAAAGGCTGCTCTGTCAGCGTGGATATCCGAATGAAGGTGACGTGGAGCAGACCTACAACTGGCCCGTGATAGGTCGTGCTGACGTCACTCAGAGTCTACAGTCCTCTGTCATCACGGCCTAAGCTAACCTGTAGTGACTGATGCATGATCTAGTTCTACACCGTATCCTGGCTTTATCGTTGTCTTTGATTATGTCCTCTCACGAGCCTTTGAAGTCTTTAAAGAAAGGCACTGCGATTTGCATTTTTTTTCCCCTCTAGCAAATAATAAAATGCATTGTACGTAAAAGGAAGGAGATACCTGTTTGTTGAGGGAAAAACTGAGAGTGAAGATTTGTTGTAAAACTATAAGTCAGATATTCCATATGGGCTCTAGGATGCAGGTAAAAGCATGAACAATCATACACTTACACAATAGATCAATACTTTGATCCTTTGCAACGAGTTTATCTGGATTGCACAGAACCTAGATAGATGGACAGGAGCACGCACATTCACTTCCATCTCCTCAGCGCTGACATGCGGTGCACCCAGCTGAGCTCGGTACCCGTCGGCCTTTCAGCACCATGAGACCCTCCTGCCCTGGGGCAGGGGAGGATTCCAGGGATGCATGAGTTAAGGCAGCCCATAAATAGCACACTCAAGGACAGGAAAGATTTAATCAGGTCCAAAGAGGAGGCAACGTGCATGTAGGGTCTAGAATCAAGGGAAAACATGGAGAATGGAGGAGAACATTCTAGCTGATGAATGAGCACTAGGACAGGACTGGGGCAGTAGTGCGGCTCGATGGTGAAAGCCCCAACACGCTACACGAGGCAGGTTAAACTTTTTCCCAAAACCTCTGAGGGATGCGTCGAAAAAAAATTCATCAAAGAAATGACAACAGCAAATTTGTGATACCGAAGCTGCCGTCTAGAAGCACGTGGAGGATAGGCGGGGGTGGCCAAGGCGATGAAACTCAGGACATGGCCAAAAACTCTCAAATGGTAGCCTCGTGTATAAAAAGATGACCTGGGGCAACCACGTTTCCAGGGTTTTAATTTCCCAAATTCATCCCATGATGAATGATGGGATGAATTTGGGAAATTGAAAGGATCTATCAACTATGGTGCAAGCGAATGATGGAAGGTGGTGATGGCAACCAAACTCCTGAGTGGGCAGACCCAGTGGGATCAGAGGCAACGTCCGTGTGCTGGACAAGCCGACAGTGAGTGATTAGGGCAGTCGCGGGGCACTGGAGGGGAAACGTGCAAACCCGGGTGAGATGCGCAGAGCTGCTTCAGCTCCAGCCTTGGCTCCCTTGAGTCGGCCTCCCCCACAGGGTTTCTTCTGGCCTCCAGCGCCACGTCCATCTCCTGCATCGCCCCCTATGTGTCCATTAAGTAGATCTTAACAGGCAGTAGATTGATGGCCACGTGTTATCAATGATAAAAAGCTCACATGCACTTCCTATAAGCGATCATACAGGAGAAGGCACGGCTTTCGGGACATAAGGCTCACCAGGGAGGGTGAAATGACCCAAAGGAGCAGGCAATTTTTTTAAGATACGTGTTCTGAAACAGGTATATCCTTCAGCCATTGGGAAATCCATCAATACGTCCCTGTATTTCAGTATAGGGGAATAATTCCAATTGCACAGCTTGTGAAAACCACCTTGGGATATTTCCAGATGAAAGATATTATCTTAACATAAAAGGCTATTTTTCACTCCTCGGTATTATATATTTCTCTTTTAATAAGTTTCCCCGCTTCAGGGCAGTAACATTCTGTTACATGTTGCAAAGTGTCTTGATGCGTATCAAGATTCCTGTCCAATATTTTATCTTACCCCAGATCCCACTGCACACAGTTATTTTGGGCCTGGGGGGAAAGGGATCTTGGGTGACAGATGACAAATTGAAATATTTGACAATCTTCTTACAGGGTTTGGTCCCACTGGGATCTGATGTCAGTAACACTGTGATGATCCAACTCATGGCACCGTGAGCTACCCCAGCAGAGCAGCCTCGGGTCACCTGGGAAGTGTGCTTGCAAGTCAGCGATACATTGGAAATCTATTTTTCTTTTTTTCTATTTGCTATGATAACATGGGATGAGGGGTTTGATGAAGGCATGAAGGATAAAAAGGAGGGGATCTTCTCTGCCAAGCGGCAAGATCCAGGTCAGGCCGTGGGCAGTCGCAGTGGTCGTTGCTCCTGAAGGACGATGCAGCGCAAGGGTCAAGCACTAGAATAGAAACAGGAATATCTGTCCTCACCCTTGGCTATAGGAATCTCACCACCCATCTTTAGCTTCTCTATTCTTATTTTATTTTTTATTTTTTTTTTATTTTTTAAGATTTTATTTATTTATTCATGAGAGAGAGAGAGAGAGAGAGGCAGAGGGAGAAGGAGGCTCCCCGCAGGGAGCCCGACACGGGACTCGATCAATAAGAGGTCACCATCTCTTCGAGTATGTTTGCCAGGATGGACCAGACCCAGATGAGGAGATGCTAAATTTCCAGTTACCGGCTATTACTTCAAGGAATTACTTGTCACACATTTCTAAACACACAGCAGACGGTACAATTCTGAACACATATGCAAATATAAATGCTGAAACTGTGGAGCAAAGGTCGATCATTCAATGTTCTTGAAAGAACATATACATAAATATATTCTATTATGTACTAATTTATGTAATATATTAACATATTATGTTACAATAATATATGTTATGTTACATATAATACATTCATGTTTAGGTTATATATTATATGAAAACATATGTTAATATATTATATGACATATTATATGTATATAATGTGTTCCAAAGTAATATGTGATCATATATAATTAATATGTCATCCAATATATATTTCATAATCTTAAAAATTAAAAATAGGAAAAAAATAAAAATAGGCTATTTTAGTTGATATTAATGTATTGATTTTAATGGATCATTTCATTACCACTTGATGCAAAGAATCATAAAATTCCAGTAGCAAACTGGTAAATTCTGGAAAATATTTGTGGACCCATTTAGAACCATCCTAAAGAGTACTTTTTTTTTAAAGATTTATTTATTTATTTTAGAGAGAGAGAGGGAGAGAGGGCCCACAAGGGGGAGGAGGGGCAGAGGAAGTGAATCTCAAGCCGACTCCTCACTGAGTTCCAAGCCAGACCTGGGGCTGGATCCAGGTGGTCAGGACCTGAGCCAAAACCAAGAATCAGATGCTCAAATGACTGAGCCAAGTCAGGTGTCCCCTAAGGAGTATTTGTAATGAGCGCTACTAACCTTTGATTCGTTGGCCTTCATCTGACTGACCTAACTCTGCACAGTAATAATTCTTTTAATATGTTTGCAAATAAATCTTGCCCATCTTTCGAGGAGCCACTCTTTTCAGATATTCCTATTTACTTTTTAAATACTTTATTGTCTGCCAACTTGAACTTCTCTCCCAGGCAGGAGAGGCACTCTCCCCTTCACTAGGTGTATCACCAAAAGTTACAAGGGGCAAAAGGATTGTGAGCATTCTCTGCACGGCCATGGAGATGGGACGATGTCTCTCTTCCCAACTATGATACAAATTCTGCAAGTTCTGTTGCTTTTCTCTACCTCAAGTGGAATAGCGTTCAAACAACTAGGAAGAGGAAGTGTCCAAACTTTCCTCAAAATGAGAAAGCCGGGATCCCTGGGTGGCGCAGCGGTTTGGCGCCTGCCTTTGGCCCAGGGCGCGATCCTGGAGACCCGGGATCGAATCCCACGTCGGGCTCCCGGTGCATGGGGCCTGCTTCTCCCTCTGCCTGTGCCTCTGCCTCTCTCTCTCTGTGACTATCATAAATAAAAAAAAAAAAAAATGAGAAAGCCAAGGCTGCGTGGTTAGAACCTATGCTGTACAATAGGGTGGTTTGTTCTAGGATTTGTGTTCTCCATTTATTTATTTGTTTATTTATTTATTTTCAAAGATTTTGTTTATTTATTTATTTATTTATTTATTTATTTATTTATTTGAGAGAGAGAGAGAGACTCTCTCAATCCCGCGTCTCCAGGATCACACCCTGGGCTGAAGGCAGCTCTAAACCGCTGAGCCACCCAGGCTGCTCTGTTGTCCATTTATTTAAAGCTTAATTTTAATTCTAGTTAATCGAAGTATAGTGTAATATTCGTCTCAGGTGTACAATTTAGTGACTCAAACTTCGGTACAACACCAGGTGCTCATCACAAGTGCACTTCTCAGTCCCCATCATCTATTTAACCCATCCTCCCACCCACCTCCCCTTTGGGAACCATTAGCTGTTCCCTGTAGTTAAGTCTGTTCCTTGGCTTGCCTCTCTCTTTTATTCCCCCTTTGCTTGTTTATTTGGTTTCTTAAATTCCACACATGAGTGAAATCATATGGTATTTGTCTTTCTCTGACTTCTTTTGCTTAGCATTATACGCTCTAGCTCCATTCACATCATTGCAAGTGGCAAGTCCATCATTACCCCAAGTGGCCAGTGAGCACTTGGAAAGAGGCTAACGCATCCAAGGAACAACGGAATCTTAAAACTGTGATTACTTTAAAGTTTGATACTGTAGCACTGTGAAACATTTTCCTACTAAACCCAACTCTAGTGTTTTCACAGAATGCATTTCCCTTTAAATGCGTATTGTGCAAGACGTGTTGCATTGTAGCACACATTTGGGACCTATTGTCATTTCCAGCTTGCGTGATTAAGTGTAGGAAAATATATAGATTTTAACCAAAGAAATGATCCTGATTCAAAAATCAAATGGAAATACAGAAGCTAGTACTGTTATCAGAAAAGTAGCCAGAGAGGCAGAGAATATCCTTTGTGCATTTCATGATTAAAGAAAATCATAATCTGGTGGAGCAGAACAGAATAGAAAAGCTGTGTGTTTTGTAAAACAAATGTGTTAAAGCTGGCAAAAGGGACAATGCTAAGAGATATTTTTAGCAAAAAGATAGTGGATTTGACAAGGATTTTCCTCTGAGCGCTCAAAAAATTATCAGCAAGACTAGTCTAGAATCAAAATTAATTTTAACAACAGTAATTTGTCTGACATTGGCTGTAGCAGAAACGTCTTTTAAGGCAAGGGAAACAAAAGCAAGAATAAACTATCAGGACTACAACAAAGCATAAAGCTTTTGCATAATGGTAGAGACCATCAACAATACGAAAGGCAACCTACTGAATGGGAGAAGATATTTGCAAATGATATGTCCAGTAAAGGACTAATATCCAAAATATATAAAGAACGTAGACAACTCAACACCAAAAAAAAAGTCTGATTAAAAAATGGGCAGAGGACTTGAATAGATATTTTTCCAAAGAAGACATAGAGATGGCCAGCAGACGCGTGAGATGTTCAACATTGTTCATCATCGGGGACTAACTGCACATCAAATCCAGAATGAGAGGCCACCTTACACCGGTCAGAATGGCTAAAATAAAAAAGACAAAAAATAACAAGTGTTAGCAAGGACATGAAGAAAAGGGAACCCTTGTGCACTGCTGGTGGAAATATAAATTGGTTCAGCCACTGTGGACAATAATATGAAATTTCTTTTAATAAATACTTATTTTAGGGGACCCCTGGGTGGCTCAGTGGTTTGGTGCCTGCCTTTGGCCCAGGGTGTGATCCTGGAGACCCAGGATCGAGTCTCACGTCGGGCTCCCTGTATGGAGCCTGCTTCTCCCTCTGCCTGTGTCTCTGCCTCTCTCTGTGTGTCTCTCGTGAATAAATAATTTTCTTTTTAATAAAAAGTACTTAGTTTATTTGAAAAATCAAAGCTCTGTATGATAATTGGTATGTTGTATTGATGAAGTGTTTCTATGACAAGAAACGGATTAGGAGCATCAATGAAACTACAATACTACATATAATAAAGTATGAAAAGGTTAAGCTCCACATTTTGAGGAGCAGATACATTATAGCAAACATGCCAAAGTTGCACATTTTTATTCTTATAAAGGCAACCTGAAATATATATATTTTTAAGATTTGCTTATCTATTTGAGAGAGAAAAAGAGAGAGAGTGCAAGTGGGAGGAGGGGCAGAGGAAGAGAGAATCACAAGCCTACTCCGTGCTGAGCATGGAGCCCGACGTGGAGCTCGATCCCAGGACACTGAGACCATGACCTGACCTGAAATCAAGAGTCAGACACTTAACAGACTGAGCCATAAGGGGGTCTCTGAAATACAATTTTTAAAAAGATTCCTGAATGGCCCATATTATCTGAGTGTTAGATAATATTTTCTAACATCATATTGATAAAAGTAAGATGCAAATATAGTAAATAAATCGAGATTCCAGTAGCTATCAGGGGGAAATCAAGAGGCACACTGATACCACCCCTGCATTGTCACAGAGCATCGAATTACACTTGTCTGCTGAGATTCACCTTTTCCATTTCAAAATGATAACTTGCCTCCTAACCCTGTAATTAATGTGGAATTTGGAATTTTAGCAAAAGAAATACCAAATTAGTTATTTGTAGTTGTTTAACATATATATATATATATATTTTCCCCCTGGCAAGCCTGTGGGTTCATTATTAACTCAAAAATATTTGGAAATCCATTTTTAACATAATTAATGTGGAATTTGGAATTTTAGCAAAAGAAATACCAAATTAATTATTTTTAGTTGTTCAACTTATATATATATATTTCCCCCTGGGGAGCCTGTGGGTTCATTATTAACTCAAAAGTATTTGGAAATCCATTTTTAACATAATTAATGTGGAATTTGGAATTTTAGCAAAAGAAACACCAACTTAATTATTTTTAGTTGTTCAACTTATATATATTTTTCCCCCTGGCGAGCCTGTGGGTTCATTATTAACTCAAAAATATCTGGAAATCTGTTTTTAACATTTTCTTTGATTCTCTTCCCACTCTGAATTTAGTGACATCATGTTGGAAGCTTGAAATTGTTCATAACTGGGGTTTTCAAGGCACGTTAATAGCACAAGTTCCAAATCATCTATTTTTCTTCACTGATAGCATGTCCTAAATGACTGCTTGGCGTAGCCCAGGGACGGTGTCAACTTTTCCAGAGTACGCTTTGTACGGCACCCGATGACTGTGACTCCCCATCTCGAAAACTAAATAGGCTCCTTGGGCTGTAGTGCTTTAAGAGCAAAATGCGCAAATCCAGAAGACCAACAAAAGGCCTAGAGTAGTCTCTTCCTTGTTTGCGGTGGCCCATGGAAGTCAGGGCGCTGAAGTCCTCTTCATTTAGCTTTTAAGAGTCCCTGGGGCGCACAGGCCCTTCCTGCTCAGCAGGAGCACAGGACAGCCTCCACCCCAGCACCTATTGTGTATTTCTGTGCGGAGGCTACTCCCCTGGCTGAGGTGTTACTCCTCCCGATTTCTAGGTAATTCCACATCTTCATGCTTCCTGGTTCAGCTCAGGAGTCCAGACTGAGCTGCAATCTCTCCACCGACCTCTGCCATGACACTTACGGGATGGTTATCCTATGAAAGAGGATGGTGATTATTTTTGGACCATCCCCACAGGACAGTATGAGTCTGGACAGCCAAAGTGTGTCATTCCCAATTTCATAGTCCCGTGCAATAGCATTCTGCGTGGCACAAGTTGAACCCTGGTAAATTCTTGGTGGACCACCAAGCTGTCCACTAAAGTTCTGGATTTGGACAATTTGTCTACACACGCCCTGCTTCATGTTATCTTCAAGCTCTCCGTAAATTATAGTGACGGCCTCCACTTCCCAGATTCCCCTGGAAGTCATCTCGGTGGGATTCTTTTGGCCAGTTTTCGTCCCTGGACATGGGAAAATGGCAGGAGTGACACAGTCCGCTCATCAGCTGGTGACGTGGTGCCTGGTTGGAGATTGATCTTTTTCCTTTCCAGGAGCATTTATCTGCAAATACCTTCACATAAGAACTGAAAATCCAGTCAGTCACAAAATCGTCATATTTTATTTTTCTGACAAAGGTACAAACACGCAATCACTAGTACAATCATCATCGTGCAAGATTGGTCATTGCAGAATTGTATGAAATATGAAGTAATGAGAGTCTGTCCATCAGAAGCGTATTTCCTTCAGACCAAATATGGGCTCGTCTCAGTGAGGAGGGTTTTAGGGTTTCGTGACCAGCCCAGTCGCTACACAGGTGTGCATTTTAAAATTTGATTATTCTCTTCCATAGGATAAGTGACTATTTATTACACTCATCGAAGAAATGATTTCTTAATTATGTGAGAGCTTCTAGACAAAGATCCTGCTGATCCCTAGGGCTTTTCACCTGCTCTGCGGTGAGAAACGACAAAGAAATGAAGATCTTCATGTGGGATGTTTCCTCTGAGCGCTTGTGTTAACTTCCTTGTGTTGCCTTAATGGGGAAGGGAGGGTAATTCCCCAATGACACGGATGTGGAAGGAAGGACTGGATGCCCGCAAGCCGCAGCCTTTACTTGCTCTGAGAAACTTGCCTTTGGGGTGTGTGTGTGTGTGTGTGTGTGTGTGTGTGTGTGTGACATAGAAGAGGGGAAGGTTGTCTAGAACACAATGTGTATATAGAACTGGAATAAGAAAAAAAAAAAAAAAGAACTGGAATAAGGATCAAGAGGCCCAGAATTTAAAGATTTTGTCCATCCACTCATGAGAGGCAGAGAGAGAGGCAGAGACCCAGGCAGAGGGAGGAGCAGGCTCCATGCAGGGAACCCAACGTGGGACTCGATCCCAGGACCCCAGGGTCACTCCCTGGGCCGAAGGCAGATGCTCAACCGCTGAGCCCCCTGGGCGTCCCAAGAGGCCCAAAATCTAACCAAGAATTCACCACAACTGGTCTGCCTTTCTGCAAACTGTAAGGTCCACCATGATTTCCACATTTGAAGTCGAAGTGTCCTGACAGCTGCGTGGACATTGCCAACCAATGTGCACGCACAGACCTCGGAC